>NC_081409.1:147015475-148235475 GCF_030272615.1 Cryptomeria japonica | reverse complement strand
AAAACCGATAAAGAATACCACTGGACTTGGTTTCTCTGGGTATGAGGAAGGTGAAACCTCTAGTACAAAAGATGAAGTATCAAAGAAGAAATCGACATCCAAGGATAAAGGTAAGCAAAAATTTAAACCTATTTTCTTTAATTGTCTCAAAGAAGGACATACTACTAATGTGTGTAGAAGCAAGGCCTACAACAATTTTCCTTATTTTCTAAACAATAAACCTAGATCCAATAGATTCAATGGAAACTGCTATGCATGCAACAAGTTAGGTTTGTTTTGCACAACACTGGGAGATACCCTCCAAGGACTCAAGGAGTTATCCTAGAACCCTCTGTGAACTGGAATCCCAACCAGTATAATACCTATGACCATCAGTCAGGTGGCTATCAAGCAGAAACTGGCTGGAGAGCAACCTATTTGATCTATCATGGTAGTGGTCACACTGCTACAACATGCAGAAGGAAGAATGGTAGTATGAATAATGGACCATGAAGAACACCTGGAATGGTATGCTATCATTGCAACAAACCAAGACACACTACCAGAACCTGCAGAATGAGAAAGAACCTATTAGATGATATACCGATCACTCTAGAAGGGAAGATTGATGTTGAAACTATTCAAGTGGGAATGAATAAAACTTGGTAAAAGAAACCTGAAGAAGTGTCACAGGATGAACCGATTTCTGCACCTAGTGTGGAAGTCTCTGAACCGGCAAACTGAGCTTCAGAAAAGCTTAGGGGGAGCATATCAGTGAAATATTTGAACCCCCAATCTATATCGGTAAAGACCTTAATCGATATACATTACCTGTCAATTAGCAGAAAACTTGAAGTGGTAAAGGCAAAATTAGGGTTTGTACCCTAACAGAGATGCATTTATTATGGTAGGTGAAAGATTGTTTAAAATGGATTTTTGTCATCATTTTCACTTATCTATTTTTGAGTGAAGAATTTTCAAGAGCAAAGTGACAAAGAGCAATTCGTCTAGCGATTCAAGGTGAATTCAAAAATCTTGTAGAGGAATCCAACAAACTCTCAATCTATCAGTAAAGAACACTAAGCGGTGTTCCAAGCAACCAAAGTGATGTGTTGAGAGTGACATTGACAAAACCTAAATTTCAAATTACGAAGGTATTTCTCAAAATTCTTGTTTATCATTTAATCATGGCTTCTGCATCGCACTCTAGTTCTAGTGTACCTGTGGATTCAGCTGAGTTTCTTCATAAGAAGATGAAATACAATGCCCTATCCTAGATACCTACCAGAGTTATTGTCGAGGAAGACATTTCAGGATATATAGAATGTAAATTGGAAGACCTAGGATCCCTAGTGATCCATTCCTAGCTAGGTCTATTCTCTGGAGATGACAAGAGAATCAAACCTGAATATAGCATCCTAGAGATGAAGAAACTGCACAATACAGTTTATTTTCTGGAAGAGTTCACTGAAGATCACATCCACATCATCTTGAGCAGAGTGCATGATGATAAAATGTATCTCAAGCGGACGCATGACATCACATCGGAGGAAATTCATGTCATCATCGGTTTCTGTAACATTGGAGAGGTGCCAACTTTAAGGAAGGTCACCAAGACTGAAATGACTAAGCTCACCAGTTCTCTAAGTGACCAATGGGTGATGACCGTCAACACCATCAAAGATGATTTGGTTAAGTACGCTTGCATGGTGATTGGCAATCGGATGTTTTATGCTAGTAGAATGAACTCTGTCCCTACTACTGCAGTGAATGCCACCTATAGAATGATTAAGGAAGACACCTCATTTGATTTATGTACCTATTTGCAGAAGCAATTGCTACTAAACCTAAGTGGACAACTTCTGGTCGGCCTATTCTTTTACTTTCAAGGCTATTTCTATTGGCAAATGCACACTCCAATGAGAAATTATAGGTGATTGAAGGTATTGTCATTGATGGCAACCTTACAATCATGTGATACCGGTAGGTAGACACAGGCACCGGCATCGGCACCGGAAAACTCTACACCAGCATACAAATCACCGGCACTGAAAAGGAAGATTACTGGCACCCTGGCCGACAAGAATTTTGTATAAATATATTTTGTAAGTAATTGGAAAATATTTTGTAAGCCGACTTGCCGGATTGTAACATGACGCATATAAGTATGAGATAATTGTAGATCATTTAGGATATATATAGATGGAAGAATTAATGCAGACCTAATATGCGAATTGTAAGGCAGATATTGGATAAGGGTTTATGTATATTGCAGAGCTTAAACTGGTACTGAATCTGGCATAGTAGATGTTGATCTGAAGTAGTACAAGACATTGGATTTGTATAATCCAATTTTGTAAGTCAGTATGACTTCTTTTGTAACTGAGCAGTGAGCTCTAGGCACTTGGCCTTCCTGCATGTGCAGGCCCCTATTGTAAAAAGTAATATTCCCTTATTGGCCAGTAAGTGAATATTGTGGGTCACAAATCCCACTGAGGTTTTTCCCACACTGGGTTTCCTCATTAAAATATTGTGTTATGGTGTGTCTCTTATGTTGTGGTTGTTTTTCTTCCTTACTGCATTATTTTTAGTTTATCGATACACAGTTTTGAAGTGCTTTTCATGTTATAATTCAAGTAAATTTATATACCAGTCAGATACTGATTCACCCCCCCCCCTCCTCTTAGTATCTTTGGGAATCCTAACAACTGGTATCAAAGCTTGGTCCTCTATTTTCAAAAGCCTAATAGCTTGAGGAAGATCTTGACACCGATAGAGATGGAAAACTTAAGAAAGCAATTGGAAACAGCTCTTTCAGACTATGATGCAAAAAGGGTGAAGAATATCAAACTTGAAGATGATCTGAAGGCTGCACTGGATATTATTCAAGGACTTCAAGAAAATTTCACTATACCAAGGAACAAAAGAAGAGAACTTTGTGAAAAGATGCAAAATGATGAAGATGAAAAGGAAACTCTTAATGATCTGGTAAACAAGCTGAGACAAGAAAATAGTACAATGAAGAATGAGATGCAAGATATGACTATGAGATTTTGTAAAGAAATTGAAGATGGGAAGAAGAATGAAGAGGACTTGGTTAGAAGACTAAATGACGTTGGAAATGAAAATACAAGACTTAGTCATGAAAATGATATGTTGAAGACAGACTTGATGCATACACAAAATGACACAAATGAACTCATGAGATAGAAAGGAATCTTGGAGAGTGAATTGGCTGCTGCAAATCAACACAAGGAGAAATTCAAGAAACATTCAGAGGAACTTGTTGACATGCTGAAGAATCAAAAACCTAATGGTGATACAAATGGCCTTAGCTTTGAAGTTAGTGAAAGCTCTGGTACTGCAAACAATCATGATCATAGTAAACTGGTAAGACAACCTAATGCTTACAAATTTAATGGGGAATGCTTTAACTGTAACAAGTATGGTCATAAAGAAAATTAGTGTAGATCTAGAAATTATCAAAACACTAATACACCCACCGGTCAATGCTCTAAGTGCAACAAAGTTGGTCATAATTCAGATAATTGTAGAATGAATGTAAGATGTTATGTTTGTGGAAGATTTGGACACTTATCTAATCAATGCAGAACACATACCGGCATAGGATATGGGAAATCTATTCAGAAAAACAATGTGACTTGTTATGCTTGCAACAAAATTGGACATATTGCAAAATTTTATAGAAGTAAGGCATCACCGACGAATAACAAAGGTCCTAGCTTGAAAGGTAAAGAAAAGGATGAAGAGGTAAAGCAAGAATTATCAAAGCAATGGATCCAGAAGTCAGATCAGAATATTGATGGGAATACTCCTCCACCGGCAGAACAGAGTATCACTCCACCAGCTGGAGACTCTTCATCTAACTGAAGGAAAATCCTTTGGGGGTTTAGCAACAAATTGAAAAACATGCTATTATACCCTTCGTTTATGGTGAGAAGTTGGATTACTTCCTTACCGATAGATGAGTTAAGTTATGACTTAACCGGCAAGCATTAAATGTGGTAGTTGGAGAAAATAATATTATAAAGTAAGTGTTTTGGCTCTTTTTCATTCACCGAACATTCAAATCTCCTGAGAGCGCGAAATTTCTAAGCAAGGGCATCCATAGCAAGAGTGAAGTAGTTCATCCAAACACTCATCCCTAAGGCAGATTGAGGTATTTGTAACTATGGATTCCTCATCCACACCTGAATTTATTGCAAACCCTACTGTGATTGAAGTTATCAAGCACCCTAGACCTATATTCAAGCTTGTTCCCAAAATTGCAAAGAAAGATGATACCATAGGTGCATTTTCTCAAATTCCTAAGGGAGTAGTATATGCTGAAGGTCCTAGAATATACATAAATTGTCATATAGAGGAATTAGGAGATGATGAAATCAAGAACATGTATAAGAATATGATTTATGATGAAAATGGTAATATCAAACCGGAACACAAGGTAGTAGAAACCCTAGGTTTTGCAGATATTCTAAGCATTCCTGATTTTCCTGAAGATGTGATAAGAATAGTCCTAAGCAGAGTCCATGGCAAATTCTTTTGGTTAGATTCAATTCATAAAATCACCAAGGAAGCAGTTAGGGCAGTAACAGGCTTACCTTCCACCGGTAGCAGGCCTGACAGAAGTAAAAGGATCTCAAATGACACAGTGATGGACCTAATCAGTGCAACATTTGACAAGAGGTCTCTAAGGGTAAATGATATGAAGGACATCAATGTCAGATTTGTTAGTATGGTTTTAGGCTACAAAGCTACACATGCAAATATGTTAAACTCAGTATCTAGCCTATGTATTAAAAGTGCATATGACATGGTTAATGATAATGCTAGAATAGATGTGTGTGAATGGCTCAAAGATGAATTAATAGACAATCTAAAGAAGATAAAAGGAGATAAGAAAGGAACTTTTAGATTTGAAAATTTGCTGGTATGTTTAATGTTGTACATTACTAAGCAAGTACCCAGTATTGGTAGGAGAGATTTTGGCTTTGATATAGCAGTAGGAAAACAACTATTGGATACATTAAACAACATGGGAGAAAACAGAAAGAAAAACATAAATGAACATTTTCAAGCACTAAAAACTCGAATGAAGACTAGAATAAGGCTGTCACAGGCAATTGTGGATAAATATCAAAAGGAAATATGTTTTGTAATCAAGAAAGATGAAATCTGGATGGAGGTTGTTGTCCCTAGAACTATATGGGTAACTAAAATGGGATATGAAATAGATGATAACATCATTGAAACTTATGCAAAATCCCTCCTTGAAGCACCAAAGGAACCCTCTGAGAAAGTCTTTGGCAATGCAGAAATAATTGAGAGTGGCATTCAGTCTAGGAAAAGAATTAAGAAAGTTGAAAAAACAGTAAGGAAAGGCACTAGACAAGAAAAAGAAATTAAGGAAGATGTATTGAAGAAAACTGGTATTAAGGAAAGTGAGCTGGAAGGACTTCAACCGGAAGCTCATCTTTCACCAGTTGCAACTTCCTCTAAGAGTGAGATACCAGCGATATTTAAAAGGGTAGAAAGGAAAAGAAAACCCTCACCAGCACCATGAAGAACAAGACAAAAGCAACAGGCAGTAAAGCCTCCAGTTAAGAAGTTGACTCTGAAGAAGAAGAAGGTAAAACAAGACATTTCTCCACTGGACAAACTCTTAAGTGAAATAACAGAGGATGGAAAGTTGAAAAACATTAGCAAACTATATAACACATTTTCCACTGATGACAAAGAAAGTATAGAAAATAGTGTAATATTACACTTGGACATCTACAAGAAATTTTTGATGGAAATTGTTGATGAAATACCCACTGATCTCTACAAAATACTTGAAGCCATAAGGGTAGCTATTGTTGAGCTGGATAAGAAAATAAAAATTGAGAAATTACTTGTAGTTCACCCTGTAAACTCACCTGAAGAGATTGATCAATTAATCAGTGAGGCCAACCGGACAGTATTCTCAACTGGTCACCGGCATGTAGCACTGATGGTAGGAAGAATGAATGAAATCTCAGAAGAGACTACGGACCAATGGGACATATTCTTTGTTGAAAAAGAGAAACAAGAAGAACTCAAAAGACCCAAGACTATCAGAGTATATCAAAAGGACAAGGATAAAGGGAAAGGTAAAGAAGGTGGACCTCCTAACCTGAAAATAACAAATAACTTACCCCAACCTCCTTCTGATACTACACTGGTAGAATCAATTGATACACAACTGACTACAAAGAGTATGGAGACTCCTCTAGAGGATATAAATCCTGAGTCTGAAATTTTGTATACCATGAATATAGATACACAAGAGGTAAACATTGTGGTAGACAAAGAGACCACTGAGGATAAGAAGGTAGATGTGGCTACTGAGCCACCGATTGCAGATGTTGAGGTTAAGACTATAAATATAAGCACATATATAGAGAAACTAACAGAGGACGCCACTAAGAAATCATCTGAAGTACCAGTAAATGAAACTGGAAAACAATTAGAAGTAAATATAGAGCAATTGAAGTGCATACAGAGACTACATCTGAGAAACCGATAGTTGAGAGCTCAGAGAAACCTTCTAAGACATAGATGGAGAAACCGGAATAGAAACAAGATAAGACACAGGTTCAGATCGAGACAGTGCCGCTGGCAAAAAATGAAAAGCCTAAACCTTTGCTAATAGAAATGCATACTCAAATAGATCCTCCTGAGAGAGAGGAAAGCAAAGTTGTTACTACAACCGGCAGCAGGGGAATTATGAAAACAGTTGGACAGAGTTCAGACCAACAAATGTAACAGAAGTATTGTTGGATTATATTAAGAAAATAACTGAGTGTAATGCACAAGCCTATAAGGCTATTGATGACACCATTCATGTTCTTAAATTGATAGCACCAAAGTGCATTATGGATAATAAAGATTATTTAGGTCAACTACACACATTTTCTAAATTCATCATCGACAACATTTTGACAGTTGATCAAATCAATGAGGACACATTCAAAGAGAAAATGAATAAGGAGAAAGGAAAATTCTTTGAGGGAATATTAAAGAAGAATAAGGAACAAATAGAAACCTTATTACCGGCACTAGGAGAAACAATTTTGGATTTCAAGAAACTGTACAAGGATACATGCAAAACCAACATCTTGACAAAGGACATAGATTCAGAGATCAGCAAAACATAAACTAAGATTAACAATATTGTTGATAATCTAATAGGCACATCAGATTCATTTTTGGAAATAGAAAAGAAAATTGCAGATCTTGAAGAGAAAATTGAGAAGTTAGGAAAGGATAAAGAGAAAATAAAGCATAAGGCAAAGAGTTTAAAATGCAAACTAGGTCCTAAACTAGATTACCTCATTTCTTTGAGAAAAGAAATTTTTGAGGCTCTGGTCCCTGGACTCAAGACATCAGAAGAGAAAATGCACATACTCACTGGTACAGTTCAAAGAACACAAGCGGCATTAACAGATAGAAAAAGATTCAGCGATAGTTTAAATTTGGTTTTGGCATATCTTTTCCAGATTATAACCAACTAGTTATAAGGATCTAGGCAAGAACCACACTCCACTGACAGTCAATGACAACCTTTGTCATTGATATCAAAGGGGGAGTAGTGAGATGAGAAAAATGATCAGAATGGGACATCATCAGCTGAGGGGGAGCATACATTTTTGACAACACAATTTTGGTAAGATATTTTGGCAGATTCTTTTTTGACATCATTTTGGACATTTTTTATTTTTCTCATGAGTGTTGCCATCAATGCCAAAAGAGGAGATTGTGGGCAAATGCACACTCTAATGAGAAAGTAGGTGATTGAAGGTATTTTCATTGATGGAAACCTTACAATCATGTGATACCAGTAGGTAGACATAGGCATTGGCACCAGCAGACTCTACACCAACATACAGATCACCGGCACCAAAAAGGAAGATTATCAACACCCTGGCCGACAAGAAAGTCAAATCAACATAGAACTAAACCATTAAAAGGCATTACCAAGAAAGATTAAGCATAGAAGCATATGAGAGATAAAAACCAATAAACATTAAGACTTCACTCATGATGCTCCCTACGCCATTATCTCTCCCTTGTTCCTCTCCTCTCCAAGTTCCCAAATGAGTGTAGCTCTCAGCTTTTAGCACTAGCCATGGATGCCATATGGAGATTCAAGATGGTTGAATATGATAAACATATACTATGCAAGTGTAGATAGTGATGCTATGAAAAATCTCTATGCTAATACCAGTATAACAACAATACTCTAATGCTTCCTCCTTTGCATGAGGAGAAGGGTTCTATTTATAGAAGAAATGGGGAAATGAATGGTTAAGATTGAGCAATCTTAACAACGGTTAGGATTGAAAGATATTCAATCCATATGAGACTTTCAACCCAGTCCCATGTTAACAAGTGTCACCATGAGGAGGCTTGAGAGGAGAGATAAGGAGCATTAAATGCTTGAGGGGACATGATGGTTACCCTAGGGGGTTGGGTTAGGGTTAGGTTAATGGATATTCCTTTTATCCAAGGGATAAATGAATGTGCAAGAGTTAAATGGTTACCTAGTCAAAGAAATAAATGCTTTGAAGAAACCCATGAGTCAAAAGGATTGTTAAGTTAGAGGAAAGTCTCTAACCAAAGGTAAAAGGTGAGTTAACCATAAATGGTTATGTAAGAGCCTTTAATGGTTTGGAAGAATTTAGAAGTTAACCATTTGAAGACATAAAGCCTTTAATGGTTATGGAAGACTTTGGAGGTTTTTGAGAAGTGACTTCCTTTTATTTAGGAATGTGACAATGATTAGGATAGGATTAGGCTAATTAGAAGGAGTTAGAAGAATCTAGAAGGGATTTAGGCATGCAAGTGGATTTTGTAGGAGAATACAAATGGGAGGAATTTTGGGATTTTCAATTGAAGTAAAATCATTTATTTCAATTAAATGGTGTAATTTGCATTTGGATAGATATTTAAATAAATATTAATTTATTTAAATGTGAATGTGAATTTTGGATTTTATTTAAATAAATCTTAATTTATTTACATGAGAAAAAGGAAGATAAAGCATTTAAATGCTTGAAGACTTTGAGGGAAACCATTAAAGGCTTAAGAAGACTCTAGAAAGAAGCCATTAAGTTTGAAGACTTTAAGGGAAACCATTAAAGGCTTAAGAAGACTCTAGAAGGAAGCCATTGAGTTTGAAGACTTTAAGGGAAACCATTAAAGGCTTGAGAAGACTCTAGAAGGAAGCCATTAAGTTTGAAGACTTTAAGGGAAACCATATAAGATTTCAAGTGGGTGAGGATAAATAGGATTTTAATTAAATTATTTATTTATTTAAAATAGTTGTGCAACTTGCATTTGTAGGAAAATGCAAGTGGGTGGAGGAAAAAAGGTGATTTAAATAAATCTTAATTTATTTAAATGTGAGAGATGAGATTTTAAGGGATTTAAATAAATATTAATTTATTTAAATTTGAGAGAAGGTTTAATTAAACAAATATGATTTATTTATTTAATTAATGGTCTGAATTTGGTCAAGTGAATTAAATCAAATAAATTGAATAATTTATTTAATTAATAGGAGAAAGGGTTAAGATGAATTAATTATTGATTGATGGTTAAATAATCAAATAAATACTAAATATTTATTTAATTAAGTGGACAGATTTATGTGACTACATTTGCCCCTCTTTGAGACGGTGTGGTTTTATCGCATCGTTTCAAAGAAAGAAAAATAGGTGTGTAGAAATATGCCACATAAATGTTAATTTAGTGGGTGGTATGGCCCCCTCGAGAGATGGGCTGAAAATTTTCAAACAAATGGAGCAATCTCTCAAAAAAGAACGAGAAATGGAGGGGAGGTAGAATAGAAAAAATTAGCAATAATGGTGAAAGAATGGAAGAAAACAGAGTGAATATGAAGAAATGGCAAGCCAGTGAGTACCCATAAGTTATGCAGGAGATATTGTGCAAATGTGGTGTTGTGCTTTTGATTGATACTGTATAATTGATCAAAATTGGTTGGACAATCTGCTGCAATCGGTTTAATTGCCCCGATCGAGTCAAAGCATGACATTTGATGTCAGTTGTTCACTTGGATAGAATAAAGTCTGAGTAAGTGAATCAAAGTGACTTGATGGTGACTTAGACAATTGATGTAATTTCCCGATGAAGTCAATGTATTTGAAGCAAAATACTCATTGAGACTTAGACAATTGATGTAATTGTCCATTGTGATTGTGTTGGATTGATTGAGAAATAGATAGTGTGTGTGTGTTGTGGGTTGGTTGTGATGAATCATAGCAGCCCCGTTGAGACTAGGTCATTATGATAAATGCATGTTATAGTCTAGGTTTGCCATAATCGATTACCTGTTGAGACCCGAAGATATTTGATCAAAGTATATGTTGATAGTCTAGGTGTGTGTGAGTCAATGTACCTGTACAGATAAAGTAACTTGCTTCATTGGGTTGATGGGACATGATGTAGGGTATGTGATGTTGATTATTGAGATGGGGAGGGTGAGGGGGGGATTCAATGTTAGATAGAAGATATGGAGGACCTATGGCTCATTCCTATGGAAGAAGATGAAAATAGAGTATCCATTGTCATTAATATGTATGCATGATATGCAACTATTATGAATGTATGGATGGATGAAATGCAACGGAATGCAATATATACAAATGAGATGGAATGACGATCCATAGTGCTTTTATTTTTCATCATTGAGCATGGTAGTATCAATCTTGGACGAGGTAGTAGGAACCAAGTTTGGAGCATTGTACCTACAAACAAGCAACATAAATAAATAAATAAATAAAGAATATGGATCCCCCATAATGGTTCATGTTCATATGGTCGAGGTATATGTTGTAGTCAGCAAGCCATAGTAATCCATGACTATATTTTGCATAAGATCATGTAACTTAGTGAACTTCCCACGTAGACACCATTAGTACATGCCCCAGAACTCCATTGGAATAATTCACAGAAGACATACAAACAATGCTTAGGAACCATCCCGACCACTCTAATCACTTGTGCATATCCCGGAGTAGCGTAGGAACCTAATATAAATTAATAAATAACCTACAAATCAACCATGTACTTGATAGCTTAAACAGAATTTTCTTGTCAAAGAAAATGTCATCTTGTCTTTGTTTTGGTAAGGAAGGATGCATCCTTGTTAAGATAGTTTGTGTGTAGATGTTGATTGTTTGGTTGATATCATAAGTGATCATCGTTTGAGTATTTCACAATGTTTGTTTGGTATTTGCTTGAATGTGTATGTACAAGGTGTTTGCCTTGTTTTTGATTGATTTTTTATGTTTTCTAATGTTTTTGGATTTTCTGAGTGTTTTTTGAATGTTTTTGTAATTTTGTGAGACATTTTTTAATGTTTTTGGATTTTGTAAGATAGTTTTGAATGTTTTTAGAATTTTGTGATACATTTTTTAATGTTTTTGGATTTTGTGAGATAATTTTTAATGTTTTTGGATTTTGTGAGTGGTTTTGAATGAATAACTCAATAAATCACAAGTAATGTTGAATCCACTTCTATTAAATAGGTTAAGGGCCTTGCCCCCAGCTTAGACATGACTATGAAAAAGTGGGATGCAAGACGCATGAAGTACTATCCTTGATTGCAAATCAATAACAAGCCATGGTTTGACTGATGGATGAGTGGATGTAATGAATGTGATTGCAACAAGTCTAAAAGGTAATGGAGCCATAACCTTTATGAGTGGCGCCTACTTGCTAGGTTTTCACCATCGCACTTACCCAAGGTGCCACCGAAGTAGTTGTTCACCATTTGGATGCATGATTTTTCATTACTATTTTGATTTTTTTATATTTTCTTCAAGACATTTATTTGAATGTTTTTGGTGTTTTTACGATATGTATGGGAGCTTGATGCTCTGTATAGCTTATGTATGAAACCATTTGAGGTACATGTTGTTGATCGGATCTGCTAGCGGTTCTCCTTCTGAAGTAGCCAACTGATATGCCCCAGACCCAAATACAACAGTGATAACATATGGACCCAGCCAATTTGATTCAAACTTCCCTTGATGTTCTTGGTTTGGTTGGTTACGAGGATTCTCTTGAAGAACAAGATCTCCTACCTAAAATGTACGAGGTCTAACTCGATGATTATAGCTTCTTCTCATGCGTTGCTGATATGCTTTGAGGTGATTGTATACAACTTGTCGTTTCTCATCAAGTAGTTCCAAGTCTTGAAGATGGGATACTTTGTATGCTTCATGATCAATGAGATTATGCAAGGAAACCCGTAGTGATGGTATCTTGACCTCAATAGGTAAGATAGCTTCTGCACCATAGACTAGTGAGTAGGGAGTTGCACCTGTAGGGGTTCAAATGCTAGTTCGATATGCCCATAGTGCTGGATTTAATTGAACATGCCAATCACCACCGGCATCATTGACTACCTTCTTGAGGACTCTCAATATGTTCTTGTTTGATGCTTCGGTCTGACCATTTCCTTGTGGGTAATAGGGAGTGGAAAAGCGATGTTGGATGTGAAACTTCTCACAAAGTTCATGGACATCCTGATTCTTGAAAGGAAGACCATTATCTATGATGATGGACATGGGTACACCATACCATCAGATGATGTAATTAAGGATGAATGAGGCGATCTTCTTACCGGTGACTTGGGTAAGTGGAACAACTTCAATCCACTTTGTGAAATATTTTATGGCAGTAATGATGAATTTGTGGTCGTTGGATGAAGATGGATGAATTTTACCCACAAGGTCAAGTCCCCATTGACAAAAGGGCCATGGTGTTGTGATTGGTTGCAATTTCTGTGCTGGTGCATGTATCAGGTCTCCATGAACTTGGCACTTCTTGCATTTTCTGACAAAGTAGTATGAGTCTTTTTCCATTAATGGCCAATAGTATCCAGCGCGTATGATCTTCTTAGCTAGTGAAGGACCGCTTGCGTGAGTTCCACAAATTCCTTCATGTACCTCTTCCAAGGCCTTTGTTATCTCACCTTGTTCCAAACATAGAAGGAGAGTACCATCAAGACTGCATCGGTATAGGGTTTCGACAATAATGGTATATCGAGCAGTTTGGTGAATGAAGGTTTTACGTTGGTTAAGAGAAAGTGTGTGATCATGGAGGTAGGTGTAGAACTCACCATATCATGGGGATTCAGAATCGACAAGGCGACATATCATCTCAGATTCAGGGATATCATAAGAAGGAATCCAAAGCTGTTCAACCAAGAACTCATAGCATGTTGAATTTTGTGGAAGATTGGGGAGAGATGAAATGGTAGCCATAGCGTTAGCAGCTTGATTCTGATCTCTAGGTATCTACTCAAAGGTGATAGTAGTAAATAATGTCTTTAACTTGTCCACCTTTTGCTTATACGGTATGAGTTTGTCATCCTTGGTCTGATATTCATCGGTTACTTGTCGGAAGACCAGTTGGGAGTCGCCATTTATATGTAACTCTTTCAATTTCCATTGTATGGCTAGTCTAAGTCTTGTGATCAAGGCCCCATATTCTGCTATGTTATTTGTACATGGAAATGTGAGCTTGTAAGACTTCAGGATGTTGTCACCTTGAGGTGTGATAAACAGAATGCCTGCCCTTGAGCCATGCCTAGTGTATGAACCATCAAAGTATAGTTTCCATGGTTGTGTTGCTCTGATCATGAATATCTCTTCATCTGGAAAATTGGAAATGAGAGGATGATCGCCTATGAGTGGTGCATCGGCCAACTGATCTGCAATAACTTGACCCTTGGTAGCCTTGCAGTCCACATACTCAATATCAAATTCACTTAGAATCATCACCCATTTGGCCAAGCGGTCTGTCAATGCTGCTTTGTTGAGTAAGTACTTTAGTGGATCGATTTTGGCAATGAGTTGTAATTTATGTGTTAAAAGATAGTGCCTCAGTTTAGTGGCTGCTAAGATTACTTCTAGGCAAGCTCTCTCAATAGGTGTGTAATTGATTTCATAGCCTACTAGTGTGTGAGAGGTGTAGTAAACAACACACTCTTTCCCTTCTGCATTATGTTGAGCCAGTAGCACTCCCAATGTTTTATTAGTTGCTGATATATAGAGTAATAGAGGTTTATTTGGATCTAGTGGGATCAACAATGGTGTATTCATGAGATAATCTTTAAGCATCTGGAATGCTTGCTGGCATCTGGCATCCCATTGAAAGTGGATGTTCTTGTGTATTAGGTGTGTAAAAGGGTGACACTTATCTGCCAGTTGTTCAATGAATCTCTGAATTGATTGTAGGTGCCCTTGTAATGTCCTTAGTTGACCGATGTTCTTCGGTGGTGGCATGTCCATGATTGCTTTGACCTTTGCAGGATCGACCTCAATACCTTTGCTTGAGACAATGTATCCTAGAAGCTTCCCTGAGGTTACTCCAAAGACACATTTCTTTGGGTTGAGTCAAACATAATATTGTTCTAGTCTATCAAAGATTTTCTCTAATACTTCCAGATGACCTTCTCTTGTGAGTGATTTTGCCAGTAAGTCATCAACATAATCTTCCATTATGGTATGCATCATATCATGAAAAAAAGTAGTCATTTCTCTTTGATAGGTCGCTCCTGCATTCTTTAGACCGAAAGGCATTACATTCCAGCAGTATGTTCCCCATGGACATGTGAAGGTCATCTTATGTTGATCCTCTGGTGTGATCTTTATCTGGTTGTATCCTAAAAAGCCATCCATGAGAGAAAGCATGGCATGTCCTGCTGTTAGGTCTATGATTATGTTGATGTTTGGTAGGGGGAAGTCATCTTTAGGACATGCTTTGTTCAAATCTTTGAAGTCAGTACAGATACGGATGCCCCCATTTGGTTTGCCGACAGGTACAATGTTGGAGATCCAATTTGCATAATCAATTGGTCTAATAAAACCAACGTCTAGGAGTTTCTTAAGTTCTACTTTGACTAGTACCGCAATCTGGGGATGCATCTTGTAAATTTTTTGCTTGACGGGCTTGGCTCCTTCTACTATGGTGAGGTGATGCATGACTAAATCAGGATCAAGACAAGGCATGTTTGCATATGACCATGCAAATTTGATCTGACACTTCTAGAAAAATCCTACAAACTTAGGTTGTTCCTTTGGAGTTAAAAGAGATGCCAGATGTATGTGGTGAGGAGTTTTAGGAGTCCCCACATTGAATTCTTTTGTTTCCTTGATAAGGATCATTGTCCATTCCTGATTTGTACTAGAGGGGAGGATGTCAAACCTTTCATCCTTAGGCGCCTTAGAGAGGTTTTAACCATTGGATACGCTCTTTCTTTTTACTTTTTTGGGATCAAACAATACCACCGTGTGGTTTTCACTGGAAGATCCATGTTTTATTGTTATATTTTTGCAGCTGAAAGGTTTGGCATCTACCTCGAAGTATGTTGTGCTATTAAGTTCAATGGTGAATCCAGCTTTGTGATCCCCACTTGGTATGTTATCTCGTAGTTCCAAAAATTCAATGATCGCCTCATCATTTTGGAAATGGTCAAGGCATGGGGGATTAGGTTGGTTCCATTCGATGAGTTCTAGATGGATAATGGGCATTACCTCATCAATTAGGTTAATTTTGTTAGATGTATTAGTGAGGGTTAAGATGTTGTGGTGAAGGTCATTGATGGTACTCTCCCTGTCAGAATTGGGCATAGGATGTGTCGTAGGGTCTGTGGAAAATGTTTCCAGTTCAGGAACCCAAGAGGTTTTAATATGCGCTTCTCTGTAAACAGGGATGTCTTTGTGAGGTGGAGGTAGTGATGTGTCTTCCTCATCTGAAGTATTTAGATGTACTGAATCAAATTCCCACTCATGTGAGTTAGTCTCTAAGTCGCTTTCCAGGATCTAGTTGCTATACCATACTGGGATATCCTTTGAGTTAAACACTGCAGGTGTGATCGGCTAATGTACCTAGATAGAAGGAATGATTGGTGTTGCACATATGATTATTGGGATCAATGAATCCAATACGAGGAGTATCGATGTTGTTGACTTTGTTTCTTCTACTAGATTTGCCAGTGTTGTCGATACTGCTGGGGGTTCTGATACTGCTAATGGTGTTGTTGATGCGGTTGTTGTTGTTGATGGAGTTTTTGGTTTGATTGGTGGGATGATTGGTGTTGTGGATGTTATTGTTGGGATGTTCAACTATAGTGGAGTAATTAGTGTGGTTCTTGGTGCTGCTGATATAATCAAAGGTGACCTCTTTATGTTTGTAGTAGGCTGATATAGAGGTTTACTAGGTTTCCCTTTGAATCAAAGCTTAGGAAGAATTTCCTTTTGGAAGCCTAATCCCGTGTTATCTTTGGGCTTTAATTTTGGCTGCAACGGTTCATGTTTTCCTTTCTTGCAAGGTCCCAAAGTACTCTAACCATCATAACCCACTCTTTGCATAATGAGAAGGCCTTTTCCATATTTATCCGTGGGAAGCTTAGCTTGTGGGATTTCCGTGGTGATAGGATCTTTATAGATCCATTTTGCTAAGTCCTCATCTCTGGTCTCTTCTTTTTTACTCTTTCCAAGGATGAAAGGCGTCAAATTACATGCTGGTTTGACCAGTGGTTTTTGAAGTAACCATTGAGGTTTACCATGAGTTCAAGGAGAAGTGGGCATTTGTCCAACACAAAAGAGTTTTCTTAGATTATACTCTCCAGCATCTTCCTCTGCCATTTTCATCTTGAGCTTCTCTTGCTTGGGTATAGTGGTGTTTGAACTGGAAAGAGAGGCTAGACTTATATATGAGGTGGATGAGATAGATTCTCTGTTGTTAGGAATGGTAATCTCTGGTTGATGATTTATATTGTGACAATATATAAAAGGATTTCATCTCCCAGGATTGTAATTTCTACACCATTATGAGGGAACTTGATACACTGATGGTAGGTGGATGGAACGGCTTGCATGGTGTGTATCCAAGGTCTTCCTAACAATAAATTATATGATAGAGTAAGGTCCAGAACTTGAGATATGATATGCTTCACTACTGGGCCCACTTAGATCGGTAGCACAACTACTCCTTTGGATGAATGCTTTGCATCATCATAGGCTTTTATTGTTATCTTTTTGCAGGGATCCACTGATTCAATTGCATATCCCAATGTTGTGACCAATTGTAGTGTATAGATATTCAGGCTTGCTCCATTGTCAATCAAGACTCACTTGATCCTATGTTGGTCGATAAATCCTTCAATGTGGAGTGAGGCATTATGAGGCTATTGGAAGGATGTATTATCACTTTCAGAGAAAGTGAGACAAGGTGATGATCTTAGACTACCAACCATATCTTGGAACTGATATGTGTTTAGATTTGCAGGGATTGACGCCTCTTGGAGAGCTTGATCCAAGATTGTTTTATGAGATGGACATAGGCGCAATAGCTCTAAGATAGATATCAATGCGGGCATTTATCTAACTATTCCACAAGGTTATACTGCTTTGGGATAGATGTGGTGCCTTGTGGAGATTCTTTTATGGTGATCTTGTCGCGACGTGTAACAACATTGCAAGTGGAGCTAGGATTTTTTGTGGTAATAGTTGCAATTTATCCACTAGCATCATATAGGTGATTCACAGTGTAATTATAGGCGGCACGCGTATAATCAGTGGTATCTGTGTTTTGCCCTGAAGTGGAAGGACCCCTTTGATCTTGTGATGGAAGTGGATTTTTCAACATGAGATGATCATTGTTTGTTGTTTTTGGGTCGTGTCCTTCGATTTTGATCTCACCTCGGTCAATAAGATCCTGAATAAGATCTTTCAATCTATGACAATTGTTTGTCTTATTCCCTTTCCCTTGATGGAAATCACAATGTTCAGTATCCCTCCACCATGAGGGTTTGACCTGAGGTTTGTAATTTGATGTTTTGGGTAAGGTCACCAGATTTTGAGAAACCAACTGACATAACACCGTTTCAATAGGTTCCCTTAAGGGAGTGTATGTTTTTTTTGGTTTAAAATTTTGTTGTCGTTGTCTAGGTTCCTCTTGAGATATATCGTGTCCTTGATTCAGAGGAGCAACTGTGTTATTCTTGGGTGGGGGGTTTTGTCCTATAAATCGGACCACAGGTTGTGCACTTTTGATAGTTCTTGCATCCACAACCCCATCATTGATGACATTTTTTTTTTTGTTCCAGAAGTTAGGCTTATCGCTATTGAAGCACGGGTGAGGGTCATCCTTTGGCTCATTGTATATCTTGATAAGCCCTTTTTTTGATGAGATCCTGCTCACATTTTAATCCTTTGGTGATCATGTCATTGAAGGAGTCTGTGTCTTTTACATCTAGGTGAAATTCCATTTCGTCATTTAAGTTGGAAATAAATCTTTCCACTAATTCTTGTTTGGTTAATTGAAGGGAATGTCTGCTAGACATTTGATGCCATCATTGCAGAAAAACTGGAAATAGCTCTCTTGGTTTTTGCTTAGTGTTACATAGATCAGCCATGGTGATATCACATTCAATATTGTGTGAGTAATGTGCTAGGAACTTTAGGAATAGTTCTTTGAAGGTCCTAATGTCACCTGGTAGTCAGGAAAACCATGATGTGGTTGTTCCTCCTAAACTTTGGGGAAATGGTCACATTAGGTATGTGTCCTTGTATGTCACTTCGAGGCAAGCTAAATGGAATTCTCTAACATTATCGTGAGGATCTCCTTTTCCTCGGTACTTTTTGAACTTGGGTGTTTCAAACCCTCATGGAAAAGGTGGCATATGTAGAGTCATGTCAAAGGGCTAGGGGCAAATGTCATTAAGTGAAAACTAATTAGTTTTCACACCACTATAAAGTTTTTGGGCGAGATTCTTGACTTGTTGCCGAAACAT
Source organism: Cryptomeria japonica (assembly GCF_030272615.1). Taxonomy (NCBI): domain Eukaryota; kingdom Viridiplantae; phylum Streptophyta; class Pinopsida; order Cupressales; family Cupressaceae; genus Cryptomeria; species Cryptomeria japonica. Next base: position 148,216,622 of record NC_081409.1, on the reverse strand, counting down.
GTCTATGTTATTTGGAGGAGGAGGAGGTGGGGGATTACCTTGATGAAGGTTGTATCTGATGTGATCTCGACCTCTTTCATCCTCATTACGACTTTGGCATTCTGATGCTTGCTTTAGTTGTGCAACATCAAAATCAGAGGGTAGTTTGGCTCCCTCTTGAGCAAGTCTTAAAAAGTGAGCATTAGCATTGCTCCTGAGTATTTCGTCAAAAAGTCTATTAAAGAGAGAGTTGTGTTGTGCCCTTTCTATTGCCGCAAGAGTAGGAGTACTTGGATTTTCATCATTTGGATTTCCTCCAAGAGCTTCTTGGAATTCATTGATATTTTCCTCCTCTTCTTGCTCAATTTCCATTTGTCTAGTTCTAGATCTGGTTTGAGCCATTTTGTTTACAAGTTTTTGTTGAAGCTGGGTGAAAATGATGATGAGTTGTTGATGAAATGAGAGATTTATGTTTGGTGGAGTGTTTTGCATATGGATCTCTAGCACTAAAAGGTAAATGTGACCAAAGTCCTTTCTTGAATTGATTGTTGTGTTTGATTAACAGCGTTGGATGTGATAAGGTTTAGAGAGATCTGAGATATGTTACACACTCAACTACCTAGTAATGAGAGGATTCACTCATAAACTAGTTTTAACCTGCGTAGAAATGCCTCTTAGGATGAGTTTATCCTAGATGTAGAGACACTCTAAAAAGTGATGTGTTGTGTTTGATTCAAGCAATATCGAAAGAGAATGTGGGACAAAAACCTCTTGATGTTTTGAGAGTTGGAATGGATTGATGATATGTGAATGGATGAAATGTTGACTTCAATAGAAAATTTATGCTACAAAAGGAACAAACTCTTCCTCTTCTTGTTCAGGGGTTGGTGGTTCTTCCCTAGCTGAGTTATATGTGATGCAAATGTCTGGAAAGAAGGCAGGATTTATTTTGCCTCCCTTGTTCTTATGATAACTCAAAGCTCTATATTGAGTAAAATCTCTACGGTTTAATGACTCTTGATCAAACTCATTTGTTTTTCCTTGAAGATATAGATGCATGTGACGTAAGAAGGTTCTATGAGAGACAAAGATTTATCTATTAAGATAGAAGAATTTCCTCCTTTTGATAAAAGCCTTTGAGCTCAATGGTCTTTTCTTCAAGTTGATATGTTGATGAAGATTCTTCTTTCTCAAGATGTGAAGAATGGTCATATAGTTTGATACTTTTTGCTATTTTGCACTTTGTTTTTTATCTTTGTTGGTATTTTGGAAATGTTTTGAAAATTCTATGTTGGATGAATACTTGTTTTGAAATTTGATTTTTGATTTTTCTTTGACAAGAAAATAAAGCAAGCACACAAACACAAGAATGTTGCCTCAAAATGCACAAATAAGTGTGGGTCTAGATCAACCCAATCGTTAGAATTTTTATGACCCTTTCTTTCCAAATGTTTTTGAGTATGTTTTTCCAAAAATCTTAAAGTCGGCTCAGTTTATCACTGGTCTTGACACAAAATGAAGACACTTCAAACACTTTTTATCCCTAAGGTCAAATGGCTAGTTGCGATAATTTCAGTCCACATCTTGATATTTCTTCAACTTTGGTATTACATACCTTATGAATCTCATTGTGGTAGGTAAGGATGTGATATACTAAGTCTTGCACAAGCATAACAAATAGATGATCCCTATGATGGGGGAGTCACCACTTTTATCAGGCTACAAGTAACCTTTCAAAAAGCTATGTTTCTACTCAAGGAAATATGTATGGTGAGTATCTTGGGAGCAAAACCTTCTATGCTCTTGCACTGAACTTCTCACAAATATCCTCAATCAATAAAACAGGTGGGCTTCTACATAAAGGTGTTTAGTAATTTTTGATGTTTTTGGACATAAGTTCATTCTGCAGTGACCCACTTAAGAGCCTTGTAACTTGTGGTGGGTCCCATTTGTCCTTTCGGCAAGTTACACTATAGGAACAGCTATACCCAAGGCTACAGCTTTCGCTCACACCTGATTTTTATAGTGGCTCGAAGGATTTACCATGCGAGGTCATTCCCAAGAGTGATGTATCTCTTGGCAGGCCTCTCTTAAAAATATAAACTTTGAGTGTTACTAACACTTTTCTCTTGCACCTAGGACCACGAAAGCCAAGGGAGAGGATAGTGTGTGTTAGAAGTAGGACCACTCTACAAATTTTGCACAAGCGTGCCAAACACAAAAGACACTTGTTCTTTTTAACTCATCATTTGCAATGTGGTCTAACTATTTGGAGATGTTGCTCCAATAGTCATGGTGTTCTTTTTATCTTTCAATGGAAAAATGTGTTGTAATCTAGGAATTGAAAATCCTGGTCAACTGAATTAAGAGCACGTTTTACTTGAAGTAAATCGATTTGAGAACAACTTTGACAAATTGGGGATTCTTTTTAACTTGCACAAAATGAAGTGTTGATTGTGAATTTTAGTTTGATGCAAGAAATAAAATTTTCCTTGTTGATTTTAAGCACCAAAAGAATTTGTTCCTAACTTTGCAAAAAATAATTTTGTGTGTTTGTTTTTGTGATTCTTTTTAACTTTGAACAAGTGTGATTCTTTTTTAGAGCTCCAAACGAAAGGTGTGGTTCTTTTTAAAACTCCAAATGAAAATGTAGTTGATTTTAACCCAAAAGGAAAATGAATTTATTTTATCCTAACTTGAAAGACAAAGTTAGCAATATGAACAAATTTATTTCCTAAGCTAAAATTGCTAAAAAAATCCTATTGTAAGGGTTAGTTAAAACCTGCACAAAAGATAATTAGTTAGAAAAATCCACATGTTTTTGGTGGGCTTCTACAAGCCTAAAAAATTTGGTTTTCGGTTACAAGGAATTTTCTTACAACTCTTTGTTACAATAGCTCTACTCTGTGTGAAAACAAAAGTGCTATTTAACACGAAAGAACAACAATATAGACAATAGCGCTAAAGTATCAATTTGCGAAGGTGCTAAACTAAGAACAAAAGCGCAAGAGCATAACTTGTGTGTCAATTAAAACATTCAAAAGTTATTAGTCTTCAAAATGGTTGCTCTTTGATTCACGTCGAGTTCACCAAATGATGCTCCATAAAATGGTTAGTCCGGGGGTTAGTCAAATCAACATAGAACTAAACCATTAAAAAGCATTATCAAGAAAGATTAAGCATACAAGCATATGAGAGATAAAAACCAATAAACATTAAGACTTCACTCATGATGCTCCCTACGCCATATCTCTCCCTTGTTCCTCTCCTCTCCAAGTTCCCAAATGAGTGTAGCTCTCAGCTTTTAGCACTAGCCATGGATGTCATATGGAGATTCAAGATGGTTGAATATGATAAACAAATGCTATGCAAGTGTAGATAGTGATGCTATGAAAAATCTCTATGCTAATACCAGTATAACAACAATACTCTAATGCTTCCTCCTTTGCTTGAGGAGAAGGGTTCTATTTATAGAAGAAATGGGGAAATGAATGGTTAAGATTGAGAAATCTTAAGAAGGGTTAGGATTGAAAGATATTCAATCCATGTGAGACTTTCAACCCAATCGCATGTTGACAAGTGTCACCATGAGGATGCTTGAGAGGAGAGATAAGGAGCATTAAATGCTTGAGGGGACATGATGATTACCCTAGGGGGTTGGGTTAGGGTTAGGTTAATGGATATTCCTTTTATCCAAGGGATAAATGAATGTGCAAGGGTTAAATGGTTACCTTAGTCAAAGAAACCCATGAGTAAAAAGGATGGTTAAGTTAGAGGAAAGTCTCTAACCAAAGGTAAAAGGTGAGTTAACCATAAATGGTTATGTAAGAGCCTTTAATGGTTTGGAAGACTTTAGAGGTTAACCATTTGAACACATAAAACCTTTAATGGTTATTGGAGACTTTGGAGGTTTTTGAGAAGTGACTTCCTTTTATTTAGGAATGTGACAATGATTAGGATAGGATTAGGCTAATTAGAAGGAGTTAGAAGAATCTAGAAGGGATTTAGGCATGCAAGTGGATTTTGTAGGAGAATGCAAGGGGGAGGAATTTTGGGATTTTCAATTGAAGTAAAATCATTTATTTCAATTAAATGGTGTAATTTGCATTTGGATAGATATTTAAATAAATATTAATTTATTTAAATGTGAATGTGAATTTTGGATTTTATTTAAATAAATCTTAATTTATTTACATGAGAAAAAGGAAGATAAAGCATTTAAATGCTTGAAGACTTTGAGGGAAACCATTAAAGGCTTAAGAAGACTCTAGAAGGAAGCCATTAAGTTTAAAGACTTTAAGGGAAACCATTAAAGGCTTAAGAAGACTCTAGAAGGAAGCCATTGAGTTTGAAGACTTTAAGGGAAACCATTAAAGGCTTGAGAAGACTCTAGAAGGAAGCCATTAAGTTTGAAGACTTTAAGAGAAACCATTAAAGGTTTCAAGTGGGTGAGGATAAATAGGATTTTAAATAAATTATTTATTTATTTAAAATAGTTGTGCAACTTGCATTTGTAGGAAAATGCAAGTGGGTGGAGGATAAAGGTGATTTAAATAAATGTTAATTTATTTAAATGTGAGAGATGGGATTTTGGGGGATTTAAATAAATATTAATTTATTTAAATGTGAGAGAAGATTTAATTAAACAAATATGATTTATTTATTTAATTAATGGTCTGAATTTGGTCAAGTGAATTAAATCAAATAAATTGAAAAATTTATTTAATTAATAGGAGAAGAGGGTTAAGATGAATTAATTAAATATTAATTTAATTAATTATTGATTGATGATTAAATAATCAAATAAATACTAAATATTGATTTAATTAAGTGGACAGATTTATGTGACTACACTTTTCATATGAATTCAAGCAGAAAATGAGCCAGAGGATGAGGATATCTGGAGATATTGTGAAGAAATATGAAGATGACATCTGCTTCACCATAAAGGTAGATGAATGCATAATGGAAGCAGTGGAACCAATAAAGGAAGCAATTGAACCAATGGGGTATGAAGTGATGTATGATATGTTGATCGGTTATGCCTCTACCCTGCTTGCCTCACCACTAGATGCTAAGAAAAAGAGAACTGGCACCTACTTAGAAAGGGTGACATCAGTTGAAGATCCTACACAGAAAAAGGGTAAGGCAGTGCCATCGGCATCGGCACCGGTTATCTCAGCCAGTCCAAAATTGACCAAGCGGTCACCTGCCAAGAAGAAACCTGAGGTTGCCCCTGCTAAAGTATTTGAGAGGAAGTGAAAAAACAAAAATAGCTCACCGGAGTCAGAGGATACTGAACCGAAAGTACAACCAAAGAAAACTAGGCAATCAAGCAAGAAGGCAAAATCTACCGGTAGTGCACCTGCAACTTCAGCACTGGTAAATATAGATGTTTCCTCCTATAAAACGATGACACATTGTCAGAGGACTATTAAGAATATAAAGAGGAAAGTGCTTGATGATTTAAAAGAGTATTTTGATGATTTCACTGATAATGAGAAAGAAGAAGTAGAGAAGGAAGCTATCAAATATTTATGTGTTAATGACCAGTCGCTGTCTGAAATCAGATCGGTTACAACAGATTCTTTATACAATTCTTTAGATAACAAATGGCGCATTGCCATTGAAAAGGAACAAGAAATAAAGGAGAGAGTCTTTGCTAATGCCTCTAATTCTGAATTATTTGAGATATGGATAAGAACAAATGTCTCTTCTTCATGAGAAGGAGAAGACTCAGGCTGCTAGAAGGCAGAGCCTCTGAAGTGGAGAAGGACACACATCTACATGCCAAAGCTATTGTCCAGTTACACCAAGTGTCTGAGGCCAATCTGAAGGCTGAATAAGCACCTGATCTAACATCAGGCAAACCAGATGAAGCATTTGACAGTGAAGGGTAAAGAGTGACAAAGCAAAATAATCCCATTGATGTGGATGCATTAGATGTTGAGGATGTCACTCCGAACACAGAGAAGGAGAAACAGGACAAGGAAAAAGCTGAAAATTTTGAAGCAGGACAAAGAAAAAATGAAGAGGAAGACAAGAGGAAAGAGGAAGAGAAAAAGAAAGAAGAAGATAAGAGGAAAGAGGAAGAGAAAAAGAAAGAAGAGGAGAAGAGAAAAGAAGAGGAGAAAAAGGAGGAAGAAAAGAAAAAGTAGGAAGAAGACAAGAATAAGGAAGAACTGAAGAAGAAACAAGAAGAGGAGCAAAAGAAGAAAGAAGAGGAAAATAAAAGAGCAGCAGAGGAGAAGGAAGCAGAGAAAACCAAACAAGCGGAGACTCCCAAGGCAACCAGTGGTCCAGCCAAACCTGTTGACACCACCAGTCCGATTGACCTTCAATCAATAGATGAGTCCAAGCTACTGTGAGGCATCAATTGGCACAAGAAAGACTGGAAGAGTTGCGAAGGAAGAAGGAAATGGATGTTATACAAACTGCAGTTGACACCCTTACCAGTTTGATTCCTGGTACTAACCTCCCTAGTACCGATTCCTCTCTATCCAAGCTAAAACTTCTTTGTACCGTAGTGGAGGACCAGGTACAATGCTTGGAAGATGTTGTTGTAGCCACTGCCAAGAAGAACAATGAAAAGGCACTCAACACTGCCTTAGTCAAGAAACTAAATGAGCTCCAGTCACAACTTCTAAAGCAGTAGAAGGATATCAGTGGTGCTATGGATGAGGGAAAATTACCGTTGAGTAAAATCTGCCAACCCCATCTATTTTGTGATGATGTGCTTAAGCAGAAAGATAAACTCCAATCGGAGTTCTAGGCATACATCAACACCTTCAAGATGCCATATGATTCATTTACTACATATGGGCAAATAGTCCATCACTATCAACTACAGACTGCCAGGGTAGAATCAAATATCTACAACTGGACAAAATATTTGCAGGAGCTTCAGCTGGTCTTATTACCCAGACTGCAAATTCTTCAGAAATGTTTTCTCAATCTGGAAGCCATCACGGTAACTCAAGAGATGAGTACCATTGATGTTATGGAAGAACTAGTATTCCATATGCAAACTGGAAGTGAGGTTGCTACCTCATTACTTGAGTCATGGTCATTGGCCATGAAAAATTTTATGCAGGATTTTAAATCTATTTTTGATAAGTTTTATTCCTTATTGTCATAAACATTTACTCTATTTTTATATATAAGGAAATAGGGGTTATTCTGCATTACTTTGTCATTGTTGGCAAAGGGGGAGTAGTATTTAAAATTTTGGTGAATGTTTTGTATACTTTCATGTTACCACTTTGGGGGAGTAGTATACATTGTAATTTCTGCAAAAGGGATAGTGTATATGCTTAGGGGGACTAATTTTGATTATGGCATATTTTTGTTGTAAAAACACTTAGATGTCAAAATTTTCCTAAGTGTTGCCATCAATGCCAAAGGGGGAGATTGTTGGCATTTTGATGATGTTTTGATTGTCATTGATGGATACACACTTTCTTGATGTATGAGTTATGCTCAATCGGTAATTGTTCCAACTGGTATTATGTATTATAGTCTTTAGACTATCGGTGTTTTGCAGAAGATGTTTACCGGTCATAAATTGACTGAAGACCTCAAGCGATATGGAGAACCCAAGCGGTATGAAGACCTCAAGCGGTTCGAGGATCTCAAGCAATACGAAGGAACAAAGCGGTAGTTAACATTTTCCAATCTTCATTTTTGACAACCGATAATCGGTATATTGTATGAACTGGTATTACTCTATGATGAGTTACCAACCAGTATTTCTGTGATGAGTTATCATCCACCGACACTTTGGCAGTGATTTTGTGTCGTGTTACCAAATGTGTCTAGATGCACTAAACCTAGGAACTTGTAGTTTAATCCTATTGGACTGACATGAAATCAGTTTCCTTTATAAGGGCATCATGTCTAGGGTTTGCATATATGAAAGATGTATGATGTCTAAGAAGGTTATGTGCGATCTTTGCAGAGAATATTAGGTCTGTGTGAAGAGTTGGAGTTTGGAGATATTGAAGATTGAAGTAATGTTGAAATGCATTAACAATGAGCTATCAAGGATCTAACCAAGCATACTATGCTAGTATCTATATCACTCACTTGTTGATTACTCACATCTTCGACAAGTCTGAAACCCTTAACCAGGTAGGCCTAGCAAAGCCTTTGTAAATCCTCTAACAAGGTGGTTCACAACTATGGATCTGAAATCCTTTAGCAACGTAGTCTTTAACAGGACTTATCTTCTAATAGAGATCTAGATTCCTAACAGGATCTGTTATGGTGAAGAACATTGTATGATCTTAACCAATCTAGTTTCTATTCTGCAGATAGTTACTTGTGAGTTTCTGCTCACCATGGTTTTTTCCATGTGGGTTTCCACATCAAAATATCTTGTGTTATGGTGATTGTGTTTTTGTGGGTGAATGCTTTATTTTCTATTTGGTTTGCATTTATCTTAATTGGTTTATTAGTGAATCTGTTATACCAATTATCTGCTAAACTAATTAAGAGTTTGAGTTCAGTATTTTTTGGTATACTAATTCAACCCCCCCCCCCTCTTAGTATTCATCATATATATATATGTGTGTGTGTGTGTGTGTGTGCTCACACACACACACACACACACACACACACACACATATACATACATATATATATGTATATATATGTGTAAATATGTGTACACACACATATATATATGTATACATATATATACGTATATGCATATATATGTATATATATATATACATATATATGCATATACGTATATATATGTACACACACACACACATGTGTGTGTGTACATATATATACGTATATGCATATATATGTATATATATATATACATATATATGCATATACGTATATATATGTATACATATATATATGTACACATATAAACACACACATACACACACACACACATATATATGTATGACATATATATATATATGTATATGTATGTATGACATATATGTGTATATATATATATGTATGTATATATATATGTATATGTATATATATATATATGTATATGTATGTATGTGTGTACACATATATATGTATGTGTGTACACACACACACACAGATATGTGTGTACACATATATATGTATGTGTGTACACACACACACACAGATATGTGTGTGTGTGTGTGTGTTGTGTGTGTGTGTCTGTGTCTACTCACAGATATATGTGTGTGTGTGTGTGTGTGTGTGTGTGTGTGTGTACACACACACACATGTATTATTAGGATTAAGAAACAAATTTAAAAGAGCAAAGAAAATAGAATTATAAATTCACAACATAGACAAATGAGACACACATATTTATCCTGGTTCGGCAATATCCAACGTCCACACTTAAAGCAGGGGAATCAATATATTAATAACCAAGTTTGGTTTGTACACACACAACTGCAAGTAGCTCCAAAATTCATCTCACAAAATGATATGCAACCAGCTCTTAAAGAGCTTACAAATGGAAGTTGAAGAGCCAAGAGTTTTTGGCGGCAAAGGGAAGGAGTCCGTTGGATTTCACTTCCAACAATCTCCCACTAAAGGCCAATGAACTACTACAACAAGTAGCTTCCCCCACTCAGTCCTGCTATTAGTTATTGGAAAGGATGAGAGAAGTTCGGCAAAAATTGAACTTCTCCCACTTAACTACTTTAGTGAGCACATCAGTCGGATTCTTGTCGGTATGAATTTTATCTACATGAAACTTGCCTTCTTTGACCATATAGCGAACATAATGACTGCGAACATCAACATGTTTTGACCGAGGTTGAGATGTTTGATGTTTAGTCATAAAGATGGCATTGTTATTACCACAAAACAAAGAAAAGTCTAATTGCTTCAAACCCAACTTGTTGAAAAAGAGTTGCAACCATACCATCTCCTTTGCTCCCTCAGAAAGAGCTATGTATTTAGCCTCCGCAGTCGATTGAGCAACTGTATGTTGTAATTTTGAAGACCAACTAATCATTGCCTCAACAAATGTGAGAGCATAACCTAAAGTAGACTTTCTTTTGTCTAAATCTCTGGCAAAATCATTATCAGTAAACCCTTGCAAAATTGCCTTGCCCTTCCCAAACCATAAGCAAAAATTAGAAGTACCCTTGAGATACCACAAAATATACTTGATCGCCTCCCAATGTGATTTTCTCAGATTAGTCATAAATTTGCTCACCACTCCCACAACATGAGAAATGTTTAGACGAGTAGACACCATAGCATACATAAGACTTCCAACTGTAGATTTGTATGGAATTTTATCGATAAACTCCTTATCTTCTTGTATTTTTGGACACAATTGAGAAGCCAACTGAAAATGAGAGGCTAAGGGTACACAAATAGACTTAGCATCTGTCATACCAAATCTATCCAATACTTTTTTAATGTAGTCTTGCTGAGATAGTTTGAGTTCTCTCTTTTTCCTACCCCGAAAAATAGTCATCCCTAGAATTTTCTTTGTTGCCCCTAAATCTTTCATGGAAAATTCCTTTGCTAAGTGAGTTTTAAGTTTACTCACAATCCTCATGCTTGTGTTGGCCACTAGCATATCATCCACATAAAGAAGAAGTATGACAAATTCACCATTAGGAAGCTTTTTAAAATAGATACAAGGATCAGACTCACTGTGAGTAAACTTGTGATCAATCATAAATTTGTCAAATTTAAGATACCACTGGCAGGGGGCTTGCATAAACCCATACAAACTGCATTTCAATCTACAATAGAGGTGTTCCTGACCCTTTTTAATAAACCCTTCAGGATGATGCATAAACAGTTCCTCTTCAAGATCGCCATGGAGAAATGTTGTCTTCACATCCAGCTGTTCAAGTTCAAGATCCCAAGCTGCAACCAAGCCCAAAACTACTCGGATGGTAGTCATTTTGACTACTGGCAAGAAAATTTATTTGAAATCGAGGCCTTGCTCGAAATATTTTGTGATCACCGGCTTCATCTTTTAATTTATACAGCCACTTATTTCTTAATGTCTTTCTATCAGGCGGAAGTGGCACCAAATCCCATGTCTAATTTTGCAATAGTGCGTCCATTTCTTCGCACATTGTAGCGTACCAGTTATCACAATCTGCAATTTTACAAGCTTCTTTGTATGTTGCAGGCTTTGTTTGATCAGAAATTAGCAAAGTAGGCTCAGCTTCTTCACAAAACAATAAGTCATAGTCAAAAAACTTTGCAGGAGGTCGCCTTTGTCTGGTAGATTTCCTCAATTGACTCTCTGTTGGAGTAGTAAAATCATTCAATTTATGTGTTCTCTATTTATGCAAATAGATATCACTCCCACTATTAATTTGCTTGGTAGTGTCTCTATTAATTTCCCTATTTGCAGGGCAATCAGTGGCATGTGGATTCTTATCCATGTTGGGTGCAGGCAAGTCATCGAAGGATGAGCCCATAGAGACGTTTTTCTCTGCCTACTTTGGGCGAGTGAGAAGGGAGTTGGGTCTATGGGAGGAGGTAGGTCCACGGGAGGAGGCTGCCACATCACTGTTGGAAGGGAAGGCATGTGGTGGTGGCACTAAGCCCATGGAGGCTTGGAGAGAGTGGGGTGGAGAGCCCATGGAGTGAGGGCCTACAAGGAGCCCGCAGGGGAGACTGTAGGGAGCTCACAGAGGTGAGTATGTTGCATGGTGTGGATACGGTGATGCAAGGCACCATGGATTATGCCACCCAAGGGTCTTCAGTCCAAACAAAGGTGACTGTGATGCATGTCGTGGCTCAAATGGGTTGAAGACACTTTCATCAGTTTTCCTGCAAGCCCGTGAAGGATGTGAAATGGTCTTTAATTATTCTATGTGACGATGTGCAATGGTAGTGGTCTATCATAATAGATACTTTCTTCTTCATCATTCTCAGTCAGAGAATTGTTTTCAACCATGGTAGATGACATAGGGGCTCCCACTAGATGAGAGACTAGAGGTAGAGCACTGGTAGCATAATTTTGTAACAGAGACATAGGGACATATTCTTTTTTTGATTCATTGAAACCTTGTAGCGAGGGGAATGAAATCTCATTAAAAATGACATCCTTGCTATGAATAATTATTTTATGAACATGATCCCACAATTTGAAACCAAATTGCTCTTCACCATACCCCACAAAAATACATTTCAATGACTTTGGATCCAATTTGGTTTGCTTCTCCTTGGGTATATGCGAGAAGGCTTCACATCCAAACACATGAAGATGCAAGTATGAAATCCTCTTCCCTTGTCATTCCTCTTTTGGAATACCAAAATCCAATTCAAATGAGGGACTTTGGTTGATTAAATACACTGTCGTGTTACACGCTTCTGCCCAAAATTCCTTGCCTAGACCTACATTTGACAACATACATCGTGCCTTTTCAAGAATTGTCCTATTCATCCTCTTGGTTGCACCATTTTCTTGAGGAGTGAAGGGAACAACCGTAATTCTTCTAATCCCATTATCAGCACAAAAATCATCAAATTCATGTGGACAAAATTCTCCACCATTATCGGTTTGTAAACACTTAATCTTATGCTCAATCTGATTTTCAACTAAAGCTTTGAAAATTTTAAATTTTTAAAAGACTTCAAATTTCTTAGAAAGCATATAAATCCATACTTTTCTTGTACAATCATCAAGAAAGGTGACAAAATAGTTAGCTCCTCCAATGGAGGTTACCTCGGTAGGCCCAAAAACATCCGAGTATACAAGCTTCAGCAATGTTGTCTTTGTGTCACTCCCACCTTTCAAAAACCTGGGTCTCTTTTGTTTGCCATAAAGGCAATGTTCACAAAAGGATAAGTCAACAAGTTTGAGGCCCGGAAGTTGATTTCTTGTATGCATAACATGGAGTCCATTCTTGCTAATATGCCCAAGTCTTTGATGCCAAAGATCCACTTTGTTGTCCTTAATCACCATTGCAGCTCCCACTTCACCATGAGCCTTAAATATGTATAGACTACCCACTTTATTACCATTTTCAATCAGCATGGTACCATGAGTTACCTTCCATGTATCCGGAATAAAATTTACATTAAGACCTTGATCAAAGAGTTGTCCAACGGATATCAAATTTCGCTTCAATTTTGGGACATGGCAAACATCTTTGAGCAGCCATGTTTTACCACCTTCTAATGGAAACAACACATCACCTTTGCTTATAATTTCAGAAGCTTTGTTATCTCCTAAGAAAACATTTCCAAAATGACCTTCATGGTAGTTAATGAAGGCTTCAAGACATGAGGTAGCATGGTGTGAGGCACCAGAATCAAGCACCCATGAATCTGGAGTAGTGTCGGTTGTTGAAAGAATTAGTACACTATCATCTTTATCATAAAATGTATTTGCTTCGATGTCTCGCACCCTCTCTTGTGCCCTTTTGAAGTTTCTACAATCCTTCTTTACATGACCAACTTTGCCACAAAACCAACAATCACCATTTTTGTTTCTAGACTTCGATCTCCTTGCTGATTTCGAACATCTATGATAATTATTTTTGCCTCTATTATGGCTTCTACCTCTATTTTTGGTGCTAACCACCATTAAGGCTTTACCGGATGAAGGTTCATCATTCTTTCTTCTCAAATCCTCGCTAAGAAGAGTAGTTGCTACATCATTAAAAACCAACTTATTTTTATCAGATATTGATGTGCTAACTACTGTTATAATGCCATCCTAGCTACTTGGCAAAGAACATAATAAAAGAACACCCTTGCTCTCATCATCTTGTGTCATCCCCACCGAAGTCGCTTGACTAATAAATGCATTAAATTCATTGATGTGTTTTGCCAAAGCACAACCTTTCTTCATCTTAAGTTTGTAAAAGTGCTTCATGATAAACACTTTATTGGCAGTCAATGCCATTTCATACATGGTTGTGAGTCTCTCCCATACATCTTTTGTTGTTCCATCACCCATGACATTGAAAAGAACATTGTTGGAAAATGAGAGAAAAATTGTCGCTCTTGCCTTCGGATAACTCAATTATGAATGAATAGTACCAAACTGGTACTGAGAGGAGGGGGTGAATCAGTACAAATAAAAACACACTCTTAAACTGGTTTGTCAGCAGACACTGTGCATTGATAGAGAAGTAGTAACACTAGTCCTAAAACAGAGTACAACCGACAAAACTAGAATAACTGAGACAAGCATAAACCAGTTGACACTTATCTTCTCATATAATCTAACACTTCATTTCCATTTCACCCTAATGCATGAATAGGTAATCTACCATCAAAGATATACATATAAGAAACTAGATCAACATGATTCACCACTTGACAGAAAACAACATAGCACCACATGAAGAAGACATCACACATGACACACATATTTTTCACGTGGAAACCCAACTGGGAAAAACCACAGTGGGGATGAATACCCACAAGCTTGTTTTTGAACTCTTTAGAAGTCCGCTCTGTTAGGAGCCTTGTCCGGTTAAAGACTGCTACAATAGGTTATGTTAGGACCCGATCCTGTTAGGGATCACCCAGTTAAGGGATGGCTAGAATACCCGATTAAGGGTTAAACCCTATTAAAGGTTACCTTGTTAGAGGATTTCAAGAACTCAATGGTTTTGAATCACCCAATTAAAGGATTTACAGCAAGTCAGTTAAAGCTACCCTGTTAAGGGATTTTCCAACTGTTGAGGTGGTTAGAGATCAACAGGTATTACAATGATCTGGTAATAGCACTCAATGCCAATGCAGATCTGCTTAAGCTCCTCTTCACCTTCTGCACTTACACTCTGTAGGTTTCACTTCTCTCCTCTGGTCTGGCAAGAATCACGTATCCCTTCTCTTGGATACACACACACAACTTTTGCCAACAACCCTAGAAAGAATCACAACATCGACCTTATAGAAAAATAGATAGGTCAGTAGCATAAACCCTAAACTCTAAACCTGTTAGGTTAAGGAATTCAAAACAGTTCAATCTTGACCGTTGGGTACACTGCATTAATCTCCATCGTTCATTTTCCACTGATTTCATGGTGGCTGATAACCCATCACATGTTATCACTATTTACAGACTTTGCACATTCCCGAGATAGATAGGAACAATCTCCTTCATGCAAGATCCTTCACGCACACAAGGCATACGTGACAACACGATGTATTCTTCGTTATCATGCTGACTCATCACACAAAGTCACTGGTTGAGCCACATAGGCTTGAAGCACTTCAACCAGAAACCCTGAAGTTGAGACTACCAATCGGTAGTCATACAACACTTCCATGTGTCGGTTCCCATAACCATATGCCGGTTCACCTTGAACAAGCACACCGCTTCATTTTTGCACAAATGTCGGTTCACAGTATTATACTAGTTCTCTTCTCTTCATCAAATTGACATCAATGACAACACACAATGTCATTATATCCTCATACCGGTTCACATAATGCTAACAATGTCCCCCTTTGGCATTGATGGCAATATACAAAGATATCTCTCTGCTTCACATCTTCTCCCCCAATTTCTACAGATATCTTCTCTGCTTCACATCTTCTCCCCCTTTGACAACAATGCCAAAGTGGAGGCACAAGCTTCCCTGTTCCATTATGCTACTCCCCCTGAGGAGTACCATCCTTCAACACATCAATCCTGAAGAAAAATTTGACTATGCAATACCTGACTGATGTGGAGCATATGCCTTTAGTTTACCTCCTGATGGAGCAACACCCCTAATTCACCTCTTAAGTACATAAATGTATCCTTTGGGAGAGGCTTGGTGAATATGTCTGCTAACTGCTCCTTACTGGAAACATGTTCCAATGCAATCTCTTTGTTCTAAACCTTTTCCTTCAAGAAATGATACTTAAGCTCAAAGTGCTTGGTTCTAGAATGTAAAATCGGATTCTTGGAGATATTAATTGCACTAGTATTGTCACAAAATATACTTACCGGTTCAGATACATGAACTTTGAAGCCATTTAATACATGCTTCATCCAAATTGTCTGAGTGCAGTTCATGAAAGCTGCAACATACTCAGCTTTCGCTGTAGATAGAGAGATACAACTCTGCTTCTTACTCATCAATGAGACTAGTCTACCACCGAGAAAGAATGCACCACCGGTTGTGCTTTTCTAGTCATCTACATTACCTACCCAATCAGCATCTGTGTATACTTTCAAGTTGAAATCCTTGCTATATGGATGCCACAATACATAGTTAACAGTTCCCTTCAGATACCTAAGAATCTGCTTGACTGCAACCAAGTGAGATTCTCTTGGGCTTTTCTGGAACCTTGCAGTAATGCCAACTGAATGTGCAATATCTGGTCTGCTATGCACTACATAATGCAACTTACCAATCATTGATCGGTATTCCTTCTCATCAACCAATGCTGAGTCATCCTCTTTGGATAGTTTACAACTAGTCACCATCGGTGTACTAACCAGTTTGCTATCTTCCATGCCAAAGGTCTTCAACACCTCTTTGACATACTTGGACTGAGTGATAAAGATTCCATCTTTCATCTATTGGATCTGCAATCCAATGAAGAACTTAATCTCCCCTATGAGTGACATCTCAAACTCTTTCTTCATCTCATTTGCAAACTCATGACTCATCTTGTCATCTCCACCAAAGATAATGTCATCAATAAATACCTCATAGATCAGGATCTGATCTCCTTTAGACTTCAAGTAGATATTGCCATCTTCACTTGTTCTCTTAAATCCAATCTTCACAAGATGGGAATGCAGACGTTCATACCAAGCTCTAGGTGCCTGCTTTAGACCATATAAGGCTTTATGTAGCCTACATACCATGTCACTGTCTTCAAATAGGGAAAACCCATCTGGTTTCTCTATATACACCTGTAAAGCGGAAAATCACAATCGAACCCTAGTTGCACTCCCCTCTTCCAACTCCGAGGAGAGAGAAGGGAGATTCACTAGGGTTGATGGTTTTCACTTAGGAGGGACTTTACATTCAAAAGAGGGGTTGAAACCCACAAGATCCAATCCCACACAATGCAAGATTGGATGCTAAATGTGTTTCAAGGGTTAAGAAAGCAAGGCTACCCTCTTTTGTAAAGAATGTTGATAGAAGAATTAAGCTAGGAATGCATAGAAAATGACAAAGATTCACTTATAAACTGAGATAGGGATATAGGATGAAGTTGCGGACCTGGAATTAGCAGTAAAATGTCGATACGGCGCTGTCCTGCAAATTTGAGCAAAACTTGACGGGACGATGGCGCCCGACGTGCACACGGTCCTCCGAAAAATCCGCGAAACGAAGGGGGATCTGTTCGTCTCTGCACAAGGATTCCAGATCTTCAATTTCAGCCGCGTACCTGCAACCTACACACAGAAAAGAGAAGACGATTGGGGGGTTAGGGATTAGGGGTTTGCCTTTAGGTCAAACCCCGGTTTTGGAATTAACCAAGAAATGAGAAATGTTGTAAATGTAAATGTATGTAATGTAAAACAAGTACTAATACCTTGTTGTAAGGATGTTTGTATCCTTATGTGCGAAGGTATAGATGTTGTTGTTTGTTGTATTGTTGTATGTTGTATGTAGCATGTAGTATGTGATCTCCTCTTCAATGGTTGAATCCTTGTCTTGAATGCAACACTTAGCCTTGAATGGAGACTTGGAATGAATGCTTGAATGCTTGAATGCTTGAGTATAGTTTCCACACCCTTTTCCATCATGTATGTATATCCAAATGAGAGAGGAAAATGTAGTTTATATACTTGCCAATTAGGGTTACAAGACTGATTTTCCCGACCTTAGGCCGACCAGGAAACAATAATTTCCAATTTGCAAACAAAAAGACCCGAGACCCCATAGGAGACCAGGCTCAAAATAGGCCTAGGGACCAGGGCAAGACCAGGGCGCTGGGTGCTTTGGTCCCACCTCCCGGGATAGCAGGGTGCAAAGGAGGTTCAGGCCAGGGTGCAAGAAAATGCAGTTTTTGGTGTCATAAACAGGTTTCGGGGTCTCCATTCAGGTTGCGTGTTGCATCGCCATCGTGAAGACCGAAATGCAGTCGAAATTGCAAGTGTCGCAATTTTAGGACGCTACATTTAGCCCCCACTTTAGCGGGAGTATAAGCGTACGCTCATACTTCCGGTAAAGTACAAGGAAACAACATTGAAAAACTTTCACCATGTCAAGGAGGCAAGATACACCAAGCCCCCAGTGGACTAAGGATCTTACGACTTCGATTGACAAAGTAAAAGGGAAGATCACGAGGGAGAACCATGACTATCAGTAGTAAGGTTCCCTCACTATGAGTCATGCAAGAAAGATATCAAAAATTTTCAAGGCAAAGCTAAATTTGTCAAGAAATTTTCAAGTATCTTGAAAAGATATGAACGGGATGTATGCCCCCCTACGTTAAAGCGATCGCACACGCCTCACCAGGGGTGATTGCTTTAAGGTAGTGATACATATAAGAAATGAGAAAGGAGCACGTTATCACAAGGATTTAGCCCCCAAGTGTGAGATAAGCCCAAGGATAATAGACACAAAACACAAAGCACGAGGTGACTTCGCTTTCCTCGGGGTCAGTATGCTGTATGATAATTCATGTATATCATATGTATGTATGCATAATTGTTCTTCATTCCCCAATCAAGGAAGGTCACCTAGAAGAAGGGAACACATGCGTCTTTTGAGTCAACATGAGAGAGATCGAGAGATCTCAATGCTTTGCATCATCCTCAAGTAGACAACACTAAGGACAACAAATAGAAGAATGAGAATAACACATAGAAGAAGTAACAAAAGAGAGGGGGAGAGAATCTGCTATGCTAATGAAACTAGTCTAGCACGTCATCTACCCCCTGATCTTGCTGATCAATGTTTCGGGAAGGCAGGGAACACGCTAGAGGAGGAACATCCAACATAGCAGATGGAGCTATCACAAGATCCAAACAAGGGCTATGTTCATATCCCAAGCCACGGTGTTCTTGTCTAGGAGCTAGGATAAGTGCTTTAGAAAATTCGTTAGATAAATGGTTATCAATATCAACAAGTTCATATTCACTATCAGAATGAATAGGAGAAGTAGCATTTTCATCATGAATAACATTTTCATCTATATCATCATCAAGATTTATAAAAATAGGATCTTTAACTCACACCAGATCAAGACCATCATGCATCTTATGTTTAGGAGATTTCGGCTCAATCATCGGCTGAGGAGAAAATGGAATAATGCTTGTTGAAGGTGTTTTTGGGGATTGCAAAGTTTGAGCTCTAAGACGATGCTTTCATCGGCGTTCACGTGCAGAACGATTTCGTCTAGTCTTAGTAGGAAGTTGAGAAGATTGAGGAGGAGGAATGTTCTCATCCTTATCACTTGGGTGTTTAGGTTGTGGTCTCTTAGGTTGAACAATAGGAGAAGAGGAAGGTCTCTTCTCTCCATAAGAGGAAGGAGGAGGAACTACTCCATATAAGGGAGGAATATTTGGTTTCGGAAGGAGACCAAGTCCATCATGACGAGGAGGGATAGGTCTACTTTTAGGAAGTTTATTAATCATAGGCATAGTCACATCCATAGGGATGGGTTGGGAATCTTCTTGAGGAAAGACATTAGTTTTATCTTTCAAAGGAAGAACTTCCTTCTCAAGAATGATAGGAATGTCAAGTTTGGGTGTTCTAGGTTCACTTAGAGATAGGATCATATCTATTTTCCACTTTTGATAAGATTTAAAAAGATGATCACTTTGCGGAGGAAGAGATTGGAATTGTTTAGGCCAAAAATAATCAATAGGAACACTAGAGGTTCTTTCAGCTGGTTTAAAGAGACTATGATTGATAGTAACAATTTCACCATTATGGGGAAATTTCAAACACTTGTGGATAGGAGAAGCAATAGCTTTCATGGAAGATAGCCAAGGATAGCCAAGCTTCACACAAAATTATTTGGAAGATGGAATAATAGCAAAGTCCACATCAAGGGATTTGTTACGGACCTCAATAGGTAATGTAATAGAACCAATTGCAAGACAAGAAAATGCATCAAATAGTTTCACAACCACATCTGTTTTGTCATAGATAACTTGATTCAATTGCAAAGTAAAAAGAAATTCTTTAGTAATGACATTAACCATACAAGAAGGATCAATAAGCACTCCACGGCAAGGTGTATTTTTGACTTTTGCAACTATATATAAAGGACCATCAGGTGCCCTGATAGTTTCACTGGAATCAAATGTGATGGAAGTTTCTTTAGGGATTTTCTGTTGCTCTACAAAGTTAATCACGTTCGGAGTCATAGACACGAGATCATCAGGTGAGACAGAGGAATCAGTAGTATCAATCGCATTAGAGGTGTGAGAAGGTAATGGATCAGTGAAAATCTGAAGATTTTGGTTAGGAAGAGCTACAGATTTGTTGCCTTTATCATTCACAAAAATAGTATTATTATCAATCAAATCTTGAATTTTACCCTTTAAAGCAAAACATTTTTCAGTATCATGCCCAGGTTGACAATGAAATTGACAAAAAGATTTGTTATCAAAATAAGGTGAAGTAATCTTTGCAGGATCAATTTGCCTTATAGGAGGAAGAGTAAGCACATTTTGTTCCAATAACTTATTCATAATACTATGCAATGATTCATTCAAAGGAGTAAACTTTCTTTCTTTCCTGAAAAACTTAGAAATAGAAGACACACCTGATGCTGCATTCACATTGTTGTTGATGATGTTTTCATTGAATTTAATGGACTCTCTGTTCGGTTTAAACTTCCCAAATGGTTGTTGACTACTATCACCCTTATCACTCGGAGCCATAGGATGTGATTGTTCCATTTGACTCACAGTCAGTTGATAATTGTGAAGAGTTGCGCACAACTGTTGGAAAGAAGTAAACTCAGAAAATAGGAGTTTGTCTCGAATATCTTTTTGTAAATTAGAGATAAAGATTCTTTGAATATCATTGTCAGGCATTGGAAAGGAAATTTGAGCATACAAATGCTTATATCTACCAATGAAATCAGTCACTTTTTCTTTAACACCTTGTTTACAATGCATTAAATCAATCAAAGTAACTTTAGGACTTATATTGTTTTGAAATTGTTGAATGAAAGCATTTGCAAGTTGTTCGAAAGAAGTAATAGAATAGGAAGGCAACGAGCAATACCATTGTAGGGCTTTGTCTCTTAATGTTCTAGTAAACAATTTTGCAAGCAACCTTTGGTCATAAGCAAAATCAGTACATATTGTTTGAAAGGTCTTAACATGTGTTAGAGGATCACCCTTACCATTATAAAGCTCCAAATGTGGAATTTCAACATGTTTAGGGGGAATAGCTCGAACAATATCAAGAGAAAGTGGGCTCGCAACATCAAATGTGGGCACACTAAACTTAGATTGATTCATAGAGGCAATTTGTTGCTATAAAGAAGAGACGGTTTGTGCAAGATTGTTAATGGTCGCTTCAGTCGAAGAGTTCATATTAGACGTGTTAGATTGTGATGGAGGTGTTATGTTATTGAAAGAAGGTAGAGAGTAAGGTGGTGGGACACTATGATAGTTAGTCATAGGAGATGATTGGAAAGGAGGAACACTACAAGGAGGAATGGAATGGTTAAATGAATTGCCCCCTTGCATCATGTTCATTTGTGGAGATATAATAGGAACACTCATTGAAGGAATGAATGAAGCAGTTGGATTGAATGAAGAAAGAGGGTTGATTGAAGAAGAGGGATTGCCCCCATGACTAGTGATCATAGGAGGAATGTCTTGTGTTGAAGTAGTCATTATGTTTGATGTAAAAGTAGGTATACTAGCAATAGGAGTCGTCAAAGGAATAGAATGATTGTCTTGAGTAGGAGGTTGTGTATAACCTAAGGTTTCGGCACCACTTTTCATAGGCATCACATTGAATCCACAATGTGTGCAATACCACGCAAAATATCAATTCCATTCTTATCACTTTGAAGCATACGTTTTAGACCCTCAATTAAAGGAAGAGCTTGACTATCAGGGTATTCTTGAGACATCCATTGTCGAAAATCGTCAAATTGGTTATCCAATTTTGAAAGTTGTTCTACAGAAACCTCATGGAGAGCTTCTTCATCATTAAGAGGATTAGAGGAATTACCCATGTCCTCGTTAAAAAGGCCATTCAAATTAGGTTCCATCTCCTCAGTAATTAAACCTTGGAAGGACTTAATTCTAAGGCTTCGTCTAACGGGAATAGTGTAAGTAGGGCTTATTGTTGTAAAACTCATGCACTAAAGAAAGAGAGAAGATTTTGAATTTTAGAGGTAGCAAATTTCAGTAAAATCAACCAATCTTCTAGATTTAAGCTGTTAAATACAATCAGGACAATCTCCCGAAATTTCGGAAAAAATGTCCGGGACCGTGGCGCTCGGGGTGCACACGGTCCTCGCAACTTTTTTCGAAATTTGCAGGGATGAAAGTTATGATGATTTTACAGCTAACCTAAAAAAATTGAGTGATTTTACGATCTGTAGATAGGCCAAATTAAAGTTGCAATCTCAAAATTGAACCCTACCAAGATTGTCGAAAAATGCAAAATTTGAATTTTGAAAAAGAGAGGGAAACTAAAATTTTGAATTTTATGATTTTAGAGGGAATGTTAAGAGCAATGCAAGTTTTGAAATTTGAAAATTGACTCAATTTCACGCAAAATTCAATTCTGAAAGCAGAAATCAAAGTTGTTGTAATTAAGCACTTAATTTCAAAAGTCACAAATTGCAAGAATTTGAATAAAGCACTGAAATTTCGAATGAATGCCAACACACTTTTCAGATTTAGGATAGTAAGAAACACAATTTTGACATGAATTTCAGTTTCGACAATTTTTGAATGATTAGAAGCCTCAATCCAAGCAATCACTAGACCAACTTTGACTGTAATTTTGAAGGTGTTAAAATTGATAAAATCAGTCAAAATTCTGGATTTTAGCAGAAAAAAACAGTAAGATCTCGCTCCCGAAATTTCGGAAAAAATGTCGGGGACGATGGCGCTCGGAGTGCACACGGTCCTCGCAACTTTTTTTCAAATTTTCAGGGATGAAAGATATTGTAATTTTATTGCGGAATCCAAAGTTACAGCTGATTTGGAGATGTTTTGATTAGTGAAATTATCAGTCAAAGGTTGAATCAAGAGGGTTTCAAAAATTAGGGTTTTGACACTTAACCACTTAATTTTCAAAATTAAGGCACAAATATGAATTGATAATTTGTAATAGAAGGGCAGATCTGAAACAAGCATTAACAATTAAACATTTCACAAGTTTAATTACTTAAAAAGAAAATGTAAGGTTTTTATGCAATTAACCTCTAAAATTTTGCACAAGATCAAACATGGAAATGTAATCAAGGAATCCAATTTTCAGATCTAATTATGAATAATCAGAAAGGATGTTCACGTCGGGTTCACCAAAATGTAAAGCAGAAAATCGCAATCGAACCCTAGTTGCACTCCCCTCTTCCAACTCCGAGGAGAGAGAAGGGAGATTCACTAGGGTTGATGGTTTTCACTTAGGAGGGACTTTACATTCAAAAGAGGGGTTGAAACCCACAAGATCCAATCCCACACAATGCAAGATTGGATGCTAAATGTGTTTCAAGGGTTAAGAAAGCAAGGCTACCCTCTTTTGTAAAGAATGTTGATAGAAGAATTAAGCTAGGAATGCATAGAAAATGACAAAGATTCGCTTATAAACTGAGATAGGGATATAGGATGAAGCTGCAGACCTAGAATTAGCAGTAAAATGTCGATACGGCGCTGTCCTGCAAATTTGAGCAAAAGTTGATGGGACGATGGCGCCCGGCGTGCACACGGTCCTCCGAAAAATCTGCGAAACGAAGGGGGATCTGTTCGTCTCTGCACAAGGATTCCAGATCTTCAATTTCAGCCGCGTACCTGCAACCTACACACAGAAAAGCGAAGACGATTGGGGGGTTAGGGATTAGGGGTTTGCCTTTAGGTCAAACCCCAGTTTTGGAATTAACCAAGAAATGAGAAATGCTGTAAATGTAAATGTATGTAATGTAAAACAAGTACTAATACCTTGTTGTAAGGATGTTTGTATCCTTATGTGCAAAGGTATAGATGTTGTTGTTTGTTGTATTGTTGTATGTTGTATGTAGCATGTAGTATGTGATCTCCTCTTCAATGGTTGAATCCTTGTCTTGAATGCAACACTTAGCCTTGAATGGAGACTTGGAATGAATGCTTGAATGCTTGAATGCTTGAGTATAGTTTCCACGCCCTTTTCCATCATGTATGTATATCCAAATGAGAGAGGAAAATGTAGTTTATATACTTGCCAATTAGGGTTACAAAACTGATTTTCCCGACCTTAGGCCGACCAGGAAACAATAATTTCCAATTTGCAAACAAAAAGACCCGAGACCCCATAGGAGACCGGGCCCAAAATAGGCCCAGGGACCAGGGCGCTGGGCGCCATGGTCCTAGGGGACCAGGGCACTGGGCGCCCTGGTCCTAAAGGACCAGGTCGCTGGGCGCTCTGGTCCCACCTCCCGGGACAGCAGGGTGCAAAGGAGGTTCAGGCCAGGGTGCAAGAAAATGCAGTTTTTGGTGTCATAAACAGGTTTCAGGGTCTCCATTCAGGTTGCGTGTTGCGTCGCCATCGTGAAGATCAAAATGCAGTCGAAATTGCAAGTGTCACAATTTTAGGACGCTACAACACCTCCTCTTCAAGTACACCATTTAGGAATGCAAATTTTACATCCATTTGATATACTTTGAAACCTTTAAAAGTTGCATATGCAAGAAGCATACGAACTCCTTCCAATCTAGCTACAGGAGCAAAGGTTTCTCCATAGTCTTCTCCTTCTTCTTGGGCATATCATTTGCACACCAATCTGGCTTTGTTCCTAATCACTGTGCCATCCTCATTCAACTTATTTCTGAAGACCCATTTGGTACCAATGACATTTTTACGCTTTGGTCTGGGTACCAAAGACCATGTACTATTTTTCTCTATCTAGTCAAGTTCCTCTTCCATTGCCTTGATCTAGTCTTCATCTTTATGTGCCTCTTTGAATGATTTAGGCTCAAATTCAGAGATCATACATGAGTTTTCTCTGACCTTTCTTCTTGTAAGGATTCCTGCATCCTTATCTCCTATGATCTGCTTAGGATCATGATTCAACTTGACATATCGACGAATGGTCTTGATAGATTCCTCTTGCTTTTCTTCTTCATCCTTATCTCCATCAGTATCAACATCTACATCTGTTGGTGTAGGAAAACTGTAACTGGTACTCGGTTGACTGACAACCGGTTCCCAGAAGGTTACAACCGGTTCATTTACTGCTTTCTCACTACCGGTTTCCTTAGTTTTCTCAGAGGTTTCATCAACTCTTACATTGATACTTTCCATAATTCTCTGAGTCCTATTATTGAAACACTTGAGAGCTTTGCTCTTGGTGGAATACCCTAGGAATATTCCCTCATCACACTTCGCATCAAATTTGCTCTGGTGTTCACTCCTCTTGATGTAACATTTGCTACCAAATACTTTAAAGTAGCTAACCACAGGTGTCTTACCGGTCCAATACTCATAAGGAGTTTTATCCTTACCTTTCTTGATGAGTACCTGGTTCATTGTGTGGACTGCAGTGCTCACCGCTTCCCTCCAAAAGGTGTGGGCTACCTTTCCTTGAATCAACATGGTTCTAGCTACTTGAACCATAGTCCGGTTATTCCTCTCTACTAGGCCATTCTACTGTGGAGTCCGGGGGGCAGACAGTTGCCTCTTGATGCCATGTTCTTCACAGTACTTGTTGAATTCACCAGAAGTGAATTCCCCTCCTTGATCAGTTCTCAGGCACTTGATCCTTTTACCGCTTTCCTTCTCCACTAATGCTCTGAATGCTTTGAATTTTACAAAAGCTTCAGACTTATCTTTCAAGAATGTAACCCATATCATTCTTGAGCAATCATCAGTGAGAATCATGAAGTACCTATCACCCTGCACACTCCTAGTTTTCATAAGACCACACAAATCAATATGCACAAGATCAAGCAAATTATCAGCAGTGAAAGATTTACCTTTAAAGGTTGAGGAAGACATTTTCCCCAATTGACACTCTCTGCACAAGGTATTGTCCAGTTTGCTTAGCACTGGCAACCTCTAATTGCCTTGATCTTACTAGCCTTCACAATGTTATCAAAGTTTACATGGCAGAGTCTCTTATGCCATATCCAGCTATCATCAAATTTAGCCATAAGACATGTACTTATATTTGCATTCAGCTGAAATAGATTACTTTTGGTCTGCATGCCGGTGGCCACCAATTCACCATTATTTCCTTTGATTCTGCACACTCCATTCTTGAATTCTAGAGTGAGACCATTGGTGTTCAACTGGTTAACACTCAGAAGATTATGTCTGAGACCATCAACCCAATACACATTGTCAGCACTACTCTTTCCATTCAGAGAGATGGACCCCCTACCTTTGACCATGCATGGTGCATCATTGCCAAAGCAAACCACGCCACCATCATACTCTTCCAAGGATAGAAACTTGCTCCGGTCACCAGTCATATGGTGAGAACAGCCACTGTCAATAATCCACTCATTGGAATTATCAAACTAGGAGACAAGAGCTTTCTTGTCTGACACATCTTCTTTGACAGCAACAAACACAACATCTTCATTTTCTTCATCCTCTGATTCCTCATCTGTGACACCTTCATCAACTGCCACAAAACAGTTTCTCTGGTTTCCTCCTTTGAATTTCTTGAACCTTTCCGGTTTGTCCTTGTTGTCGCCATTAGGACAGTTTACAACAATATGTCCTATCCGGTTACAAGAAAAGCATTTCAAGGGAAGCTTACCTCTGTATTTGTCGGTTCCTTTAGGAAGTTTCTTGGCAAGGAGAGCTTCAAATGCCATCAGAATCTCCTCATCATCCATTTCTCTGCTCTGTCTTGGTTCACCACTAGTGCTAGCTTCTTTTCCTTTTCTAGATGGTACAACAAAAGCTTTAAAAGTTGATTCAGTCTTTTGAACACTACCATCAAAACTATTTAGCTCATAGGGTGTCAACTTTGCAATGATGGAGTCTAGGGATACCTTAGTCTTGTCTATTAATCTCAACTCCTAAATAGCAGCAACCCTTATTGCATTGACCGATAATAATGATCTTAGGACTTTGCTTACCACAGTGGAATCTTCCATTTTACCACATGCACTCATGATATCTCCAACAACGGTTTTGATTCTTATTCCATACTATTGAATGGTCTCACCTTCAACCATCCGCATGTCTTCAAACTTCCCTCTAAGGCTTTCCTCCTTAGCTTGTTTTACATGCTCATCACCGCCATAGATATTTTCAAGAGTATCCCATACTTCTTTCGGATTTACCTTATCTTGGACATCAATAAACTCAATGTCAGATAAACTACTAATTAGGGCTTCCATGACTTGCCCATTCTCCTGCATCTCTCTCTTTTGGTCATCGGCAAGAGTACCGGTAGGGGCAACATAGGCATTCTCAACATAGCTCCAGTGTTGAGCACCCATGCTTCTGATGTATATCTTCATTCTGTCTTTCCATATACTAAAATTTTCTCTGTTAAACTTTGGACCTTCCCTCTTCATCATTAGACTGGGATCTTTACCTCAAGCGGTTAAGCTTATAACATAGAGGACCTAGAGGACGCTTTGATACCAATTGATAACTCAATTCTGAATGAATAGTACCAAACCAGTACTGAGAGGGGGGGGTGAATCAGTACACACAAAAACACACTCTTAAACCAGTTTGTCAGTAGACAATGTGCATTGACAGACAAGCAGTAACACCTGTCCTAAAACAGAGTACAACCGACAAAACCAGAATAACTGAGACAAGCATAAACCAATTGACACTTATCTTCTCATATAATCTAACACTTCATTTCCATTTCACCCTAATGCATGAACATGTAATCTATCATCAAAGATATACATATAAGAAACTAGATCAACATGATTCACCGCTTGACAAAAAACAACATAGCATCACATGAAGAAGACATCACACATGACACACATATTTTTCACATGGAAACCTAATTGGGAAAAACCACGGTGGGGATGAATACCCACAAGCTTGTTTTTGAACTCTTTAGAAGTCCGCTCTGTTAGGAGCCTTGTCCGGTTAAAGACTGATACAATAGGTTCTATTAGGAACCGATCCTGTTAGGGATCACCCGGTTAAGGGATGGCTAGAATACCCAGTTAAGGGTTAAACCCTGTTAAAGGTTACCTTGTTAGAGGATTTCAAGAACTCAATGGTTTTGAGTCACCCTGTTAAAGGATTTACAGCAAGCCGGTTAAAGCTACCCTGTTAAAGGATTTTCCAACTATTGAGGTGGTTAGAGATCAAGAGGTATTACAATGATCTGGTAACAACACTCAATGCCAATGCAGATTCGCTTAAGCTCCTCTTCACCTTCTACACTTACACTCTGCAGGTTTCACTTCTCTCCTCTAGTCTGGCAAGAATCACGTATCCCTTCTCTTGGATACACACACACAACTTTTGCCAACAACCCTAGAAAGAATCACAACATCGACCTTATAGGAAAACAGATAGGTCAGTAGCATAAACCCTAAACCCTAAACCTGATAGGTTAAGGAATTCAAACAGTTCAATCCTGACCATTGAGCACACTGCATTAATCTCCATCATTCATTTTCCATCGATTTCATGGCAGCTGATAACCCATCACACGTTATCACCGTTTACAGACTTTGCACATTCCCGAGGTAGATAGGAACAATCTCCTTCATGCAAGATCCTTCACGCACACAAGGCATACGTGGCAACACAATCTATTCTTCGTTATCATGCTGACTCATCACACAAAGTCACCGGTTGAGCCACACAGGCTTGAAGCACTTCAACCGGAAACCCTGAAGTTGAGACTACCAACCGGTAGTCATACAACACTTCCATGTGCCGGTTCCCATAACCATATGCTGGTTCACCTTGAACAAGCACACCACTTCACTTTTGCACAAATGTCGGTTCACAGTGTTATACCGGTTCTCTTCTCTTCATCATATTGACATCAATGACAACACACAATGTCATTATGTCCTCATATCGGTTCACATAATGCCAACACCTTCTTTTCTAATTTTTCTCATTCTTCATCAGCCATCCCAGTTGACTTCTTTGCTTTCCCTTCAAGTACAAGTGAAAGGTATTGCTTTATCAGCAAAGACTCCATATGCACCTTCCATAATTCGAAGCTCTGACCGAAGAAGTTCTCTATCTTCGCTTCTTCCATGAATCTGGAATTTCAACCATCGAAATCTTAACAACGATCTAACCTTGCTCTGATATCAATTGTTAGGATTAAGAAACAAATTTAAAAGAGCAGAGAAAACATAATTATAAATTCACAACATAGACAAATGAGACACACAGATTTATCGTGGTTCGGCAATAGCCTATGCCCACACTTAAAGAAGGGGAATCAATATATTAATAACCAATAGTTTTTGGCGGCAAAGGGAAGGAGTCTGTTGGATATATATATATATATATAACTCCTTCCCTTTGCTGCCAAGAGTTATACACACACACACACACACACATATATATACATGTGCATATATACATACATGTACATATACACATACATGTACATACACATACATACATACATATATACATATATATAAAATAATAATCAATTTATCACATTAAAAAAATTAAAGACGTTTATTTATGTATAAGTGGAATAATTCAATTCCTATTAAATATTTAATTAAGATTTTAAAACATTAATAGTTTGGTAGTTTAAGTTCAAAACACTAAAACCACAAACAAATAGTTTAATCTTATAAATCAATTTGTTGACATTGTTTGCCTAGAAGAAATATATAAGTGCCCCCTTTGTGAAACAACAATAAACAACGGAGCGAGAGTGGAAACTATTAGGTTAAGACCTAACCATCCCCAACCTTGAATAAGATTCTCAATTTTTCAAGAAAGATAGGTTTTGTTGTTAAGAATTCTATCTAGTTTGTCATATGAGTACAATGGGTGTGATTTGAAAATATAGAAATTAAATCTCACAAACATTTCAATTTAATAATTTAATTTTAGACAAATCTAATATTTATATGATTATTCTTAATATTAAACTTTATTATAAATACATAGCAATTTAATTTGAGATATTTGAAAGTAAATAAAAATTTTCACAAGAAATTTTCATAATTTTAATATTAATACTCATATATAATTATTGTCTATAATTTTAAAATAAATAAAAAATATTAAATAAGATAACACCTTTCAAAATTTTAAAAAATAATACTAATCTTTTTCTTTGTCATATAAGCTCAAAATCTTAGGACATATTTTACCAAAGAGATGATTGTTATATAAAAACAATTTTTTTATGAAAGGTTAGAATGAGGGGCTTCGGCCCTAGCTCGTGGATCGCAACTTAAAGTGTGGGTATGCTCCCCATGGTCTTGAGTTCGAGTCCTCAGTTGTGTTAACTCTGTGTGTGATTCCATGATAGTGAATATAAAAAACAAAAAATAAAAAAAAAAACCATAATTTTTATTGATGGAGAGACAAATGAATAATAACAAGTTGAAAAAATAGATTGCAATAATGATTGGTACTAATAAGTAAATTGTTGTCGAGAACAGAGAGTGATTTGGAATACTCACATAAGTAAATTGTTGTACAAAAATAAAATGATTGACAAGTAGTAATAAATAAATTGTTATACAAAAATAGAATGATTCAAGACTCAAAATTAAGAATATTCTACTATAAAACCATCTTCCCTATTTTATTTTGAAATCTGATATAAAAACTATCTATCTAAAATCTCATTTACAA
Organism: Cryptomeria japonica; assembly: GCF_030272615.1. Lineage (NCBI taxonomy): Eukaryota > Viridiplantae > Streptophyta > Pinopsida > Cupressales > Cupressaceae > Cryptomeria > Cryptomeria japonica. The sequence continues at coordinate 148,185,822 of NC_081409.1, read as the reverse complement.
TCTTTTTAAAATTTAGTTTATATTTAAAAGATACCTAAATACAATTTTACAAGCTATCAAATATAAACCATAAATGCACAAGGATGTCTCACCTACTTAGATAAAGACGTGGGGAGGTGGAGATACCGTTAAAAAAAAGGCTACAAATGGTCAATCTTCTTTTCTGGTTAACCAGAATTCTCGCGATCAACTTCATTTCCGTTGTTTTTTTTATAGGAAATTTTACCGCTTTATCCGGAATAAAGTCACCAGACAAATGATTAGGTAGCATATATAAAATAAAACAATTAACTTCATCTAGAAGACAGCACTATGCATTTATTTTGTTTCTAGTGTTGTTCATGTGAATTTTATTTGGACTGTTTTTTGTTGTCTTCTTTATTGTAACTATAGTTTTATTTAATATAAAAATATTTATTTTTAAATATGTTTTAAAGTATTTTATACAATTGATATGTATTGTAATGTTTTTTTAAAGTATTTGGGCATGTCAGCTATCTCTTATTTTATAAATTTAAGTGAGTGGATAGTAAAGAATAAGTTAAAGTTTCATATAAATGGTATCCATGATCGTATTTAAGATATTCATTTTAAATATGTTTTACATGAAAAACATTTTTTATTAGCATCAAATGGATCTAATGTTTTTAATTTTAATTATTCACATTTATTTGAATGTAAATGATATTTTGAGTTCATTTTATCAATTATATATATGTACATATATTTGAAAGTATGTTCTATTTTTGCCTACATATTATGGAGAATTGAAATATTATTAGGTCATTAGAAAAAATTTAATACATTTTAATATTTTTAGGTACATTAGAATAATATTTAGTATGTTTTAATTTAATAATGTAAAAATTTGATAATAAATCTATCTTTTTATTTATTTGATATCTGTTAAAAGGTAATTACCATGACAAACAAATTTTGCTTTTATTATTGAAACTGGTGAAAATATTTTGATTTGTTAGGTTAGCATTATTCTCACGTAATTTAATACTATTAAATTTTGATAAAATAACGAGATTAAAAGAATAATAGAATAATAGCATAATGTAATATAAAACATTATTAATATAGTCATAAAAAATATAAAATAGTAATAGAATATTTAAAATATAAGTATTGTAATAATTTAAATATTAATATTGATAATAATATAATAAATCAGCAATATAATATATTACTAATTAGAATAATAAAAAATAATAATCTAATAATTTTAATATTAATAATATAAAATTAACATTTTTTATAATATAAATAAAATATAAGATTAGATTATTGTAAGATTGAAGATCATCTCATTGAATAAATATTAATGTAAGATAGTACAAAATAATAATGTTTTAAAAAATAATACAATAAATATCATTAAAAAATTATTACTACTTACCTTTAGCCAATAATATTGCAATGAGTTTCATATTTTTTCCATTATTAAAAAATTGTTTTCAACCAATTACAATTAAGTAATTTTATTTTATTTTAATTTTTTAAATTTTTCTAAAGTATATACATGCTGATTTTTTAATTTATAAATTGTGAAAGTTATATTTGAATAAAATAATTATTTATATGAAATTTAAATTTTCACATAAATAACCAATATATTGTGACACTTAATTTCAAAAATATAATGTATTCTCTTCCTCCAATACACAATGAAGAATAAGAAAAAAAAATTCATTTTATTATTTTAAAAAAAATTATCTAAGAAACTATACACTCCTTTAATTTTTTCCCTTCATTATAAAATTTATTAATTTATTTTAAAGAATTTTTTAATTTTTAATTTATCTAAAACTTGATTCTAATCATAACCCTAAATCTAATTTGAAACCTTATTCCTAACCATAACCCAAAACCTATTCCTATCCCTATCCCTAGCCCTATCCCTATTTTATGGGGCTTTATTTAATGAACTTAGATTATATTGCGATGGCACACTAAATAATCCCCTATTGTCAAAAAGATTAAAAATAGGTGCCTAGTTCATTTTTAAGAATTTTTAATTTTTAATTTAATTAAATTAAAAGATCTCTATTTTTGTTTTATTGTGAGACAATATAAATAAATAGAATATTCTAATTAAATAAATAAATAATATAAATAAATTAACAATTTTTTAATTATTAAAGTTGAATATATTTTATATTTTTAAAAGTTAAAACATCACATTTTAAATAGGTGAGGCTATTTGTAATGAATAAAAAATATATATGTGAAGTATTTAGAATCTTCTTTATATATATATATATATATATATATATATATATATATATATATATATATATATATATATATATATATATATATAATTTTTTAAATGATTTTTTTTATATTTATCTAATAAAAAATATTTCAAGATCGTAGGTTTTGACAATTTATGAAAAATGGTTGAATTTTTATTTAGATTATGTGATAGTTTTTAGTTTTTGCATGAACATTTTAAATCTATTAATAGATCACAAAAGAAATATTGATTCAAAATCTATCACACAATCTAAACAAAAGCAATTTAACCAAAAATATTCTTAATTCTTTATTTATATTTATTTTTAGTCTTTTAATTTAATAGACAAACTAGACAATAGACATAATTATACTCTTTTGACATATGAACTATCTTTAATTTTGTAATTCATTTTAATAAAAAAATAGTTAAAAAAAAATCATTATCAAATTGAATAATAATAAACCATCAATACTTTCTAAAAGAAATGACACCATATACTTATCCATAAACTCTCTTTTACACTCTGAATATTAAAAATCTTCTATTATATTCTAGGTACCTATTCCAGAAAAAAAAACCAAAAAAACACCTTCCTAAATCTAATAGTTTCACTTATATTTTTAAAGACGTCCAATAAAAACCTAATAATAATAATAATGTGTCTTGGGAATACTGAAACCAGCCAGTCAACCAACATATAAATAAAAATAAAAATAAAAATAATAATAAGTCTTGCCAAATATATTTGATACGTCGTTTTCAGTTTAAAAAGTAAGGTTAGGTTAAGAAGGTTCCCGGGATGTACGTTAAGATGATGATAACCTTTGGAGCTAGCAATTCCACCAAACATGCTCTGCTTACGTCATCTCATCTAAACTTTCTTATTGTGGTAGGTGAGAATTGATGTATATTGCACACGCCTTCCATTCCAATTGCAATTATTATTGCCTTGTGAGGGCCCCACATGGCACGCATTTTATTTCATGTGGTTGGAAGAAGGTGGTGGTGGGTCCCTCTTGTCTTTTTGGTCCACAAATTAGGGGGTATCAACTTGCTGATCTCATCTAGGTACAACATACTTTGGTTCCATCGGCCCATAACCAAGAGAGGTGGATCCCTAAGGTATCATGTAAAACATAAACATCAGAACTTTGATATGATTTTTCTCTTTGTTATTAAGGTCTGTGGTTATTTTAGTTTTAAAATGGATCTTTCGTACAGCGTGATAGTAATGTGTTAGTCAATCGCAGCCGTTTATTGCAAAATCAATGGTGTAAAGCGCGCGACTAACATGCGTGTTAGTCAATTCGTACTGTTGTTTTGGAGCCGGAATAGACGCGTCCGTTATTAAAGATTTCAACCATCCACAAAGTGGTCTAGCTATCCAATGATATGTGATATTGGGAGTATATGTCTGGGGATACAATCCCAAGTCTCATTTGTTATGATGTCGAAGCCTTGCACTCATCAAGACTTGATCTCTAAGGGCTCATTAAGAACCTTTCAATTTCACCAGTAAATCAAGGGTCCACTGATGTTATTATAGATATTGATATTATTATGTAATATTGTTTTCAAGAAGGGTAAGATTAATAGTTATTTCACTTTTCTAGTTCATTATTCTAACGATGGATCATAGTGTATGATCTGGAACGTTGATACAAAAATATTCACGCAATCAAATCTAGAAGCTTTTGAATTCAATATTAATAGTCTTTTTATTAGGTAATTCTTTTAGCATTGTATTAATATTTGATGTGATATCTTTTAAGATGGATAAAGGGATTTTTTTTTGTCTAAGGTAATCACATCATTTGGGTATTGTGTTTGATAATTTCAATGTAATACTTACTAAGATGGATAGGATTAATGTCTTCTTTAGTAAGTAATCTATCATTTGAACATTATGTGTGATATTTGATGCGATACTCCTTAAGATGGATAATATTAATGCCTTCCTTATAAGATAATCTCATCATTTGAGCATTATGTTTGATGCTTGATGTAATACATTTTAAAATGAATAAGATTAATGTATTCTTTAGTAGGTAATTTCATCCTTTAAACATTATGTTTGATATTTGATGGAACACTTTTTAAGATGGATATGATTTATACCTTCTTTGGTAGGTAATTTTATCATTTGAGTCTTATGTTTGATATTTGATGGAATACTTCTTAATATGGATATGATTTATACATTTTTTAGTAGGTAATCTTATCATTTAAGCATTATGTTTGATATTTGATGAAATACTTTTTAAGATGGATAACATTAATATCTTCTTCAAGAGGTAATCTCACTATTTGAGCATTATGTTTGATATTTGATGTAATACCTTTTAAGATGGATAGGATTAATACCTTCTTCAAAAGGTTAGATCATGTCATTTGAATATTATGTTTGATATTTGATGTAATACTTTTAAGATGGATAAGATTGATGCCTTTTTCAAAAGGTAATCTCATCATTTGAGCATTATGTTTGATATTTGATGTAAGACTTTTTAAGATGGATTTTTGTTACTATATATTTTTTTATATTATTATGTAATATTTTTTTAGGAAGGGTAATATTAATAGTTATTTCACTTTTCTAGTTCATCATTCTAGTGATGTATCATGGTTTATGATCTGCAATGTTGATATAAAAATCTTCACACATTCAAATTTAGATTCTTTCAAATTCAAGACTATTTAATAGTCTTTTTATTGGGTATTTTTTAATAGCATTGTATTTTATAGTTGATGTAATATATTTTAAGATGGATAAGATTGACATTTTTTTATTTAGGCAATCTCAACATTTGAGCATTGTGGTCGATAATTGATGTAAGACTCTCTAAGATGGATAAAATACCTTTTAAGATTGATTAGATTAATGTCTTCTTCAATATGTAATCTATCATTTGAACATTGTGTGTGATATTTGATGCAATACTTTATAAGATGGATAATAATAATGCCTTCTTTAGAAGATAATATCATTTGATAATTATGTTTGATACTTGATGTAATGCATTTTAAGATTGATAAGAGAATGCATTGTTTGGTAGGTGTAAAGTGGTGAAAAATTAAAGTTTCCACCACAAGAAGGATGAAAATTGCTAATTTTTGCTTAGGGACCAATTACATTCAAAATAGGGGTTGAATACAATAGATTTATTCACAAAGCAACAAGGAAAAGGACTGAAAATAATGATTGGATTCAAAGTGTGAATTGATTTACCCTCTTTTGTGAGTTGAATTGCTAAAATTAGGGTAAAGTGCAGGAAATGAGAATGAAAACATGGAAACAGTGAGCTATAGTTGTCAAATTGAGCCACACATTTGGACCCAATCCTTGAAGGAGCTCCAAAAATGTCAGGACCGTGGTGCCCATTGCCTTGGTCCTTCAAACATTTCACACACCAAAGGGGGATTGATTCATCATTGTAAATAATGCTTATTCTGAAGATTGCAACTTTGTACCTATTTTCTCAGATCTACAATGAGTGATAATGACGCTTTCCTTAGACTTGAATGTAATCACTTATGTTGTATGAAATGGCATGGACATGATAAAACCCTAATCTCTCTCTCTCTCTCTCTCTCTCTCTCTCTCTCTCTCTCTCTCACACACACACACACACACACACACACACACACACACACATGCTTGCATATGAATGATGCAATGTTGCTCCACTATTGATGAATGAAGAATGCAACTTTGAAGACCTCTAGAAATGCTTGATGATGACTACTTCAATGCTTGAATGCCTTGTCATTATAATTTCATCCTTCTATCCTTGTATTAGTATCTCAAAATCAGAGGGGAAAACCTCCTTATATACTTGCCCGTCGAAAAACATGTTATTTTTTTGACATAGGCCGACATGGGGCTAGGTTTCTCACTCAAATTTGGAAATGATCAAGGGGTTCAAAAGGGGGCCCAAATAGGGAGGGCTAAGGCATGACGCCATGGTCCCAATGAGGACCAAGGTGCCATGCCCTGGTCCTACCCTATTTTAGGGTGGTAACTGTAGACACCTAAAATTGTCATGTCTAATTAAATAAATATTTTATTTATTTAATTATCTAATCCTAATTCTTCTATTAATTAAATAAATTTTTATTTATTTAATTAATTCATTTATCCTCTTCTAGCCTTATTTCTCATTTAAATAAATACATTTATTTATTTAAATTATCCTTTTCCTAAATTAAATAAATATTTTATTTATTTAATTGTCCTACTTCTTCTATTAATTAAATAAATCTTTATTTATTTAATTAATTCATTATCTTTTTCTACACATGACACATGTCATTCATCTCTTAATTCCTACACTACCTACCTCTTTCATTATTTTGGTATTTCTTATACCTACCCTCTAATCCTAGCCGACCTCTCTTTTTACACCTCTCAATCTTAACCCTCCATTTCATATTGTGTCTTCTATTTAAGGAGATGCTTTCTTCATTGTAAAACCCTAACTACTTGATCAATTGACTACACTACAATTCTACTTGCAACCACATTCCGTTCTTTGTTGAGCTCTTGTGCATACAAAAATCTGAGAGCAAGCATATCAAACAAGATCAATGGAGATAGGAAGAATGGAGATCAAAACCCTAGTGGACATGTGATGGTATAATCTTTGTGATTTTGAGTTATTTGCATTGTCTTAGGTTATCTTCATATGTTATGGTGGATCTTTGTTCATTGTTAGGCTAGGGTTTAGTGGTTGAATCCATTTTAGTCTTTCAATATTGTTGTTATTTGCTATCCATTTTCATCATATACATTTTGGCACGCCCGGTGGGACTCTTGTCCCTTTGCATTTAACATTTTTGTTGTAGATTTTGCATTTTTGAAGTTGCAGATCGGACGATTTCGACGACATTTTAGGTTTTTCCGCGTCTGCGAGTGTTCGGATCGCGTTTTTGTATTTCAGAGGCGTCTGTGATATCTTGGATCGCGTCTGTGTTTCTATCATTTTCTTTTTTTTGCAGGTTTCCGAAAGTCGCGTCTGTGATTCTGAATCGCGTCTGTGCATCATCTTATCGCGTCTGTAGCAGAAAGAGGCGTCTGCGTTCTAAGATCGCGTCTGTGAATCACAGAACCGCGTCTGTGTCGGAAAGACGCGTCTGTGTCTGGTATAACAGCGTCTGTGCATTCTGTTTTGCAAATTTTTCAAGTTTTTCGATTCGGGTTTTTGGATTTTGTACTTAGGGTTCCAGATCTGGTTTATTTTTGGCTAACCTTTGTAGATCTAGTTAACCTGATTTGTGCAGCTTGCTTTGGAGGCAAATACGTTTTTATTGAAGGCCCCTTTTCACAAAGTCTTTTTGGGTTTTCTAAAATTTACCTAACTTGTGTGCTTGCAGGAAGGGGTTATCATTTGAAACAACCCAAACTACTAACAATTTTGTTGCAGGGCCTTGGCTAGGGTTTTTGTAATTTTATTGTGTGCCTTGTTTTCATAGCTTAGCAAACACTTCAATTGGTGCACTAAAATTGAACCATTGTCTTTTGTGTCTTAAGCAATAGGCTCTTTTTGTTTATTCTTTAGAGGGCCTGTCTTCCCGTGTGGTCATTAGGACTACTAGTGAGAAGAGAACGACCCAAGTGGTAGCAAAAGAAAAGCCATCTTCTTCCAAGCCACTATAATCAAATGTATTCATGGTGAAAACTATGAATAACGTGTGCTGATTAGTTCATACCGACACTATGTCTCCCCATAAACCCGTTTGATCAAATTTATTTGATCATTTGTAGGGCGTAACCCCTACCGGCTGGGAGCCTTCTGTATTTACGGAGCTGAAAGTGTCGCATGTATGGCCACACGAGCGGATGCCCTTACTAGCACCTCATTGTTTTAGATGCCCAAATCCTTCTAGTTGTTGAGGCAGGAGGTCGGACCTCTGGTAGCGGCCCACACACATACGGTTCTTAGTAGAGATACAAAGTTCGCCATGGGGAGTTTTCATGGGGACTGATGCTTGGCTGACCCGAGAAGTGAGTGCCGAGGGTGGAGCCAGTGAGGTCAAGCATCTAAGTATCCGCTCTGAATAGCGTAGCCTCGGGGGTAAAACCCCATGTGGGATCAACAATTATTGTCCTGGCCAGCCATAAGAATTGTGCTTGACTTATGATAAACATTCAAACAATCAAGACAAAATAGCAAAACATTGTGTCTTTTGTGTCTTCAAGTGTATGCAAAAAATTTTTACATCAAACAACACACTTTTTGGAGTCTAAACAGTCTGCAAACATTGGGTCATCAACACTGTGTCCTCTTGTCACGAAAAACAGTCGAAAAATCAGATTTGGTCACAGCAAAACAAATTCACAGATAGGAAAGATCGCACTAAGGTTACAGAAACGTGTCTGTGGCTGTTAAAACCGCGTCTGTGTCGGATAAACACGTCTGTGAAGTACAGAATAGCGTCTGTGTTTTTATCAGCGTCTGTGTCGAACAGAGACACGTCTGTGTCTGGAAATCGCGTCTGTGAAGTATACGGGCGCGTCTGTGTCCACAATTGCAAAAAACTGTTACAGTCCCAGCAAACATCAACAGGAAAATCTCAGAATCACGTCTGCGTCAAACAGAGTAGCGTCTGTGTCTTAAAACCGCGTCTGTGAAGTATACAGAGGCGTCTGTGTCAGGATTTGAAAAGTTTAACAGTCAAGCAAACAAAGAAAATCAGTTTCAGCATACTTGAGCTTCCTAGGTTGTCTCTTCAGGTTTCATCTAGCATTCAGCCTGTTCTAAGGTCTTACACAGTCTATCATTGCTTCATACCTCATTTTACATTCATACTTGTCTAAACTTGAGTCAAAAGGTCACTTGCTTGACCTCATCATACTTTGTCAACACACTACATACTACTACACTTTGCTAAGTGGTCCCTCATCAAGGTTTCTTACCTTTGGGTCTCATTTGGTCTTACTTAGAGTCAAGGTCAGCTTACCTCATCAAGAGAAACTATCCTCTCTTTGGAAGTCACACCTACTCTACTACATACATACTTGGTCTTACACTTTGGACATTGCAAGTAAACTTCAGATTCATTTACATTCCATACAACTCTTGGTCTTACATACTCTTGTCATTTTCGTCTAGTCTCTCACATATTGCTAAACACCTAGTTCATGGTTGAAACCCGTCTTCAAAAATCTAGGAGAATAGTCAAAGAAGCTCAAGGGTCCGTAAACATGAGTTCTTATGAGTATGACAATGATGTCTTCTACAATCCTGAGCACACTACATTACTAGACATGAATGTTTATAAACACAATCCAAATGTGGAAAGCGCAAACACTATAAACAACAATGCTACACTCAATGATAATGTGGACAATTCTTCAATACTATCAGCAGACATACAAGAATCTATAATGGATCCTCAATTCAATAGATTGGTTGAAGAGATAATGAGGAGAGATCGTCAATACTTTCTAAACATGATGGCACAAAGTGGAGCCAAAATACCGCATGATTTTGACTTATCTCAACTTATGGAAAATAGACCTTTACAACAAACTCAACATAACATGGATCAAAGGAGACCAAATAGTGGAGGACCCAATAATATGATGCCGGAGTCACCATCAGTTTTGCTTCAAAAACCAGCAATCCCACATATACCAGCTCAAATATATGATACTTACACCCAAAGACCATCATGGAGGCCTTATGTTCAAACACATGCTCAAGATATGGGTCAATTAAGACAAGTGGATACACAAGGACATCCTCAAAATTTTGACACAAGGAGACCTCATGTCAAAATTGGGGGCAACACAATGGAAAATGAAAGGCCTATTGAATATGGTTTATACACACAAAACAGATATGGGGTCCCTCAACAAGAAATTATGCCAAATGCTCCATATATGTCGCAACAATATAGACCTCCATATGGACATGTCTACGATCAGTATCATCCATATATGCAACAAGTTCCTCCTCAAATGGGTGTTTCAAACATGGGACATGCTACAAGAAATCCATCTCCTCCCAAAAATAATTTGGAGCAACAAATTAGAGATCTACAAAAGAAAGTGGAAGACATGGGCACGTCAAAACCCACATATACTATGAGAGATATATGCCCTTATCCCTTTGATAAGAGCATTCCAATGCCTCCGTTTCCTCCGCACTTTGCAACGCCGAAATTTGACAAATATAGAGGGAGAGGAGACCCCAAGGCACATATAAGACAATTCTTCACAGCTTGCATTGAGGTAGCCGCAGAAGAAACATACTTAATGAGGTTGTTCCCACAGAGCTTAGGAGATCAAGCTATGGAATGGTTTTCTCAATTACCTCCTGGTATTAAGTCATGGGGCGACTTAGCAGAAGCATTCATTCAGCATTTTTCTTACAACATTGAAACAGATGTCTCAGTTACTACCTTGTGCAATACGAAACAAAAAGAAGGAGAATCTTTTGCGTCATTTTTACAAAGATGGAGAAACTTAGCTAGCAGATGCTCTTGTGAAATCCCGCAGAAACAAATGGTGGAGATGTTCACACAAAATGTTAACAAGGCTATTGGCTATGATCTCAGAAAAGCTTGTTTGTCTACATTCAAGGATGTCATTGAAAAGGGCCTAGCAACAGAAAAGGTCTTGATTGAACAAGGAGTTATCAAACTATTCAAAGAAAACAAAGAGGACTTTAAGGGAAAGGACAAACCAAAATTTTGGAACAAGAACAAGAACACAGTTAATGATGGTGTTGTTGATGCCAACACAGTGAGACCAAAGTTCGTCTTTTCTGGATCAAGTTCTACCAACAATCAAGTGAACAATCAAACGGCTGCTAAACCACGAAGGAAATATACTCCATTGGGAGAACCACTTGAATCAGTATTCAAAAAGCTTGTAGCAAACAAAGTGATCATGGTCCCAAACTTTCCTCCATATGAACCAAAGGTCAAACCGAATTGGTGGAATGATGATGAATATTGCGAATTTCATAAGAGCAAGGGTCATAAGACAAGTAATTGCCATCGATTGAAAAACATTGTACAAGATCTCATTGACAGAGGAGATATTGAGATTGAGGGACATTCATCTAACCAAGAGCATGAGGTGTTTAAGGAACCATTCCCAAAACATGACAAGGGAAAAGGCAAAGTCACAGATGATCAAGCCAATTACACCAGAGCATCTTACAATTATGATTCCACTATTAATCACATCTCAATGGACAATCATATTTCTACCATTACTATCAAAAATAAAAATCCTGAGAATCCTCCTCAGCGACCTAAAATTGTCCTAAAAGGTGTGGGATCTTCCTCCACATCTACCTCTGAATGTCATGTTACAACCCGTCGAGGTAAGATCACATTGCCAGGTACCTCTACTAAGAATACCAGTCTTTCGTCAACTAAGCCTGAGTACGACCTTGTAGAGCAATTAGGGAAAACACCCGCACTCATCTCTATTCTTGAGCTCTTACGTATATCTCCTGCACATAAAGCTGTCCTTGACAAAACCTTGAGAGATACTGCTGTCCCTACTGATCTAAACGTGGACCAGTTTCAAGCCATGGTGGGATACCTATCCGTTCCACACTCCCTCACATTCACAGAAGCCGATGACGCCTCCATAAGTCAGCCTCATAATGCACCTCTACATATTGAAGCCTTCATACATAAACACCGAATAAAACGAGTCCTGATAGATGGAGGAGCAGGTCTTAATATTTGTACATTGAGCACCATCAGACAATTGGGATATTCTGACAAAGCTGTAAATTCTACAAACCAAATCACTATTAAGGCTTATGATGATGAAGAGCGTTCGTCCAAGGGCACGGTCATCTTACCACTAAGAATAGGGCCAGTCACGAAGGACGTGGTTTGTCAAGTCCTGGATCTAGACCTCACGTATAACATATTGCTAGGACGTCCATGGATTCATGAAATGAGGGCAGTCCCATCAACGTACCATCAGTGCATAAAGTTTCCTCATAATGGAGTCGAGGTAACGGTCAATGGTGATCCAAATCCATTCATATATTGCAATAACTTGAGATCACATACTGAGACTATCATTCCTAGCAATCGTGAGGCTACTCCTTCTTCAGCATATATTGATCCTGAGTCATTAAAGCCCTCGACATCCAAACAAGGTGAACTTAGAGCCAAGTTTCAAGACAAAGGCATGGGAGAATACACTCTGAATCAAACAATGTTCTTACGACAAGTCATGAACTCCCCCAAGGAATATGGGAGGCCACATCCTAATAAGCAAATCTCCATCATGCTACTCAAATGGGATCCTACCGTCTTTCAAAAATGGGGCGAACTAGAGGAAGAAACTTTATATAAAATGCTATATAAGGACGCTGAAGATGATACACGTGATCAAATTATAATACCCTGTGAGAACTATGGCAAAGGTTTCAAAATTCTACAAAGATTTGGGTATGATGGAAAGAGTCCTCTCGGACTATGCAAAGAAGGTGTCATGGAGCCTCTACAACCTGAGCTAACTACAAGAAGGGAACGCTCTAAGGGGCTTGGTTTTCTAAATCCCAAGATTCAAAATAAGAGAACAAAACAGATATGGCGAGTCAAAGTGGCTGAAGTTCAACAAGAGGATAATTATTCCACAGACTCCAATGAGTGGGAATGGGGTTCAGACAAATCCTCCAGCGACTATGAACTCAATGAGACATTTAGAGAGCCAGATGAACCTACAGAGGAGGAGGAGTTTTACAAGAAATTCAGAGTTGGTCAAGAACCGACCCATAAGGATCCCGCACAAGCTTCGTTTCAAGGCCCTAGGTCAATATCACATAGGATGAGGACACCTGTCCCTGAGGGTGCTACTAGTGATGATAATTTGGACTCACTCACGATCGAAACTGATGAGGAGAGTGCCATTGACGACCTCGATAACTATCTTGACATACTTGAATATAACCACATCTTCACTATTAGCCTTGCGAACTCTGAAAACACTAAAGACCTTCCCCTCATTCACCCCCAACTCATTGACTGGGATCAGGATGGACCAGCACAGCTTGATACATTTCAAAATGATGAAGCTATAGTCGATTATCTTGGCATTCGCGATGATCTTCCTCTTGGAGACCATAAAGCAGGATACGCCATAGAGCTTAATAACATGGCATACTTTGGTGAGGGTGTCAGGCCTTCTAGTCGCAAAAATGTGAAAATAAAAACAAAACAAGGGTCTTATGGCGAAAACCACACTGTGGTGCTCTCTGACTCTAAAAAAGTAAAAAGAAAGGACGTATCTGAGGGTGAAAACCTCTCTGAGGTGCCTGAAGATGGAAGGCTTGACATTCTCCCAGCATCATACGAGGAAAAATCATCCATGTTGGTAGAGGAGACTATAAAGACAAACATTGGTACAACAGAGGTTCCACACAACATATTTTTGGCTCAATCATTGACAGAGGCCGAGAAAGCAAGGTTCATAAGCTTCTTTAAGGAACGACAAGTCAACTTCGCATGGTCTTATGCTGATATGCCTGGACTAGACCCCGACTTAGTAATGCATCATTTAACAGTCAAACCGGGGGCAAAACCAGTAAAACAGAAATTGAGGAAAATGCATCCACGGGTGGCATTGCTAGTCAAGGCAGAGCTGGAGAAATTATTGGATGTCGGATTCATACGCCCAATTGATTATCCTGAATGGATTTCCAATTTAGTACCTGTCAGCAAACCAGATCGCAGCATCCGAATATGTACAGACTTTAGGGATATCAACAAGGCTTGTCCGAAGGACGATTTCCCATTACCAAACATTGATTTAATTGTTGATCTCACAGCAGGCCATGAGATGTTATCTTTAATGGATGGATTTTCTGGATATAATCAGATCAAGATTGCACCTGAAGATCAACATAAAACATCATTCACTTGTCCATGGGGAACCTTCTGCTGGAATGTCATGCCCTTTGGGCTGAAAAATGCAGGTGCCACGTATCAACGAGCCATGACTACTATCTTCCATGATCTCATGCATGTAACGGTGGAAGATTATGTTGACGACCTTTTGGTTAAATCAATAGACAGAAATACACACTTGGATATACTTTCAGTTGCTTTTGATAGGCTGGAAAAATACAAGGTAAGATTAAACCCAAAGAAATGTGTCTTTGGAGTAACCTCCGGGAAGCTCCTAGGATTCATTGTGTCTAAAAGAGGAATAGAAGCGGATCCAGCAAAAGTCAAGGCTATCTTGGACATGCCGCCACCCAAGAATATCAGTCAACTTCGGTCTTTATAAGGGAGACTCCAGTCCATACGAAGATTCATAGCACAACTTGCAGATAAGTGCAATCCTTTCCAGCACCTGCTACACAAAAACATCAAATTCAAATGGGATGAGAACTGTCAACAGGCTTTTCAGGCACTCAAAGACTATCTTTTGAACCCGCCAGTTTTGATGCCACCAATTCCGGATCAACCATTGCTACTTTACATATCAGCTACTCCAACAGCACTGGGGGCACTCCTAGCACAACAAATACCTGACGGCAAAGAAAAAGCAGTCTACTATATCAGTCGCACATTGGTGGGATATGAGCTGAACTACACACCAATTGAGCGTGCATGTCTCGCTGTGGTCTTCGCTTCACAAAAATTACGACATTATATGCTCACTCACAAGACCAAGTTGATTGCCAGAATTGATCCACTAAAATATCTGCTCAACAAAGCTATACTTACTGGGCGACTGGCCAAGTGGGTAATGATTTTGAGTGAATTCGACATTGAATACGTGGATAGAAAAGCCATAAAAGGAGAAGCCATCGCAGATCAACTGGCAGATGCTCCCATGATAGATGATGTTCCTCTACAGTCAGAATTTCCAGATGAGTCCATTCTAACAATATCACCTGCAAAGCCATGGCAACTATACTTTGATGGCTCATACACACAGCATGGGGCAGGAGCGGGTGTACTATTTATAACTCCCCAAGGCGATTCTATACCAAAGTCATACCGCTTATCATTTCCTTGTACCAACAATATAGCGGAATACGAGGCATTAACAACTGGGTTAAGAATTGCAGTTCAGTGGAAGATCCAGGAACTTCGTGTTTTTGGCGATTCTCAACTTGTCATCCGTCAAGCAACTGATGATTATCAAACAAAAGATGAAAAGCTAATGCCTTACAAACAACTGGTAGATGATCTGAAACAGCACTTTGCAAAGATAGAGTTTGAACAGATACCAAGAGAACAGAATCGTGCTGCTGATGCCATGGCTACAATTGCTTCGCTCATTGATCTACCACAAAATGAGACTCGTTATGAGTTCCTGGTTGACAACTTACTGATTCCGTCATATGAGATCACTCCTACAGAAATGATATGTGTTATTGGTCCTGAATCCTAGTTATATGGTTCCATATTCACATACCTTCGCGACAACATCTTACCTCCTGATTTATCGAACAACCAACGCCGCACTTTCATTTGCCAATCCTCCCGATACGTTATCCTAGCTGATATTCTATACCAACGAGGTCTAGATGGCACCCTCCTTAGATGTTTAGAGAGTGACGAAGCTCAAATTGCATTACGAGAAGTACACGAAGGGATATGTGGTCCGCATACTAGTGGTCCTACCTTGGCCAAGAGACTCATCAGGACTGGATACTACTGGCCTACTATGGAAAAAGATGCATATCAGTTTGTCAAGAAGTGTAAGCAGTGTCAAATTCATGGAGACCTTATACATGCACCAGCACAAGAACTACAACCACTTGCATCTCCTTGGCCCTTTTGTCAGTGGGGACTCGATCTCATAGGTAAGATTCACCCTCCTTCTTCCAATGGACATAAATTCATTATCACAGCCACAGAGTATTTCACAAAGTGGATTGAAGCTGTGCCTCTCACACAAGTTACTGGGAAACAAATCGCTACTTTCATCCTGAACTATATCATTTGCCGATACGGGATTCCTACTTCCATTATCACCGATAACGGGCGTCCTTTCAAGAACCAGGATGTTCGTGAACTCTATGAGCACTTCCATATCTCTCACCGTTTCTCCACACCATACTACCCCCAAGGTAATGGCCAAGCTGAGGCGTCTAACAAAACAATTCTCAAAATCCTTAAAAAGACAGTCGACGACGCTGGCCGTAACTGGCATGTCCAACTCAATCCAGCACTTTGGGCCTATCGTACCAGTGTCCGCACACCTACAGGAGCTACACCCTACTCACTTGTCTACGGTGCTGAAGCCATCTTGCCTATTGAGGTCGAGTTACCTTCTTTACGGGTCTCCTTGAGAAACATAATCAACGATGAAGACTACAGGGTCTCTCGCTTACAAGAACTAGAACTACTGGAGGAACGACGACACACTGCTTTTAATCATCTCAAGGCTTACCAACAACAAATGAGTCGCGGTTACAATCACAAGGTCAAGCCTCGCACATTTGAGGTAGGTGACTTAGTCCTCAGAGAGAACCCCAAGAATCAGCAAGATAGAGAAAAGAAGGGCAAATTTGAACCCAACTGGCTTGGTCCTTACATCATCACAGCAGTATATGGATCTGGGGCATATCAGCTCTCAACTACAGAAGGTGAACCCTTGGAGGATCCTATCAATAGCATGCACCTTCACAGGTTCTACACATAAGCTCTTTTTGAATATCCTAATGCAAAAATACAAAAAAATAAAAAAAATAAAAAAATAAAAAAAATTGTAAAAACAAAAAAATCGTTACTTGGTGAAAACCTGGCAAACAGGCGCCTTGTGACAACAAAAAAATTGAAAAAATTGAAAAAAGTAAAGAGAAATAATTTCGTCCAACGGTGAAAACCACTTCGGTGGCGCCCTGGGCAAGTACCATGGTGAAAACTGGGTCACCAGCGCCATGCGTAGAGACATTGCTCCTCTCTCCTTCAGGATTCTCTTTCATCCTTTCGCTTTGCACACACTCACAACTTATTCGCTCACAATAAACTGGCCCATTCCCATCATGGCTTGTTATTGATCTACCTAAGATTGGTTAGCCATCTATAACCCTCCCCTTTCACTCCCTTTTCCATCCATACTAAATCAGATCCTATCTGTGACTACGGCCAATTCCTACGTCTAGTAATGGGTGTGGAACTGAGAACATCACATGTTTCGAGGAGTACAGTTTCTTTCAGCTTTCTTCAGTCTATCCGCGCACAATCCGCAATAAAGCAGCATTTGCATCGCAGATCCGCAATAAAGTTCCATATTCTCTGCAATAAAGTATCAGTTTCATGGATTCAGTCAGTTTCAGATGAGACACAGCAGCAACAATGGGCTTCAACAAATCGAATCTTTCAATAGACTCAGACAACATATGGTTCAGTGCTATCGATCCTTTTTGTGAAAGTGAACATTATGACCACAATCGAATAAGACTTAAACAAGTGACAAGAGACACTAAACTTGAGGACTACAGTGGATGTTGGTGTCGAGTCTTGGTTTTCTTTTGATTTTATCTTTTGGTGACATGTCTTTTAGCTTTTCCAGGATGTCTTTGACTAGAGATTCTATCTCCAGGATGTCTTTGACTAGAAAGGCGAGGATGGGGTATCGTCACCTATTTGCATTTGCTGTCTGTGGATTGTCTTTTAGTAATGCTATGACTTGTCCAAGGATATGAGGACACTGTGAGTCTAGTATGAACTGGGGCATTCCTTGTTTGTGACTGTCTTATCTCCATGCAAACAGGTACAATGACTTTCTGGGCCGAACAAATGCCTCGATTGTCATAACCTATTTTGCCATAATAAAGCTCAATGATGATAACGCACAAGAAGCTCTTTTCACATTCATATCTTCTGTCTTCCATCCCCCTTTCTTGATTGACTTCCATTGTCCTTCTCGACTCTGCGTAGCCCGCTATCACATGACTGAGTATAATGACACACCAAAAAACATTTGCATTTCATGTAGTTGCACCTGCATTACCACATATAAGCATTTCATACATACATATAGATATCACAATTGCATCACATCCTGCATACAACACATGTTAGCACATCTCACATTTTCATTAAGTAAGTAATCATTTGCATTATCATATTCATTTGCATTACATACATTTACATTTGCATCATGCATCACATATACAACATAAAAGAACAAAAATATATTGCATTGCATCATATAAGCATCCATATCATAAAACAGGTATCACATAAGAACATCTCATCACATAAGGTACACATGCATATAGCTGCCGCAAAAATGAATCATCTCATATATAATCAAATGTGTCATAATACAATGATGTCAAAAGAATCATATGGCTACAAAAGAATCACCCGCAGGTGTCTACAATACAATAATGGTACATATACTGATACAATGGGAGCCCACTATAGCTATGAGGAACTCCCTCCCTCAGAGCCGCCTCACCTCGACGGAGTCTGAGCTGTAGATGGACCCGCCCCAGGATCCCCCTGTCTCTCTGGTGGTGGTGGAGGCCCCATGACCCCACCGCTGGATGCCTGTCTCCTGCGACTCCCTCCCGTAGCCGTCGCTGTGCGCGATGATCTCTGGAAGCTCCTAGCCCGCTGATCTGTAGGCACGGCTGCATAGTATAGATCCCTCCAGTAGGCGATCTCCTCTCCAGCTCGCAAAACATATGCGTAGCCTGCCCCTGCATCCTCTGCTGCCCGCCTACCTGCCCTCAGAGCTGTCTCGGCCTCTGTGTATCTCTGGATGGCCTGATCCCTCTCCCGCTCTGTGTCTTAGACCCTGATCCTGAGGTGGTTCCTCTCTCAAACCAAATCCTCAATCTCATCTGCCTAGCCCTGGCAGATCTCCCGCAGCCTCACCACCTCATCCTCCTCAAAGTCTCCGCTCTCCGTCCCTGCCTGTGGCTCCTCCTCTACAGGTGCCTGTCCTTGTGCCTCTGCCTGCACCTGTCCCTGTGCCTGTATAGGTACCTGTGGCTGTACCTGTCTCTATCCCTCTGGCTGCACCTGTCTCTGTCCCTCTCTGGGACCCTGTGCTGCTGGCACCTGTAGGGGCAGTCCACCCCGTCCTCTCACCACTGGAGCTACTCTCTCCTGTCCTCCCTCCCTCCGAGGTGCTACCCGTCTCTCTCCCACCACTCCCCTCCACCTCCGCCGGCCCCTACCTCCATCCCCTCCTCCATCATCATCCTCTCCTCCACCCTCTCCATCCAGTGGCTCCGTCGGATCTGTTAATCTGGGAAATGGATGCTCTGCCCAATATGCAGAGTACTCGGCGTCCATCCCTGCATCATCTGCCTCTGGCCACATGTCCCATGGCATCGACATCATCTCCGCTAGCTGCATCACTGCCTGATCATATGATAGCAGTGGGCCAAACTGCACCTGATCTCTGACCGTACAGGCATACATGCCCGAGTCTCGTGGCATCCGCTGGATCCGCCCAAACTGCCTGCATACCCTGTCCACCAGCTGTCTCTCTAATATATAGGGCATCCGCCCAATCAGGTACCTACTCCGGAAGGTGTAGGGCAGCTCCACTGCGTCATCCTCCCACTCCTCACATCCTAGATACGGCCTCCAGATCACCATGTCAATATCATCAATAACTCTCCTCCAGTGCTCCAATCTCCCAATCCGAGGCTGGGATGTAATCATGGCATACAGGTGCACGAAACTCTGTCCCTGTCCTCTGCCTCTGAAGTGAATCGGCCGTGTGATGGGAAGGTGCTCATAGGCCCACACCTGCAAGAGAGTCACACCGTAGCCCAAACCCACTGATCCATGGTATACAAACTGATGCAGCTCATAATACAAATGTGCTAGGACACATGGCCCCCATGCATACCTAGTGTGCTCTGCCATCAGCATCTCCAATGCCCCTCCCTAACCCACCGCCAATCCTTGTGTGGCCCTGTTTGGACACAAATATCCACTGATGACTCCCCCAACAACTGCCGGCAATGCTAATCTTGTGGCAGTCATGGTGTTCCAGGCTACATGACCTGCTCGCATCTCCAACTCAGGATCCTGAAAAACCCGTCTCAATGCCTCCCTGTCACCGTCACGGTCGTAGGGAATCAACTCTCCATTAATAGGAACATGCAGAATCCTATATACATCCTCTAATGTCACTGTCATCTCACCCAGCGGTAGGTGAAACGTGCATGTCTCTGAGTGCCATCTCTCAGCCAACGCAGTCAGCAACCCCATGTTTGCCCGAAACTCGGGCACATAGAGCATATGTGTGAGACCCATCTCCTCAATGGAAATCATGTCCTGAATTGACAACTCTGGTCGCAGTCTCTGAGTCGATGGGAATCTCTCCCGTGACTCCAACATCGGCAAATACTCCTGCAGTCAAGCAACTCAATCATGTCAGTTATCGTGGCATTCACTGTTTATCACAAAATGCTACTCGCTACCTAAATGCATATGGCTATCTACCCTAGTGACACTCACTGTTCATCACAAAGTGTTGCTATCTACCCTAAGTAGTGCTCCCTGTTCATCACAAAGTACTACGTGTGTGACATTCCCTGTTCATCACAAAGTGTCACTCACATTCGCACTCCCTGTTCATCACAAAGTGCTGCCTATCCTGGTGCTCCCTATTCATCACAAAGTGCCTTAATCTATCCTAATCTTTCTAGAGGACCTGCTTGAGTGTATCCTCTCAGCAGCTTATCCAATCGACAGCATATGTTCATCACAGAACTGCCGATTTGACCTACAAGACTAAAACCATGCATTTAAACACAAATGCACTTTTACAACACACACGCGCTTTTAACTCATAAACGCGCTTATAGACTGCACGAACGCGCTTCTGCAACACAGACGCGTTTTATGAACACAAACGTGCCTATGCCAGACACAAACGCGACCAGGGAACGCAGACGTCCCTACATGACATAAACGCTATTAAAAATCACAGACGCTGCTACATTTCACAAACGCATCCGCATTCAACACAAACGCGGTTCCAGGCACAGACGCGCCTGGATCCGACATAGACGCGCCTGTTGGACACAGACGCGCCTGGCGCTGACACAGACGCGGTTGCGCGTTTTTGCACTTTTAAACTATCCTATTCCTAGCGCATTTATTGTTCCTAAACATGCATTTATGACAAAAACTCGAAATGCGTGAAAGTATGAGGAGGTTTTCGGGTACTTACCGGCTCTCCTGCATCGGCTGGTCGCTGGAATCGGCAGACATGGTCAAATCTATGAATGAATGCCATCGCTGCTGACTGCTGCTGCTCTTTTCTCGCTCTGCACTGTGATCTTCTAAGGGTGTGGATGACAATGAGGATGTCTTTTGCCCGTGGTCTATCTTATAGCCTACCCTAGCCCTGGCCTTCATTTCCCGAGTCAGTATTCTTCATCCTGTGACTTTGTCACATTATCCACTCAGTCCATTCTATCCCGTCTTTCTTATCGAGAGATTGTCTGCAATCTTTTCAGACATTTTCATCCAATCTCTCGAGGGGGCATATAATTCCCATCCTGGGGCAACTCTGTATCAGTTCATCTTATCTTCTTTGAAACAACGCGACAAGCCGCATTGTCTCAAAGAGGGGCAAAATGTAGACACCTAAAATTGTCATGTCTAATTAAATAAATATTTTATTTAATTATCTAATCCTAATTCTTCTATTAATTAAATAAATTTTTATTTATTTAATTAATTCATTTATCCTCTTCTAGCCTTATTTCTCATTTAAATAAATACATTTATTTATTTAAATTATCCTTTTCCTAAATTAAATAAATATTTTATTTATTTAATTGTCCTACTTCTTCTATTAATTAAATAAATCTTTATTTATTTAATTAATTCATTATCTTTTTCTACACATGACACATGTCATTCATCTCTTAATTCCTACACTACCTACCTCTTTCATTATTTTGGTATTTCTTATACCTACCCTCTAATCCTAGCCGACCTCTCTTTTTACACCTCTCAATCTTAACCCTCCATTTCATATTGTGTCTTCTATTTAAGGAGATGCTTTCTTCATTGTAAAACCCTAACTACTTGATCAATTGACTACACTACAATTCTACTTGCAACCACATTCCGTTCTTTGTTGAGCTCTTGTGCATACAAAAATCTGAGAGCAAGCATATCAAACAAGATCAATGGAGATAGGAAGAATGGAGATCAAAACCCTAGTGGACATGTGATGGTATAATCTTTGTGATTTTGAGTTATTTGCATTGTCTTAGGTTATCTTCATATGTTATGGTGGATCTTTGTTCATTGTTAGGCTAGGGTTTAGTGGTTGAATCCATTTTAGTCTTTCAATATTGTTGTTATTTGCTATCCATTTTCATCATATACAGTAACAAAAGGGCCATTTGATATATGAAGTGAAAATAAGGCCATATTTGCATTATGTAAGCATAATTAGGCCTTAATTAGGCATTGGGGTACCAACACTAAGGTGAGGGCCCCCAATGTGGACTAAATTATAAAGGAGTATAATTTAGGATGCTACATTTAGCCCCCACTTTAGCGGGAGTATGAGCCTATGCAAATACTCACAATAAACTAGACAAAAAAAAGAAAAAGAAGTGGGGGAGAAAAATCACAAGTAGTATAAGACATCATTAATTTTGAGGAACCAAGCCCCCAATCTTAAAATCTTAACTCACTCAAACATATTAACAGGCACACAAAACAAGACAAATAAACCAAAAAGGCAAAAAGACAAACAAAGGCAAAGGAAAAAGACAAAAGACCAAAAACAAGACCTCAAGTCAACTAGCCAAAAAGATCTCGATATTAAAATGTCTCAACAACTAATATCATTCTTGAAAAATGTCATCTCACTAAAACATGTGATTACATAAAAGAGAAAAGCATGCATTATCCATGAACTACTAATAACAAAGCTATGAGCTCATGAGAAGAAGGAAAGAGAGATCATGGATACACTGATGCGCTAAGACAGAGACCTGATGCGCTAAAAGATGTTCTCAACATGCTACAAAATGTTCACTATGCGCTATGCTGCCTCTCTCACGTGTTATTTCAGACTGTTTGATAATAAATTTGTTGGATAGGTTATGCGCTAATATGTCCCTGTTACGCGCTAATGTTTGATATGAAAGTGCTATAATATGCTTTGAACGTGCTAGGCTGATTCTTGAATGCGCTACAGAGATATTGACAAGTGCTATCTGAAATTTCACCAGTATGATACTAGTCATGCGCTAAGTTGAGTGATGAAAGTGCTAAGTTTTGGTGCGAATGCACTACTGAGTGTTTGAGATGTGCTAGGATGTTGCTCCTATGGGCTAATTGTCATGATTTCTTTGTTTGATGCTTTGTTGTGATGTTAAAAATAACACTTGTGATTTGATGGATGATTTTTTGAAAATGACTTGAAAACATGGCATATAGAGGAGATAACAATTTGTCTATACTAAACAAGTAGTGTATGCTCTTTTGAGGATGTTTTCAAATCCTCGATGTTTTCATTGGCTTGGATTACAAATAAGACATATCAAGAAGACTCTTTATTCAAAGGTCATCAACAATATCATAGCCCACTAGTCTCGATACTCTGTCAATTCAAACAACCTTGTCACCCCCTAGAGAATGCCCATTTTTTTGCCTTTTGCCAGAAATTAACCCAAAGTGAATTGCTTCACAATTGAGTAGTTATCTTGGGAGATATGTGGTAAGTGATCTTGGAGATGGATTATTCCCCACCCTTGCACTATGATATTGCCAATGTTTGGCAACTGACTCATTTCAAAGTTTCAAATGCTAAGATTTGTAATCGGGCTTTCATTCAGTCTTCAGTGATAAACTCCCTCGGGAGGCTTCCCAACCTTTAGAACAAAGGCTTTACATTTCTTAAAGATACTGGGGGAAGACTAATCACTGAGAAAAACCGTTGAAGGAGACTTTCGTCAACCTCCACATTTGATTATAGTGGGTTGGAACACTAGGCGATAAAGTTTTTTTCCACTTAGGTCGTTCCCCTCTCACCGACCATAAATTACGACCTAAAGGCAACTTGGGAGGGAAGACCTTCTAAAGGATTTAATTGCTTGAAGTAAAAGAAAGCATAAGAGTGGTTTGGCTTTTTGGTCACCCAATTAAGGGGAGAGAATATGCCTTCCACTTTCAAGACAAGGTAAACAATGTTCTTTTTAATCTTCAAGTCCATGATTAGCTAAGATCTATTTGGAGATGTTGCTCCAACAAGCATGGTGTTCTTTTTAGCCCTTCATCGCAAAATGCGTGTTTCAAAACTTTGGAAAATAAACCTGGTCAACAAAATAAAATTGTGTATTGGTCAACAAAATGAAAATCGTGCAACCAATCATCAATGATGTTCTTTTTATTTTGTACCAAAGAAAATGAGGTTCTTTTTATTTTGCACCAAAGAGAATGAGGTTCTTTTTATTTTGCACCAAAGAGAATGAGGTTCTTTTTAGTTTGCACCAAAATGAAAGTGAGATCCTTTTTAACCTTGCAAAAATAAAGGTTTGTTTGTAGTTCTTTTTAACCTTTTGCAAAATAGAAAGTGAGGTCTTGTTTTAAACACCAAAGAAATGATGAGGTTCTTTTTAACAAAAGGGAAATGAGTTCTTTTTAAACCAACTTGAAAACCTAGGAAAAATAATCAAATTCCTAAATCTAACTCCTCCAACCTGCAGGAAATGATTGGCAACCTACAATAAAAGAAAGTTAGTGAAAAATTAAAACCTTAGGCAAGATTGCACAAGCCTAATTTTATAACTCTGTTACAAACTATCCTTTTTCTTTGTCAGAGTTATGCGTTGAACTTTTGCACAGATGCGTTATAGAATGGTATAAAAATGCTACAAGATGATTCCTACATGCTATTCTAATTCCTGAATGCGCTACACTGACACTTCTATGCGCAAGAAAGAAACAAAAAATGTTATGCTCTAAAATATGGTTCAAAAGCACTAGAATATGGGTCCTATGCGCTAAACGGTGTGATGAATGTGCTACTGTTTGTCATAGATGCACTAAAGTATAATCCAAATGCGCTAAAGATGCACTAAGTATACTCCAGATGTGCTAAAAGGGTTTTCCACCATGCTTGCAATCCTTGGCCTGCACAAAAAATGATGTTATTTATGGGGACGTTCCCCACGGTGGGCGCCAGAAATGTATGCAGGAAAATGCAATGATGAAAATGAACAAATTGAATAAAAAAGACCCACACACCAATGAGACTCTTGGTGCAAGTATATGAAATGATTCAATCAGTCTAACTTCCCAAGGGGTGTCCCATTTTTCTCTTTCTCACAGGATCCCTAAAGTCGATGTTTTGCTCTTAGATCATTGAGCAAAGTGACTTAGGAATGACAACTCCAAGAATGAGTGATGTTCGATTTATACGCATGAATGCATTCTAAGATATATATGATGTTTAGAACTATAATGATTAAGCTAGTATGAAGATGATGCTATGATAAAAGATTAGCAAATTATCCTAACAATGATATACTAGTCTAGCATGAATATTCTATGATATGAAAAATGCTTCTAAATGTTAGTATGATGATTTAACAAAGAGAGGTTAAAATGCTTAGTAAATTAGACTATAATGTAGATGCATGAAAGATTGTTGATTATGAAAATGAGGAATGAGAGCTCTATTTATAGGGAAAATAGGGCAATGGATGGTTAAGATTGAACAATCTTAACAAGGGCTAGGATTGAAAGTTAATCAATCCATGTTTAGAATTCTCACCAATGAAATGGTGACAATTGTCAACAAGAGGTTTCTTGAGAGGAGATGCAAGAGACATTAAATGCTTGAGAAGATATGAAGGTTACCCTAGGAGGTAAGGGTTAAGGTTAGGTTAGGGTTATCCATTGGATAAAGCTTTTACCCAAGGGGTAAACTCTTGTGCAAGGGTTAATAGGATAACCAAGGTTAAAGCCATGGATGCTTGATGAGACCCTTGGGTTAGATGAGGGTTATGTTAGAGAGAAAGTCTCTAACCATGCAAGAAGGTTGAGTTAACCATTAATGGTTAGGAAGACTTTGAGGATTAACTTGTTGAAGACATAAAGCCTTTAATGCATTTCAAAGACTTTGGAGGCTTTGAGAAGTGACTTCCCTTTGCTTAGGAATGTGACAATAATTAAGATATGAATAAGGCTAAATTGGAAGTGTTTAGAAGAATCTAGAAGAGGTTTAGGAGGCAAGTGGGAGATGTAGGAAAATGCAAGTGGCGGGATATAATAAATAAATTAGATTTATTTATTTGCAAGGATCAATTTAATTAAATGTAAATTTAATTAAAAAGAGAAAAAGGGGAATTAAATAAAGTGATTTATTTAATCAAAGGCTAGAAAAGGTTTAGGTGAATTTAACTAAATAAATTAGGTAATTCATTTAATCAAATAGATGAAAAATGAAGAATTTAATAGGGGGAATGGGGTTAAAATAAATATTAAATATTTATTTAGGAAAGTGGTCAGATTTATACATCTACATTTTGCCCCTCTTTGAAGTGACATGTGTGCACATGTTGATTCAAAGAAAATTGTTGGATATGCTAGCAAAATTTGATCGATATGATGTTGTGTGTCGAAATGTCAATATGATGC
Organism: Cryptomeria japonica; assembly: GCF_030272615.1. Lineage (NCBI taxonomy): Eukaryota > Viridiplantae > Streptophyta > Pinopsida > Cupressales > Cupressaceae > Cryptomeria > Cryptomeria japonica. The sequence goes on along the minus strand of NC_081409.1, from coordinate 148,158,980 downwards.
CGCAAACGTAGAAATGAACAACCATATTGATGATGCCCCCTCAAGAGATGAATCAAGGATTTAGTGAAGAATTGTCAAGTTGATGAGCGTTTTTGAATTAATTACAATATGAGAACATTGATTGCGGTGAATGCACATTATTGATTCATCTCTCGAAAAATGATGTTGATGAGGTTAAAAAATGAAAAAGTGGGAGTAAAATACATGCCCCACTTATTAACCTTTTTTATTTTACCCTATTAAAAGGTAAAAAGTGACTTTGAAAAATAATTTGCACATTTGACTCTTTGTGATTGTGACACTTGGATCTCTGATGACGATGTTGATTCCCTACTCTTCGCATTGATGTGAGTGCATCAAGAGACACCGAAGACCCGCTGCCTATGGCCAACCAGTAAGTGACCAAAATCCATCTTCATTTTTGATTAATTTTATTTATTTTTACCACATTTTTCAATTTTGGGTCGGATTTTGCCGGTTTAGTGCATCAGGTAGGTTTTCCAACACATACGATATGAGTTTTAGCGCGTAGCAAAACCCTAGGAGGTTTAGTGTATGAGGGCCACATTGTAGTGCAGTTGGGGGGTAGGTTAGCACATAGGATGATTTAGCACATAGAGTCTGCATAGAAGCACAATGGGTAGGCCAAGTAGCGCATAGGATAATTTAGCACGTTGGGTAAACAGGGCAGTGCAAATGGTGTGTCAATTAGCGTGAAAGATAGGTTTAGCGCATTGAGTGTGTGTTCTAGCACATTGATGGAAAAGGTTAGTGCATGTGTGGCAGCTTAGCACTTTGGGGCACTAATTGAGCACGTAGGGTCCAAAGTTTGTAAAAATGTATTGTGAAGAATGTGTCGTGAGTCGAATAGATTAGATAGATTGTGTAGATGTCGATATGGATCATTGATTGCCCTGATATGGTTCATGATCCAATGTGAGTCTTTTTTTGGGAGGATGTCTGATTCTGATATGTTGTTTTATTACGATCCGAGTCTAGGTTTGATATGGATCTTATTGCTTTCAATATGAATTACTTTTCGATATGGATTTGTTGAGTCGAGTTGAGTCTTGATTTCGATGTGGATCCTAATTTTGATTTCGATATGGGTCCGGATTGATTTTCGGTATGAGTCTAGATTGATTTTCGATATGGGTCCTGAATTAGATTTTCGATATGGGTCCTGATTTTGATTTTGGATATGAGTCCCGAGTTTGCTTTAGATATGGATATTTGATTCTCGATGTGGGTTCTTGAATTTGCTTTTGATATGGATATTTGATTTTTGATATGGGTCTTTGATTTACGATATGGGTCCTTGAGTCTGATTTTGATATGGATCTTTGATTCTCAATATGGGTCCTTGAATTTGCTTTTGATATGGATCTTTGATTTTCAATATGTGTCTTTGAGTTTCAATATGGCTCTAATTCTTGATATGGGTCTTGATTTTTGATATGAGTCTAATTTGATGCACTGATTGATGTGAATATGTTTCTAATGTGCTCTTGAAATGCTTCCCTTTTTCAAGTTGATTTGCATTGATTGCTGATATATTGGATGAAATTGAGAACTGATGATGGATACTTATTGATTTGCAGGCAGATCTTGGCATGCTCTAGTCTCAAGAGAGATTTCCAAGGCCATGGACACTGATTCCATGTTTGTCACAGGCAGACAGAGATTTTATTGAGAGATGTGGGTTGTCCTCCTTATTAGACATGCCTCGATATATCATTAATCGGGTTTTATTATTAGCGTTGGTCGAGAGGTGGCACAATGATACAAACACCTTTCACTTGGCAACTAGTGAGATGACAGTCACTCCAGAGGACTGTTATCAGATTCTGTGGATTCCTGTGGTTGGGTCTCTGTTACCTAATGAGAAGACTGAGGAGGGTGGAACAGAGGCTCTCCACTACATTTTTCAGGATGATGAGATTAGTGGCTATGATATCCCATGGAAGGAGTTTTTGGATTTAGGTTACACTCCACTACCATTAGTATTAGCAAGTTTTATTGGTGGGTTCTTATGTTCCGACCATAGGTCAAAGGGACTAGCCGTTGGATGGGGATTGGTGTTGGAGGACATGGTGATGCAGGGACACATGTTTGCATGGGGGTCTTGTATGTTGGACCATCTATATAGAGAGCTTCACCAGGTAGTATATCTAGGATATACTAGTTTATCAACTAGGGTGAAATTGTTACAGGTGTGGGCCTGGGAGCATATACCAATGTTGAGACCACTTGCAGAAAGGGATAGGCTAGTTGGTTAGGCTTATGCTTATGGGTATATAGGTGTAGTTGTTTAGTGTAAGCTAGGAAACCTAGAGCATTGGTAGAGGGCACTAGATGACATCGATATGCTCATTTGGAGACCATATATGGATTATGAGGTGTGGCTAGAGGACGAGCTAGAGATGCCCTATGTATATATATCGAGGTACCTAATTGGGTGTACACCCTTTATTATTGAGTGACTATTGCACAACCATGTTCAACGATAGTATGATAGACAATAAGGGATGCCACAGGGAGCCTTTTTATATGCTTGTCAGCAACAGGATGTGCCAGAGTGGGGACCTACCCTAGATAGCAGAGCAATTATTGAGGAGTATATGTCACTGGTAGGATAGATTTGGGATTATGGGGCTGGGGTTGTTGATGTTGGGATGACGGAGGAGTTTTCAACCTACTTCAGGGTACATGCGGTGGCACATATATCTAATCCGGCTGAGCTGCTACTCTCTTTTGATAATGATGAGGAGGACCAGCCATAGAGGCAAGGGCGAGCCAAACAACGAGATGAAGAGGAGGGAGAGGAGGTAGGAGGCAGTGGTGAAGGAGGAGGAGGTAGAGGAGATGGAGGAGGGAGAGGAGGAGATAAAGGGAGAGCGGGTGCTAGAGGTAGAGATAGAGGGGGTGGAGGAGGAGGAGGAGGTCTCATTCTTGGTGGTGGTGGGGGTGGTAGGGTAGGTGCAGTGTTAGCTATGGTGAGTGGGATAGAGGATGCTAGGAAACCTATCCAGAAGAGGAGATCTAATGTTATACCTCCACCGATGCCTCAGATAGGGACAGGTGTGGGTAGGACCATGACATAGGCACCTGTTCAGATTAGGGGGCCTACCCATCGACAAGATTCTCAGATTAGAGCGCTATAGGTCTCGGTACAACAACTACAGGCATAGGTGTTAGCACTACAACAACATATTACACAGGTTACCGCAGAGCGGGATATAGAGATAGAGTATTGGGGTCTGGCAAAGGCCCTTGTTGACAGGTTAGAGAGAGCCACAACCAGTGCCCCAGTTTAGGACACACTGAGAGATACAATACTCGATCAAGGAGGTTGAGTATTATAGGCATTTATATGAGGAGGTGGTCCCTCGAGATCATAAAACTCCTAGCTATGCTATAGTGGCATCCACTCGATCTGGCCGTAGTCATACAAGGACAAAGAGAAGAGGTGTTATGGGGCCTTCCCAACATGATCCATCTAGTGGAGATCCAGGAGCTGGGACATCTACTACCAAACTTTTTGCCTCAGGAGATAGTCATACCCGATAAACCTATCTTTGTTGTATTTGATCACTTTTGTTGTATTTTGACATATATATGTCACTGATTTTCTCTATTCCATATGCGATGTGTTTATTGATGATGATTGATTTATGATATGCATTATGTTTTGATATGATGATACTATGAGGATGATTAGATGCTTATATAATAATGCTCTTGATTTGGATGCATGATTCATGATGTGGTGGGTGATAATGTGATGATGTATTGTTGTGGCTACTTTTGATAGGAGATGTGATGTTATATAAATGTTATGATTTGTGAGATGTATCTTGGAAATGAGATGTATGATAATGATAATGATATGAGATGTGATGATACTAATGCAAGATTAAAATGAAATGCAACTAAATGCAAGTTTTAAAATGATATACAACTAAATGCAAGATTAAAATGATATGTAACTAAATGCAAGATTAAGATAATATGCAACTAAATGCAATTTTAAAATGATATGCAAGTAAATGCAAGTTTAAACTGATATGCAGCTAAATGTAATTTTAAAATGATATGCAACTAAATGATCACTTTAATTATTTCATTGTCATTCCTATTTAGTCACTTGTTTGTGCTCTTTTGTCATCATTGAGCCATTTATATTTTGAAAGTTAATACAAGTGTCTATTGGCATTTTGATGATGTTGTGATTGTCATTGATGGACACACACTTTCTTTGTGTACACTTTCTTGATGTATGAGTTATGCTCAACCAATATTATGTATTATACTCTTTAGACTATCGATGTTTTGCAGAAGATGCTACTGGTCACAAATTGACTGAAGACCCAAAGCGGTATGAAGACCTCAAGCGGTTCAAGGATCTCAAGTGGTATGAAGGAACAAAGCGGTAGTTAACATTTTTTTCCAGTCTTCATTTTGACAACCGGTAATCGGTAAATTGTATGAACTAGTATTACTCTGTGATGAGTTACCAACCAATATTTCTGTGATGAGTTATCATCCACCGACACTTTGGTGGTGATTTTGTGCCATTTTACCAAATGTGTCTAGATGCACTGAACCTAGGAACTTTTAATATAATAATATTGGACCGATATGAAATGAGACTCCTTTATAAGGACATCATGTCTAGGGTTTGTATGTATGAGAGATATATGTGTATGTGAGATAGACAAGGTTATGTACGATCTTTGTAGAAGAAGATTAGGTCTGTGTAGAGTGTTGAGATACTGAAGACTAAAGTAATGCTAAAGTGCATTAAAAATGAGCTATCAAGGATCTAACCAAGCATACTATGCTAGTATCTAGATCACCCACTTGTTGATTACTCATATCTTCGACAAGTCTGAAACCCTTAACTGGGTAGGCCTAGAAAAGCATTTGTAAATCCTCTAAAAAGGTTGTTCACAACTATGGATCTAAAATCCTCTCACAAGGTATTCTGTAACAGGACTTATCTCCTAACAGAGATCTAGATTCCTAACAGGATCTGTTCTGGTAAAGAACATTGTATGACCTTAACCAGTTTGGTTTCTATTCTGCAGATAGTTACTTGTGAGTTTCCGCTCACCGTGGTTTTTCCCATTTGGGTTTTCATGTCAATTATCTTGTGTTATGGTGATTGTGGTTTTGTGGGTGAATGCTTTATTTTTTATTTGGTTTGCATTTATCTTAACCAGTTTATTAGTGAATCTGTTATACCGGTTATCTACTAAACTGTTTAGAAGTTTGAGTTTAGTGTTTTTTGGTCACCCCCCTCTTAGTATTCATCAGTGTCATGGTATAATTGAACCATAATGACCTAATTAAAACTTACATGAATTTTTTATATGTCAAGGCGACACAAGCATCGAGGTATAATTGAAGCAAAACGACCCGAGTGTTGCTTGCGTAAAATAGACAAGAGTTTAACCATTTGCATGTGCAAAGTGGAAAATGTCTTCAATGATATATTTCCAATCATGTCTCAAGACAAATTTACACCATATGAATGATCACCTCACAGACAAAAAACCAAAGAAAATGTCAGATTCCTTTGTTGCTTCTCTAGCTCAGTGCATCCTTGAGTAGCTCAGAATATCTGATTATTCAGAAATCAAGATACAAATAGTCAAAATTTCATGCTAAATGTAAACAAATCATAAGTCAAAAAAATCATCCATTGTGTGTGTTAAAGTTGCTGTTGGATAATGATCATGTTTGCTAGTCTGATGAGTAGTTTTGACATTGGTTCCCTAGTATGCTACGATCCTTGTTTTTGTCTGAATTCTAAAGTGAGAGGAATGTTACCCCTAGTTATGGATACTTGTTGATGTGGATATATATGCTGATCACTAAGCCATGGTTGGATATGATACGAATAACTATTTTTAGATAATCAAGGATAGTGACTACACTAAGTATGCCTGGGATAATGCTACGTGTATAAGTGTTGGGCGATGGCCATTAGCTGAGACTAGATGGATCAATGAGATGAGTACTAATAGATAGAGGAGTCATTCTCTCACAAATAGCACCTATTGCTAGGTTTTTACCACTTGTTTTTATTGCACTTTTTGATTTGTTTTTTGTTTTTTTTGTATTTTTCTTATTTTTCTTATTTTTTTTGCTTTTTTGCTTGATCCGTGTATCGGACGACTCAAGTGTAGAACTTCTTCTGATGGATGTTGTTGGTTGGTTCATCGAGCACATCCCCTTGTGAAGCTGACAAATGATATGCTCATGATCCGTAGGCTGATATGATGATAAAGGGACCCAACCAGTTAGGTTCAAACATCCCCTTCTTTTCTCAATCTTATTGATTTATGGGATTTTCCTTTAGGATGAGATCACTGAATTTGAAAGCCCTTGGGATAACTTTATGATTATAACTTCTACACATTCATTTTTTATATGCCTTGAGATGTTCATAGGCATGTTGTCATTTTTCATCAAGAAGCTCTAGTTCCTGTAACCTATTTACTCGATATTTCTCATTTGGTATGAAGCCCTTCAAAGATACTCAGAGAGATGGGATTTCTACCTCAAGAGGTAGAATTTATTCTGAACCATACACCAATGAATATAGTATAGCCCCTGTATGTGTCCAGATACTGGTCCTGTAGGCCCAAAGTGTTGGATTGAGTTGTACATGCCAATCCTTGCTAGCATCATCGACTGTTTTCTTGAGGATTTTCAAGATTGTTTTGCTTGATGCCTCTGCTTGGCCATTGTCTTGTGGGTAGTATGGTGTGGAGAAGAGATGTTGGATTTTGAATCATTTGCATAGCTCTCGCACATATTGATTCTTGAAAGGGCATCCGTTGTCTGTGATGATGGAACTGGGAATGCCATATCTGCAAATGAGATAATTGAGGATAAATGATGAGATCTGTTTTCCAGTTATAGTGGTCATCAATATTGCTTCAATCTACTTGGTGAAATACTCCATTGTGGCAATAATGAACTTATGTCCATTTGAAGAAGAGGGATGGATTTTCCCTACCAAATCAAGTCCCTACTAATAGAAAGGCCAAGATGTGGTGAATGGTTGTAGCTCCTATGCTGGTGCATGGATAAGGTTTCTGTGAATTTCACATTTAGGACATTTCTTAGCAAATTGATAGGAATCTCTTCCCATGGTCGGCCAGTAATATCCCATTCTCAAAATTTTCTTTGTGAGAGTAGGACCACTTGAATGCGTACCACAGATACCTCATGAATATCGTGTAAGGCATATTCAGATTCATTACGATCGAGGCATCAAAGAAGAGTACCATCTAGACCTCAACGGTAAAGTGTGTTAGCGCTTAAGGTATAGTGGGTGACTTGTTAGATGAAGCTGCGGTTTTGGTTGTAAGATAGGTCGGGTGGGAGAGTATTGTTTTTGAGATAATTATAGATTGTCCCGTATAGAGGTGAATCTAAACCGGTTAGGACATAGATGACTTGGGATGCAAAATTATCATAGGCTGGGGAAAACAATTTCTCGACCAAGAACTCATAACGACTCTATTTATCTGGAATTTGTAGCAGTAAAGTGATAGTGGCCATTGAATCGGCAACTTCGTTGTCCAATCTTGGGATTTGTTCAAAGGTGATGTGCACAAAGTATTTTTTGAAATCACCCACTATTGTCTTGTAAGGCATTAGCTTATCATCCTTTGTTTGATATTCATCATTGATCTAATTGATAACTAATTGAGAATCCCCATTGACTCTCAATTCTATGATTCTCCATTCCATAGCCACTTTGATTCCTATTATCAAAGCTTCATATTCAGCAATGTTGTTAGTGCATGGAAACATCAATCTATAAGATACTAGAATTGTGTTCCCCTCTGGAGTGACGAACAAGATGCCAACACTTGAACCATGTTGTGTATAGGATCCATCAAAGTATAGGGTCCATTGCTTGGGTGTGACAGTTAGTACATTCATGTATGGAAATTCCACTTGTAGTGGTTTTTTGCCTAGTAGGGGTGCTTTTGCTAGTTGATCTGCAATTACCTGTCCTTTGATAGCCCAATGTTCTGTGTACTAGATATCAAACTCACTTAGAATCATGACCCACTTATCCAATCATCCTGTGAGAGCTACCTTGCTGACTAGATACTTGAGAGAATCATTTTTTTCTACTAGCTTGATTGTATGGGCTAACATATAGTGGTAGAACTTTTGAGAGGCGACACTACTGCTAAGAAAGCCTTGTCAATGAATGTATAATTTAGTTCATATCTGTTCAAAGTCCTGCTAATGTAATAAATAGCTCATTCTTTGCTTGCTAGATCTTCTTGTGCTAATAGTGCCCCCATTGATACTTCTATTGTTGATATATAGAGAATGAGTGGCTTGCTTGCTATCAGAGGTACCAAAACTGGCGGATTCATCAGATATTGTTTGAGCTGGTGAAATGATTCCGCACACTTGTCTTCCCATCTTAAAAGTATATTCTTGTGAAGTAGATGATTTAATGGGAGACATTTATCTGCTAGTTGAGTGATGAATCAACTAATGGATTTCAGTCATCCCTACAGAGATCTAAGTTGGCTAATGTTCTTGGGAGGTGGCATTTCCATGATAGCCTGTACCTTTGTTGGGTCTACTTTGATGCCCTTTTCTGATACAATGCAGCCTAACAGTTTGCCTGATGTGACCCTAAAGACACACTTCTTAGGGTTTAGTCTGACCTTGAATTGCTCCAATCATTGAAATATTTTATCTAGTATGCCCAGGTGTTCCTACTCGGGTGAATGATTTAGCCAAAAAATCATCCACATAGTCTTCCATGAAGGTATTCATCATATTGTGGAAGATTGTTGTCATGGCTCTTTTATAAGTTGCACCAACATTTTTCAAGCCGAAAGGCATGACGTTCCAACAATACATTCCCCATGGATAGGTGAACGCAATTTTATCTTGATGCTTTGGGGCTATCTTGATTTGATTATAGCCAGAGAATCCATCCATTGATGATAACATTGTGTGGCCTATTGTTAGATCCATAATTATGTCAATACTTGGCAAAGGAAAGTCATCCTTTTGACATGCTTTGCTGACAGCTCTAAAATATGTGCATATTCTGATTCTTTTATTAGGTTTTGAAACTGGTACAATGTTTGAGATCCATTTAGCATAGTCTATAGGTCGGATGAATCCGACATCTAATAACTTCTTTAGTTCTGCTTTGACCAATAATGCCACATGTGGATTCATCTTTCTTAGTTTCTACTTGACCAGTTTAGCTCCTGGAGTGATGGATAAATGATGCATTTTTAGATTCAGATCTATTCCTAGCATGTCAACATAAGACCAAGCAAAATTGATTTCCTTTTCCTTGAAGAATTTGATAAAATCTAGTTCTTCTTCTTCTGTGAGTGATTCTGCCAGAGGTATGGTTTTGATTGCTGCTTCAGTACCGATGTTTATTGATTGAGTTGGCTCAATCAATATTGGTGACCTTTCTTGACAATGTTCAGGAAGAGTGTCAAGTCTCCCATCTTTAGGTGCCTTAAAAATGTTTTCACCCTCAAATGCATCCTTTATTTTGACTTTTTTGTGATCTAATACTGCCATTGACTGGTTTTCACCATTAGATCCTTTGTTTCTTTCATTTTTGTGACTAAGAGACTTGGCACTCCCCTGGTTGCAGATATTGTTATTTTCTTCACTGGTAGAGCACGTTTCTGGGTTGACTGAGCACAGGTATTGGACAATTGATTCATTGTTTGGGAATATTGGTATATCATTATGTTCGGGTTCTTCCTAGTTCATGAGATCAAGATATATGAGTGATAAGGAGTCATTGAGTGGGTTAAGATCAGTTTTTGTAAGTGTCATGATATAGTCATTGTTATAGTTGTTTGGGATAATGGTGAGGTCTATGATATTTTCAAGGTCTTTGATGGTATTCTATTTGATATTTCCTTGTTCATATTGTCGCTTCTTGTTCTCACTAGCCTCATAGATATGTCGTGGTCCGAATTCAAATTGTCAAGATTCTGAGCTTCATCCCTCCTGAGAAAGGGGTGTGTATGCGCGTATGGTATCTACCTCAATGTCTTCAGTAACATCAAAACAACTACCCCACTATCCCAAGTTACCTCGCTATATCTGATAGGTATATTGTATGGTGAGAAAAGATCACTAATGATTGACACCAGTTTAGTAGCTTGTTTTGATTCAATGTTGATGCTTTCTTGTACTCTTTGAATTTATTTGTACATTGTTTCCCTTCTATGAGTAGCAATTTCTTTAGGTGGTGGTTTCACCTTGGTTTGATCAGGTTCTTGCACGTGATCCACTTTCTTATAAGAAGCCTCTTCCCTTTGAATGGAAAGTTCTTCTTGTCATTTCTCATTTTCTTGGTGCCTTTGCTCTTTCCTTGTCATTTATGTTTCTTTGTGTAGTGCTTCTTGCCATGAGCCTTCAATATATTTTTTCTTCGCTCTCCACTGAGGTTTTTGCTGATGATTTTGCTTCTGCCTAGGTGGAACATGTTGTTCATACCCCAGTCTTGTTTTGTCTCTTGCAAATTGTGAAGGAAGTTGTAGGGGTTCTATAATGCCTTCTTGGTGCTTGCCAATAGGTCCTTTTCCTTTGTATCCCATTTATTGCATGGTCCAAAACCCATTTCCATACTGTTTTGTTGGTATGACCACTTCTATGGTAGCAACTCTGACTTCTTCTTCCTCCTTGTATAGCCAACTAAGGATGTCTTTCTCTTCTAATTCATCGACCAACGTGCCCAATTGGATAAATTTACCATCAAACTTGGTGATGGGTTGTGTTTCCTGATATCTTGATGTGGAAGGTTGTCGATAATATTTTGGCAACGTTGGCAATTTAGAGAGATATAAGGGTTCAAAAGAGTACTCTCCTATGCCTTGGTCCTTGCTTTTCATCTTTTGCTTGAAGTCTATGGATAGAGACTTGAGTTCTTCTTGATGATTGGATGTTGAGGAAGCTTGGGCTTGCTTGTTGTGTGGAACCAGGCTATCTTGAGTTGTCCCCATAGCATTGTAATACTGAAAAGGGTTATTATTTGCAGATATTAAAATTTCTTGTTCATTGTAGGGGAACTTGATGCATTGATGGTATGTGGAAGGCACCACTTGTATTTCATGGATCCATGGGTGACCCAATAGTATATTGTATGTCAAGTCTATGTACAAGACTTGGCACATGGTGTATCTTTGTACATGACCTACCTAAATGGATAATATTATAGTTCCTTCGGATGACCTCTCTTCATCATCATAGGCTTTGATGGTGATTTTCTTTTTGGGATCCATAGACTGCTCTGAGAAGCCCAATGCACTGATAAGCTTTAAAGTACAGATATTGAGACCATCTCTTCCATCTATTAACACTTTTTTTACTCGATGTTTATAGACTAAGACTTCAATATGGAGAGGGGTATTATATAGATGATTCAAGGAGACATCATCATGTTCAAAAAAATATATTTTGTGTGGCACCGTCATATGGGCCACCATGGCTTGGAATCGATCAATATCTAGATTATTTGGAATGATTGTTTTGATAAGTGCTTGTTCCAAGATATCCTTGTGTTTTGGTGAGAGTTTGAGTAACTCAAGTATAGATATTCGAGCATGAGTTCTCCGTATTTGGTCAACTAAGTTATATTGAGTCTTGGGGAGAGTTGTTGATGTGGATGTGTTCCCTTTTAAGACATATTTTTGTGCTCTAGTTGTCACATTTATCAACGCATGTTCTTGTTTGTCTTTGATTTTTATGACATTTACTTGATTGTCATATTTTGATATGTGATTGATGATGTTCTCGTATATGTCTTTAATGCGAGCTCCTTTGGTGTTGTTTGATGTTGATGCTCCTCCCTTGTCATAATTTGGAAGAGGATTTTTGAAGGCTTCATGGTCACCATTCGTTTTGTGACCACCAACTGTTAAATTGCCCTTGTCTATCATGTCTTGAACTATGTTATTTAGCCTCATGCAATCATTTGTTTTATGCCCCTTATTTCAATGAAAATCATAATAATGTGAGTCATTCCACTAGGGTGGTTTGACTTGGGGTTCAAAGTTGCTTGTGGCTAGAAATGTGATGATCTTATTTGTCAAGAGTTCTCGAAACACTGATTCTAAGGTTTGTCCTAATGGCGTGTATACGTGTCGATATGGGAAAGTATTGGTGTTGCCTCTTTGGTTAGTGTTGTTTCCTTGGTTAAGATTGTTGTTGCCTTGATGATTTTTGTTGGTGTTTGATGTTGAAGCTCCTTGATTGGTATTTCACTAATAAGTGTTAGTGCCTTGATTAACACTTTTTTTAATCATTATTGGATGGTGAGTTGCCTGATAAAGTCAACAGTGGTTGTTTAGACTACACATTGTTGGCATCAATTACCCCATCATTAACAATTTTTTTGTTCCTCATCCAAAATCTAGATTTGTCTAAAGTGTTGTTATTGTTTTGATTGTTAAAGGTGTGAGTGTTTGACAAATTAACACCTTCCTTAAAGAACTTCAATGTTCCTTTCTTCATGCAAGCTTCCTCTACTTGGATACTATTTTCTATCAATTTTACAAAAGATGGTATGCATTGGAGTTTGAGTTGATAACTCATCTCACCATTCAGATTGTTGATGAAGATTTCCATCTTTTCCTTTTCAAACACATCTCGGGGATATATCGAGACTAGGCGCCTCCACCATTGCAGAAACATCATGAATGTTTAATTTCTATTTTATTTTGTGTTACACACATCCAACATGGTGATTGCATGTTGAATGTTATAGGAGTATTGTGTTATGAATTTGTTTACCAACTCATCAAATGATTTGATGGGGGGTGTAAGTTTAGACAACCATTCCATTTTTTGCCCTCCCAAACTTCTTGGGAACAATATCATTAAGTATGTGTCATTATGAGCAAACTCTAAGCTCATGGTACAAAATTCCTGAACATGATCTAGATCACTCTTACCATCGTATTTTTCATACTTTAGTATATCTAAATTTGGGGGAAAAGGTACCATGTTCAATCTCCTATCAAAAGGATAAGGATAGATTTCATCCAAGGAGTATTGTACCATAGTTCCTTGTTGCATGTCCTGCATTTGTCTTTACAGTGTTTGGAGTTGTTGTGTAAGAGAAGCCATGGGTGCATTTGAACTTCGATGGGGAGCTTCCCCTCATTCATAAAGATTTTCCTAATTGCAGGCATGGTCTTGTTCGTGGGTGTGATCTTGGTTGCATATGTTTTCTTGATTATGTGTCTCTTCTTCTCTTTGTTGTTCTTGATAGGCATAGTTTCTTGCTCTGTTTCTTGGCATTCTGTCATCTGTATTCCTTAAGTTTTTTGTATCGAAATACTCAAGAATGTTGACTCATTTGCTAGTTAGCATGAGTAGATATTTTTCCTTATTTGCTTCTATAAGTCTTTCCATGAGTTTTTGGAAAGATGCGTTTTCTTGACATTCTTGGAGAATTTTTTCGGCGATCTCTATTTTTCCCATATTTGCATACTCATCAAAAGGATTGGACAGTCTATGAACCATACTCAATTCTGGTTGTGATTCCTTCTCTTTGTTTTACAGAGATCGAGTGACAATGGGCATTAATATATCTCTACCGTGATGAATTCTTCTTCTTCTATTGGGGTTCTTGGTGGAGTTAGTGGCTCAGGCTGAGCTTCGTTATAAGTGATAAGGAACTTTACAAACAAAGCGGGGTTAATCCTTCCTCCACTATTAAGGCATTGGTTGAATGCCACTTTCTAAATGTAACCCTTACTTCTCAAAGGCTCTTTGTCAAATTCATTTGTTTTTCCTTGGATATGCAACCGCATATGACACAAGAATGTGAGATGTGATGCAAAGAGTTGACGATTGATATAGAGAAATTTATTCCTTTTGATAAGTGCCTTAGAACTAGGTTGTCTCTTCTTCAATGTAGTCTTTTGATGAGGACTTCTTCTTCTCAAAATATGAGGAGTGGTTATACACAAATGATCAAAGGTTGATATTGATGTTGATGTTGATGTTGGATATGGATACTTCATTTGAAAACTCAAGTTTACTTTATCAAGTAGAGGTTTAGTTCAATTTGCCTCCACAACAAAGTGTGTCAAATGATATGAGTCAAGTTTCCTGATGTAGAAACTTAATTTGACAACTTAAGGACCCAACTAGGTATTGTTTTGATAGGATTCGTTGGATGGTGGAACTTTGATCACTATTCTGATACTCTTTAATTTTGTTGGATAAAATCTGATTTCAAGCTAGTTGATGATTTGAAAACTCTTTCCAAGAGTGCTTTTGTTGGATTCAAAATTTTCTCACTGATGATCTTTTTCCAAGTTTTGTTGCTGGATTTGTTAGAGGACCCAAAAGGGTATTTGAAACTATTGATAATTTTTTTCCAAAGTGACTAGTTAGCTCTCTGTTTTTCACTGATATTGACCATGCGCTAATATGTCCCTGTTACGCACTAAGGTTTGATATGAAAGTGCTATAATATGCTTTGAATGCACTAGGTTGATGCTTGAATGCGCTATAGAGATGTTGACAAGCGTTATCTAAAATTTCACCAGTATGATACTGGTCATGTGCTAAGTTGAGTGATGAAAGTGCTAAGATTTGGTCTAAATGCGCTACTCAATGTTTGAGATGTGCTAGGATGTTGCTCCTATGTGCTATCTGTCTTCATTTCTTTGTTTGATGCTTTTATTGTGATGTTAAAAATAACACTTGTGATTTGATGGATGATTTTCTAAAAATGACTTGAAAACATGACATATAGAGGAGATTACAAAGAAGAGATATCAAGCAGACTCTTTATTCAAAGGTCATCAACAATATCATAGCACACTAGTCTCAATACTCCGTCAGCTCAAACAACCTTGTCACCTCCTAGAGGGTGCCCATTTCTTTTCCTTTTGCCAGAAACTAACCCAAACTGAATTGCTTCACAATTGAGTAGTTATCTTGGGAGATACATGGTGAGTGATCTTGGGGGTGGATTCTTCCCCACCCTTGCAATATGATATTGCCAATGTTTGGAAACTAGCTTGGTTCAAAGTTTCTAATGCTAAGGTTCGTAATCATGCTTTTGTTCGGTCTTCAGTGATAAAATCCCTTGGGAGGCTTCCCAACCTTTAGAACAAAGGCTTTACATTTCTTAAAGATGCTGGGGGAAAACTAGTCATTGAGCAAAACTGTTGAAGAGGACTTTCGTCAGCCTCCACATTTGATTATTGTGGGTTGGAACACTTTGCGATAAATATGTTTCCCACTTAGGTTGTTCCCCTCTCACCGACCATTAATGGTGCCCTAAGGGAAACTCAGGAGAGGAGACCTTCTAAAAGATTTAATTGCTTGAAGTAAAAGAAAGCATAAGAGTGGTTTGGCTTTTTGGTCACCCAATTAAGGGGAGAGCATATACCTTCCACTTTCGAGACAAGGTAAAAAATGATCTTTTTAACCTTCAAGTCAATGATTAACTAAGATCTATTTGGAGATGTTTCTCCAACAAGCATGGTGTTCTTTTTTGCCCTTCATAACAAAATGAGTGTTTCAAAACTTTGGAAAATAAACCAGGTCAACAAAATAAAATTGTGTATTGGTCAACAAAATGAAAATCATGCAACCAATGATCAATGATGTTCTTTTTATTTTGTACCAAAGAAAATGAGGGTCTTTTAATTTTGCACCAAAGAAAATGAGGTACTTTTTAGTTTACACCAAAATGAAAGTGAGATCCTTTTTAACTTTGCAAAAATAAAGGTTTGTTTGTAGTTCTTTTAAATTTTTTGCAAAATAGAAAGTGAGGTCTTGTTTTAAACACCAAAGAAATGATGAGGTTCTTTTTAACAAAAGGGAAATGAGTTCTTTTTTAACCAACTTGAAAAGCTAGGAAAAACAATCAAATTCCTAACTCTAACTCCTCCAACCTATAGGAAATGATTAGTAACCTGCAATAAAAGAAAGTTAGTGAAAAATTAAAACCTTATGTGGGCTTACACAAGCCTAATTTTCTAACTCTGTTACAAACTATCATTTTTCTCTATCAGAGTTATGTGTTGAACTTCTACATAGATGCGCTACAAAATGGTATAAAAGCACTACAGGATGATTCCAACATGCTACTCTGATTCCCAAATGTGCAACGCTGACACTTCTATGTGCAAGAAAGAAACAAAATTCTTATGCGCTAAAATATAGTTGAAAAGTGCTAGAAGATGTGTCCTATATGCTAAATAGTGCGATGAATGCGCTACTGTTTGTCAGAGATGCGCTAAAGTATTCTCTAGATGTGCTCAAAGGGTTTTCCAGCATGCTTGCAATCCTTGGCCTACACAAAAATGATGTTATTTATGGTGACGTTCCCCATGGTGGGCGCTAGAAATGTATGCAGGAAAATGTGGCGATGCAAATGAACAACTCAAATCCAAAAGACCGACACACCAATGAGACTCTTGGTGCAAGTATATGAACTGATCCAATTAGTTTAACTTCCCAAGGGGTGTCCCATTGTTCTCTATCTCATAGGATCCCTAAAGCCGATGTTTTTCTATCAGATCATTGAGCAAAGTGACTTAGGAATGACAACTCCAAGAATGAGTGATGTTTGATTTATATGCATGAATGCATTCTAAGATATATATGATGTTTAGAACTATAATGATTAAGCTAGTATGAAGATGATGATATGATAAAAGATTATCAAATTATCCTAGTAATGATATACTAGTCTAGCATTAATATTCTATGCTATGAAAAATGCGTCTAAATGTTATTATGATTATTTAACAAAGAGGGTAAAATTCTTAGCAAATTAGACTATAATGTAGATGCACGAAAGATTGTTGATTATGAAATGAGTAATGAGATCTCTATTTATAGGGAAAATAGGGCAATGGATAATTAAGATTGAAAAATCTTAAAAAGGGCTAGGATTGAAAGTTAATCAATCCATGTTTATAATTATCACCAATAAAATGGTGACAATTGTTAACAAGAGGTTGCTTGAGAGGAGAGGCATTAAATGCCTGAGAAGACATGAAGGTTACCCTGGGAGGTAAGGGTTAAGGTTAGGTTAGGGTTATTATTTGGATAAAGCTTTTACCCAAGAGGTAAACTCTTGTGCAAGGTTTAATAGGATAACCAAGGTTAAAGCCATGAATGCTTGATGAGACCCTTGGGTTAGATGAGGGTTAAGCTAGAGAGAAAGTCTCTAACCATGCAAGAAGGTTGAGTTAACCATTAATGGTTAGGAAGACTTTGAGGATTAACTTGTTGAAGACATAAAGCCTTTAATGCATTTCAAAGACTTTGGAGGCTTTGAGAAGTGACTTCCCTTTGGTTAGTAATGTGACAATAATTATGATATGAATTAGGCTAAATTGGAAGTGATTAGAAGAATCTAGAAGAGATTTAGGAGGAAAGTGGGAGATGTAGGAAAATGCAAGTGGGGGGATTTAATAAATAAATTAGATTTATTTATTTGCAAGGATCAATTTAATTAAATGTAAATTGAATTAAAAAGGGAGAAAGGGGAATAAATTAAATAAAGCGATTTATTTAATCAAAGGCTAGAAAAGGTTTAGGTGAATTTAATTAAATAAATTGACTAATTCATTTAATCAAATAGATGAAAAATGAAGAAATTAATAGGGGGAATGGGGTTAAAATAAATATTAAATATTTATTTAGGAAAGTGGTCATATTTATATGTCTACACTAATTGTTCTTGATCATCAAGAGGTGTAGGCTTATTCTTTTGAGATTTAGGATTGTTTGAAGATGAAGGTTTATCACCTATGATTTTTACTTTGCCACTATCAATGTCATTTCATTGCAATTTGAAAATTAGGACAATCATTAGTATGATGATCACGAGTTTGATGAAATGAACAAAAAAGAGTTTTTGAAGAAGAAGCACTTTTAGCTACATGAATAGCTTGTTGTCTTGCAAGATGGTCTTTTAAGTCTTGAATCCTAAGGAGATCATCCATAAGATATTTATTATCATTTTCTAGGCCTTCTAAGGTAATTTGTTTAGGAGGATTGATAGGGACTCTAATTCCTTGTTCAAATTTTCTAAGTCCTCTCGTCCTCTGAAACCTTGTTTTGATATTATGTTAAAGCCAATCCTATAAGAATTATTTAATTGATAAGGTGGAGGAACACTATAAAAGATTTCTTTGAAGTTTTTAGTGTAAGAATGTTTAGAAGGAACAAAGGGATTAGTAGATGAAGAAGGAGTATCTTGTGGAGGAGGATTTTCTTTTCTTTCATCATGCATATCCTCTTTGGTAGATTGGGAAGGAAGAACCTTAACATGTAAGGCCTCATCTTTTATTAATGTTTTTGATTAATTAAAAATAAGTTTTAAGGGACCCGAAACCCAATTAAATATGAAAGATATTCAGGAAAGAAACAAAACACAATGGCTGCAAAAAAACAGCAAAAAGACCAGCAACAGAGAAAAGGACAGCAAGAGGCCAGCAAGAAATTGGCCCCAAGCCCAACATAAACATAAATTTAGAAATTCTTCATGGTTTCTTCTGCATCCTGCATCAAAAGCATCATTGCCTTGGCTTCTTCCCTCAAGTTGGTATTTTCCTGAGCAATCTGGCTTTCTTTCATCTTCACATCCTTCTCCGCCGTAGTCTGCCTGGTTCTGGGCCTAGGGGTCTGGTGGCTTAGGCTAGAAGTAGGAGCATCTTCAATAACTACCAAGATCTTCTCCTGGTTTTTCTTTTCCAGATGATTCACCAGCGAATTCATGTTCTGGGAGGAGACTTTAAGAACCTAGAGGCTATGGTCCATAAGGCTTTTCAAGGCTTTCTCGTTTCTAGCCATCTAGGCATTGACATTGTCCTTATCCTCCTCCACCTGTTCCTTCATTATTTTGATGACGTCCTCTAGATGTTTCAGGTCACCTTTTATCAAATCTTTCTCCAGCCAGTCTTCCATTTCCATTTCCTCCTCCACTTCACTATTCTCCATCTCCTCGTGCTGCTTCCCACAGTCAGACATGTTGATCAGCTTGTTGATCTTAACTTCCAACTCTCTTTGTTTACCCTGCATGCTGGTAATGTTTTCCACCACCCACTTCTGAAAATTGAAGAATTCAAGGGTGCAATTGCGGGTAGTATCCAGAATGGTGTCTGCAGAATCCTTGCTCTATTCCATCTCCTCCACATTAGGGTTTTCACCTTCCTTAGGCTTCATAGTCTCTTTCTTAGTTTCCGAGCCTTTAGGGTTAGGTTGACGATTCTTAGAATTGCCCCCTTCCTCTCCTTCCCCATAATTCTCCTCCTTGTTAATCTCCATTTCAGAAATATTTTCCTTATTATTTCCCTCTTCTTCCTCACAAAGCACATCCTTTTCTTCCTGCACAATTTCAACCTTCCTTTTTTTATGGGTAGGGGTGCTGGTCTCCCCAGTCGAATCAGAGTCTATGCATTTCTCAGAAATCTGAGTATTGATGATTAAAGGGTCATCCTTGGTATCCCTAGTCTTATCCTTCATATATTCATAAATCAGCAGAATGAGTCCCTGGTGGGCTAGAAGGTAGGAGTTGGGTTTTTTAATATGGTCGACCAGGCTCTCGTTTAGAGAAGAGGCTAAATAGAAGGGCAAAGATATTTTAGCCCCATGGTGGAAGTGGTTTAGGATGGAAAAATGATAATTGTAAATTTTCGTAAACCTACCATCCACAGTTAAATATTCCATTAAAGCCCTAAGAACTTTTTGCCAGAAAAGTTTTACCTATTGGGGGGTGAAGTATGATATGTTGTCCTTCTTCACCAAGTTGCCCTTCTCATCCTCCATCTTAGGGAAATTTTTGAAGGCCTTAGCAGTGTACTTTCTATCCCTATAGAATTTTGTCCCCTCCATCTTTAGTCCCGTGACCTCCGAGATCAAACTTTCATCAATTTGCCAAATTTCCCCAAACAAGGTAGCCCTATTATTGCTCCAGCTTTTAGCGAACCCATGAGACACAAAGTTTCTACTACCATGGAGCTTCTCCATATAATCAGTGAAACCGTGTCTGTGGAGCCTTCTCCACACCTTTCTTTCGCTCTTCCAGTGCTCACAACCTGAAGGTTCATTCCTATTAAGGTTGCCTCCCATTCTGCTTTCCAGGTAACAATATCCTCTGTTACAACTCTCGGCCCATAGGTAAAACTCTGAATTTCTAGTTTCCCCTTTTTAAGAGTCTTTCACAATTTTGAGATTGCCACTCATGTTCATATGAACCCGGCTATTATTACAATTACCTTTCGCACACATATGATCTTGGTTATGATGCCGAGAAACACTCATCATCTGGCAGTTCATCCGCCCCCAAAATCTGTCATTGGTACTCATTCCCCAGAAATCAATCATGATATTAGCTTGATCCATTAAGGTGATCAAAATATAATTGTTCCTTAATCTCCCACTTGATGTGATCTTCCCCTATATATTTGATGCCCTTCTCCAATTTAACCCCTTCATTGGCAAGGATATCTGCTACCTTGTTACCCTCGCTAAATGTGTGGGTTATAATAATGCTAACATAGTTATTAAGGATAGCTTTAGCATTTTTAATAATATTGGCAATATTCTAGGAAACTGAACTAATACCTTTGAGGGCTTGTATAATATTTAAAGAGTCCCCTTCGAGCCAAATTTTTTTAAATTTGAATTCCTGGGCTAACTGGAGGCTCTTAAGCATGGCCATAGCTTCAGCCACATAGTTGTTTTGGGTTCCAAAAGGGGAAGCAAAAGCAACAATACAACTTCCTTGAGCATTTCTAATAACTCCACCTCCACCAGCCTTTCTACGGTTCCCTTTGGCTGCCCCATCAAAATTAACCTTTATCTAGTCATAATCAGGAAACCTCCAAACAATGTTATCTCTCTTCTTCTTGTTGTCCGATCTGTAGACCTTATGAATTAGGTTCCATTCAGTAAGAATGTCTTTTTCCATATCATTCATATCAATAATAGCCCATTGCTGATTCATCTTTTATTAATGTTATGTTGGGAGATATGTCATGAATAAAATGCATAAAATCATCTTCTCTACAAATGTTTTGATGATTAAGATAGGCTCTAGGAGAAAAAGGAGGATATAGAGAGATGGAAACACCAATATTTTGATCATGCCCCCATTGCACTAGGGTATGTGTATGTGAAGAAGATGGGGCCATGTTTATCATTAATTATTTCTCTCATTAGAGAGATCATTGATAGGAGTGTTATCTCTTTCTTAATTTACATTAGATACCCTAGGAGAGGTGCAAGGATTATATTTTCCATTAGCATCTCTAGGATTAGGATCTACAAAAGCTTTGAGGTGATCTACATATGAAATGCAATTTCCCAAAAACATGATAATAAAGAAGCATGCCCTATAAATGAAATCTTTGAGATCAAATTGATTGAAATGGGGAAATTTTGAAACTCTAAAAACACAATATGCCAAAGTGCTATGAATGAAAAGAAGCAATGTGAAATTAAAGAAGCCATTATCCAACACATGATTTTGATAAATATAAGTGAAAAGAAAGGTAATAATATGAGAAATAGAAAATAAATAAGATATATTAAATTCCATTGTGAATGTTTTAAAATCAGATCTGAAAATTGATGTGAAAAATGAAGCAATCCACAAATCAAATTAATACAAAATAAATTAGTGTTTGTATGAATTAAACCTCTAAATTTATATAATTTGAAAAATGGGTTCTATGAATTTGAATTTGAAATTTGAAATATTTCTAAATCAAATTTGAAACAATTAATCCAAATTAAAAAATCTATAAGCTCAATTTTAGAATTTAAAAATTAGGGTTTTGGTTAATTTAACCTCTAGATTTTTAAAATTCACTTGGAAATTAGACTTGTAAATGTAAAATTGAATTTTAAATTGCATAAACAATCAGATTTGATAACATAAATCAGAATTAAAGGTGGAAGGAGTTGGGTTCACCAAAATGTAAAGTGAAAAATTAGGGTTTCCACTATAAGAAGGATGAAAACCTCCAATTTTTTCTTAGGGACCAATTACATTCAAAAGAGGGGTTGAATCCAATAGATTTAGTCACAAACTAACAAGGACAAGGAATGAAAATACTAATTGGATTCAAAGTGTGAATTGATTTACCCTCTTTTGTGAGTTGAATTGATGAAATTAGGATAAAGTGATGGAAATGAGAATGAAAACACAAAAAACAGTGAGTTACAGTCATCAAATTGGGATAGACACCTTGATCTAAGAAATATAAGTACATTTGGACATGATCCCTAAAGGAGCTATAAAAATGTCTGGACCATGGTTCCTGTCATCATGGTCCTTTTAACTTTTTCCACACTAAAGGGGGATTGATTCATCACTGTAAATAATGCTTATTCTAAAGATTACAACTTTGTACCTATTGTTGGCATTTTTGATGATTATGTTGTGATTGTCATTGATGGACACACAATTGCATTGAGATCACTTTTGTATGTATAAGTTAAAGCTCAACCGGTACTTGTTTCAATCGGTATGATGCATTATAGTCCTTAGGCTATTGGTGTTTTGCAGAAAGTGATTACCGATTTGAAGCAGTATGTTGACCCCAAGCGGTTCGAGGATCTCAAGCGGTATGAAGGATCAAAGTGGCAGACCACATATTTCCCAGTCTTCATTTTGTCAAACTGGCAACCAGTATTTTTCTTAAACCGTTATTTTGTATGAACCGGTAATACTCTATGATGAGTTACCAACCGACATTTTGTGATGAGTTACCATCCACTGATTGTTTGACGATGCCGACACTTCAATGGTGCTTTTTGTGTCGTGTTACAGAATATGTCTAGATGCATTGAACCTAGGAAATTGTATTGTAATCCTATTGGACCGACATGAAATCAGATTCCTTTATAAGGACATCATGTCTAGGGTTTTAGGTTGTTGCTAGGGTTTAAGGTGGTTGATGAGTTAGAGAAAGTATGAATGTGTAGAAGACTGAAGTAATGCTGGAATGCATTAGGAATGAGCTATCAAGGATCTAACCAAGCAATCTATGCTATTAGCTAAATCACTCACTTGTTGATTACTCACATCTTTGACAAGTCGGAAGCCCTTAACCAGGTAGGCCCAAAAAGCCTTTTGTAAATCCTCTAACAAGGTGGTTCACATCTGTGGATCTAAAATCCTCTAGCAAGGCAGTCTTTAATCGGACTTATCTCCTAATAGAGATTGAGATTCCTAACAAGATCTAAACTGGTAAAGAACATTGTATGACCTTAACCGGTCTGGTTCCTATTCTGCAGATAGTTACTTGTGAGTTCTATCTCACCGTGGTTTTTCCCATTTGGGTTTCCACATCAAAATCTCTTGTGTTATGGTGTTTGTGCTTCTGTGGGTGAATGCATTATTTGCTATTTGGTTTGCATGTGTACTAACTAGTTTGTTTGCTAAACTATTTTACCGGTTTACTATTAGTCTAGCAAAGTGTTTAAGTACAAAGATTTTTGGCATACTAATTCACCCCCCCTCTTAGTATTCATCAATTGGTATCAGAGCCTACCTTTTTATAAGTTTAACCACTTGGAAAGAGATATGGGGGAATGCACATTGAGGGATCTTACTCATCGACTCACTCAGTCTGAGCAAGCCTATGATGATCTTATGGTCAAATATAAGGCATCTCAAGCAAAGAGGAGAGAACATACTGAAAAGCTGATGGAGCTATCTGAAAATAGTTCTTCTGATGAAGCGGACATGGAAGCCTTGATTCAAGAAGTAGAAAAGTTGAATGAATCCAATTCCAACCTGAAAAAAGAATTGGAAGGACTAACTATTCGAATGTGTCAAGAGCTTGAGAACCAGAGGAAAGCTAAAGATCTGGTCAAAGACAAAGATCATGAAAACTCCAAGCTGAAGCAAGAGATCAGTGCCCTAACTGCTCAACTCCATGTGAGAAAAGTGGAAGAGGAAGACATGCAAGGAGAACTGAACATTGCCATCTTTGAAAATAAAAACCTGATGGAAACAAATGCTGCTATTTCCAAAGAACTCTCTAAGTCAAAGGAAATACTTTCTAAGTTCAACAAGAGTACTGTCAAGCTAGAGAAAAAGCTTGAATCTACCAAACCTATCAAGAATACTGATGGAATTGGTTATTTTGGTCATGAGGAAGGTGAAACCTCTGGTACAAATGTTGGAGCATCAAAGAAACAACTGACATCAAAGGATAAAGGTAAGCAAAAGTTTAAACCTATTTTCTTTAACTATCTTAAAGAAGGACATACTGCCAATGTGTGTAGGAGTAAGGCTTACAATAATTTTCCTTATTTTCTAAATGATAAGCTTGGATCCTATAGATTCAATGGTAACTGCTATGCATGCAACAAGTTTGGGCATAGAGCATCTGAATGCAGGTCCGTTATGAACAACATTGGAAGATATCCTCAGAGGACTCAAGGAGTTGGTCATGAACCTTTTGTGAACCGGAATCACAACTGGTTTAATGCCTTCAATCATCAGTCAAGAAGTGGTGGCTATCAAGCGGCAACTGGATGGAGAGCAAATTGTTTGATCTGTCATGATCATGGTCACACTACTGCAACATGCAGGAGGAAGAATGACAACATGAATAATGGACCTTGGAGAGCACCTGGAATGGGTTGCTATCACTACAACAAACCGAGTCACATTGCCAGATTTTGAAGATCAAGAAAGAACATATCGGATGACATACTGGTCATTCTGGAAGGAAAGATTGATATTGACATTGTTCAAGTGGATATGAACAAAAATTGGAAGAAGAAACTAGTGGTGTTACAAGAAGAACCGGTTTCTGCACCTAGTGTGGAAATAACGGAACCGACAAACTAAGCATCAAAAAAGCTTAGGGGGAGCAAATGGCGAAATGTTTTGAACCCCCAGTTTACACTGGTAAAAGACCTTAACTGGTATGTGATACCTGTCATTTGGTGGAAGACCGGAAATGGTTAAAGGCAAATTAGGGTTTACGCCCTAATGGTGGAGCATTAATTACGGTTGGTAAGGAATATGCTTAAAAGGAATTTTCAAATAATTTTTCGAGCAAAGCAGGTTTTCAAGTGTAGAATGACGAAAAAGTGATTTGTGCTGCGATTCAGAGAAATTTAGAAACCTTGAAGGAAATTCGGAAGAAAATTACAAACGGTCAAGAGAAGAATGCAAAGTGGTGATTCTGCAACCGATGAAGTGTGAGGCGAAGTAGAATCTGAAAGCCCTAAATTCTCGATTTCCAAAAGGTATTTCTCAAGTTTTCTATTTTTATCATGGCTTCCGCATCTCATACTAGCTCTAGTGCATCTGTCGATTTAGTAAGCTTCATTCAATGCAAGTCCAAATACAATGCCCTGTCACAAGTTCCTGCTGGAGTAATAGTGGAAGAAGGAATATCTGATTATATAGACTATAAAATTGAAGACCTAGGGTCTCTAGTAATCCACTCACAGTTAGGTCTATTCTGTGGGAAAGATAAAAAGATCAAACCAGAGTATAGCATTTTGGAGAAGAAGAAACTTCACAATGCGGTTTAATTCCTAGAGGATTTCACAGATGACCACATTAGAATCATTTTGAGTAGAGTTCATGGTGACAAGATGTACCTGGAGAGAATGCATGATATCACACCACAAGCTATTCATGTCGTCACTAGTTTTTGCAACGTTGGTGAAGTGCCAGCCCTGAGGAAGATCATCAAGATTGAAATGACCAAGCTCACCGGTTCAGTGAGCGACTCACAAGGAATGACTGTTAATTCCATCAAGGATGACCTCGTGAAATATGCGTGCATGGTGATTGGATACTAGATATTCCATGCCAGCAGAATTAAGTCTGTATCTGCGGCAACGGTAAATGCCGCTTACCAAATGATCAAGGAAGATGCATCATTTGACCTCTGCACCGGTATGCAAAGGCAACTCCTGTTGAATTTTAAATCAATCAAACAGGATAATGCATTAAAATTCAATTTTGGACAACTACTAGTAGGACTATTTTTCTACTTCCAAGGTTACTTCCCCGGAGTGGGAGATATTCAGTGGTCTGCGGACCAACTGGTTACAAAGCAAATCAAAGAAAGCCTGCAAACAGTTGGAACTAGCTACCTTGAAGTTCTGAACAAGTACTTTGATGAGTTTAGAAGCAAGATGAGTCTGAGGATGAGGATATCCAATGATTTTGTCAAGAAATATGAAGAGGATATCTTCTTTATCATCAATGTGGATGAATGCATAATGGAGGCCATTGAGCCCAGATAGGAAGAAGTAGAGCCTATGGGCTATGAGGTGATGTATGATATGTTGGACGGGTATGCTTCTACCCTAATCGCCTCACCTCTTGATCCTAAGGCAAAGAGAACTGGCACCTATCTAGAAAGGGTTGCACCAGTTGTAGAACCTCCTAAAAAGAAAGGAAAGGCAGTGGCTTCAGCATCGACACCAGTTACTGCAGCTAGTCCTAAAGTGACCAAGCGGTCACCTGCAAAGAAGAAATTGATAGTGGCACCTGCCAAAGTCTTTGAGAGAAAGAGGAAGACAAGGAATAACTCACCAGACTCAGAAGAAACCGTGTCTGAGGAAAAACCTAAGAAGACAAGACAAGTAAAGAAAAAGACAAAGAATGAACCGGTATCATTAGCACCGGTAAATATTGACATTTCCTCCTACAAATCTTTGACACATTGTCAAAGAACTATAAAAAATAATAGGAGAAAAGTGTTGAATGATTTGATTGATTGTTTTGATGATTTCAATGATGATGAAAAAGAAGCAGTAGAACAAGAAATCATTAAGTACTTATGTGTTAATGACCGGTCGCCTTCAAAAATTAGATCTGAGACACCAAATTCTTTGTATAATTCCTTAGACAATAAATGGCGCATTACCATAGAAAAGGAATAGGAAATGAGAGAGAAAATTTTTGCTCAACATTTTCCTGATGTATCAAATTCAGAACTGTTTGAAGTTTTGAATAAATACAAAGGCCTCTTCTTCATGAGAAGAAGAAGACTCCTTTTACTCAAAGGAAAAGGTCAAGAAGTGCTCAAGAATACACACACTCTTGCTCAAGAAGCTCTTAAGATGCATCAAGTGGCTGAAGCCAACAAGAAGGCTGAGCAAGAACCGGTAATAACAAAACCAGGTGAAGTGTTTGATACTGAAGGAAACCCGGTTGTTGAACCTACATACACTATTGATGACGATGCTCTAGATGTAGAAGATGTTGTGCAAGACACACCATCTGAAGCGACAAGACAAGAGAAGTAGGTTGAATTGGTTGAAAAGAAAGCAGAGGACAAATAGGAAGAGGTAGCAAAGAAACAGGTGGAGAAGAAGAAAAAGGAAGAAGATGAGGAGAAATGGAAACAGGAGGAAAAGAGAAAAGAGGATGAGAAGAAAAGAAGAGAAGATGATGAAGAGAAAAAGAAACAAGAAGATGCAAAGAAGAAGAAAGAAGAAGAGGATAAGGAAGAGAAGAAGAAAAAGGAAGAAGATGAGGAGAAACGGAAATAGGAAGAAAAGAGAAAAGAGGATGAGAAGAAAAGAAAGGAAGAGGAGAAGAGAAAGGAAGAGGAGAAGAGAAAGGAAGCAGAAAAGAAGAAGGAAGAGGAAGAAAAGGAAGAGGAGAAGAGGAAGGAAGCATAGAAGAAGAAGGCAGAGGAGGATAAGGAAGAGGAAAAGAGAAAAGAAGAAGAGAAGAAGAAGGCAAAGGAGGACAAGGAAGTAGAAGCGGCAAACAACACACAGATGGAGACTCCAAAGGCAACCAATAGTCAAGCCAAACTGGTTGACCTCACCAGTCCTATTGACCTCCAGTCTGCAAATGAAATGGAGCTTCTACAGAGCATTAAGTTTGCTCAAGAATGCCTTCAGGTGTTAAGGAGGAAGAAGGAGGAAGATGTGATCCAAGTTGTGATGGACACTCTTATCGGTTTGTTACCTGACACAAACCTTCCCAATGCTGATTCATCATTGGCACAATTGAAGCTCCTATGCATAGTAGTGGATGATCAGGTGCAGAGCCTAGAAGAGGTAGTAGAGGCAAATGCCAAGAAAGAGCATCAAAAATCTCTCAACATTGCCCTAGTGAAGAAGCTTAATGAGCTCTAGTTCGAACTGCAAAAAGCACAAAAAGACATAAGGAATGCTCTGGATGAGGGGAATCTACTACTGAGTAAGATTTGCTAACCCCATTTCTTCTATGATGATGTGCTTGTATAGAAGCAAAAGCTACAAACCGACTTGCTGTTATATATGAGTACCTTCAAGTTGCCGTATGACTCTTTTATAGCTTATGGGCAAATCGTTCACCAGTTTCATATCCAGTCTACCAAAATAGAGTTGGAAATAAGAAACCAAACTCTAGACTTGTAGGAACTCCAACTGGTTCTACTCCCATGCCTGCAAATCCTTTAGAAATGTTATCTCAATCTGGATGCTTTAACGGTGACTCAAGAGATGAGCACAATAGATGCCATGGAAGAACAGGTCTCCCAGATGCAGACAAAGAAGGAAGTGGCTACCTCCCTACTTGAGTCCTGATCCTTATCTATGAAACAATTTTTGTAGGACTTCAAATCAGTTTTTGACAAGTTTTATTCCTTATTGTCATAAACTCTTATTCCTTTAATATTAATGAAACAGGGGTTAGTCTGTAATATTTTGTTGTCATTGTTGGCAAAGGGGGAGAAGTATAAATTTTGAATGTTTTGATGTATACTTTCATGTTATTTCTATTAAGAAGTAGTATACATTGTATTTTCTACAAAAGGGATAGTGTATATGCTTAGGGGGAGTAATTTTGATTCTGGCATATTTTTGTTGTAAAACACTTAGATGTCAAAATTTCCTAAGTGTTGCCATAAATGCCAAAGGGGGAGATTGTTGGCATTTTTGATGATTATGTTGTGATTGTCATTGATTGACACACACTTGCATTGAGATCATTTTTGTATGTATAAGTTAAAGCTCAACCAGTACTTGTTCCAACTAGTATGATGCATTATAGTCCTTAGACTATTTATGTTTTGCTGAAAGTGATTACTGATTTGAAGAAGTATGTTGACCCCAAGCAGTTTGAGGATCTCAAGTGGTATGAAGGATCAAAGCGACAGAACACATATTTCCCAGTCTTCATTTTATCAAACCAGCAACCGGTATTTTGCTTAAAGAGGTATTTTGCATGAACCTGTAATACTCTATGATGAGTTACCAACCTACATTTTGTGATGAGTTACCATCCACCGATTGTTTGACAGTGCCGACACTTCAACGATTCTTTTTGTGTCGTGTTATAGAATATGTCTAGATGCATTGAACCTAGGAAATTGTATTGTAATCCTATTGGACTGACATGAAATTAGATTCCTTTATAAGGATGTCATGTCTAAGGTTTTAGGTTGTTGCTAGGGTTTAAGGTGGTTGATGAGTTAGAGAGAGTATGAATGTGTAGAAGACTGAAGTAATGCTATAATGCATTAGGAATGAGCTATCAAGGATCTAACCAAGCAATCTGTGCTATTAGCTAGATCACTCACTTGTTGATTACTCACATCTTTGACAAGTCTGAAGCCCTTAACCAGGTAGGCCCAAAAAGCCTTTTGTAAATCCTCTAACAAGGTAGTTCACATCTGTGGATCTAAAATCCTCTAGCAAGGTAGTATTTAATCAGACTTATCTCCTAATAGAGATTGAGATTCCTAACAGGATCTGTTCTGGTAAAGAACATTGTATGACCTTAACTGGTCTGGTTCCTATTCTATAGATAGTTACTTGTGAGTTCCATCTTACCGTGGTTTTTCCCATTTGGGTTTCCACATCAAAATCTCTTGTGTTATGGTGTTTGTGCTTCTGTGGGTGAATGCATTATTTTCTATTTGGTTTGCATAAGTGCCAACCGGTTTGTCTACTAAACTGTTTTACCGGTTTACTGTTAGTCTAGCAAAGTGTTTAGGTACAAAGATTTTTGGCATACTAATTCACTCCCCCCCTCTTAGTATTCATCACCTATTTCATCTAATATGCAATGACTGATAATGATGCTTTTCTTCTTGAATGTAATAACATATGTTGTATGAAATGACATGGACATGACAAACCCTAATCACACACACACATGCTTGCATATGAACGATGCAATGTTGCTCCATAATTGATGAATGAATAATTCATATTTGAAGACCTCTGGAAGTTCTTGATGATGAATGCTTCAATTCTTGAATGCTTTAATTCCTTATGATTATAATTTTTCCCTTCTATCCATATCTCAAAAT
The DNA here is from genome assembly GCF_030272615.1 of Cryptomeria japonica. NCBI lineage: Eukaryota > Viridiplantae > Streptophyta > Pinopsida > Cupressales > Cupressaceae > Cryptomeria > Cryptomeria japonica. The sequence goes on along the minus strand of NC_081409.1, from coordinate 148,128,660 downwards.
GAGAGGGGAAAGCCTCCTTATATACTTTCCTATCGAAAAACATGTTAATTTTCTAACATTGGTAGACATGGAGCTAGGTTTCCTTCTCAAATTTGGAAATGCTCAAGGGGTTCAAAAGGGGGCCCAAGTAGGGAGGACCAAGGCATGGCGCCATGGTCCCAATAAGGATCAAGGTGCCACTCCCTAGTCTTACCCAATTTTATCGTGGGAACAAAGGGAACATATGATATATGAAGTGAAAATAAGGTCATATTTGCATGAGTAAGCATAATTTGGTCTTAGTTAATCATTGGGGTACCAAAACTAAGGTGAGGGCCCCAAATGTGGACTAAATTATAAAGGAGTATAATCTAGGATGCTAAAATAGGTAATATTGTCATTTACACATTATGTTTGATATTTGATGTAACACTTTTTAAGATGAATACTATTTATACCCTCTTTAGTAAGTAATCTCATATTTGAGCATTCTGTTTGATATTTGATGGAATTATTTTTAAGATGGATAAGATTAATTCCTTCTTCAAAAGCTAATATTATCATCTAAATCATTATGTTTGATATTTGATGTAATGCCAATTTAAGATGGATAACATTAATACCTTATTCAAAGGGCAATCTCATCATTTGAGCATTATGTTTTATATTTGATTTAATACCTTTTAAGGTGGATAAGATTGATGCCTTCTTCAAAAGGAAATCTCATCAATTGAGCATTATGTTTGATATTTTATGTAATACCTGTTGTCACAAAATTTTGCACCCTTTGTTGAACATGTTGGGACCTATAAAATTTTCATAATTTGAGTGGCCCTTTTTAAAATTCTGCTCTGCACTTTCAAATGACACTTGATGAATCAACCTGAATTGCCTGGTTTGAGGGCATGAATAATAGAGCCAGTTCCACACTTCCCTTGGTGGCATTCTCCTCATGTGCCTGTGAAAAGTGAAGGCATTTAAAAAAACTGCCAAGCAAATGTGATTGTCAGGTGTAAAACCAAATCTATGCGGCCCTTGCTGGCATTCTCCCCTACATGCAATGAAGAGGGCTTTAAAAGGCCAGAGAAACTTCCAAGTAATTTCTCTAGGCATAAACATTTATCCCACATTGGTTGTGGGAAGGAAATATTTTGTATTTAAATACAAAGGAACACACATATTAAGTGTCAAAGCTTAAGGGCTTTTGGCAAGAGGTGGCTTGTGGCCCAGTGGACCCCATGTGGATGTGCATCTCAAGGTGTCCAAATTTTAGGACAGGCTAGTGAGAAGAGGCCAAGGGTCATAAAAATCGAGAAGATCCAACAACAGATCTGAGGAAGATCAACGGTGGAGTAAAATTTTAGGACTATCGATGGTTATCGCTATACCACAGTTGTGAAGTGCCTGAAATGAATACCCTCATGACATGGTGACCAAGTGGTGGGACCTGACAAGAGAGAAACTCAGGCGAGTTAACAAGTGAGTAGGTCCATCATAGATCAACAACTGTCGCTGATCCACTATGCGAAGATGCACACCAGTTATCCATCACGGATCAGTGACAAGGTTGTGGTGGGTCCAGCGAAGGTGAGGTGATGATCCACTGATGGATGTTCAACCCAACAATAAGAATAATAACTCTAGTTGAAGTCTCAACCCAAAGTTTGGACATTCATTTAGTAAAGTCACTATTTTCATAGCTAGTGTTCATTTGATTGTCAACCCAGGGACGTAATACTTGAAATGGGTCTGCACTATATATGTACTAAGTTCCTGCGATAGCTATTCTGCATTACTGCAGCAACTAACATTATGCAGAAAAGATAGGCAAGAATTCAAACTCTAGAAAGGCTATACGAAAACTTCTACATAAATTCATAAAAGAAATACTGGATAAATTCAATGATGATAAACAAAAATTATCTGTTTTGGTTTGGCTGCAAGAACAGTCAATGCAAGAACGTCTACTATAGCTAAGGAAAGAAAACTAATCTTAACAAATGCACAAGAACACTCACCAAGTGGGCCCCCTTGGATGAGTGATACCAAGCTTCCCAAAAACAACTCTAAAAGCTCAGAATAACATATTTTTATTCATCATTCTTTGGAAGTCATTACATGATTCAATATGAAAAGAAAACTCAAAAATACTTAGGAAAAATCCTGTGCTCTGTTTCTCTTATCTTTCTATCTAACTTCCGAGAAGACAAAGAGCTTATTATTAAAAAGAAATCATCTACAATAGACAACACAAATCATGCCGAAAAGAAGAGGTGGATGATTGACTGAGAAAGGAGATAGCTGGAGTTATGCTGCAGGAAACACGGATCTAAATCAAACCACAGTCATAACATACTGTGATGGTATTTACAAATTCAATGTCCACCTAAGTTAGACATTGGTAGTATTGCTTGATTTCTCCTCTTATGTCATTCCTTACGCTTCTCAGCTTTTCTGCAGTTTGATCTTTAGTCATCTTCTTGAGTATCCTTTCCTTCAAATGGCGTGAAAGGCAAACATCCACTGCATCATCATTTATTCCCTGCACTGCAAAAGAAATAACATATAAGAATGTACATACGCATTTTATTTAATTAGGACATCTATTAATTTCACATATGATATTTCCCTAAACAATCCGCATGGCAACAAGAATAAATCACATGGCTGCAAGAATAAATCACATGGCTACAAGAATAAACTGGCAAAGATAAAATATGATTTAATAGGTTCAGGCTAACATATGGAATGCATATAGTAAACTTCCAATACATCACTACTACTATGCAAACCAAAAGATGACAAAAAATCAAGAGTTCAGAGGATAAAAATATGACAATGTCTCAACTCATCAGCGATCACGTGATAGGTTAGATGGTGGCCAACCAGATGCACAGACACTAGATGCATAGACAGATCAAGAAGTGACACGCGGCATAGGGGAGCAGGTAAAAGTGATTAATGGGTGAGAAAGTCTGAGGAAGATCAATGGTGGTTGCTAATTCATAGTCCAAAATGGCTTGATGAATAACCATTGTGGCTCAATGACAAAGAAGTGGAAGGTCTGGCCTAAGGCAACATGGCAGTTAAGGTGGCGCCCAGATGGATCTAAAGGCAAACCAGGGGTTGACACATGGCAGGTCCATGCAAAAAAGGGGTGAGTAGCTCAGTTGAGATAAAGGTCAAGCAGATCAGGGAAGATCTAACGGCTGTCGCTAATCCACAATGAGAAGTTGCACGATGAATATCCATCATGGATCAACGACAAAGGGAGAGCTTCATTTCGATGGTGAGTCTGACCGTGCTAAGGTGGTAGAACAGGGACTCTGGAGCCAATCCAGAGGTGACACGTGGTAGAGCACATAAGGAGGATCAAGGCAAAAGTCAAAAGTTAAATATATAGTTTTAGACTATAGTACAGAAATGCCAAAATTTAAATGACTGACCTGCAGAGAGTTTAATTCACTAGTGGGTTATTTTTTGCCCAAATATACAAGTATTATATATCGTTGGGAAGTTGTCGATTTGAGGAATTTGTTTCTATAGTCAGTTGTAGCACATGTCAAGTATCTCAAGAGAATTTTTTTCAGGATATCAGAAACTTTTTGGGTTTGTCAAAGAAGATTTTTTGCAGGCCAAGTGTGTGAGCAGCCGATTCTAGAGGGAGTGGGGGCTTGTCATTGTCAGAGATGAAGTCCAAAATTCTTCTCTCTTCCTTCTTATTCTTAGTTTCTTCTCATTGTAAGGGCTCCATTTTTTTGGAGAATTTCTCCAAGGGAGATTTCCAAGAGGGGTTCCATTTTTGCATTTAATTTTCTTAGTTGTAATTGTTGATGTTCCTATTCTTTTGTCATTGAATAGATACATTTCATAGATCAATTCTTAGTTGCAAGTCATATATATTTAAGGCATATATACAGTTGCATTGGATTTTCTTCAGGCATTCTTTATTTTCAATAAATCCAATCTTCAAGGGAATTTGGGTTTGTCCTCTCAAAGTGGGAGTGTAATGGGTGTTCTTAGGTACTCTTCAAGGAAGAATTTAAATTCTGTGAACAATCATTTTGAATTTGGGTCAATGTTTTGATAAGTATGATCCTTTGATTGAGTCTAGAATGTATTAATGTTAGGCATTAATACAGGGATATCTTTTTCAATGAATCTGATGTGCAACTTGGATTCCATTTGTGGTTTTTGTATTGACTCTATGCCCGAGTTATGGCACTGATCTATTATAGCTAGAAGTTACTTGCATCTTATTTTTAAAAATTAAATCAGTATATCTTTTGCTTTCTATTCCGTGGTAATGTTCCACCTATCTCATGATCCAATCTAGTTGAGATGTAAATGTAGATCTACCCCATCTGCAGTAATCTCCTTGTTGTTGAGCCTTTTGAGATTCATTTGCTTTTGTTGATGCCATATGTCTATAACTGGTTGTATTTTATGCATCAAAGGGTGTCCCCCCCTAGGTCTAGCAAAACCTGAAGTGTTGGAGGATCATTAGGATCCTATGTTATGTTGTCCAAGTCCTGAAGCATTTCATTGATTGAGATTGGATATTTCATAGATAGATTGCAGGTGAACTTGGGTTTCTCATTTTTTAGAACAACTAAACATTAGTGCTCAACAACCTTATGAAACATGGAAACAACCTCCAAGTGTGGGACCTTCCACATGTGAGGTTGAGTCTCTGAAGAGGGCCATCTTGCTTATCAGTTAGGGTGTAGTGTTGGACCAACCCAAAACATATAAATCCTATTCTAATGATCTAGAGGGGAAAAGGGGAGAGGGAATGCTGAAAGGGAAAATAGGTGATTCACCTAGATAACTTCACAAGACATCAATGAAAACTACCCAAAGATATATACAATTTCCTATCCTAATAATCTCCCTAAGAAAATGAAAAGGTTAGAATCCTTTAAGATGAATAAAGAAACTAAAATCAATTCAAAAATGTCTACAGTGGTGAACACTATTGTTCTCAAAATCTGATTCACTTTAAAATCCTTATAGTGATATGATAACTCTATATGCAAAAGAGAGATTAAAGAGAAGGAAAATTTTAGGACAACATATGACAAGGTTTGATTAACCTTCTACACTTTGAACTTATCCAAAGTTTAGGAGGGTATACCTTTGTGAACTGAATTCACACTTTTAAAAGATAAATACACAGTAAACTAGTCCAAAAACCAGTGGATCTTATCACCTTAAAACTAATAGAAACAAAGGAAAGAAAATTATACTCATGTTTAGTATTGATCGACAAGATGTATAGAAGATAACCTTAATGGATATCAGTGCCTTATCCAAGGTTACAGAGTCATCTAAGTTCAAACAATACTTCCACAATCAAACATCTCTACATATTCCATCAGTTTGGCTTCTGCAAATCCCTATATATGCTTGACACACATAAGAATTTATTCATACTAGAATAAACTATGTTCATCAAAATTCAAAGTACCCCACAAAGAATTCATTGGTAAAAAATGATTCCCGCATATTTAATTCCCCTCTTGAAGAGAAAAACTAAGAAACATTTTTACTGAAAATTGCCTTGCAACCCATATTCAAAAGGAATAACCCTAGATTACGCAAAATGAAATAGTAAACATTTGCAAACATACTTGAAGACAACACAAAGTTTAAACTCAAAACCAATGGTCTGTGTATTAATATTTCTTCTGAAAGTATTACAAAAACATTCGAATATTCTCCATCAAAACTTGAAAAAAGCTCAGATAAATTTCTGCAACGTTTTCTTACAATTCCTTGCTATCCTTTTTTCAAATAGTCCTGGTATCCATTTATAACAATATGGATGCACACATAGCTTCGGAATTTCCTAGGAGAGTTTGTTAAAATCATTACTTCTTAAGAAGAAGTTACAAAACCTTTTACAAATGCGGTTACAAGTCTCTTTCAACATCCTCGACTTCTTCCTCTTGTTGTTCTATTGCAACATTTTCTAACTGCTCCACATCAAGCACTACATACTTTCTTGTCCATTCCTGATACATCTCATCAATAGGCCATGATAAGTTAATTACTCTTGCTTTTGTCTTGGCTAATATTTTCCAAGAATTCCTCATTTTATTGACCTCTGAATTCAGGAAACCATAATGAGATTTGATTTTCTTAATATCTTCAATTGTTTTGACAAATATGGAGGCATCCTCTGATTTAACAATTCCTTTTATTCTCAGTGACAATTTGGCTTCCAATTCCTTAAGCCATATTTGTTTGTCTTTTAATTGGTTTGGGCTGACAAAACCTCCTGGGAGTAATTCAAAAACTTGATCAATGTACTCTTTCTTGTACGAGTTGATCTTTCTATCTGCATTATCTACTCCTTCTGCCAATTTTACTAAATCCTTTATCATATCATTTGTAGATTTAATAATAGGGTCAGCCCCTGCCTCATCATAGGATACACAAATCAGTTCTATATCCTACTCTCTGGGTCTCCATTTATCAAAAATAGGCATTAATATAGCCTTGTCCCCATTTAACTCATTCCACATTTCCAAAATCTTACTCATGTTGTTATACATTAGTGAAGACCCTATAGTGTCAGTAAAACTTAAAATTGTAGCCTTTACTCTCTCTTCATATTTCTTTGCATATATAGCCTGAGCCTGTTTTAAATTCTCCAATTCATGGGGAGTGATCTCAATCAACTGAGAACTAGAAGGTTTTGAAGATGGTGGGAACTCAATTATGGGGCTGGTAGGTGGAGGTCTTATAGGAGAAGAGGAGATCATCAATGTTGAGGACTCACCTTGATGGTATTGTCCTGCCAACTAGCTTTGTAGCTTGGAAATGATGCTATCTTTACCCCTTACCTCTTCCTTGGCACTATTGTAAGCTTTCAAAATTGTCTCCAACTTAACTTGGAGATCTACCTTTTCCTTAGCCTCTCTTTCTGCTACTGCAATACTAAACTTTGCAGTATCTAGCACAGTGCTAGCAGCTTCCACTACCCCAATGCTCTGCACTCTTTTCACTATCATTCCTCCAAGGTAACTTGACCCTGGGGTGTCCTTATTCCTCTTATTTTCATCTCTTTTAAGAGACCACATGACCAATGCAGCTCTATCTTTGTTTAAAGTGACTCGCTCCATAAATTTGGTCTCTTTTCTTACTGCCTCTAAAACCAAGGCATCTACTATGTCCCATTCGGGGAGAATGAGTACCCCAACCTGTGCTACCATGTCTCTTCCCTGCTTAGTAGTGATGGTCTTAAACTCATCAACCATTTCTTGCTTTATCTCTTCCTCCACCATAGCTGGATCCTTGTGGGGTTGCTCACCTTTCCTCTTTTCACACCTAGCATTAAATTTATCAATGTTTTGCTTCCATACAAATTGCATGAAAGCTCCCGATGTGACAAAATTATTGTTAGCATCACTGGCTTGTTTGATCTCAGGATCCCACTCCTAGCCTTTGAACTCATTAGTAGTGATGTTCATCTCAGCAGTAAGGGGCTCTTCTGGCATTCCCTCTTCCACTTCATCATATGTGTATGATATCTCTCCAAGACAGCCTAACTGTAATAGTTGCTCAGCTGCTGCCTGTTCATCTCCTATATGAATAGGGGATTGAGATGGGGAGTATAAAGGTTCATCAGATTGTACTTCCTTTCCCACTCTTTGTTTCTTTGGGCTATCTTGAATGTCAATGACATCCTGTATCTTCCTCTTCCCTTTTGAGGTAGAGGGCTCCCCTGTTGTAGGCATCAACACACTATAGTTGGACTTCTTATGAAACATGTAATCACCAGGAGGGATTGCTCTAGTAGATGTAGACCTATTTAGAACTAGTCTTTCTTTCTTAGGGTTGTTCTTAATTACAACCTCCCTCTTTTCTTTCAATGTTTGCATTACATCCTCAAAACAAAGAATTAAGAACTTTATCTTCTCTTCAAAGGGGTGAAAGCTAGACAAAGGGTCATAGTTAGTGTCAAATTGGTGCACAAAGTCTAAATCCTTCTTGTAGGCCACCCAAATTTCCTTCCTCAGCTCTTGCTCATCTAAATCAAACTCATTCCTAATGAGGTCTTCAGGAAACTGGAATTGGTGGGGTCTACCTCTGCATATTGCCCTCTTTCTGAACATGCCATTGAAGAAATCTTTAGGGTCAGCACATCGGGATACTGTAGTTGACAAATGATACGGTTGAAGGAAATCTTCAAAACACTTCCAACCTCCTTTAATTATCACAAATTGATGTGCTATGGTAACTATATGGAAAATGGTCCCTTTACCTCTGCCTGTTAACTCTACCTCTTGCACACTACCAATTTGTCTGAGGATGTCTGCAATTTCCACTTTAAGAGGGACCTGATAGGGCAACAAAAATGGAGTACCTTTGAAACCATATACTCTGAAAATTGTGGAGACAGGGTATAAGTAAATATCACCCCAATTGTGGACAATTTTAACATCCTCAGCAAACTCTTTTGGCCTAATAAATTCCAAAAGAACCTTAGGGACTCTTGGATTCTCTGAATAGATAAGAGTCCTAATCTTAGATGCAAAAAAATTATCAAACTTCAAGAATCTTGCATCTTCTCTGTCCCATGACAACACTGTACTCCATAACTGCACTGACATCTTCTCTCCATCTTTCTCTTTCACAATATTCATTCCACTTGCAAAATAGTCACCACCCTTGAACAAAAATAAATGCATAAGGAGGGAGTACCATCCAAAAGGCCTATCCACTTTCCCATTTTTTATTCCTATCAATCCTTCATGGATGGCATCAGTGATATAGGAAGCATAGTCAAAAGTCACTACCAAAGAAGGGTTCAAAATTTGAGCAATCATTAACATATAATGAGTTGGCATATTTGCCTCAGCATCTTCTCCTAAAATTTGGCAGAGTGACCAGTACAATACTTTGTCCCTAAGGGTAAAAAAATTTAAAGAAAAAGGCTCCTCAGTGTTAGGTCCTACAACTGTTAACCCGTCTATCTTCACAAATAATTCTTTGAGAGGCCCATTTCTAAGGTGATTCCTCTACACACTATAAACTGGAGCTAGTGATTTAAAGTTAATAGGCTCTAAAAAATTGGTAAACTCACTAAGCTCAAAAGCATTTATGAACTCCTCATTATTTATTTCAATGAGGGTCATAGTTGTGTGCAACCTGAGTTAGGAGATCCACATCCATGAATACTCCAGGGACCACCAATTTGCCTACATCCAGCTCCCAGATTCTATTCATTGGGGTTGGGGAGTTTTTCATACCAAATCCAACTTTAAATAATCCGAACCTAGACAACCCAATTTGAGGGTCTCTTAGCCAGTTGCCTTTTTCATACAATCCCTCTCCTATTTTTAGGCGAGGAGCTCTTGGCACTAGTTCTTTTACCTTTGTTGCCACATTAGTTGACATTGTCAACTATTCTAGGAAATGATGACAGATAGCCCTCTCCTGGTAATTAACCTTTCCTGAGAATTCTCTTTTAGGTGCCATATTAAAAACTATGCAAGCAATTTAATTACTAGCCCCAACTATTCTGTAATAAATCAAAACCTCAACTAAAACACACTGTCAAGTAATTGCCAAACAGGAGTACAAGAGAACCAATTTTTTGCTTGAAGAAATCCACTCTGCAACTGAAGAAATTTTCTCTACAAGTGAAGAAATTTGATCTGCAACTACTTCTCTGCAATAACTTTTCAAAATGATGCCTTCATTCAATTGATCTAAGATCATATACCGTAGTCAAGCTCTTAACTACGACATTGATACCGCATGCTTCGACCATCCTTTCAGAATTGAATTCATAGAAGGATTCAAAAATTTCTCTCCAACAGGTCACAACATGCCTGTATATTTTCTTTTAGCTCTTTTGCCATTTCATAGAGCATAACATTCTAGCAATTTTGCCAAACGAAATCATGTCAACCGTTTGATCAGATGAGACTTGATCGGTCTTTACACTGTTTTAACCTCTTTTCCTTTGCATCGGGTCCTACCTCCTTTTCTCCATTTCGCAAGCTTTATCCCATGAGCACTTTCCTTTCGTGAAGCTACGCCAAGTGTTAGATGGAACTCTAACCGCTCGGCCTTTAACCCCTACCGGGACCGTCAAATTTTTCACTAACTGTGCCTCATCCTGACGGCTAATGATTTTTCGCTATTTTGCAGAGGTTAATCCACTCACATCTTCAGGCCATGAAACAATGAGAAGCATTGCATCAATGTTGAGATGACCATGTTTTAAGTGAGACCTTTATTCGGACATTGTTTACCCCACTTATTCACGGGTTAACAAATGCCACTTGGCACTCGACCATTAGCCCTAGAAAACTCTTCAGGTTTTGTTTAGAGTCAACCACGTGTCTTACTTCCTGCATAACCACCGACTACACCTTAGTAGGCCCTTAATCACCTTTTGAACTACGTGTCAATCAACACATCACCATCAAGCTTTACAAGAAGTAACAACTATCACTCCATGTCATGCCGAGAAGAACCTCTTTTTCTCTTTTGCCATTTCGTAGGCCTTAATCCTTGTTTGATTTGCAGCCATGAAATGATGAGAACCCTTGGATCAAAACAGAGTTTATCCTCTTTTACCTTTATGCTTTACCTGTTCTTCGGGCCCACTAGCTCTTTCGCCATTTTCTAGGCTTTAAAACACAAGGATCTTACCTTCATGAACACACGTTGACCGTTGGATTATATCAAACTTGTTTGATGCTTAACAACCTACTTGAATCTAGAAGACATGGGTCGTCTGACTCAGCTTTATCCACCTAGTGTCTAGTCATTCTCAAACTGACATGTCAACCTTTTATTCGCTGAGAGAAAACATCGAGATCCACCTCATCCTTGCCACGTGTATCTGCCAGGTCACTTCTTATCCCGCAGCATGACTCATCTTCTTGGACCCACCCTTTAATCCTTAGATCCAATTCGCTGACCACTTTGATTTTCGGCCATGTGTCATTATCTTACTTGCTATCTCAATCAGCTGGACTGCTTGCTTGGAACACCATGTCATTTCATTATTTCACGAAAGCTATCTTTGGAGCATCTTTCTCCAGCAAAACTACGCTAGCCATTAGATCTTTGAGAACCTATGCATCTATTATGTTTCTTATAAACCTCTTTTGCCTGGGCCAAAAACCTTTCGCTGTTTCGCAGGGCATAACATGTGAGCATCTATCAGCCATGAAACAACACGAGCCGTCGATTTCTTTTGAATTTGATTGCCTTTTAGCCGTGGAAAAGTCTTCACCGCTGGGTCCCACCAAACCTTTTCGCCATTTCACGAAAGGTAATTTACTCGCTCGTTTTAGCTGCGAATCAACGCCAACCATTATATCTTGAGTGAGATGGAGTCTCGTTAAACCAGATGCAATGCACACAACTGAACATTCTTTTTCCTTTCGCTATTTCGTATAGCTTAACACACCCGAAACTTCGCCTAACGAAATAGCGAAAGTCGTAAATTCATCTAGAAGTTGCATGACACTTACTGGACCCGATAATATTAGAAGGAAAAAGGCAAAAGGTGTAGATTTTTCACAATTATTTAACGACCGCCTAGGCAAATAATAAGGGGGGACACTTCACACGACCCCAAGACCCATTACTTAAGTGAATAAAGTAACACAGGAATAGAAACCAGAGGGTTTTGATCAGACATTTGAGCAATTAAAACTAAAAACCCTTAACCCTTAAAGACCTAACATAGATTTGAAGCAGTTAATAGCATACCTAACTCAAAATTTCAAAAACCTAGCCAATCATGGGAAAAGAAAACCCATTTCTTAAACACTGATAACAAACACAATCACATAAACTAAGAATTAGAAAAAAATGCATTCAGATAAAGACGTAAAATGTATTACACAAAAATTTGAACGGAAAAGAGGTGAGATAGACAATTTTATTGATATAAAGAAAAGGAAAATTTTACAGTTGTAGAAAGTATGAATTTCTATAAGAGAATTAAGGAGAGGACCCTTAGAAAGAGCTACCAAATTTACCTTTGTAGTTCAAGAATAACTTAGGTGCAATGCTAGGTTCAAAAACCCTAACCAACTAAGGTTAGGTTACAAAAAGAGAGAGGATCAAAGCAGATGGATTGATCTGATGGTTACGTGTCTAAAAAAATCACCCATAATTTAGAAAGAGCAACAATTCATGAAAAAAAGGGAGAATCCTTGCAATAATAGTGTCTGATTGTCCTTTGTTAGGCCCATAAGTCTTCAATATGTAATAAATGGGAATGTGTGGCCTAAGAGAAGTGCCTGTAGAGTCATGGTGGTCATACCTTGTCTGCTTGAAAGTGGTTGAGATAGATCGAATTTGATTTGGTTAGCCCATGGGGTCAAAAACTAATTTTGGACCCATTAAGTTGACAACCACTACTGGGCAGTTGTTTGAATTCCAATAATCATCTCAGGTTTAAATTTGGGCCATTTGATCCTCCTCTTCACATGAAGGTGATGGTCATGATTGCACTATAAAAATGAACTGGTCCCACCACACAAACAACCCATCGCAGTAACACAGACAAGTGTGGGACCCAAATCCTAATCGTTACAAAACATTGATAACAACCCTCTTCCTCCTAGCCACATCACTTATCGTTGTGTCACATGAAAGTGGAACAGTCACATTGTTCTTTTTTATGGGGAAAGAGAGATAAGAACCTACCAAGTGATAACAACTTATAACTCTCACCAACATCGCTCATCACATAGTCGCGCAAAAGTAGAATAGTCACAACAAGGAACAAAAGTGGAAAGTTCTCGACTATATGACGAGTGATAAAAAATATCTCTCATAGGTGATAGCAGGTGAAAGGGGCCAATCCCACCATGAAGAAGGGACCCTCTAGCCAGTAAAATTTAAGTGAAATGACCACCCCAACCAGTCAACAAAGGAAAAGAATAAGGCTGAAAAAGGTTAAGGAAAAAACCTTAAGGGTTTAGGGTTTTACGCCTTAGGATTTTTATCTATTGATGATTTCTCATATTAGTTATCTGCATGGCTAAGTTTGACACAAAAATGGTCAACAATACCTTTTAAGATGTATAATATTAATACCTTCTTTAGTAGATGATCTCATTATTTGAGCATTATGTTTGATATTTGATGTAATACATTTCAAGAAGGATAAGAATAATGCCTTCTTTAATATGTAATCCCTTATTTGAAAATTAGGTTTGAGATTTGATGGAACACCTTTTAATATGGATAAGATTAATGCCTTGTTTAAAAGGTAATCTCATTATTTGAGCATTATTCTTGATATTTGACGTAATACCTTTTAAGATGGATAAGATTAATTTCTTATTCAATAGGCAATCTGATGATTTGATAATTATATTTGATATTTGATATAATAACTTTTAAGATGGATATGATTATTGCCTTCTTCAAAAGGTAATCTCATCAATTGTGATTTTTTTTTGATATTTGATATAATATCTTTTAAGATGGATAAAATAATTCCTTCTTTATTAGGTAGTCTCATCATTTGATAATTGTTCTTGATGTGATGGATTATATTTTAAGATAGATAAGATTAATTGGTAGGAAAATGTTATCGAGCAACCTTGCAAATTCCATAAGGTTATTATTTATAGTTAGTTTATATTTGATCATGGATTGGTCCAAGATTTTTACAAAGCTTTGGTCTAGCTAAATAAGCATGTTGGTAAATTTTCATTGCAAGATCATGCTTAGATTGTATGATATATTGAAGTTTCATTTCTAAGTTTTTTAAAGTTTAGTTTGAAGCATTAGAGGCATTTTTTGGGTTTTAAAGTGATCATGACTAACATATGTTGGCATATTGTTATTGTTGTCAATCAAAGTTGTAGGGATGTCAAGAGGTTGTAGAGAACCAGGCAACATGTGTGCATAACACAAAAACAAGTAATGCACATAACACATAGGTTATGCTACACAACTACACAAATGTTGTAGAATGTAGATGAAGGTGGGTTGTAGAGTGCAAATCAGTGTTGGAGCTAATCTACATATGCCTCTTAGTGTGTTGGACCCATCGGGTTTGATTCTTGAGGACTACAGATTCAAATTATTAGATTCATGGTGATGGTATGATGAATCAATAAGGAACCGAAAAAATACTGAGAGGGGGGGGGGTGAATCAGTAGATAGAAAATAAACTAAAATTTCACCAAACTCAATACCCAAGTCATAAATCAATCACTAAACTAACCAGTTCAAACATTGTACTACAAACTGCAACTGCACTATCAAGTTCACCGATTGACTAACATACCAAAATAACAGTGTAACATATTTGAAACTCTCAAACAATTTAACCAAAACATCAAACCACTTGACTAATATTAGTAAAAGCACATTTCAGATCACTTTTGGTCATCTTAACACATCTAAATGGCTTTACTAGTTAAAAAAATTAACCATATCAAAACATAACCACAAAAACCATTCACCACATGACACAATGATTTTTGACATGGAAACCCAAATGGGAAAAACCATAGTGGGGATGAATACCCACAAGTATTCTGAGCTCTTCTGAAGTTCGCCCTGTTAGGAGCCAAGCCTTGTTAGAAGCTTTACAAAAATGTCCTGTTAGGAATAGATTCAGTTAAGGACCACCCGGTTAAGGGATTGACTATAATACCTTGTTAAAGGCAATACCCTGATAAGAGTAACCTCGATAGAGGATTTCAAAATCCAAGCTAATGGATCACCTAGTTACAGGATCTAGAAAACACCAAGCCTGTTAAAGCTTACTCGGTTTGTTGTCCTGGATTTCAGCATGACCAAAATCATGAGGCAACCCTATGAAACTGGTCTGTTTTGTACCTTATGGTCTCTGGGAGAGCTTAATCGACTTGGTGGATTAGTTCATTTCATTCTTTTCTTTCCATTTTTATTGTTTTCCTTGTTCCTTAAGTTTGCAGTTTTACTTGCAGTTCAGACTTTAAAGTCCGAACTGTAGGGTTCTTTGTTACAAATACACTTTGGACTTTAAGTTCCGGTATGTATTTGTGGTTTTCCTGCTTGTAGTTCGGACTTTAAAGTCCGAACTACGGGTGATTTTCCCATCACTTGCATGTTGGACTTTAAAGTCCGAAGTGCAAGTGTTCCTAGCTTGCATATAAGACTTTAAAGCCTGACATGCAATTGCGTGTTGTATTGATGCCACATTAATTGCTATTAGGGTTTGTTAAAAAGCTTTTTAAAGTTAATTTTTTCATTTTGGGTTTTCATTGTGGTTTGTCTTCTTCTCCACGCACCCTCCTCTGCTTTTACTCATCGTGATTGTTTTCAAAAGAGCAGGTCGGACTTTTTTCCCGGACCTGCTGTTTTTGGCAGTTTTACTCTTGAACTTGTTTTGAGTCCTTCTTTTCGATCCGTTTGAGAAAAAAATATTTTTATAATGATGAATAGCTAATCATCAGTGTTGAATGTAGTTATTGTGCACGAATGTCAAAGCTCTCTCACAACAAACCCAAGTCTTCCTCTAGACAACCTTCTCCAAGTAAAGGATCATAAAAAAAGATGAAATACAAGTATGACTGGTACTTGAATCTGTACCCAGAGAGTTCAGTGGACTCAAATATTAAGGAGATCAGAGACACCAAAATTGGGCATGTTGATATGCAAGAATTTGTTGACCGGGTTCAAAAGGCTCCTCCACGTCTAACTAGTTTAATCAAATCTGAGCCGCATAAGTATGCATCTTTCCCAGTTGTAGCTCATGATCCCGAATTTGTACTGGCAGTAGTTGATCACTTTGATCTGAGCACAAGGCAAGTGAAAGATGAAGATCAAAATGTCATCATGACCCTAGACAATGTATTATTCAATAGTCTATTCAAAGGTTCATCAGTTGAAGAAGTAGCTGATATTTCTCAAGAGAGTGCTCAAGAGTACTACGAGAAACATGAGAATAAATGCAAAAAGGTGATCAATACTATTTATCTCTCTACTGCAAGAACTTCCCTCACCTCATGATGGCCTAAGTCCTTCCACAGGAGTGATTTTAATGAGGAATATAATGACATGGTCACCATGTTATCCAGAGTGGGAGGATTAAAGGACTCTCATTATTTTCAAAGTAAGATGTCTTATTACATAAATATAATCAGAAAGGGGGCCGCAAGAATTGATTGGGGGAGAGAAGATCAGTGATGCACTTTGTGCTCAATTGAAGGAGGTCAAGGTAACACTGAAGTTTTACATGACCTCATACCTGGTTTATGTGGCTGCTTCAATGAGGCAATATCCAGGCTTGTCTACCAGGGGTGACAGAAGAGTGGTGCCTGTTTAGGAGTACTATGACCAGCTGACAATCAAGAATCAAGGTAATCATTACAAAAGGGTTAATGACACCTTCTTTGCTGTATGTAAGTGAATTTTTGATAAAGGCCTATAGAAGAGAAGATTATCAGAGGCCACTTACAGCAAGGTGTCTCATTTTGGGTGTGTATTTCTACAGTTTCCCACCTTCACCTATATCTGAATTGGATGTCTCTTAGGTGAGTCCTTCATTCTTCCAAGGTTCCCTTCAGACAAAATTGTCCTTATGGAGCTATGCAGACAACTGATTAGTGCGCATGAGAAACAATCACAAGCACATAAGATTGGGCTGAAATTCTAAGAGTCAATTGGCAGGTATTTAGTGCTAACCAACCCCAAGGACAAAATTTGGAGGAGGAAATGCAATGGAATACCATGAGAAGATTTAAGGCCTGAACTGATTTTGATTTTTGGGGTTTAAAGAACAAACTCAAAAGGACTTATACTCATGTTTATAGGTTTGAGGATGTTTGGGCAGATTGTCAGAATGAGGAGGATATAAGAAGGATGGATTTCAGTCGTCTTACTCTGGAACAGATTGAAAATTTGGACCTAGCTAAGATCCCAACGACCATGGAAGACACAGATGACATGGTGGAACCTGTATATTACAAGAAGAAGATTTCTAACTCCCCAATTCCACTTGTGCAATGGTCAAAGAAAGAAAGCAAATCTATTATACAAAGGATCTCTCCTATCTTAGCAAACACCAATGCTTGGTTGCTAAAACAGAACCTTAGGATGAAATAGCTTCCCACTAGTTCAAGAGATGATGACAATAGTGATGGCCCATTGGGCAAGACAACAATAGCTGAAACAAGAACAAATAGCAGGCCAAACTCAGAAGCACTATCCTTAGCTCCTATGATACAATCAAAGAATAAAGGACCCAAAAGCAAATTTATAGTTAAAGGGTTGAAGACGGGTGAATCATCATCTGCATCATA
Organism: Cryptomeria japonica; assembly: GCF_030272615.1. Lineage (NCBI taxonomy): Eukaryota > Viridiplantae > Streptophyta > Pinopsida > Cupressales > Cupressaceae > Cryptomeria > Cryptomeria japonica. The sequence goes on along the minus strand of NC_081409.1, from coordinate 148,111,390 downwards.
GGAAGCAGTAGTAAAGGAGCCAGAACAATTGCTTGCTAGTGAAGTTAGAAAAGGAAAGGAGGTTGAAGAAGGTGAAATTCCTCAACAAGAGGAAGTACAGGCAGAAGAAGTATCACATCCAGCTGAAGTTGATGCCCCGATTATCTCATAGGTAATCATCCATTCTATTGACTCTGACTCTGACTCTGACCAAGAAGATGAAGATTTTCAAGAAGATGGAGATCTAAGTATGGGTATGATGCAATCAGAGATCATTGGTTAGTTTTTTACAATAACCAACTTCTCTAATTTAGATGATATCCCTTCATCTACTTTTCAATCCACCATTATGGATTTTAATGAGACCTTGCAAGATGCACTTACAGAACAGGTTTCAATAGATTTACCTGTCACTACTACCACCACCATGACAATTCCTCCATTGGTAAGTATTGAAGTTACATTCACAGCACCCTCCACTCTTCCAACTATAACTAAAGAGGTAGAAGCAACAAATGTTCCACTAGATGCCTCAATATCAACACCATCAGTAACACTCACAACTGCTCCAAGTTCCAGTCTCCTTGCTTCCTAACTTCAACTCCAAGTCAGCAAGGAGCTGCTACTCCATCATCTAATCTAGAACTACCCCCCTGGATGGAAGTAGTGGCCCCTAAGAGGAAAAAACAAGTGATATCCCCAGATGAGTTTGACTTTGAACTTTTAGTTCCCCCGAAGCCTAAGGGAACAAAAAAGCCAAAGACAGTATCTCAGGTGGTGATAGACCCAGCTTCCAAGAGAAAATACGCTGAAGTTATGGTGCCATCATCATACAAGGACAAAGGCAACATACAATCTGAAGACTATACCATGCAGGTCATAGAGCTTAGGGTGGAAACACATGAGAGTGTGAAATTAGATTCTCAGACACCCCTTAATTATTTATTGAGAAGATTGGATCAAGAGAGGGATGAGAAAAATATCTTGAAGCAAAAGTGTGAACAACTGACCAATGTTCTTCTAAAGGTCACACAATCTTCTCAAGAGATAGAGCCTATAGGATCTTCAATAGATACCGAAGCTCTCAAGAAGATTGAACAGGTGGGAGCTAAAGGCCGAGTGATGGATGAGTGGATTTCAAGGCTAAGGTCAGAAGGCTCTCATCTTTTGAGCTCAACAGTGGAACTATTGTCCGATTATGAAGTAATCCAGAGTTGGATGCAAGGACCGAAAACCTCTTTATCACAGGAGATTGAGGAGGTTGTGAAAAGTACTACCTTGTGGAGCAAAATGGAGGACTTCAGGATAGATGTCCTGGTTGAGAATAAGGTAATTGCCACAAGGGAGAAGTACATTCAAATCTTGTCTTTATTGTCTCATAAACAAGAGATAATGAAGTTAATGATTGTAGAGATAGATCGGGAGAAGAAAGAATGTGACGACAAGGTTGACCTTATTTTTTCTAAAGCTGGTGATCTCCCTTTCTATTTATATGATAGTGATCAAAATCTCATCACTACTAAAGTTGTCATGCAAGAATTCCTTTCTTTGATGGATCAATGCACCAGACAAGATTTCTCTCTTGATACATTTGATAAACTATTAGAAATTCAGGTCAGCTTTGAAGTCCTTGCATCCATGTTGAAGGATGATAAAAAGAAATAGGTGAAGATTCAAGATGCAATGTCTCACATCCAAATCATCACAAGTTCTACCTTGATGCCGAATGAATCAGAAATGAAAGCCATCCTTGCTAAATTCGAAGATTTCCAGAAATCCAATGAAGAGGGGAATCAAGAATGAAGTTCCCCCTCCTGGCATCCTTTCTTCGTTCAGCTGCATCGATAAATGTTGTCAATTTTTGTGCAGCTACACATTTTCTTTATGTAGTAGTTGGAGCAAAATGGGACTGTGCAGTTGAATAAGTAAACTATACCCACCTTTTTCTCAACTTCTTTTCCTATATAAGGAGGACCTTTTTGTAAATATTTTATCTTTTTCATGCTTAGCAAAACTCTGCTGACTTTTTATCCCAACTAAGACTTTGGGCTTTTTTTGGTGAAAATCCTATCAAATGAATAAAGAAAATAGTTTTGTTGATTACAAACTTTGTGTTGTATCAAGAAACTCGTTTATATAATTTGATGTTCCTATGTCCATTGAATCTATGTTATCTTTACTTCTTTGATCTTTAAGATATTGCTATGTGGTTAGAGAGCTCTCAAATCTTGCAAAGTAGACTCTATGCTCTTAGCATACTTGAGAAATGTGCTAATAAATTAAATAACTTGTGGTAAGCTTTGTATTGCTGCGGTTATTTGTAGTTTAATGGATTAGAAATCTATACTTGAAGAATTTGAGCTTTAAGCTAAGTTTCTAATTGTTTAATTTGTAATGATCAGTGTGAATTAGTGTTACCATAAAGGAGACTTTGTGCTGCTTAATAGTAACTCTTGGTGTAGTTTGTTAGATTAATAGTTCTTTTCTTTAAGTATCTGAAGGGGTAGAGAAATTATAACTAGGTGAAGGGAGAATACATAAACTCTAAAAAATGAGAGTTATATGCCCAACACCAACCCACAAATTTAATTTCTTATTAATTAGAAGAGAAATTTCATAGGGACCTCCCCTTGATGAGAGGAGAGATTAATTTCTTAGCATAGCATTGTGTGAATTATATATTTTGTCATTAGTACGTTGGTGACAAAATATTCACCCAACAGTGTTTTGGCGACTCTGCTGGGGAGTGACGTGCAACCGGTTTGTCTTTTGGGTTGTAGTACGCTTTCATTGTAATTTCCATATTGTTGTTTTTCTTCAAATCATAATCTAGCTGATCAAAGTTTTACACTCGTGGGCAACGATTAGCAGGAATTGTTGATCCTACTTTTGAAGTATTGCAGCGATTTAATTTTCCCTTTGTGACACCTCCACGGATGCTTTCTCCCTTGCAGCGGACACAAAGTTTTCCTCCATCTGCATGGCGATCTCCCATACCAAGTGAGGTGTCAAGTTTGCAAGTTTCAGTTGTTCCACTTGTAAATCATTTTGTAATACCACCTTATAATCCATTAAGGATGGTCGCTACTGGCCCTTGGGGCACTTCTTTTGGTCCTCTAAACTTGACCGCACCTTTGCATGAGCTTCCCAAAGGTACACGGAAAAATTTACCCAAATTTTTTGGGGATGGTTCTCAGCACCCAGATGAACACATTGCTACCTTCTACATCACATGTGGAGTCCTAGGTGTTGAGCACGAAGATGTTTCAGTGAGATTATTCATTGAGACTTTGCATGGAGCTCCTGCTAATTGGATCTATCATCTTACTAATGCTTGTATCACAAATTGGGCAACTCTCAGAACGTTGTTTGAGGCAAGATTCAAGTCCGCCGAAGATGATCATCCTCTATTGGTATAATTAACTCAGTTGAAGAAAGAGCCCCAGGAACCCATGCATGAGTTTGTAGCAAAATTTGACAAGTTACATAATTGTATTCTAGTTGCTTCGAGAACCACTGTTGGAAACTTGAAATGCTTTTTCATCAACACCCAATTGCCAGAGGTAAGTTTCCTTTTGCAAAGGAACAATCCTATAGATTTGGCTGCAACTCAACAAATGGCTATATCAGTTGAAGATGATCTTATCCTTGCTGGTAAGATAAGGAGAGATCCTAACAAGGTTAGGAGTAATCAAGCTATCAATGCATCTCTCCCTTCAACTAGTTTTGCTGATCCTATGATACAGAAGCTAGCAAATGAGTTGTTGGTGCTTAAGAAGAAAATTTCCTCACAAGGAAATACTTCTTATCATGATGTTCCAAGAAGGACTTATCCAAACAATGCTTCCAATTATACCATGCGTAATCAGAATAAATTACGTCCTGCTCCAGAGAGGCTTGCATTGGAAGCACCGCCCGAAAGTTCAGCTACTGGATATTATGAAGCTGAACAAAATGATCTTCCTCCTTTTGGTGAAGAAGATGCTAATTCGCATCAAGAATGTGATGCAGAGTTGGCTGGTGACTCTAATATAAGGTTTATGCAATATCAAGAAGATGATACGCTAGGCACACAAGATGGAGATGTCTTTGCAGTATTCACTCGTTTGCAAAAATAGGCAGCTCAGCCACCTGTCATTGCGAAGAGTGATGATTCTACTCAAATAAAGGACTCTCAACCTTTGCCAATTTCTATTGTGAAGCATGGGACTCCCATACCAAATCCTGCAAAGGACAACACTATCTCAATGGACGCTGCGAAGGATAAAAATTTAAGTGATTCTTCGACTGCAGTCAATTTTTCTGCACCTGGCAATTCTTCTACACATGCATCGAAGAATAGTGTACCAAATATTTTAAATTCTCAAAATGAGAATCCAAATCCATCTTTGGTGACAAATTCCTTTCAATCATTTGATATTTTAGATCATGCAAAGAAAACCAAAATACAAATGTCTGAAGTTGAATTTTTGAGATCTAACCCAGATCAATTTGACCATTTGGTCAAAATTGTTAAAGAAAAAGATACTACCCCTTGTAATCTTCCAAAATCAAACTTGCTTCAAAACAACCTAGTAACTTCCCCTTCTCCTGTCAAGAAGATAGAACCATTTTACATCTCTTTGTTAATAAATGGTTACAAGCTTAGTAACTGTGTAATTGATTCTGGGGCATCCGATAATGTTATGTTGTCAAAAGTTGCCAATGCCCTTGGTCTAACTTTAACCAAAATATTTGGAAGGTGTTTCTCTATGGATAACAAACAAGTTCCTTTGATTGGTCAAATCAAGGATGCATAGTTTGCCTTTGCTTCATTTCCAGAAAAGAAAATCAAGATGATAGTACTGGTAGCCAATGTACCGGCCTCCTATGGGATATTGTTGGGAAGAAACTTCTGTAGAGATGTTGGGGTGAGTTAAACATGGATACGACTGAGGCTCGTATCCCTATTAAAGGAGTTGCCCAAAGGTTACTTCTAGAAAAAGAATCAAAATATACCATTGTCAAGTCTGATGATCAGTGGGCCCAGATTCTTTTCGAATCATCAGGCATGGGTAATTATTTCATGCATGCTGATGATGGTTTAAAGGTGACTCCTAAGAGTGAAGTTGACATTTCACTCAATAATTTCCCGGTTGATTGTGAAAGTAGTTGTGAAAGTAGTGTTATGGAATCAGAAGGATCTTCAACTTCAGAACAAGAAATTCTCAATTTTAATACCGTCAGCATTGGTAGTCCAGATGATGTTTGGACACTGGAGTTTGATGGTAGCTATTCTTCTACCAGATCAGAAGCCAGTATTGTTCTGGTTTCTCCTGAGGGTAATCTTTTCCCTTTCTCCTTCAAATTGTAGTTCGATAACACAAATAACATTGCTGTGTATGAATCACTCCTTCTAGGAATGAATGTTGCTCAGAAGAAGGGAATCAAGAACTTTCATGCTCAAGGAGATGCCGAGTTAATAGTCTGTCAGGTCAGGAACATATATCAAACAAGGAGCGAAAGGCTGCGGCATTATCACAACCTTGTCTGGGATCTAATAGAAACATTTGATGCTTTTGATATATCTGTGGTTTCCCATGAATTCAATGACAGGGCTGACTCATTAGCGGTATCAACAACTTCTTTGGTTCCTCACAAAGATTTTTCATGATCAACTTATGTTGTTGAGTTAGTTTTCCGGCCAAGCGTTCTTGACAACTCTGATCATTGGCAGGTGTTTAATGATGATCATCATGTAATAAATTTTTTGTAGACTTCTGACAATTTTGATGATTTGTACTTTGAGGGTAGTCACTGCCCTTCAAAGGATGCAATTGAAAGTGTTGATGCAAAAACGGGAGAGAAATTTCTACAATTAAAAGGAAACAAGATCCCCAAGGGTCTAGTTTTGCTAGAAAAGCTTTTTGACAAGCATGATCACTATGTTAAGAAGAAACAAAGATCAACTACAGGGTCAATGGAATATGAACAAATAAACATTGGGATTGAAGACAATCCAAAAATGATCAACATCGGAAAGTGTTGTTCACAAGGAGAAAGGCAAAAATTTGTTGCATTATTGCAGCAGTATGTTGACATCTTAGCATACTCCTATGAAGATCTAAAGTCTTTTCATCCTAAAGAGCTCCGCCATGACATTCCATTGAAACTAGGTATTATGCCTTTCCATCAGAAGCAAAGGCAATACAACCCAAAGATCTCTGATACTATTTTTGCTGAAGTACAAAAGATGTTGAAAGCAAAGATAATCTTCCCCATCCACCATTCTTCTTGGATAGACAATATTGTACCTGGACGTAAGAAGAATGGCAAAATTCGGATATGTGTAGATTTTCGAAACTTGAATCAAGCATCCTTGAAGGATAATTATCCTTTACCTGTCATGGATCATGTCCTACAAGTTGTTATTGGAGCAAAGATGATGTCCATGTTGGACAGATTTTTAGGTTATAATTAGGTAGAAGTGTTGGAGTAAGATCAGCATAAGACGACATTTACTACACCTTGGGGTACCTTTGCATATCGCAGGATGCCTTTTGGATTAATAAATGCGGGAGCAACTTTCCAACCTGCAATGGACTTGGCCTTCCGAAGTTTTCTTGGTAAGTTCATTGTGGTCTATTTGGATGATTTGACAGTTTATTCTAAGGAACGTCAAGATCATTTTTCTCACCTGCAATGAGTCTTAGAAAAATACCATCAGCATGGAATTTCCCTCAATCCCAAGAAATCTATTTTTGGGGTCACTGAAGGTAAATTGCTTGGGCATATTGTTTTGAAGGAAGGTATACAAATTGATGCAGAAAGGGTAAAAGCTATTCGTGACCTTTCCTTGCCAGCAAGTAAGACTATGTTCATTCTTTCTTCGGCAAAGTTAATTTCATGTGAAGATTCATTCCAGACTTTGCTGAATAGACTCATCATATAGTTAATATGATGAAAGGTAATTCTCTCTTCAAATGGACTCCCGAAGGAAAGAAAGCTTTCCATCAGATCAAGGAAGCCATAGAAAATGCTCCAGTCTTAGTATGCCCAGATTATACCAAAGAGTTCATTATGTATAGCTATGCATCAAATCATACTTGTTCAGCTATACTAATGTAGCAAAATAATGAAGGTGTGGAATCACCTATTGCATTCATGAGTTATTCGCTGAAGGCTCATGAGTTGAAATACTTAGAAATGGAGAAGCATGCTTTTGCTTTGGTGAAAGCGGTTAAACATTTCAGGTTTTATATTTTGAATTCGCATGTCATTGCTCTTGTTCCTGATGTTGTTGTCAAGTTGATTTTGACACAACAAGAGTTTGGAGCTAAAAGGGGCAATTGGGTTGCCAAAATTCAAGAATATGATATGGAAATCAAGCCCACTAAGTTGGTTTGTGGAAAAGGTCTATGTTAGTTGATAGCTGACAACAAATCGATAGATGAAGTGGTGCTCCTCATGTTCTATTTGTTAGCACTACTGATGAGTGGTATTCCGACCTGGCATATCACTTAACATATGGAGATTATCCTGCACACCTATCAAGGAAAGAAAAGGTAACCTTAAAGCTTAAAGTAGTGAATTTTGTCCTATGGGACAAAGGTTTGTACAAGAAGGGTCTGGACGACAATTTCCTACACTGAGTGGACAAACAACAACAAGTAAGATTACTTCAAGATTTTCATGATCTTTCTTGTGGAGGACATTTTTCTACCCCTGTTACTGCACACAAAATCTTGCGTGTAAGGTATTACTGGTGAAAATTGTTTAAAGATACATACAGTTGAATTCGTAAGTGTGAGAAATGTCAGCAATTTTTTGGCAAGCCTAAATTAGCCGCTCTCCCACTAAAACCAGTAATAATTGAAGAGCCTTTCCAATAGTGGGGACTGGACTTCATCGGACCTGTCAATCCAATATCAAGTGTAGGTCATATATATATATATCCTCACAACAATGGATTACTTCACCAAGTGGGTGGAGGCAATTCCAACTAAGCAATCTACCTCGACGGTGGTTTGTCAATTTCTGAAGGAGAACATCATCTCAAGGTTTGGTGTTCTTCATAAGATTGTAGCTGATAATGCTTCATGTTTTTCTTCTTATGAGATAATTGACTTTTGCTTTGATCATAGTATTACTCTTTCACACTCATTTGACTATTATCCGCAAGGAAATGGTCAGGCTGAGTCAAGCAACAATAATCTGGTTGCTATTATGAGGAAACTTGTTGATGAGAAACAACAGACTTGGCATAAAGCTCTTTATGATGTGCTATGGGCGGATCGTATAACTCCAAAAAGAGAAATCGATATGTCACCTTTTCAAATTTTGTATGGGTTGAATGCTAAGATTCCGATCACTGTAGAACTTCCAGCATTAAAGCTCGCCAAGGCCATTGAAGACGAAACATATCAAGATTCACTGGATAAGCGGATCATGTTTCTTTCTCTGCTAGAAGAAACAAGGGCTGAAGTGGTAGATGGGATTGCTACGCACCAAAGCCAAGTGAAAGCATTGTTTGATAGGAAAAAAACTTCCTATGACTTCATAGTTGGTGATCAAGTCTTGTTATGGGACAAGAGGAGGGAACCAAAGGGTTTGCATGGAAATTTTGATTCTTTATGGAGAGGTCCCTTCACTATTCATGAAGTATGTGGTGAGCGTAGCTACTTACTTGCATATGTAGATGGTACCTCATTCTTGCTACCTCATAATAGATAACATTTGAAGCTCTTTACTCAATAGAGAGCGATTTAAAGGAAATTGTACTTTTTGTAGAAATATGTAGTCTTTTCTTTTCAGTCTTTTTGTCGCCTGACTCTATAGCCCAATGGATACAGGCATTCGAAGTTCTAGATTCTACAAGCTTCAAGTGGTGCAACTTGTTCCCCAGTCAGAGCCAACTGTTGTCCTCAATTTCAGCATGGCCAAAATCATGAGGCAACCTTGTGAAACTGGTCCGTTTCGTAACTTATGGTCTCCGGGAGAGCTTAATCGACTTGGTCGATTAGTTCGTTTCGTTCTTTGCTTTCCATTTTTATTGTTTTCCTTGTTCCTTAAGTTTGCAGTTTTACTTGCAGTTTGGACTTTAAAGTCCAAACTGTAGGGTTATTTGTTACAAATACACTTCGGACTTTAAAGTCCGGTATGTATTTGTGGTTTTCCTACTTGCAGTTCAGACTTTAAAGTCAGAACTGCAGTTTGTCTTAGCCTGTAGTTCAGACTTTAAAGTCTGAATTGTGGGTGATTTTCCCATAGCTTGCATGTTGGACTTTAAAGTACGAAGTGCAAGTGTTCCTAGCTTGCATATCGGACTTTAAAGCCTGGCATGCAACTGCGTGTTGTATTAAGTCCACATTAATTGCTATTAGGGTTTGTTAAAAAGATTTTTAAAGTTAATTTTTGCGTTTTGGGTTTTCATTGTGGTTTGTCTTCTTCTCCGCGCACCCTCCTTTGCTTTTACATGTCATGATTCAGATTTTCCTTTCTCCATTGTCAAATCTTTTTTCCATCATTAGTGAAGTGGAAGAGGTAGGGTTTTGTTTTCTTTTCAGGTTTTTTGTTCTTGTTTGTTTTCTTTTTGTTTTTGTTTGTCTTTTTCGGACTTCTCTCCGGAGGGCAATCAGATTTTGTAGTTTGATTGTCTCCCTTGTTTCGAAGGACAATCGGACTTCAAAACCCGATTTCCCTTCGGAGCCCCCCTTCTAAAGATGCATACTGGACTTTAAAATCCGGTGTGCAACTGAAGATTAGTCCCTTCGCATATCGGATTTTAAAGTCCGATATGTGGGATCTTAACCTTTGCATATCAGACTTTAAAATCTGATATGCAGAGGGGAGTATGTCGGCATGTCGGGTTTTGTAAGCACATTGGACTTTAAAGTCCGATGTGCCTTTAATATTTTCTAGATTACACATCAGACTTTAAAGTCCGATGTGCTTGTTAATGTTTTTCCCCAGATTGACACATCGAACTTTAAAGTCCAATGTGTTGATAACCCTTTCGCAAGATTGCACATCGGACTTTAAAGTCCGATGTGCAGATCAAGGTGTTTTTATTTTCACTTTGGACTTTAAAGTCCGATGTGCAATTTTTGTTTTCAAAAGAGTAGGTCGGACTTTTTTCCCTGACCTGTTGTTTTTGGCAGTTTTACTCCTAAGCTTGTTTTGAGTCCCACTTTTCAATCTGTTTGAGAAAAATTGATTTTGATAATGATGAATAGGTAATTATCAGTGTTGAATGCAGTCATTGTGCATGGGTGTCAAATCTCTCTCACAACAAACCCGAGTCTTCCTCATGACAACCTTCTCCAAGTAAAGCATCATCAAAAAAGATGAAATACAAGTACGATAGGTACTTGAATTTGTACACAGAGAGTTCAGTGGACTCAACTATTAAGGAGATCAGAGACACCAAAATTGGGCATGTTGATATGCAAGAATTTGTTGACCAGGTTCAAAAGGCTCCTGCACGTCTAACTAGTTTAATCAAATCTGAGCTACATAAGTATGCATCTTTCCTAGTTGTGGCTCATGATCCTGAATTTGTACTAGCAGTAGCTGATCACTTTGATCTGAGCACAAGGTAAGTGAAAGATGAAGATCAAAATGTCATCATGACCCTAGATAGTGTATTCTTCAATAGTGTATTCAAAGGTTCATCAGTTGAAGAAGTAGTTGATATTTCTCAAGAGAGTGCTCAAGAGTACTATGAGAAACATGAGGATGAATGCAAAAAGGTGATCAATACTGTTTATCTCTCTACTGCAAGAACTTCCCTCACCTCACAATGGCCTAAGTCCTTCCACAGGAGTGATTTTAATGAGGAATATAATGACATGGTCACCATGTTATCCAGAGTGAGAAGATTGAAGGACTCTCATTGTTTTCAAAGCTGGATGTCTTATTACATAAATATAATCAGAAAGGGGGCCGCAAGAATTGATTGGGGAGAGCAGATCAGTTATGCACTTTGTGCTCAATTGAAGTAGGTCAAGGTAACACTGAAGTTTTACATGACCTCATACCTGGTTTATGCAGCTACTTCAATGAGGCAATATCCAGGCTTGTCTACCAGGGGTGACAGAAGAGTGGTACCCGTTTGGGAGTAATATGACCAGCTAACAATCAAGAATCAAGGTAATCATTACAGAAGGGTTAATGACTCCTTCTTTGCTATATGGAAGTGTATTTTTGATAAAGGCCTACAAAAGAGAAGAATATCAAAGGCCGCTTACAGCAAGGTGTCTCATTTTGGGTTTGTATTTCTATAGTTTCCCACATTCACCTATATCTGAATTAGATGTTTCTTAGGTGAGTCCTTCATTCTTCCAAGGTTCCCTTTAGACAAAATCATCCTTATGGAGCTGTGCAAACAACTAATTAGTGTGCATGAGAAACAATCACAAGCACATAAGATTGGGCTGAAATTCCCAAAGTCAATTGGTAGGTATTCAGTGCTAACCAACCCCAAGGCCAAAAATATGGAGGAGGAAATGCAGTGGAATACCATGAGAAGATTCAAGGCCCAAACTGATTTTGATTTTTGGGGTATAAAGAATAAACTCAAAAGGACTTATACTCATGTTTATAGGTTTGAGAATGTTTGGGCAGATTGTCAAAATGAGGAGGATATAAGAAGGATGGATTTCTGCCGCCTTACTCTAGAACAAATTGAAAATTTGGATCTAGCTAAGATCACAATGACTATGGAAGACACAGATGACATAGTGGACCTTATTTATTACGAGAAGAAGATTGCTGACTCCCCAATTCCACTTGTGCAATGGTTAAAGAAAAAAAGCAAATCTATTACACTAAGGATCTCTCCTATCTTAGCAAACAACAATGCTTGGTTGCTATGACAGAACCTTAGGATGAAACAACTTCCCACTAGTTCAGGAGATGATGACAACAGTAATGGCCCATTGGGCAAGACAACAACAACTGAAATAAGAACAAAGAGCAGGGCAGACTCACAAGCACTATCCCCAGCTCTTGTGATACAATCAAAGGGTAAAGGACCCAAAATCAAATTTATAGTTAAAGGATTGAAGAAGGGTGAATCATCATCCACATCATAGGAAGCATTAGCGAAGGAGCCAGAACAACCGCCTGCCAGTGAAGTTGGAAAAGGAAAGGAGGTTGAAGAAGGTGAAATTCCTCAACAAGAGGAAGTACAGGCAGAAGAAGTATCACATCCAGCTGAAGTTGATGCCCCGATTACCTCACAGGTAATCGTCCATTCTATTGACATTGACTTTGACTCTAACCAAGAAGATGAAGATTTTCAAGAAGATGGAGATCTAAGTATGGGTATGACACAATCAGAGACCATTGGTCAGTTTTTTACAAAAACCAACTTCTCTAATTTAGATGATATCCCTTCATCTACTTTTCAATCCACCATGATGGATTTTAATGAGACCTTGAAAGATGCACTTACAGAACAAGTTTCAATAGATTTACTCGTCACTACTACCACCACCAAGGAAATTCCTCCATTGGTAAGTTTTGAAGTTACATTCACAACACCCTCCACTCTTCCAATAGTAACTAAAGAGGTAGCAGCAAGAAATGTTCCACTAGATGCCTCAATATTAGCACCATCAATAACAATCACAACTGCTCCAAGTTCCAGTCTCCCTACTTCCAAAGCTTCAACTCCAAGTCAGCAAGGAGCTACTACTCCATCAGCTAATCCAGAACTACCCCCCTGGATGGAAGTAGTGGCCCCTAAGAGGGAAAAATAGGCGATATCCCCAGATGAGTTTGACTTTGAACTTTTAGTTCCCTCGAAGCCTAAGGGAACAAAAAAGCCAAAGACGGTATCTCGAGTGGTGATAGACCCAGCTTCCAAGAGAAAATACACTGAAGTTATCATGCCATCGTCAGACAAGGACAAAGCCAACATACAATCTGAAGACTATACCATGCAGGTCATAGAGCTTAGGGTGGAAACACATGAGAGTGTGAAATTAGATTCTCAAACATCCCTTAATTCTTTATTGAGAAGATTGGATCAAGAGAGGGATGAGAAAAATATCTTGAAGTAGAAGTGTGAACAGCTGACCAACGTTCTTCTAAAGCTCACACAATCTTCTCAAGAGATAGAGCCTATAGGATCTTCAATAGATACTGAAGCTCTAAAGAAGATTGAACAGGTGGGAGCTAAAGGCCGAGTGATGGATGATTGGATTTCAAGGCTAAGGTTAGAAGGCTCTCATCATCTAAGCTCAATAGTGGAACTATTGTCTGATTATGAAGTAATCTAGAGTCAGATGCAAGGACTCAAAACCTCTTTATCACAAGAGATTGAGGAGGTTGTGAAAAGTACTACCTTGTGGAGAAAAATGGAGGACTTCATGATAGATGTCCTGGTTGAGAATAAGGTAATTCCCACAAGTGAGAAGTACATTCAAATCTTGTCTTTATTGACTCATAAACAAGAGACAATGAAGTTAATGATTGCAAAACTGGACCGGGAGAAGAAAGAAGGTGAAGATGAGGTTGGCCTTGTTTTTTCTAAAGTTGGTGATCTCCCTTGCTATTTATATGATAGCAATAAAAATCTTGTCACTGCTGAGGTTGTCACGCAAGAATTCCTTTCTTTGATGGATCAATGCATAGGACAAGATTTCTCTCTTGATACATTTGATAAACTGTTAGAAATTCAGGTCAGCTTTGAAGTCCTCACATCCATGTTGAAGGATTGTAAGAAGAAACAGGTGAAGATTCAAGATGCAATGTCCCACATCCAAATCATCACAAGTTCTACCTTGATGCCGAATGAATCATAAATGAAAGCCATCCTTGCTAAATTCGAAGATTTCCAAAAATCCAATGAAGAGGGGAATCAAGAATGAAGTTCCCCCTCTTGGCATCCTTTCTTCGTGCAGCCACACTGATAAATGTTGTCAATTTTTTTGCAGCTACACGTTTTCTTTATGTAGTAATTGGAGCAAAATGGGACTGTGCAGTTGAATAAGTCAACTATGCCCACCTTTTTCTCAACTTCTTTTCCTATATAAGGAGGACCTTTTTGTAAATATTTTATCTTTTTCATGCTTAGCAAAACTCTGCTGATTTTTTATCCCAACTAAGACTTTAGGCTTTTTGTGGTGAAAATCCTATCAAACGAATAAAGAAAATAGTTTTGTTGATTACAAACTTTGTGTTGTATTAAGAAACTCATTTATATAATTTGATGTTCCTATGTCCATTGGATCTATATTATCTTTACTTCTTTGATCTTTAAGATATTGCTACATCGTTAGAGAGCTCTCAAATCTTGTAAAGTAGACTTTGTGCTCTTAGCATACATGAGAAATGTGCTGATAAATTAAGTAACTTGTGGTAAGCTTTGTATTGTTGCGGTTATTTGTAGTTTAATGGATTAGAAATCTATACTTGAAGACTTTGAGCTTTAAGCTAAGTTTCTAATTGTTTAATTTGTAACGATCAGTGTGAATTAGTGTTACCATAAATGAGACTTTGTGTTGCTTAATAGTAACTCTTGGTGTAGTTTGTTAGATTAATAGTTCTTTTCTTTAAGTATCTAAAGAGGTAGAGAAATTGTAACTAGGTGAAGGGAGAATACATAAACTCTGAAAAAAGGGAGTTATATGCCCAACACCAACCCACAAATTTAATTTCTTATTAATTAGAGAAGAAATTTTGTAGGGAACCTCCCCTTGATGAGAGGAGAGATTAATTTCTTAGCATAGCATTGTATGAATTATATATTTTGTCATTAGTACACTAGTGACAAAATATTCACCCAACACGGTTAAGGGATTTAACTATTGTAATTGTTAGAGAACAATAGGGTTTATGTTGATCTGGTAATAGCAATATTTTGCTTGATTAGATCCTTTTCATGGTCCTATCTTATATCAAACATTCTATAGATACTCCTTCTGTTCCAACAATCAATCACATTGACACTTAATCAAAATTGTCAGCACTAATACAAAACAACTCATCAACCTTATAAGAAAAATAATAGGTTGGTAATGTTGGAAAATGCACACTCCAATGAGAAATTGTAGGCGATTGAAGGTAATGTCATTGATGGCAACCTTACAATCATGTGATACCGAAAGACAGACATAGGAAGTGACACCGACAGACTCTACACAGACATACAGATCACCGACACCAAAAGGAAGATTATCGACACCCTGGCCAACAAGAATTTTGTATAAATATATTTTGTAATTAATTTTAAAATCTTTTGTAATTCAACTTGGTGGATTGTAACATGACTCATATAAGTATGAGATGATTATAGATCATTTAAAAAGTGAAGCATGAAAATAATATAGCAGACCTAATGTGTGAATTATTACGATAAGGTGTATGTATATTGCAGAGCTTAAACCGGTACTGAATCTGGCATAGTAGATGCTGATCTGAAGTAGTACAAGACATTGGATTTGTATAATCCAATTTTGTAAGTCAGTGTGACTTCTTTTGTAACTGAGCAGTGAGCTCTAGGCACTTGGCCTTCCTGCATGTGCAGGCCCCTATTGTAAGCAGTAATATTCTCTTTTTGGCCAATAAGTGAATATTGTGGGTTACAAATCCCACCGAGGTTTTTCCCACATCAAGTTTCCTCATTAAAAATATTGTGTTATGGTGTGTCTCTTATGTTGTGGTTATTGCTCTTATTTACTGCATTATTTTTGGTTTACTGGTACACAATTTTGATATGCTTTTCATGTTATAATTCAAATAAATTCTTATATCGGGCAGATACTGATTCACCCCTCCCTCTCAGTATCTTTGAGAATCCTAACAATTGGTATCAAAGCTTGGTCCTCTATTTTGAAAATCCTAACAACTTGAGGAAGATCTTGACATTGGTAGAGATGGAAAACTTGAGAAAGCAATTGGAAACAACTCTTTCAGACTATGATGAAGAAAAAGTAAAGAATATCAAACTTGAAGATGATCTGAAGGCTGCACAAGATATCATTCAAGGACTTCAAGAAAATTTCACCATTGCAAGGAAAAAAAGAATAGAACTTTGTGAAATGATGCAGAATGATGAATATGAAAAGGAAACTCTTAATGATCTGGTAAACATGTTGAGACAAGAAAATAGTACAATGAAGAATGAGATGCAAGATATGACTATGAGATTTTGTAAAGAAACTGAAAATCGAAAGAAGAATGAAGAGGAATTGGTTAGAAGACTAAATGATGCTACAAATGAAAACACAAGACTTAGTCATGAAAATGATATGTTAAAGACAAATTTGATGCATACACAAAATAACAGAACTGAACTCATGAGACAAAAAGGAGTCTTGGAGAGTGATGCCAATGGCCTTGGATTTGAAGTTGGTGAAAGCTCCGGTACTGCAAACAATCATGAACATAGAAAACCAGTAAGACAACCTAATGCTTACAAATTTAATGGGAAATGCTTTAACTATAACAAGTATGGTCATAGAGAAAATTAGTGTAGATCTAGAAATTATGAGAACACTAATGCACCCATCGGTCAATGTTCTAAGTGCAACAAAGTTGGTCACAATTCAGAAAATTGCATAATGAATGTAAGATGTTATGTTTGTGGAAGATTTGGACATCTATCTAATCAACGTAGAACACAAATCGGCATAGGATATGAAAAAGCTATTCAGAAAAACAATGCAAGACTTCACCGGCAAATAACAAAGGACCCAGTTTGAAAGGTAAAGAAAAAGTTGAAGAGGTAAAGCAAGAATTCTCAAAGCAATGGATCAGAAAGTCAGATCAAAATATTGATGGGAATACTCCTCCACTAGAAGAACAGAGTAACACTCCACCGGCAGGAGACTCTTCATCTAACTAAAAGAAAATCCTTTGGGGGTTTAGCAACAAATTGAAAAACATGCTATTATTCCCTTGGTTGATGGTGAGAAGTTGAATTACTTCTTTACCGGCAGATGAGTTAAGTTGTGACTTAACCGACAATCATTAAATGTGGTAGTTGGACAAAATAACATTATAAAGCAAGTGTTTTGGCTCCTTTTTCATTCACTGAACATTCAAATCTTCGAGAGTGCGAAAATCCTGAGCAAGGGCATCCATAGCGAGAAGTAAGCAAGTCATTCAAGAACTCCTCCCTAAGGTAGATTGAGGTATTTATAACTATGGCTTCATTATCCACTCTTGAATTTATTGCAAACCCTACAGTGATTGAAGTTGTCAAGCACCCTAGACCCGTATTCAAGCTTGTTCCCGAAATAGCGAACAAAGATGATACCATAGGTGCATTTTCTCAAATACCTAAGGGAGTGGTATATGTTGAAGATCCTAGAATATACATACAATGTCATATAGAGGAACTAGGAGATGATGAAATCAAAAACATGTATAGGACTATGATTTGTGATGAAAATGACAATATCAAACTGAAACACAAGGTAGTAGAAACCCTAGGTTTTGTGGATATTCTTAGCATTCCTGATTTTCCTGAAGATGTGATAAGAATAGTCCTAAGTAGAGTTAATGGTGAATTATTTCGGTTGGATTCAATTCATAAGATCACCAAAGAAGTTGTTAAGGCAGTAATAGGGTTACTTTTCATCGGTAGCAGACCTAACAGAACTAAAAGGGTCTCAAATGACACAGTGATAGACCTAACCGACGCAACATTTGACAAAAGGTCTCTAAGGGTAAATGATGTAAAGGACATCAATTTCAGATTTGTCAGTATGATTTTAGGCTAAAAAGCTACACATGCAAATAGGTTAAACTCAGTATCTAGCCTATGTATTAAAAGTGCATATAACATGGTTAATGATAATGCTAGAATAGATGTGTGTGAATGGCTCAAAGATGAATTGATAGACAATCTGAAGAAGATCAAAGGAGACAAGAAAGGAACTTTTAGATTTGGAAATTTGCTTGTATTTTTAATACTGTACATTACTAAGCAAGTACCCGATATTGGTAGGAGAGATTTTGGCTTTGATATACCGGTAGGAAAGCAACTATTGGATTTATTAGAAAACATGGGGGAAAACAGAGAGAAAATATAAATGAACACTTTCAAGCACTAAAGGATAGAATGAAGATAAGAATTAGGCTATCTCAGGCAATTGTGGACAAATATCAAAAGGAAATATGTATTGTAATCAAGAAAGATGAAATCTGGATGGAGGCAGTTGTCCCTAGAACTATCTGGGTAACTGAAATGGGATATGAAACAGATGCAAAATCCCTCCTTGAAGCACCAAAGGAACCCTTTGAGAAAGTCTTTGGCAATGTAGAAACAATTGAAAGTGGAATTTAGTCTAGGAAAAGAGTTAAGAAAGTTGAACAAACATTAAGGAAAGGCACTAGACAAACAAAAGCAATTAAGGAAGATGTATTGAAGCAAACTGGTATCAAAGAAAGTGAGTTGGAAGGACTTCAATTGGAAACTCATCTTTCACAGGTTACAACTTCCTCTGAGAGTGATATACCGACGGTATTCAAAAGGGTAGAAAGGAAAAGAAAACCCTCACCGACACCCTGACCTACACCCAAGAGAATAATACAAAAGCAACAGGCAGTGAGGTCTCCAGTTAAGAAGTTAACTCCAAAGAAGAAGAAGGTAAAACAAGGCATTTCTCCACTGGATAAACTCCTTAGTGAAATAATAGAGGATGAAAAGTTGAAAAACATTAGCAAACTGTATAACACACTTTCCACTGATGACAAAGAAAGCATAGAAAATTGTATAATTTTACACTTGGATATATACAAGAAATTTTTGATGGAAATTGTTGATGAAATACCCACTGATCTCTACAAAAGTCTTGAAGCTAGAAGGTTATCTATTGTTGAGCTAGACAAGATAATAAAAATTGAGAAATTGCTTGTAGTTCACCAAGTGAACTCACCTGAAGAGATTGATCAATTAATCAGTGAGGCCAACCGAAAAATATTTTCAACCGCTCACTGACATGTAGCACTGATGGAAGGAAGAGTAAATGAAATTTCATAAGAGACTTCGGATCAATGGGACATATCCTTTGTTGAAAAGGAGAAACAAGAAGAACTCAAAAGACCCAAGACTATCAGAGTATATCAAAAAGATAGGGATAAGGGGAAAGGAAAGGTAGGTTGACCTCCAAACCTTAAGATAACTGATGACTTACCCCCACCTATTTTTGATACTCCACCAGCACATACTGCTAATAATCAATCGACTACAGAGAGCATGGAGACTCCTCAAGAGGATACAAATCCTAAGTCTAAAGTTTTGTACACTATGAATATAGACACCCAAGAGGTGAATATTATGGTGGACAAAGAAACCACTGAGGATAAGAAGGAAGATGTGGCTACTGAGCCACCAATTGTAGATGTTGAGGTTGGAGTTAGTGAGACTGTAAATATAAGCACTAAAAAACCTATGGATAGAGAAATTGACAGAGGACACCACTGAGAAATCATCTGAAGTAGCAGTAAATGAAACTGAAAAAACAATCAAAGGTAAATATAGAGAAACCAAAAGTACATACAGAGACTACATCTGAGAAACCAGCAGTTGAGAGCTCCGAGAAACCTTCCGAGACATAGATGGAGAAACCTTCTGAGACACAGATGGAGAAACCAAAACAAAAACAGGCTGAGACACAGGTTCAAACCGAGACAATGCCACTAGTAAAAGATGAAAAGTCTAAACCTTTGCTAATAGAAATGCATACTCAAACAGATCCTCCTCAAAGAGAGGAAAGAAAAGTTATGACCACAACCAATAGCATAGAAAATGTCAAAATAGTTGGGCAAACTTTTGGTACTTCAATGACAGAGTTCAGACCAACAAATGTAACATAAGTATTATTGGATTCTATTAAGAACATAACTGAGTGTAATGCACAAGCCTATAAGGCTATTGATCACACAATTCCTATTCTTAAATTGATAGCACCCAAGTGTATTGTGGATAATAAAGATTCTCTAGGTAAACTAGACACATTGTCTAAATTCATAATCGGTAACATTTTGACAGTTGATCAGATCAATGAAGACACATTTAAAGAGAGGATGAATAAGGAGAAAGAAAAATTCTTTGAGGAAATTGTAAAGAAGAATGAGGAGAAAATGGAAACCTTATTACCGACACTAGGGGAAACAA
Source organism: Cryptomeria japonica (assembly GCF_030272615.1). NCBI lineage: Eukaryota > Viridiplantae > Streptophyta > Pinopsida > Cupressales > Cupressaceae > Cryptomeria > Cryptomeria japonica. Next base: position 148,091,298 of record NC_081409.1, on the reverse strand, counting down.
TTTTGGATTTCAAGAAACTGTACAGAGATACTTGTAAAACTAAGATTTTGACAGAAGACATAGAGTCATAGATTAGAAAAGCACAAGATGAAATCAACAATATTGTTGATAACTTAATAGGCACATCAGATTCATTTTTGCAAATAGACAAGAAAATTGCAGATCTTGAAGAGAAAATTGAGTTGTTAGAAAAGGATAAAGAGAAAATAAAGCATAAGGCAAAGAGCTTAAAATGCAAACTAGGTCCTAAACTAGATTATCTCATTTCTTTGAGAAAAGAAATTTATGAGGCCTTGGTCCCCAGAATTAAGACACCGGAAGAGAAAATGCACATACTCACTGGTACAGTTTAAAGAACACCAGCGACATTAACAGATAGCAAAAGATTTAGCGACAGTTTAAATTTGGTTTTGGCAGATCTTTTCAAGGTTGTAACCCACCAGTTACAAGAATCTAGGAAGGAACCACACTCCACAGATAGTGAATGACCACATTTGTCATTGATGTCAAAAGGGGATTAGTGAGAAGAGAAAAATGATCAGAATAGTACATCCTCAGCTCAGGGGAGCATACATTTTTGACAACATAGTTTTGGCAAGATATTTTGGTAGATTCTTTTTGGACAACTTTTTTTGATTTTTCTCATGAGTGTTGCCATCAATGCCAAAGGGGGAGATTGTTGGAAAATACACACTCCAATGAGAAATTATAGGTGATTGAAGGTATTGTCATTGTTGTCAACCTTACAATCATGTGATACCGGTAGGCAGACACAGGCACCGATAGACTCTACACCGACATACAAATCACCGGCACCAAAAGGAAGATTATTAGCACCCTATGCAACAAGAATTTTGTATAAATATATTTTGTAATTAATTGTAAAATCTTTTGGAAGATGACTTGGTGGATTGTAACATGACTCATATAAGTATGAGATCACTGTAGATCATTTAAAAAGTGAAGCATGAAAAGAATATAGCAGACCTAATGTGCAAATTATTAGGATAAGGTTTATGTATATTGCAGAGCTTAAATCAGCACTGAATATGGCATAGTAGATGTTGATCTAAAGTATTACAATACATTGGATTTGTATAATCCAATTTTTTAAGTCAATGTGACTTCTTTTGTAACTGAGCAGTGAGCTCTAGGCACTTGGCCTTCCTGCATGTGCAGGCCCCTATTGTAAGCAGTAATGTTCTCTTATTGGCCAGTAAGCAAATATTGTGGGTCACAAATCCCACTGAGTTTTTTTCCACACTAGGTTTCCTCATTAAAAATACTGTGTTATGGTGTGTCTCTTATGTTGTGGTTATTGCTCTTATTTACTGCATTATTTTTGGTTTACCGGTACACAGTTTTGATATGCTTTCCATGTTATAATTCAAATAAATTCTTATACCAGTCAGATACTGAGAGGATACTGATTCACCCCCCCTCTCAGTATCTTTGAGAATCCTAACAGGTAACACATCACAAACTCTAAGATCTCATAGATATTACAAACAAATCGGTTCAAACATGATCATTGAATTAAATAGAAATCATTTGCACATTGTCCTAGACAACCTCAACCACTCCTTGATCACCACACATAGGATCTTTTAGCTCATCACGGGGTTTCCACTTCATGCTATGCATTTGCTCATTCCCAAGATAAAATAGTTATCTCTACGTGCCAAAACCCACTTTGAAACTCATCACGTGCATCATGCATACATGGCATAATCATCTTTGATCACCATTTGACCATAGATCAACACAATCTATTCACCATGCTCAGGGTTTGGCATATCAACAACTAGGGTTACTGATTGATCTTATTGCTACAATAGTAATATTGGTTTCCATCACTACTCAACTATTGATTGCAATACAACTCCATTACTGGTTACAATTGACATTAATGACAACACTTAAACTTAATTAATGCAATCTTCATGAAATACCAACAATCTCCCCCTTTGGCATTGATGGAAATACAAATATCAATACCCTTTGACTGTGATGATTGAGAGTAATGCACATACACAGGTATAGGAATCCTAGTTTACATTTTTCCATAGACTCTTCTTCAACTGAGTCTCCATGTCTTCAGCTGGTAACTGGATATAGTTCTTCTCCCCCTTTGACAATAATGCCAAAATGAAAGTAAAACTTATAGTGTCATACTTCACTATTCTTCAACTTGTTGCTCCCCTTGTGGAGTAGCTCCACTCTACACCAATCCTGCTTCAAGATTCTTCAATTAGCTCAGGGACTAATGTCTTCCACATCTGTTTAACTGACCTCATATAGGGGCACAACCCCTAGATGACCTCTAAGATACTCAAAAGTAGCCTTAGGAAGAGGTTTAGTAAAGATATCTGCTAGTTGTTCCTTAGTAGACATGCTCTAGCAACACATCTTTACTCTGCACTTTCTCTCTCAAAAAATGATATTTCAGCTCAATATGCTTGGTTTTGGCATGCAACATTGGGTTCTTTGAAATATTTATTGCACTGATGTTTTTTGGCATTATGGATGAATTGATTATGTGTTGCATTGATTTTTTGTCATTGATGTCAACACCAGCTGATATGGATGGTTACCGACAGACAAGTTTTTGGTTACCGACAGAAGACCTAGTGTTAGCAACAAAAGAGATTATCTGTTGGACACTTCCGACATGTTTGGATCAGTGAAGTATATTGGATTATGCTCCATGATCATATTTTGGTCAGTTATTATTGGCTTGGTAATTGGATTTTATTATACACTCTGGTAAACTCTTACTGACACTGGTTTAAGGCTTTACGGGCAGAGCTTTCATTGAGGAATCATGACAGAATGCACAATTGGTGTTGGTGCAGCTTCTTTGAGGATTTCAAGATGCTGAAGATGTTCTTTGATCATGCTTCAAATGGTTGAAGACATTGCTTTGGCGTGGTGGACCCAGAATAGGTCTGGTACCTATCTAGGTTATGGACTAGTATCATGCTAGCGTGTACTCTACACGTTACCTGGATGATTCGAGATGATTTATGGATTTGTTATTATTGTTTTGGTCTTAAAGCCAACATGGCATATCATTGTAAATGGAATAATGTAATATTATTGTAATATCTTTAGGTGGCCGACCTAATTGGTTTAGGCCTTAGGGTTTGTATAAATAAGAGATAGAAACTCTTTGTAAAGTATCATGGTTATTGGAAAGGTCATGGTCAAGGAATGTAATGTGCGAATATTGTAATATTATTTAGGTAGAGGATTTGATTGGTCATTGGTGATCGAATTGGATTCAGAAGAGGATTTAGTCCTCTGACATTGAGCTTAACTGAGACTGTAATCAGGCATGGTAGATGCTATTTCCAACAGTTCACTCTATTGGATTTTTGTCCATTTATCTTGAGAAGGTTTTAGCCTCTCTGTAGTTAGTGAGACTCTTTTTGTAATGATCAATATGCTCTAGGCAGTGTGCCTTCCTGCAAGTGCAGGCCCCTCATTGTAATACATACTTTCTGTAGAAGTATCATCTATCGGCATTCTACACTCAATGAGAATGGTTGATGTTGTCATTGATGACAACCAACTGGCAACAGGTTTATACACATTCATCAGCAACACAAACATCATCTACAATCACTAGCAAGAACATTCACTAGTATCCAGATTACACCGACAATGATGCATACCGACACTCAGGCTGACATGAGACAAGTTTCAATTATGTGAATTGTATTGTAAATATAATTAATTATTTGTAAGCTGACATGATGTATTGTAAAGACTCATATATGTATGAGATCTAATAAGTCATTTTTGTAATAGCATGGAATAGAATAATATTATTTAGAAGATAACAAAAGGATTTTTTAATAAGGCAGATAGGTTATGTAAGTGAATATCATTCACCGGAAAGGTTTTTGGTTAAGGTTTCTATCAGAGCTTAAACCGGTACTGAATCAAGCATTGCAGATGCTATTTTAAGCAGTACATTGTATTGGATTTAATTATCCATTTTTTAGTCAATGAGACTCTTCTTTTGAGCAGTGAGCTCTAGGCTGTTGGCCTTCCTGCATGTGCAAGCCCATGTTGTAAGTAATATTTGTTCATATTGGCTAGTGAGTAAATATTATGGGTCATAAATCCCACCGAGGTTTTTCCCACACTAGGTTTCATCGCCAAAACATCTTGTGTTATGGTGTGCATTTATGTTGTCTCTGTTACTTCTATTTACTGCACTATTGCTTGTTTAACGGTACATTAATTTAAGTTGCAAAGTTATAAATTAGTTCAAATATTACACTAAATGGTTAGAAACTGATTCACCCCCCCCTCTCAGTGTCTTTGGGGCTGTCATTGCATCTAACAATTGGTATCAGAGCTTGGTCCTCTATTTGCGAAAGCCTAACAACTTGAGGAAGATTCAGAAACCGGTATTGATGGAGAATTTGAGAAAACATTTGGAAGGAGCTCTTGAAGATTTTGATTCAAAAAAATTGAAGAATATCAAACTTGAAGATGATCTGAGGACTGCTAAGGAATTCATTAAAGGACTTCAGGAGAAATTGGCTATAGCACAAAACAAGAGAAAGGAACTTCATGAGCAAATGAAGAAACATGATGATGAAAAGGAAACTCTTAGTGATATTGCCGAGAAGTTGAGGCAAGAGAACACTAACATGAGGAATGAAATGCAAGATTTAACCATGAGGCTATGTAAGGATATTGAAGATAGAAAGAAGAATTAAAAAGACTTGACTAGGAGACTTAATGATGGAGCAAATGAAAATATGAGACTTTGTCATGAGAATGATATGCTAAAGACAGATCTAATTCACATGCAACATGATAAAGAGGAGCTTAGGAGACAAATTGAAATTCTAGAAAATGAGTTGATAAATGCAAAACACAAAGACACATTCAAGAAAAGTTCAGAAAGGCTTGATGTCATGCTGAAAAGACAAAGAACTGATGGAGATACAATTGGACTTGGATTTGAACATGGAGAAAGTTCTAGGACTATAAATAATCAAGATCGTAGCAAACCGGTAAGACAACCTAATGCTTATAAATTTAATGGGAAATGTTTCAATTGCAACAAATTTGGTGATAGAGAAAATCAGTACAGATTTAGAAATAATCAGAATACAAACTTACCCACCAATCAATGTTCCAAATACAATAAAGTTGGTCACAATTCCAAAAATTACAAAATGAATGTGAAATGCTATGTTTGTGGTAGATTTGGACATTTATCTAATCAATGCAGAACACAAACTGGTCAAGGATATGCAAAATCTATTCAGAGGAATAATATAACTTGTTATGCATGTAACAAGATTGAGCATATTGCAAAAATTTTGTAGAAGCAAGACTATACTGGCGAACAATAAAGAATCCAATGAGAAGGGAAAAGAAATAGTAATAAAATAAAATAAGAATTTTTAAAACAATGGATTAAGAAGAAAGATCAAAGAGTTGATAAATTTGTCTCTGCATCGGTAGAATAGAGTAACCCTCCACTAGTAGGAGATTCTTCATTTAGATAAGGAATAATCCTTAGGGGGTATGGCAGCAAGTTGAAAATCATGCATTCTACCCTCTGTTGATGGTAAGAAGACACATTTTTTCTTTATCGGAAGATGTGTTAAGATTTCAATTAACTAGCAAGCATTTAATGCAGGTTTTGAAGAATTTTTGGTTATAAAGTACCAAAAAACCCTCATTTCAATCCACCAAGCATCCAAGCATCCAAGCATTCAAAGAGCGCAAAGAGAGATCAAATACATCCTAAGGCGAAGCAACAAATTTTTTTCAGGTATTCAAAGATTTCAAGTAAGAGGTATTTATCTTTTGAAGTGGCATCTTCATCTTCTGTACCTGAGCTTATTCCAAACCCTACTATGGTAGAGAACATTAAGCGACCTAGACCCGTATTTAAAATTATCCCTGAAATTGACAAGCAAGATGATTCTATCGGAGCTTTTTCAAAAATTCAGAAAGGAGTCGCTTTTGCCAAAGACTCAAGAATTTATATTCACTGCAACATAGAAAATTTAGGGTCTAATGACTTAAAGAATATGTACAATGATATTATTATTGATGAACAAGGTTTGGTTAAACCAGAGCACAATATTGTAGGAGACTTAGGATTTGTTGAAATTCTGAACATACCTAAATTTCTAAAGGAGGTAGTTCATCTTGTACTGAGCAGAGTTCATGGAGAGTTTATGTGGCTAGACTCTATCTTTAAAATCTCAAAGGAAGCAATCAAGGTAGTTATTGGTTTACCCTCAACCGGTAGTAGGCCTGACAAAACAAAGAAGATACCTAACAAGGGTATTATGGACCTAACCGAAGCCACATCCAACAACCGATCTCTTCGGATTAATGACATTATTGATGCAAATGTGAGATATGTGAGCATGGTACTTGGCTATAGGGTAAATCATGCAAATAGATTAAATTCAGTTTCCAGCTTATGTATCCATAATGTGTATGAGATGGTTAAGAACAATGCTAGGATTGATGCCTGTGAATGGCTCAAGGATGAATTGATAGATAACCTGAAAAAGATTAAGGGTGACAAGAAGGGGACATTCGGTTTTGGCAACCTACTTATGTGTTTGATGGTTTACTTCACCAAAGAGATACCCCACATTGGTCTTAAGGACTTTGGATATGACATCCCTATAGGCAAACAAATCATGGAAGCTATTACCGGTATGGGCTCTAATAGTGACAACATTATAGCAGACTACTTGAAAAACTTCCAAACTAAGATGAAGGCTAGAGAAAGGATACCACAAAGCATTGTAGACAAGTATGACAAGAAAATATGTTTTGTAATCAAACGTGATGAAACATGGATGGAAGTTGTTACTCATAGAACTATTTGGATAACAAAAATGGGATATGTAGTTGATCTAAATATTCTTGAAGCATATGCTGAAACACTTCTTGATGCACCTAAGAAACCATCTGAAGAAATTTTTGGTAATGCTGAGACCATTGAGAGTGCTGTTTTGATGCAGAAGTAGAGAAAAAGAAGAGAAAAAATCATCTAAGATGCATTCAAGATGGCTAAGAAGGTTAAGGAAAATGTAATGAACTTGAGTGGCATATCTGCTAGTGAACTAGAAGGATTGGAATTGGTATCTCATGTTTCACTGGTTGCCACTTCTTCGGATACAAACAGTGGAAAAGCCACTTAGTTCAAGAGAGTTGAAAGGAAGAAGAGAAAACCCTCACCGGTACCTTCTCCTTCTCCTAAAAAGGAAAGAACTTTAAGGAAGAAGCAACGGGCTATAAGGGAGCCTAAGAAAAAGCTAACTCCTAAGAAGAAACAAACTAAGACACCTGATACCCTAACACTAGAGGAATTGGTAAATGAGATAACACAAAAAGGTAATCTCAGTAATGTGAGCAAATTGTATCATTCTTACAAAGATTCTGACAATGACACAATAGAGGCTAGTATTATTTTGCATATAGACATCTATAAGAAGGTTTTGATTGAAGTTGTAGATGATCTGTTGAATGAATTGTATCTAAGATTAGAGGCTAAAAGAATGTCTATGATGGAGTTAGATAAAAAGTTAAAAGTTGAAGCATTATTGGGAGTACACCCTGTTAATTCTAAAGAGGAAATTGATGAACTAATTTCTGAAGCAAACTGGTCAGTTTTTGTAAGTGGACATCGACAGGTTAGCCTAATGGTTGGGAGAGTGAAAGAAATAGCTGATGAAACTACAGACAAATGGGACATATTTTTTGTTGAAAAAGAGAAGAAAGAGGAAAGGGAGAGATAGAAAATGGATAAATCTTTTGTGAAGGTATACCAAAAGGACAAAGGTAAAAACAAATTTGGTAGTATACCTATTATAAAGGTCATAGATAACATTCCTCCACCAGCACAAGATACTCCGCCAATAACTTCAGATACACCAGCACATACAAACAGTCAACTGGATAAGGCAACTGAAGAAGTAACACATGATGAAACTAACCCAGATTCTGAAATTCTTTTCACTATGAATGTTGATACACAAGATTTTAACATTGTTGTGGATAAAGAGACTATAGAGGTTAAGGCAGCCGATGCTAAGAACAATGAGATCTCTGAGTCACTGGCACACTCTCTTGCCTCTCAGAACACAGAGATACCGACAGAGGCTAAGGTAAGTAACACTGAGAAACCAAAGATAGAGAAACCGACATATGTAGAGGTACTTACATAGATTGAAAAACTAGAAGAAGTAGAGGTAGTAACATAGACTGAGAAACCAACATAAAATGTAAATAAAGAGGAAGCAATTGATGGAAATAAGGAAGAAATAGTTAAGGTAATTGGGCATGTATCTATTGAAAGGAAATCCATTGCAGAACCAAGAACATCCACTAGAGAATTTAGACCGACTAATGTAACAAATGTTCTTTTGGATTTAATTAAGAGGATAACAGATTGCAATGCCTTAGCATTTAAGGCTATTGATGACACATTACCTCTTTTGAAGATGATTGCACCAACTTGTAAGATAGATCACATTAATGATTCTTCAGGTAAATTTGACGCATGGTCCAAATTTATTTCTAAAAATGTTCTAACCATAGATAAGGTAAATGAGGAAACTATAAAGGAAAGATTAGATAAAGAGAAAGGTGAATTATTTGAGAAAACTATCAAAGACTGTACTGAGCATATGGATTAATTATTACCGATACTTAATGTCTACTCCAACAATAAGAATAATAAATCTAATTGAAGTCTTAACCCAAAATTTGGACATTCATTTGGTAAAGTTACTATTTTCATGGCTAGTGCTCATTTGATTGTCAACCCAGGGATGTAAAACTTGAAATGGGTCTGCACTATATATGCACTAAATTCCTTCAATAGCTATTCTGCATTACTGCAGCAACTAACATTATGCAAAAAGGGAAAGCAAGAATGGAAATTATGGAAAGGCTACAGGAAAAAACTTCTACATAGTATTCATAAAAATAATGCTGGAAAGATCTAATATGAATAATAGAAATTACTTTGTTCTGGCTAGCTGTAGGAACAGTCAGTGGATCTATTTCTAGTGGTTGCAGGAATAGTCAAAGCAAGAACTTATACTATGACTAAAGAAAGAAAACTAATTTCAATGAATACACACAGGATCACTCACCAAGTGGGCCCCCTTGGATGAGTGATATCAAACTTCCAAAAAACTACTTTTAACAGATTAGAACAACATAATTTTATTCATTAATTCCTAAAACGGATTACATATTTTGAAAAGAAACTCAAGAATGCTTATAAAAAATCCTCTGCTCTATTCTTTTCTATTCTGTCTAACCTCTAAGAAAAAGGAAGAGCTTATTATCAAAGAGAAGATCAACTACAATAGACAACACAAATCATGCCCAGAAGAAGAGGCGGATGATTGACTGATAAAGAAGATAACTAGAGCTTGGCTACAGGAAACATGGATCTAAACCAAACCACAGTCTTTGCATGTCATGGCGGTGTTTGTAAATTCAATGCTCACTAAATTAAGACTTTGGTAGTGTCTCTTAACTGCTCCACCTATGCCATACCTTGCACTTGCTTAGCTCCTCTTCAGTTTGATCTTCAGTTATCTCTTATGTGATCTTTCCTTCTTTAGGCACGAAAGGAGAATATCCACCGTGACATCATTTATTACCTACACTACAACAAAAACAACATACAAGGACATACATACACATTTTATTTTATTAACACATCTGTAAAGTGGAAAAATCGAACCCTAGTTGTTCTCCCCTCCCCGACTCCAAGGAGAGAGAAGGGAGAGTCACTAGGGTTGATGGTTTTCACTTAGGGGAGACTTTACATTCAAAAGAGGGGTTGAAACCCACAAGATCCAATCCCACGCAATGCAAGATTGGATTCTAAATGAGTTTCAAGGGTTGTGACATCAAGGATACCCTCTTTTGTAAAGAATGTAGATAGAAAGATTGAACTAGGAATGCATGTAAAGTAGGAAAGATTCGCTTATAAACAGAGATAGGGATATGGGATGAAGCTGCAGATCTGGAATTAGCAGGAAAATGTCAAGACGATGTTGTTCTACAAATTTGAGTGAAATTTGATGGGACGATGGCACCCGGCGTGCACACGGTCCTCCGAAAAATCCGCGAAACGAAGGGGGATCTGTTCGTCTCTGCACAAGGATTCCAAATCTTCAATTACAGCGGCGCACCTGCAACCTACACACAAAAAAGAGAGGATGATTGGGGGGTTAGGGATGAGGGGTTTTCCTTTAGGTCAAACCCCGGTTTTGGAATTAACCAAGAAATGAGAATGTTGTAAATGTAAATGTTTGTAATGTAAACAAGTACTGATACCTTGTTGTAAGAATGTTTGTATTCTTACATGCGAAGGTGTAATGTATGTAGTATGTTGTATGTTGTATGTGATCTCCTCTTCAATGGTTGAATCCTTGTCTTGAATGCAACACTTAGCCTTGAATGGAGACTTAGAATGCTCAATTGCTTGAAGGAATGCTTGAATGCTTGAATGCTTGAATATCGTTTCCGCCTTTTTTCCCTCTACCAAAATGGGAGAGGAAATGTAGTTTATATACTTGTCAATTAGAGCTGATAGACTGATTTTTCTGACCTTAGGCCGACTTAGGAAGATTATTTTCCAATTTGCAAACATAAAGACCCGAGACGCAAAAGAGACCAGGCCCAAAAATAGGGCCAGGGACCAGGGCGCTGGGCGCCCTAGTCCTGAAGGACCAGGGCATTGGGCGCCATGGTCCCACCTCCAGGCACAGCAGGGTGCAAGGAAGATCAGGCCAGGGTGCTGAAAAATGCAGTTTTTGATGTCATGAACAAGTTTCGGGGTCTCCATTCAGGTTCCGTGTTGCATCGCCATCGTGAAGACCCAAATGTAGTCAAAATTGCAAGTGTCGCAATTTTAGGACGCTACATTTAGCCCCCACTTTAGCGGGAGTATAAGCGTATGCTCATACTTCCGATAAAGTACAAGGAAACAAGATTGAAAAACTTTCACCACGTCAAGGAGGCAAGATACACCAAGCCCCCAGTGGACTAAGGATCTTACGACTTCGATTGACAAAGTAAAAGGGAAGATCACGAGGGAGAACCATGACTGTCAGTAGTAAGGTTCCGTCACTATGAGCCATGCAAGAAAGATATCAAAAATTTTCAAGGCAAAACTAAATTTGTCAAGAAATTTTCAAGTATCTTGAAAAGATATGGACGGGATGTATGCCCCCCTACGTTAAAGCGATCGCAAATGCCTCACCGGGGGTGATTGCTTTAAGGTAGTGATACATATAAGAAATGAGAAAGGAGCACGTTATCACAAGGATTTAGCACCCAAGTGTGAGATAAGCCCAAGGATAATAGACACAAAACACAAAGCACAAGGTGACTTTGCTTTCCTCGGGGTCAGTATGCTGTATGATAATTCATGTATATCATATGTATGTATGCATAATTGTTCTTCATTCCCCAATCAAGGAAGGTCACCTAGAAGAAGGGAACACATGTGTCTTTTGAGTCAACATGAGAGAGACCAAAAGAGATCTCAATGTTTTGCATCGTCCTCAAGTAGACAACACTAAGGACAACAAATAGAAGAATGAGAATAACACATAGAAGAAGTAACAAAAGAGATCAAGAGAGGAGGAGAGAGTCTGCTATGCTAATGAACTAGTCTAGCACGTCATCTACCCCCCGATCTTGCTGATCAATATTTCGGGAAGGTAGGAAACACGCTAGAGGAGGAACATCCAACACAGTAGATGGAGCTATCACAAGATCCAAACAAGGGCTATGTTCATGTTCCGAGCCACGTCGTTCTTGTCTAGGGGCTAGGATAAGTGCTTTAGAAAATTCATTAGATAAATGGTTATCAACATCAACATATTCATATTCACTATCAGAATGAACAGGAGTAACATTTTCATCATGAATAACATTTTCATCATCAAGATTTATAAAAATAGGATCTTTAACTCGCACAGGATCAAGACCATCATACATCTTATGTTTAGGAGATTTCGGCTCAATCGTCGGCTGAGGAGAAAATAGAATAATACTGGCTGAAGGTGTTTTTGGGGATTGCAAAGTTTGAGAAGTAGCTGCCTGAGCTCTAAGACGACGCTTTCATCGGCGTTCACGTGCAGAATGATTTCATCTAGTCTTAGTGGGAGGTTGAGAAGATTGAGGAGGAGGAATGTTCTCATCCTTATCACTTGGGTGTTTAGGTTGTGGTCTCTTAGGTTGAACAATAGGAGAAGAGGAAGGTCTCTTCTCTCCACAAGAGGAAGGAGGAGGAACTGCTCCATATAAGGGAGGAATATTTGGTTTAGGAAGGAGACCAAGTCCATCATGACGAGGAGGTATAGGTCTACTTTTAGGAAGTTTATTAGATATAGACATAGTCACATTCATAGGAATGGGTTGGGAATCTTCTTGAGGAAAGACATTAGTTTTATCTTTCAAAGGAAGAACTTCCTTCTCAAGAACGATAGGAATATCAAGTTTGGGTGTTCTAGGTTCACTTAGAGATAGGATCATATCTTTTTTCCACCTTTGATAAGATTTGAAAAGATGATCACTTCACGGAGGAAGAGATTGGAATTGTTTAGGCCAAAAGTAATCAATAGGAATGCTAGAAGTTCTTTCAGCTGGTTTAAAGAGACTATGATTGACAGTAACAACTTCACCATTATGGGGAAATTTCAAACACTTGTGAATAGGAGAAGCAATAGCTTTCATGGAAGACAACCAAGGATAGCCTAGCTTCACACGAAATTGCTCGGATGATGGAATAATAGCAAAGTCCACATCAAGGAATTTGTTATGGACCTCAATAGGTAATGTAATAGAACCAATTGCAGGAGAAGAAAATGCATCAAATAATTTCACAACCACATTTGTTTCATCATAGATCACTTGATTCAATTGCAAAGTAAAAAGAAATTCTTCAGTAATGATATTAACCAAACAAGAAGGATCAATAAGCACTCCATGGCAAGGTGTATTCTTGACTTTTGCAACTATATATAAAGGACCATCAGGTGCCTTGATAGTTTCACTGGAATCAAATGTGATGGAAGGTTCTTTAGGGATTTTCTGCTGCTCTACAAAGTTAATCACATTCGGAGTCATGGACACAAGATCATCAGGTGAGACAGAGGAATCAGTAGTATCAATCGCATTAGAAGTATGAGAAGGCAATGGATCAGTAAAAATCTTAAGATTTTGGTTAGGAGGAGCTACAGATGTGTTGCCTTTATCATTCACACCAGAAACAGAGATAGTATTATTATCAATCAAATCTTGAATTTTACCCTTTAAAGCAAAACACTTTTCAGTATCATGCCCAGGATGACGATGAAATTGACAAAAAGATTTGTTATCAAAATAGGGTGAATTAATCTTTGCAGGGTCTATTTGCCTTATAGGAGGAAGAGTAAGCACATTTTGTTCCAATAACAATACTATGCAATGATTCATTCAAAGGAGTAAACTTTCTTTCTTTCTTGAAAAACTTAGAAATAGGAGGCACACCTGATGCCGCATTCACATTGTTGTTGATGATGTTTTCATTGAATTTAATGGACTCTCTGTTCGGTTTAAACTTCCCAAATGGTTGTTGACTACTATCACCCTTATCACTCGGAGCCATAGGATTTGCTTGTTCCGTTTGACTCACAGTCAGTTGATAATTGTGAAGAGTTGCGCACAACTGTTGGAAAGAAGTAAACTCAGAAAGCAGAAGTTTTTCTCTAATATCTTTTTGTAAATTAGAAATAAAGATTCTTTGAATATCATTGTCAGGTACTGGAAAGGAAATTTGAGCATACAAATGCTTATATCTACCAATGAAATCAGTCACTTTTTCTTTAACACCTTGTTTACAATGCATTAAATCAATCAAAGTAACTTTAGGACTTATATTGTTTTGAAATTGTTGAATAAAAGCATTTGCAAGTTGTTCGAAAGAAGTAATAGAATAAGAAGGCAACGAGAAATACCATTGTAGGGCTTTATCTCTTAATGTTCTAGTAAACAGTTTTACAAGCAACCTTTGGTCATAAGCAAAATCAGTACATATTGTTTGAAAGGTCTTAACATGTGTTAGAGGATCATCCTTACCATTATAAAGCTCCAAATGCGGAATTTCAACATGTTTAGGGGGGATAGCTCGAACAATGTCAAGAGAAAGTGGGCTCGCAACATCAAATGTGGGCACACTAAACTTAGATTGATTCATAGAGGCAATTTGTTGCTGTAAAGAAGAAACAGTTTGTGCAAGATTGTTAATGGTTGCTTCAGTCGAAGAGTTCATATTAGATGTGTTAGATTGTGATGGAGGTGTTATCTTATTGAAAGAAGGTAGAGAGTAAGGTGGTGGGACACTATGATAGTTATTCATAGGAGATGATTGGAAAGGAGGAACACTACAAGGAGGAATGGAATGGTTAAATGAATTGCCCCCTTGCATCATGTTTATTTGTGGAGATATAAGAGGAACACTCATTGAAGGAATGAATGAAGAAGTTGGATTGAATGAAGGAAAAGGATTGATTGAAGAAGAGGGATTGCCCCCATGACTAGTGATCATAGGAGGAATGTCTTGTATTGAAGTAGTCATTATGTTTGATGTAACAGTAGGTATACTAGCAATAGAAGTCGTCAAAGGAATAGAATGATTAACTTGAGTAGGAGGTTGTGTATAACCTAAAGTTTCAGCACAACTCTTCATCGGCATCACATTCAAATCCACAATGTGTGCAATACCACACAAAATATCAATTCCATTCTTATCACTTTGAACCATACGTTTTAGACCCTCAATTAATGAAAGAGCTTCACTATCAGGGTATTCTTGAGACATCCATTGTCGAAAATCATCAAATTGGTTATCCAATTTTGAAAGTTGTTCCACAGAAACCTCATGGAGAGCTTCTTCATCATTAAGCGGATTAGAGGAATTACCCATGTCCTCGTTAAAAAGGCCATTCAAATTAGGTTCCATCTCCTTGGTAATTACACCTTGGAAGGACTTAATTCTAAGGCTTTGTCTAACGGGAATAGTGTAAGTAGGGCTTATTGTTGTAAAACTCATGCACTAAAGAGAGAGGGAAGATTTTGAATTTTAGAGGTAGAAAATTTCAATAAAATCAGCCAATCTCGTAGATTTAAGCTGTTAAATGCAATTAGGACAATCTCCCAAAATTTCGGAAAAAATGTTCGGGACCGTGGCGAACGGAGTGCACACGGTCCTCGCAACTTTTTTCGAGATTTTCAGGGATGAAAGTTATGATGATTTTAAAGCTAATCTGAAAAAATTGAGTGATTTTACGATCTGTAGATAGGCCAAATTAAAGTTGCAATCTCAAAATTGAACCCTACCAAGATTGTTGAAAAATGCAAATTTTGAATTTTATGATTTTAGAAGGAATACTGAAAGCAATGCAGGCTTTGAAATTTAAAAGTTGACTCAATTTCCACTTTCAAATTCGAATTTGAAAGTGGAAATCAAGGTTGTTGCAATTAAACACTTAATTTCAAAAGTCACAAACTGCAAAAATTTGAATAAAACACTGAAATTTTGAATAAATGCTAACACACTTTTCAGATTTAGGATAGTAAGAAACACAATTTTGACACAAATTTCAATTTCCACAATTTTTGAATGATTAGAAGCCTTAATCCAAGCAATCACTAGACCAACTTTGACTTTAATTTTGAAGGTGTTAAAATTGATAAAATCAGCCAAAATTCTGGATTTTAGCAGAAAAATACAGTAAGATCTAGCTCCCGAAATTTCGAAAAAAATGTCGGGGACGATGGCGCTCCGAGTGCACACGGTCCTCGCAACTTTTTTCCAAATTTTCAGGGAT
Organism: Cryptomeria japonica; assembly: GCF_030272615.1. Classification (NCBI taxonomy): domain Eukaryota; kingdom Viridiplantae; phylum Streptophyta; class Pinopsida; order Cupressales; family Cupressaceae; genus Cryptomeria; species Cryptomeria japonica. The sequence goes on along the minus strand of NC_081409.1, from coordinate 148,075,393 downwards.
GAAAGATATTGTGATTTTATTGCGGAATCCAAAGTTACGGTCGATTTGGAGGTGTTTTGATCAGTGAAATTATCAGTCAAAGGTTGAATCAAGGAGGTCTTAAAAATTAGGGTTTTGACATTTAACCACTTAATTTTCAGAATTAATGCACAAATATGAATTGACAATTTGCAATAGAAGGGTAGATCTGAAACAAGCATTAACAATTAAACATTTCACAAGTTTAATTACTTAAAAGAAAATTTTAGGGTTTTTATGCAATCAACCTCTAAAATTTGCAAAAGATCAAACATAGAAATTTAGGAAAGCAAAATTTTCAGATCTAACCATGAATAATCAGAATGAGGATGTTCACGTCGGGTTCACCAAAATGTAAAGCAGAAAAATCGAACCCTAGTTGTTATCCCCTCCCCGACTCCAAGGAGAGAGAAGGGAGAGTCACTAGGGTTGATGGTTTTCACTTAGGGGAGACTTTACATTCAAAAGAGGGGTTGAAACCCACAAGATCCAATCCCACGCAATGCAAGATTGGATTCTAAATGAGTTTCAAGGGTTGTGACATCAAGGATACCCTCTTTTGTAAAGAATGTAGATAGAAAGATTGAACTAGGAATGCATGTAAAGTAGGAAAGATTCGGTTATAAACAGAGATAGGGATATGGGATGAAGCTGCGGACCTAGAATTAGCAGTAAAATGTCGAGACAGTGCTATTCTGCATATTTGACCGAAAGTTGATGGGACGATGGCGTCCGACGTGCACACGGTCCTCCGAAAAATCCGCAAAACGAAGGGGGATCTGTTCGTCTCTGCACAAGGATTCCAGATCTTCAATTACATTGGTGCACCTACAACCTACACACAAAAAAGAGAGGACGATTGGGGGGTTAGGGATGAGGGGTTTGCCTTTAGGTCAAACCCTGGTTTTGGAATTAACCAAGAAATGAGAATGTTGTAAATGTAAATGTTTGTAATGTAAACAAGTACTGATACCTTGTTGTAAGAATGTTTGTATTCTTACATGCGAAGGTGTAATGAATGTAGTATGTTGTATGTGATCTCCTCTTCAATGGTTGAATCCTTGTCTTGAATGCAACACTTACCCTTGAATGGAGACTTAGAATGCTCAATTGCTTGAAGGAATGCTTGAATGCTTGAATGCTTGAATATCGTTTCCGCCTTTTTTCCCTCTACCAAAATGGGAGAGGAAATGTAGTTTATATACTTGTCAATTAGGGATGATAGACTGATTTTTCCGACCTTAGGCCGACCTGGGAAGATTATTTTCCAATTTGCAAACATAAAGACCCGAGACCCAAAAGAGACCAGGCCCAAAAATAGGGCCAGGGACCAGGGCGCTGGGCGCCATGGTCCTGGGGGACTAGGGCACCGAGCACCCTAGTCTTAAAGGACTAGGGCGCTGGGCGCCATGGTCCCACCTCCAGGGACAGCAGGGTGCAAGGAAGATCAGGCCAGGGTGCTGAAAAATGCAGTTTTTGATGTCATGAACAAGTTTCGGGGTCTCCATTCAGGTTTTGTGTTGCATCGCCATCGTGAAGACCCAAATGCAGTCGAAATTGCAAGTGTCACAATTTTAGGACGCTACAACATCTATTAATTCACATATGATATTACCCTAAATAATTCGCATGGCAATAGGAACAAATCACATGGCTATAGGAATAAATGGCATGGCTGCAGGAATAGACCAACAAAGTTCAAACATGATTCATAAGTTCATATTTAACACATGGAATACATATAGTCAATTTACAATACATCACTACTACTATGCAAACCAAAAGATTTCAAAAACCTAAGAGTTCTGATGATAAAAACATGACGAAGTCTCAACTTATCATGCCCCCCAACTTTAAGAGCTTGCTGATCCTACAACAAAAATAAATTTTTTAACTCTTGCAGAAACTCTCAAATCACCAATGGTGCCTTGACCTGTCCCCCTTGAAGCCAAGTTCCAATAAAACACCTTCATTTTTTCCAGCCTAGACCATGTGGCTGACTCTTCTTTGACTGCATCATAGTTCCGTTCCATAGGCTGACATGCCAAAAGTGGCCACATGAGGATTGGAGGCTGAAAGATCAATGGTAGCCAGTTGTTGGCTTTTTCCCTTCCTAACTATATATATTTGGGGGCTCTTCGAATAGCTGCCTGAAAATTCTATAGTGAATAAAGTTCTCCTTGCTTTAACTGTTCTGTTAAATTATTCTAGTGCTGAGTTCACCCTTCTATTGCAACAATCCTGTCAATCTGAACCAAATGCTCATATGTCTAATAGATTTCTTCTCTTATTGGAAGCACTAATTTTCTAACATCATCTCTTACCAGCAATTTTTGCCACTCATAATAAAGAACTCTTGGAGCTTTTGATTCTCTCCTTAATGGCAATGGACAGTCAAACTCTAATTTTTCATATTCCTTGGCTTGTGCCCCCATGATGATCTCATTTTGGATCCATGACATTAGTGCTTTGATATAGATATCCCCAATATACAATAAAGGGTTCCACTCACTGTCTGAGGGTACAACATAGTTATGTAAATACAATTCACATAGGAAATTCTTCATAGCTGGTGGAGAGGTTTGGTGAGCATAAAAGAATTCTTCAAGTATTTCTAAGGAGGGGCTAAGGTCCCTAATAATGTGGTTCAATTTGAGGTTCAAATGCTACTCCTTAAAGTGCATTGCATAAACCCTTGGAGGTGACCTACATTGCATCAACTCGGGAACCATGCCAGAAATTATTTCCACCTTAGCCTCTAATTCCTTAATTCTATTATCCCTCTTTACAATTTCTTTTTGCTGTTTATCAATAATCCCTTGCAACCTAGCCCTCTCTATTTCCCATTGTCTAAAAAATGTTAAAGCAATAGATAAACTACTTAGGGATGAAGGAGGTCTAATAGGTGTTACCTTGTACCCTGACCGTTCACAAGAGAACGTATCTACATTATGCTTTACTTTCCCACAGGCGTGATAACTCAATGATGAATGAATAGTACCAAACTAGTGCTGAGAGGGGGGGGTGAATCAGTATAGACAAAATATAGACCTAAACTGGTTCAGCAGCAATCACTCCAAATGACTGGCAAACAGTGACACCAGTTTGAAATAGAGTGCAACCAGTAAAACTCAAAACAACTAAAACAATCATAAACCGGTTACTCACTGAGCTTTCCACTCAACTCAGAACTACACTACCATTTCACCCTTATGTATTAACAGGTAATCTATCATCATATCTTCACAACAACTAGTTCAACATGTTTTATTGATAGGCATAAAACACAAAACCATCATATGCTTAACAGGTAATAACGAAGCATCACAAGATAAAAGCATCACACATGATACACATATTTTTCACGTGGAAACCCAACTGGGAAAAACCATGGTGGGGATGAATACCCACAAGCTTGTTGTTGAACTCTTTGGGAGTCTGCTCTATTAGAAGCCTTGTTCGGTTAAAGACATTACAAAAGGTTCTGCTAGGAACCGATCCTGTTAGAGATCACCCAGTTAAGGGATGGCTACAATACCCGGTTAAGGGTTAAACCCTATTAAGGGTACCTTGTTAGAGGATTTCAAGAACTTAATAGCTAAAGGATTTCCAGAGCTCTCTGGCTTTCCAAATCTCAATAACTTTGAGTTACCCTGTTAAGGGATTTATAGCAAGCAGGTTAAGGCTACTCTGTTAGGGGATTTTCCAACAAGCTGGTTAAGGCTACCCTATTAGGGGATTTTCCAACTATTGAGGTGGTTAGAGATCAACATGTATTACAATGATCTGGTAACAACACTCAATGCCAATGCAGATCCGCTTAAGCTCCTCTTCATCTTCTGCACTTACACTCTGCAGGTATCACTTCTCTCCTCTAGTCTGGCAAGGATCTCGTATCCCTTCTCTTGGATACTCACAAACAACTTTTGCCAACAACCTCTAAAAGAATCACAACATCGACCTTATAGGACAACAGGCAGGTTGGTAGCATAAACCCCAAACCCTAGACCTATTAGGTTAACGAATTCAAACAGTTCAATCTTGACCGTTGATCATATTGTATTGAATGCAATAGATCTTGAATAAATCTCAAGACATTCTCCACCATTCATTATCCACTGATTTCATGGTGGCTGATAATCCATCACGCATTTTCACCATTTACAAACTTCGCACATTCCCGTGGTAGATAGGGATAGTCTTCTTCATGCAAGATCCTTCACGCGCACAAGGTTGATGTGGCAACATGATCTATTCTTTGTTATACTACTTACTCATCACACAAAGATCACCAGTTGAGCCATACAGGCTTGAAGCACTTCAACTGGAAACCCTAAAGTTGAGACTACCAACTAGTAGTCATACAACACTTCCATGTGCCGGTTCCCATAACCATATGTCGGTTCACCTTGGAAAAGTACACCTCTTCACTTTGGCACAAATGCCAGGTAACAATGTTATACCAGTTCTCACATATGCCGGTTCATACCTCTTCAACATATTGACATCAATGACAACATACAATGTCATTATTTCCACATACCGGTTCACATAATGCCAACAATCTCATCCTTTGGCATTGATGGAAATATACAAAGATATCTCTCTGCTTCACATCTACTCCCCCAATTTTTGCAAATATCTTCTCCACTTTACATCTTCTCCCCCTTTGACAACAATGCCAAAATAGAGGCACAAGCTTCCCTATTCCATTATGTTGCTCCCCCTGAGGAGTAGCATCCTTCAACACATCAATCCTAAATAATGATTTGACTATGCAATACATGACTGATGTGAAGCATATACCTTTAGTTCACCTCCAGAAGGGGCAGTACCCCTAATTCACCTCTTAAGTGTGTAAATGTAATCTTTGGGAGAGGCTTGGTGAATATGTCTACTAACTGCTCCTTACTGGACACATGCTCCAGTGCAATCTCTTTGTTCTGAACCTTTTCCCTCAAGAAATGATACTTAAGCTCAAAGTGCTTGGTTCTAGAATGTAAAACTAGATTCTTTGAAATATTGATAGCACTTGTGTTATCACAGAATATACTTACTGGTTCAAATACAGGGATTTTAAAGCCTTTTAGTACATGCTTCATCCAAATTGTCTGAGTGCAGTTCATAAAAGCTGCAATATACTCCGCTTCTACTGTAGAATGAGAGATATAACTCTGCTTTTTACTCATCCATGAGACCAGTCTACCACCTGTAGGTCTCAGAGACAACTGAGAGGGGGGGGGGCTGAATCAGTTGTCTAATAAATTCAAACCAAAAACTTATTAACCAACTTAATGCTTAATACTAGTAAATCAGTTAAGTATGCCGGTAAACAGTGTTAACAGAAAATTGCTATACCAGTAAGAATTAATGCATGAAACATAAGCACAAAGTCATTCACAACATATGACACCAATATTTGTATGTGGAAACCCTGTAAGGGGAAAAACCATGGTGGGAAACCTTACCCACAATCAGATGATACTACTGCAGATAGTAAGTGTACAAAGAGGGGTCTGCACATGCAGAAAGGCCAACAACCTAGAGCTCACTGCTCAATCACAAATGGGAGTCGCACTGAATATAGTTGGATGGTTAAATCCAATAAGAATGTACTGCACAAAATAGCATCTTCATATGCTGGATTCAGTACCAGTGTAATGCTGATATGCTTCTGCAAAAACCTAACTTCACCTTTGAATGATGTCTTCATGTATACCTCTACTTAATCTCGCATATACCTTCACACAAATCTTTTTTGCATTCCACACTTGATCTTACAAATAAGATCTTACATTTATACCATACCTTAAGACCAATTTTAGTAGGTCGGCTCTACAAGTTATTACAATAAAAATATTTTACAAATAATATAATATCCAATGCAATAACCGATTGAACATGTTGGCTTAATGCATTTACAACAATAATAAATCATCTCCATAGCATGCCATGCTGATCTGGAAAAGATAAACCTGTCGGTGAAACCCTAGATAGCCTGGACCTATTCGCCGGTAAAAGCAAATATGCAAATAAGAATATACCAATGATTATTACTTCAAAATAAAGTGTCCACATGATGTCTTCGACATTACCAAGTGTCTTCCATGTTATTGCAGGTACCAGTGAGCATTATATCCTCCCAGTTAACCATATATCGGTAACTGTTGCACAGTTTATTGTTTGTCGGTGAATGTCGCTGGATCTCCAAAGTAGGTTTATTTAGTAGGTGTTGACATCAGTGACAAAACCATACCAAAATACCAACAATCTCCCCCTTTGGCATTGATGGCAACACCAGATGGAAAAACCATCAAAGTGCCAAAATAGAAATGCTAAGTACAAAAACCAACAATCTCCATTTCTCCCCCTGGGAGTAACATGTGTTTATCCAAAGATTTACCAATCTCTCCTTAAATGTGTTTTTCAAAATCTCTCCCAAAAAATATAATGTGTTTTTCCATAGATCTCTCTCCCCCTTTGACATCAAATGCCAAAGTCACAAAAAGTCAAGTTCATACAAAATACCAACCAATTCAATATACCAACTACTCCCCCTGAGAAGTAGCTTCCTCATCAAATACTAGAATAAAAGATTTGTCCATTTAATTCTGCCAGTTGATGACAATCATCAACTGTCTAAGTCTCTACTAGTGGAGGTATGACTCCGAGCTGATCTCTGAGATACTCAAAAGTTTCCTTAGGCAAAGGTTCTGTGAAAATATCTGCAAGTTGTTCTTTAGTATTCACATAAACGAGTTTTATCTCCTTTTCTTCAACTTTTTCCCTTAAAAAATTCAGTTTGATAGAAACATGTTTTGTTTTAGAATGTAATACTGGATTCTTAGATATATCAATTGCTGCAGTGTTATCACAATATATAGTAATAGGTTCCTTGCATTTTACCTTTATGTCTTTCAACATTTTCTTAAGCCAAAGTACCTGTGTATAGTTTGTTGCTGCTGCAACATATTCTGATTCTACTATTGATAAAGACGTACAACTCTATTTCTTACTTAACCAAGAAACTAATCTCTTTCTAAGAAAGAATGCTCCTCTAGTGGTGCTTTTTTTATCATCCACATCTCCTACCCAATTTGCATATGTGTATGCATATAGATCAAAATCTTCATCTTTAGGATACCATAATCCAAGATTTGTTGTACCTTGTAAGTACCAGAAAATCCTTTTTACTGCTGATTCATGATTTTCCCTATGATTACTCTGAAATCTAGAAACTATACATACTGCATTCATAATATCAAGTCTGGTTTGAGTCAAATATAGTAAACCTCCTATCATAGATTTGTATCTAGTTGGATTAATAGGTGTAGATTCATCCCTTTGAGATAGTTTGTCACTTGTTGTCATAGGTGTGCTTACCGGTTTAGAGTTTTCCATCCCAAATTTCTTAAGTAGTTCTTTCAAGTACTTAGATTGACTCAAAAATATGCCTTTATTAGTCTGTAAAATCTGCAATCCTAAAAAGAATTTTATTTATCCTATCATAGACATTTCAAATTCATGCTGCATTTCAAGAGAAAATTCTTTGCAGAATTCATCTTCTCCTCCAAAGATTATATCATCAACAAATACTTCAATAATCAAGATATCATCATTAGTTACTTTGTAATATAAATTGCTATCTGCATTTCCTTTAGTAAAACCAATCTTTAAATGATACTTATCCAATCTTGCATACCAAGCTCTTGGAGCTTGTTTTAATCCATACAGAGCTTTTCTTAATTTGCAAACCATATCATTGTCATCTGTCAAGGAAAATCCATCAGGTTGTTCAATATAGACTTCCTCTTCAAGATCTCCATTCAAAAATGCACATTTAATATCCATTCGATAAACTTTGTAATCCTTGTGAGCTGCAAAGGCCAAGAATAATCTAACTGCCTCAATTCTGGCTACCGGTGCAAAGGTTTCATTGTAATCAACTCCTTCTTTCTGAGAATATCCCTTACACACTTGTCTTGCTTTATTTCTGACAACCTTACCATCTTCCTTGAGTTTGTTTCTAAATACCCATTTGGTTCCAATTACATTTTTATTTTTAGGTCAAGGAACTAATGTCCAAGTATTATTTTTCTCAATTTGTCCTAATTCTTCTTCCATAGCTTTAATCCAAAATTTATCTTCACATGCCTCATTGATAGATAATGGTTCAATTTGAGAAATAAGACATACCTCTTCATTTGCCAATCTTCCTCTTGTCATGACTCCTTTAAATTTGCTTCCAATTATCTGATCTTCAAAATGATTCAATCTTACATACCAGGGTGTCTTAGTCTGTTGTTGTTCTTCATTTACTATGCAATCTTCTGATGATACCGGAGTAACTGGATCATCATTCTGTACCAGTGGATTTATTATAGGTTCATTTGTCATAATTTCTGTTACCGGTTCAGAGTCTATATACCTTGAAGTTCCTCTGAATTGTTCATCAATCTTTACATTTGTACTCTCAACAATTTTCTATAATCTTTTATTAAAACATCTATATGTTTTACTCTTAGATGAATAACCAAGAAATATTCCTTCATCACTTCTAGGATCAAACTTGCCAATATACTCATCTCTTCTAATATAACATTTACTTCCAAAAATTCTGAAATACTTAAGAGTAGGAGTATTACCAAACCATAGTTCATGAGGGGTCTTACCGGTTTCACCTTTGATGTGAACTTTATTGAATGTATAGACAACAGTGCTTACTACCTCTCTCTAGTACACATGTGGTAGATTTTCTTCTGATAACATACTTCTTGCTCCATCCAAAATAGTTCTATTTTTTCTTTCAACAACTCCATTCTGTTGTGGTGTCCGAGGTGCTGATAATTGTCTTTTGATTCCATTTACTTCACATAATGTATTAAAATCTTTAGATGTGAATTCTCCTCCTTGATCTAATCTTAAACATTTAATTTTCTTACCAGTTTCATTTTCAACCATTGCTTTGAATAGTTTGAACTTCCCAAGTGCTTCTGATTTTTCTCTGAGAAAAGTAACCCAACACATTCTAGAATAATCATCAATAATTAGCATGAAATATCTATCACCTTGTAAGCTTTTAGTTCTAGCTGGACCACATAAATCAGTGTGAATTAAATCAAGGGCATTATTGGATTTTTCTGGAATACTTTTGAAACTAGTTCTAACTTGTTTTCTAAATTGACATTCCTTGCAAATTGTATTATGAGGTTTCACAATTTTAGGTAGATCTCTAATTGCCTTAGAAGTACTGATTTTTACCATGCAATCAAAATTTACATGACATAGTCTTTTATGCCATAGCCAACTTTCATCTATATGTGCAATTAAGCATGCCTTTTCACTGTTATTCAAATGAAAGATATTACCTCTAGTCTGATTACCGGTGGCAATTTCCAAACCAGTTCTATTCATGATTTTGCATTTTCCATTTTTAAATTGTAACTGAAAACCTTTCTCAACTAATTGACCAACACTTAAAAGATTATGTTTTAATCTTTCAACATATTAGACATTGTCAGTGTTATGTTTACCATCAAGAGATATTGAACCCTTACCTTTGATTGAACAGGCTTTGTCATCTCTGAATCTTACTAAACCTCCATTGTATTCTTGAAAGTTCAAGAATTTACCTTTGTCTCCAGTCATGTGATGTGAGCATCCTGAGTCAATAATCCATTCATCCTTTGATTCAACTTTAGTTGCTAGGGCTTGCTCTACCAGTTGAGTAATAGGTACTGGTTGATCTTCTATTATAGCAACAAAGACCCATCCGTTGTCTATTGGATCCTCATCAGAATCATCAGTAACACCTTCATCAACAATGTAATAAGATTTATCTTTGTTTTTCTTGAATCTATATTTCTGATATTCAGGATTAGGTTTGTATGTTCTTCTAGCTTCTTCTATTAGTCTGACATGTCTATCAGGGCATCTTGAAGCCATATGACCAATCTTATTGCAGTTAAAACATTTAAAGGGTGCTTTACCTTCATACTTACTTCCAATTGGGCCTTTTGGCATTTTTCTTGCAAATAGTGCTTCAAGTTCTTCAAGCTCTTCATTCTCCTTCCTAGTTTCTTCAAGTTCTCTAGCATAAAAGGCTCTCCAGTCTAATTTGTCAAAGGATAGAGCAGATGATGTTGATGCTTTGAAGGCCAAATCAATTTTTATAGTAGTAATAGGACCAAATTCCTCAATTTCAAAAGCTGAAAGTTTTCCAATCAATGTATCCCTAGTTACTGATGTATTAGGCATTGTTCTCAACTCATTTATAGCAGTAACCTTCATTTTATATACCGGTGGCAAACCTCTTAAGATTTTTGAAACAATCTCATCTTCACTCAAGGTTCCTCCACAACATTTGATACCCAAAACAATTTCATTTACTCTTTCCATAAAAGTAGAAATCCTTTCATCTTCTTGCATTTTCAGATGTTCATACCTGACTCGGAAGCTTTCAAGTTTTGCAATTTTGACTGTGGAGTCCCCTTCATTCAGTGTTTCCAAATGATCCCAAATAGCTTTTGCAATAGATATATCTAATAATCCCATGATTTGTTGATCTGATAATGCGCTCAAGAGTGCTTCTCTAGCTTTGCAATCATTTTCTTCATGTTTGGCTAAAGTAGTGGGAGCAGTCTGACCGGCTACAGCAGCAGTATAACTATTCTTAGTAACTTCCCAGATGTCTTGACCAATGCAATTCAGATGTGTCTCCATTCCGATTTTCCATATCCCATAGTTGCTTCCATCAAGTTTAGGACTATCCTTTCTGAAATAATTAGTAGACATTGGATCTCCTCAAGTTGTTAAACTTTTGCAAAAAAAGGACTAGGCTCTGATACCAATTGTAGGTCCCAGAGACAACTAAGAGGGGGGGGGGGTGAATCAGTTGTCTAATAAATTCAAACCAAAAAATCATTAACCAACTTAATGGTTAATACCGGTAAATCGGTTAAGTATGTCGGTAAACAGTGTTAATAGAAAATTGCTATATAGGTAAGAATTAATGCATGAAACATAAGCACAAAGTCATTCACAACATATGACACCAATATTTGTATGTGGAAACCCTGTAAGGGAAAAAACCATGGTGGGAAACCTTACCCACAATCAGATGATACTACTGCAGATAATAAGTGTACAAAGAGGGGGGTCTGCACATGCAGAAAGGCCAACAGCGTAGAGCTCACTGCTCAATCACAAATGGGAGTCACACTGACTATAGTTGGATGGTTAAATTCAATAAGAATGTACTGCACAAAATAGCATCTTCATATGCTAGATTTAGTACCGGTGTAATGCTGATATGCTTCTGCAAAAACCTAACTTCACCTTCTAATGATGTCTTCGTGTATACCTCTACTTAATCTTGCATATACCTTCACACAAATCTTTTTTGCATTCCACACTTGATCTTACAAATAAGATCTTACATTTATACCATACCCTAAGACCAATTTTAGTAGGTCGTCTCTACAAGATATTACAATAAAAACATTTTACAAATAATACAATATCCAATGCAATATTCGATTGAACATGTCGGCTTAATGCATTTACAACAATAATAAATCATCTCCATAGTGTGTCATGCTGATATGAAAAGATAAACCTGGTGGTGAAACCCTAGATAACCTGGACCTATTTGCCGATAAAAGCAAATATGCAAATAAGAATATACCAATGATTATTACTTCAAAATAAAGTGTCCACATGATGTCTTTGACATTACCAAGTGTATTCCATGTTATTGCAGGTACCGGTGACCATTATATCCTGCCGGTGAACATTATATCCTGCCAGTTAACCATATACCGGTAACTATTGCACAGTTTACTGTTTGCTAGTGAATGTTGCTGGATCTCCAAAGTAGGTGTATTTAGTAGGTGTTGACATCAATGACAAAACCATACCAAAATACCAACACCACCAAGGAAGAATGCACCACCGATTGTGCTCTTTCGATCATCTACATTGCCAGCCCAATCGGCATCTATGAACACTTTCAAGATGAAGTCCTTGCTATATTGATACCACAATCCATAGTCAATAGTTCCCTTCAGATACCTAAGAATCTGCTTGACTGCAACGAAGTGGGATTCTCTTGGACTTTTCTAGAACCTTGCAGTAATGCCAAGTGCATGTGCAATATCTGGTCTGCTATGCACTACATAATGCAACTTACCAATCATTGATCAGTATTCCTTCTCATCAACTAGTGTGGAATCATCCTCTTTTGACAATTTGCAACTGGTCACCATCAGTGTACAAATTGGTTTTCTATCTTCCATGCCAAAGGTCTTCAACACCTCTTTGACATATTTGGACTGAGTTATAAAGATTCCATCCTTCATCTGTTGAATCTGTAGTCCAATGAAGAACTTAATCTCCCCTATGAGTGACATCTCAAACTCTTCCTTCATCTCATCAGTAAACTCATGACTCATCTTGTCATCACCACCAAAGATAATGTCATCAACAAATACCTCACAGATCAGGATTTGATCTCTTTCAAACTTCAAGTAGATATTGCTATCTTTGCTTGTTCTCTCAAATCCAATCTTCACAAGATGGGAACATAGGCTCTCATACCATGCCCTAGGTGCTTGCTTTAGACCATATAAGGCTTTATGTAGCCTACATACCATGTCACTGTCTTCAGATAGGGCAAACCCATCTGGTTGCTCAATATACACCTCCTCTTCAAGTACACCATTTAGGAATGCAGATTTTACATCTATTTGATATACTTTGAAGCCTTTAAAAGCTACATATGCAAGAAGCATATGAACTCCTTCCAATCTGGCTATAGGAGCAAAGGTTTCTCCATAGTCTTCTCCTTCTTCTTGAGCATATCCTTTTCACACCAATCTGGCTTTGTTCCTAATCACTGTGCCATCCTCATTCAACTTGTTTCTAAAGACCCATTTGGTACCAATGACATTTTTATGCTCTGGTCTGGGTACCAAGGACGATGTACCATTTTTCTCTATCTAGTGAAGTTCCTCTTCCATTGCCTTGATCCAGTCTTCATCTTTATGAGCCTCTTTGAATGATTTAGGCTCAAATTCAAAGATCATACATGAGTTTTCTCTGATCTTTTTTCTTGTAAGGATTCTTGCATCCTTATCTCCTATGATCTGCTTAGGATCATGATTCAACTTGAGATACTAAGGAATGGTCTTGATTGGTTCTTCTTGCTTTTCCTCTTCATCCTCATCTTCATCAATATCAGCACCCACCGGTTCAAGAACACTGTTACTGGTACTTGGTTGACTGACAACTGGTTCCCAGAAGGTTGCATCAGGTTCATTTACAACTTGCTCACTGCTGGTTTCCTTAGTTTTCTCAGAGGATTCATCAACTCTTACATTGATACTTTCCATAATTCTCTGAGTCCTATTGTTGTAACACTTGAGAGCTTTACTCTTAGTGGAATATCCTAGGAATATTCCCTCATCGCATTTAGCTTCAAATTTGCCTTGATGTTCACTCATCTTGATGTAACATTTGCTACCAAATACCCTAAAGTAGCTAACCACAGGTGTCTTACCGGTCCAATACTCATAAGGGGTTTTGTCCTTAACTTTCTTGATGAGTACCCGGTTCATTGTGTAGACTACAGTGCTCACCGCTTCTCTCCAAAAGGTGTGAGATACTTTTCCTTGAATCAACATGGTTCTAGCTACTTCAACCATAGTTTGGTTATTCCTCTTTGCTAGGCCATTCTGCTGTGGAGTCTGGGGGGCAGACAATTGCCTCTTGATGCCAAATTCTTCACAATACTTGTTGAATTCGCCGGAAGTGAATTCCCCTCCTTGATCAGTTCTGAGACACTTGATCCTTTCACAAAGTCTTCAAAATTGTCTTTCAAGAATGTGACCCACAACATTCTTGAGCAGTCATCAATGAGAATCATGAAGTACCTATCACCCTGCACACTTCTAGTTTTCATAGGACCACACAAATCAGTATGCACAAGATCAAGCAAGTTGTCAGCAATGAAAGATTTACCTTTAAAGCTTGAGGAAGACATTTTCCCCAATTGACACTCTCTGCACAAGGTATTATCTAGTTTGCTTAGCACTGGCAACCCTCTAACTGCCTTGATCTTACTAGCCTTCACAGTGTTATCAAAGTTTACATGGCAGAGTCTCCTATGCCATATCCAGCTATCATCAAACTTAGCCATAAGACATGTACTTATATTTGCATTCAGATGAAATAGGTTACCTTTGGTCTGCATGTCGATGGCCACCAATTCACCATCTTTTCCTTTGATTCTGCAAACTCCATTCTTGAATTCTAGAGTGAGGCCACTGTCATTCAGTTGGGCAACACTTAGAAGGTTGTGTCTGAGACCATCAACCCAGTACACATTATCAACACTGCTCTTTCCATTCAGAGAGATGGACCCTCTGCCTTTGACCATGCATGGTGCATCATTGCCAAAGCGAACCACACCTCCATCATACTCCTCCAAGGATAGAAACTTGCTCCAGTCACCAGTCATATGGTGAGAACAACCACTGTCAATGATCCACTCATTGGAATTATAAAACCAGGAGACAAGAGCCTTCTTGTTTGACACATCTTCTTTGATAGCAACAAACATAATATCTTCATTTTCTTCATCCTCTGATTCTTCATCTGTGACACCTTCATCAACTGCCACAAAACAGTTTCTCTGGTTTCCTTCTTTGAATTTCCTAAACCTTTCTGGTTTGTCCTTGTTATCGCCATTAGGACATTTTATAGCAATATGTCCTATCTAGTTACAAGTAAAGCATTTCAAAGGTAGCTTACCTTTGTATTTACCGGTTCCTTTAGGAAGCTTCCTGGTAAGGAGAGCTTCAAATGCCATCAAAATCTCCTCATCATCCATTTCTTTGCTCTGTCTAGGTTCACCACTGGTGCTAGCTTCTTTTCCTTTTCTGGATGGTATAGTAGAGGCTTTAAAAGCCAATTTAGTCTTTTGAACACTGCCATCAAAACTATTGCATAGCAGCAACCCTTATTGCATAGACTAGCAATAGGGATCTTAGGACTTTGCTTACCATAGTGGAATCTTTATTTCACCACCTGCACTCTTGATTTCTCCAGCAACTATTTTGATTCTTATTTCATACTGCTGGATGGTCTCACCTTCAACTAGTTGCATATCTTCAAACTTCTCTCTCAGGCTTTCTTCCTTAGCCTATTTTACATGTTCATCACCACCATAGATATTTTCAAGAGCATCCCATACCTCTTTGAGATTTACCTTGTCCTGAACATCAATAAACTCAATGTCAGATAGACTACTAATAAGGGCTTCCATGACTTGCCCATTTTCTTGTATCTCTCTCTTTTGGTCATTGGTGAGAGCACCGGTAGGGACAACATAGACATTCTCAGCATAACTCTAGTGTTGAGCACCCATGCTTCTGATGAATATATTCATCCTATCTTTCCATATACCAAAATTTTTCCTGTTAAACTTTGGACCTTCCCTCTTCATCATTTGACTGGGATCTTTACCTCAAGCGGTTAAGCTTACAACACAGAGGACCTAGAGTGCTCTTATACCAATTGATTACTCAATGATGAACAAATAGTACCAAATCGGTACTGAGAAGGGGGTGTGAATCAGTACAGACAAAATACAGACCTAAACCGGTTCATCAACAATCACTCCAAATGACTAGCAAACAGTGACACCGGTTTGAAACAATATAATATTTGATGCAATAACCAATTAAACATGTGGACTTAATGCATTTACATCAATAATAAATCATCTCCATAGCATGCCATGCTGATCTGGAAAAGATAAACCTGCCGGTGTAACCCTAGATAACCCTAGACCTATTTGCCGGTAAAAGCAAATATGCAAATATGAATATACTAATGATCAATTCTTCAAATCAAAGTGTCCACACAATGTCTTCGACATTATCAAGTGTCTTCCATATCATTCCAGGTACCAGTGAACATTATATCCTGTCGGTGAATCATATATCAGTAACTGTTGCATAGTTTACTTGCTTGCTGGTGAATGTTGCTGGATCTCCAAAATGCTTGTTTTCAGTAGGTGTTAACATCAATGACAAAACCATACCAAAATACCAACATTTACAACTATTGAGGTGGTTAGAGATCAACAGGTATTACAATGATCTGGTAACGACACTCAATGCCAATGCAGATCTGTTTAAGCTCCTCTTCACCTTTTGCACTTACACTCTACAGGTATCACTTCTCTCCTCTGGTCTAGAAAGAATCATGTATCCCTTCTCTTGGATACTCACATGCAACTTTTGCCAACAACCTCTAAAAGAATCACAACATCGACCTTATAGGACAACAGATAGGTTGGTAGCATAAACCCTAAACCCTAGACCTGTTAGGTTAAGGAATTCAAACGGTTCAATCCTAAACATTTATCATACTATATTGAATGCAACAGATCTTGAATAGATCTCAAGACATTCTCCATGATTCATTATCCACTGATTTCATGGTGGTTGATAATCTATCACGTGTTTTCATCATTTACAAACTGCGCACATTCTCGAGGTAGATAGGGATAGTCTTCTTCATGCAAGATCCTTCACGCACATAAGGTTGACATGGCAACATGATCTGTTCTTTGTTATACTGCTTACTCATCACACAAAGATCACCGGTTGGGCCATACAGGCTTGAAGCACTTCAACCAGAAACCTTGAAGTTGAGACTACCAACTGGTAGTCATACAATGCTTCCATGTGTTTGTTCCCATAACCATATGTCGGTTCACCTTGAACAAGCACACCTCTTCACTTTGGCACAAATGCTGGTTCACAGTGTTATACCGGTTCTCACATATGTCGGTTCATACCTCTTCAACATATTGACATCAATGACAACATACAATGTCATTATGTCCACATACCATTTCACATAATGCCAACAAGGCAAAGGTTCATGGTGGAGAAATCCAAGGAGGACCAAAACAACATTCCAGCGAGCAGAGGTGTTCAGAGCGATTGTAGAGCAGAGGTGAAGTAGGAGCAGCAATAGAGTAGCAGAGTGACTTGGAGTCCCCATTCAGGGAGGGGGCCTGGGTCATGTACTAGGTAAGTCGTCATGGGGCCGTGGGATTTCCTCAATAAACTCCTCAATCTATGCTGGCATCCCTCCAACATTTTCCTCAGGATGTTGTAGAATGTCTCCAATAGTCTCTTCAAACTACTCAAGAATATCTCCAACAATTGCTTCAAACTGCTAAGAAATATTTCCAACAGTTTCTTCAAGTTGTTGTGTCACAAAAGCAAGATTTTCTAGTCTATCCTCATTAACCTTTACTTGGATTTCATCATCTGCAGGGCTTCCTTCTTCTTTAATTTCAATATCTGCAGGGCTTCCTTCTTCTGAAATTTCCACCATAATAACCTCTGTTGGATCACCTGCAGGATGAGCCTTCTGTGTCTTACTATGCATTATTCTCACATAAACCTTTGGAATGGCTGCAGGAGTTGCTTCAGTTGCTGTAGGAGTTTTTCTTTTTGTCCTATGCCTCTTGGCTGTAGGAGGAATCTGAGTTACCTATGGCTGGGCCATGGGTTCTTCATCTGTTTCATCCCGTTCCAACTCCTTCCCTTTTCTTCGATGAATTGGTGAATTTATTTGAAGAGAAGTAGAGGGTAGTTCCACATTTTCCTCTACCATCTCTTCCTCCATAATAACCGTGGCTCCTTCAGCAACAAGAAAATCCTCATCTTCATCAACTATGGGGGAAGAGGGTTCTGCAACATTTTCTTCTTCAACCAGTGGATTCTCTAAAATAGGGGCATCTTCAACCCTAAACTGTAGTATATCCTCAAATACTCCCCATTCCATTTGTGAAATGTCTCTCAGGGACCGTTGTACAAGCAACTTAACCAATCCATGATGGCTAACGAAGCATTTTCCATTTTTTGGTGTCTCCTTAACACTTGTAGAAATAAGGTGGTATAGGAAATTAGGAACATTCACTCGCTGGCCATGCCGTAATTGACTAAGTAATTTACAATGAGGTGAATGTAGATTTGAATATCATCCCTCACATGTAATGTATTTCATAAAATACAAAGTTAATTGAGGCCACTCTGCTGGCAGAGAAACCCTTCTAGTTCCTTGTTTGTCCACCGTTAGGGGTCCATCCATGGGAATTGTGAACTCTACCCTAGTGCTCCTTGCATCTTTTGATTTTGGAAATAGTTCTCATTCTTGTGGCAACCACGTTACTTCTTCTATTCATTGCTCCATAGAAATAACCCTCAAGCCTTTAACTGTAGCTTCTCCTTCATTAAAGGAATGCATAAATTTTGCAGCAATTTCTTAGTTATAATCTTTGATGTTCAAGAAGTAATCCAGCCAGCCATTGTGTCTAAAATAATGCTCACAAAAAGAATCCTGCAGCAACACTTCATGAACTGTTGGCTCATGGCGAATTGGATCACCACCCATCTCTTACTCTACTAGTATTGAACACTCTGCAGTTGAGAAACAAAAGACTAGAATATCTGGTAGACTTGCTAAATTGAAATTTGCATACATATCTCAATTCTGGCGGCAAAATTTATTATTCCCTTGCATAAAATAATAATATGATAAACAATGATGACAAGAAATCAATTCAAAGTACCAAAATGGATAGATAATCAATAACTTTGGAAGTCGAACCATAAAGCACCCCCCCAACTTAACCTAGCACGTGTCCACACAAGCTGACGAGATTTCGGGGAGTGGAGCAGATTTAAAAAGGGAAATAATCATAATGAACTAATAAATACATAATTAAAACAAAACACAATATATACATAGCTGCAGTCATACTAAAAATGATGGCGACATGAAGTGAAATGACAGGTAAGAACATGGGATGGAATGGCGTTGATGAAATTTTATTTATGGAGAAGAATATTCCCATTAGATATGGAAATATTTTATTATGAAGCAGAAAACATGTTCACTGCAGAGGCTGCAGAACTTTACCTTTATTACCTTTCTCAACTGCAACAGGAAATTGATGAGTTGCTGCAGGATCATTGTCAGTTTCTATAGGAACCTTGTCAATTGCTATGAGAACCTTTGTTTCACCCTGTTGAGAAATTTGCTGCAGGAGCTCCTCTTTAGTGGCTAACTTATGATATAGACGTAGTCTGTGACCATTTACCAAGAGTTTAAATTGAACAGGATCAATTATGGACAAACGAACAACTCCATTCTAGAAAACTTCTTCTATCTCATACGGACCCAACCACCTGGTTTGAAGTTTTCCCATAGCATATTTATATATGGAATCATATAGTAGTGCCCAGTCACTAGCTTTGAATTTCTTTTCCTTGATATATTTATCATACCATTTTTCTCTTTCATTTTGAATTAGTTATGTCTATTGAACATCTACTTTCCTCCATTCATCTAGAGCATTCAATTGTTGAATGCATTCTTTCTGTGCTTCAGATAATGTCATATTTAATTGCAAAGCTGTCCTCAGGGTTTATGCTCAAATTCAATAGGCATCATTATTGTTTTGCCATAAACGATCTCAAAAGGTGTAAAACCAATTGGTGTTTTCCAAGTTGTTTTGTATGCCCAAATTGCTTCTAAAATCCTATGAGACCAGTCTTTTTTATGAATAGATACTATTTTTGTAAGAATATCCTCAAGCTCTCTATTTGTAACTTCTACTTGTCCATTAGCTTGTGGATGATATGGAGTAGATTTTCTATGACTTATATTGTATTCATTGACCAAAGCTGTTATCAATGATGAAGTAAATTGAGGTCCCTGGTCTGAGACAATTTCCCTTGGTACTCCATATCTTGTAAATATCTCTTCATAAAGAAACTCAGCTACCTTATTATCTCTTTCATGTGTCATGGCACGAGCTTCCACCCATTTTGTTACATAGTCTGTACATACCAAAATATAGGATCTACCATTAGAAGGTGGATCAATTGGTCCAACAAAATCTAATCCCCACTTATCAAATGGTGCAATTGATATTTGTGGATATAGTGGCATCTCATTAGATTTTGTAGGTCTTCCCATTCATTGACATCTGTCACATTTCCATGTGTACTGTGTTGCATCCTTATGTAATGTGGGACAATAGTATCCTGTATTGAGTATTTTTAGTGTTGTTCTTTTGGCAGCAAAATGGCCTGCACATGGCTCATCATGACATGCATGTAGGATGTCATATGTTTCATCTTCTTTGACACATCTTCTCATGACTTGGTCAGGTCCAGTGTAAAATAGACAATCAACAATTCATGATAAGTTAAAACTTTTTTCAACTAGCAACCTTCTTTCCTTAGAAGGGAAATAAATTGGCATCTTAGCAGCAACTAAATAGTTGGCAATATTAGCATACCAAGGAGTATGATCTTGAATAAGAAATAAATATTCATCTAGAAAAGCATCATCTATCACTATAGAATCTTCTTGTAATTGAAGTCTTGAAAGATAATCTGCAACCACATTAGACTTCCTTGGTTTATCAACAACTGTGATATCAAATTCCTACATCAACAATAACCAGCGAGCTAATCTACTAGTAATTGATGGCTTATTCATGAGATATCTGATTGCAATATGATCTGTGTGCACAGATATGGGATATCCTGTGATATAGTGCCTAAATTTGTTAAGTGCATATATAACAACTAGCATTTCATTTCTATTGATTGTGCAATTCAACTCAAGTCCCTGTAAGTTCTTGCTAATATAATATATTGCATTTTCCAATTTGTCAATTTTATGTCCTAAGAATACTCCTATTGCATAATTAGATGCATCTGTATGGATTTGGAATGGTAGAGACCAATTTGGGCCTTTAAGAACTAGTGCTTGAGTCAAAGCATGCTTAAGCTTTAAGAAAGCTTCATTGCATGTTGGGGTCCATTTAAATTCCATATCTTTGGTAAGCAGTGAATATAAGGGACTTGCAATTTTACTGAAATCTTTGATAAACCGTCTGCAGTATCTAGCATGACCAAGAAATCTTCTTACATCTTTTTTTTTTACAGGGTCATTGATATGCTGAATGACCTCAATTTTTACTGGATCCACCTGGATGCCTTAGACAGAGATATGATGACCAATGACTATTCCTTCTTACATCATGATGAAACATTTCTCATTATTTAAGGACAAATTATAGTCTTCACATCGTTGCAAAACTTTCTTCAAATTACCCAATGCTTGCTCAAATTCAGAACAATAAGTTGTAAAGTCATCCATATAAATTTTCATAATATCTTGAGAAATATCAGAAAAGATACTAATCATTGCTCTTTGAAAAGTGGCTAGAGCATTACACAACCCAAAAGGAAGAGAAGAGTATGCATACATGCCCCATGGACAAGTAAATGTTGTCTTCTCTTGATCCTCGAGGGCTATCTAGATCTGATTGCAACCACTAAATCCATCAAGGAATGAAAAATATCTTTTACCAGCTAGAGAATCCAATACCTGATCCACAAATGGTAATGGAAAATGATCTTTTCTTGTTGCTAAGTTCAATGATCTATAATCAACACATACCCTCCATTTTCCTCCTTTTTTAGGGACTATGACCAGAGGTGATACCCATTGGCTGTCAGAGATAGGATAGATAAACCCAACTTTTAAGAACTTTTTCAATTCTTCTTTAACTATCTCCTTCAAGGCAAGATTGATTCTTCTTTGAGGCTATCTAAGTGGGCAACACTCTTCCTTTATATAAATATGGTGGGTGCAAACTACTAGATCTAGTCCATGCATATCCTTGTAATCCCATGCAAAAGCATTTTTATGAAATTTCAACAAGTCCACTAGGGCCTCCTTTTGAGTATCTAATAGATCTCTATTGATATTCAAACATTTATTCAACTCTAACTCTATCTTAATAGTAAGATCAATCTGGTTCATATCACAAAAATGAGAAGAAGATAATTCCTGCGGCAACAGAGTATGCAATATATCAGTGGTTGCAGGAAAGTCCAAACCTGCAATATTCAGAACCAATTCCTGTAATTATTGCTCTTCTATTAATTCATTTATCAGAATTTTATAAAGAATTGATTCCTCATCATGTAATTGCATGAATGACCCTTGATTAATCATCATAAGGTGATTAATAGAGTCAACTTCCTCAGATTCTTCTCCCAAAATAGGCCAAACGACTTGTTGGTGTTCAAGCTGGGGTTGTGCTCAAGAATACAAGGCTAATGTTTTTGTAGAACTCCCATCTAAAATAGTCATATCCCCTGATCTACATCCAATATATGTATCATCTGTGGCAAGCCAAGGTCTACCCAAAATGACCGGATATCCTCCCAATGTTGCTTTTGGAGATAAAATCATAAAGTCTGTCGGATATTCCCAAGAATCCAAAATAACTACTACATCTTCTATGATACCATTAGGTTTAACTGTAGAGCTATTAGCAAGCTGTATAACTATGGGTGTAGGCGTTAAACTATTGATCTCAAGTTGTTTCATTACTTCCCTTGTCATTACATTAATGGCTGCCCCTAAATCAATGAAAACATTTTTTATTTGACTGCCTTTAATGACTATACTCACACCAGGACTACCTAGGTTAGAATACTTTGGAATGGCAATCTTGCCTAACATAATATCTACCAGTTGACCCATAACATGCATTGTTTGTGGATCCTTTTTCTTCCTATCAGATTTTTTTAGACATGCTTCTCTTAGTGCCTTACCATATATGGGAACATCTTTTATTGCTTGCAACAATGGAATTTTAACACAAATATGCTTCAGTTGATCTATAATATCAAAGCTTTGCTTTTGTTCTATGGGAACTTCCTTTTCTTGCAATCTGTGGGGAAATGGTGGCAATATTTAGTTCTGAGGTATTGTATTTGTTGGATTAGAGATTTCTTGCTCCTCTTGTACCTCAGTGATAATTGGATGAGAGGGATTATGAAGAGTTGTCCTAGATCGGAGGTAAATATCATTTAGAGATAAAGAATAGGCTGGGTATTGATTAACATCAACTGACTAAGCTTGTGGTTGTTGTTGAGACTTAATATTAGGATTTGGCAACGGTTGAGTAGGCAACTATGTTGGTTTAGGTGGTACAATAGTGGGTGTAGGAGGAGGCATTAGCATAGGAGGTTGTGGCTACTGGATAGGCGACTGATAACCAGAAGATTGGGCATTCCATGGCTGGCTTCCCCTCCATAGAGAAGTAGGTTTCCAATTCCCTTGAAACTGGTTTCCTTGGCCCTAAGGTGGGTACCAGTTCCCTTGTGGCTGCTGCCACTATGGCATTTGATTACCAAAATATTGTCCTTGGCCTTGAGAACCATACCAATTTTGATAATTACCAAAATTTTGAGATTATGGTGATTGCCATTGGTTATTTGGTGCATAAGAATTTCCACTATAACTAGAAAAAGAAAGTGGATCTGGAGGCATACCTTGTCTTTGGAAATTTGGTCTTCTTTGAGCAACATAGAAGATTTACTCATCCTCACCTTGAATTGGCTTGAATTCAAGTACCTCCACATTTGCAACCATTTTACATCTGCGATCCTTCTTTCGCTGTTTACAATGAGGACATAATTCTACAAGAAATGCATCAGCTTCTTCATGCTTCTTCTTAGTTGCAAGTGTATCCAACTAGGTATCCATATTGTTTATAATGTCCTCCTTGAAGTCCTTTAACAGATGACTAAGTTCCAATCTAGAAACTCCAATTCCAGATGCTGATGATGGTGCTCCTAGTTTAAAACACATGTTCTTCTTAGAAGAAGATCTGGAATACTTCTTGCAAATTTATCCTATTTGAGCCCAAGTGGACTGTGTAATGTCACCTCCTCCCATAAGATCCAAAGAATCAGTGATGTCATCACTGATTCCCCTCAAAATATGAACTTGAGGGAATCTTCATTGAGAGTACTATGTTTGGACTTTTTGACACTAAAAAGGAACCTTTCCATATAATCTTCAAGACTCTCATCTTCAATTTGTGTCATTCTAAAAATATCATCCCCATGACAATCAGTATCTCTATAATAATCTTTGTATTTTGGAAGAAATAACCATTTCATGTCATCCCATGTATTGATTGTACTACTACCCAAGCTCATAAACCATCTCAAAGATGAATCCTTCAAGGTAGCAGGATAGTTTTTGAGTCTATGGGCATCTTTAGTATAGTCAAAACTCCTATAGAGAACATCAAACTCAAATAGAAATGTGTCCAAATCCTTTGTCACTAATCCATAGAATTTAGGGATTGAAGATACTGGAATGTTCTTGAGATTAGCATTATCATGCTGATCAGATATGGCGAACTCAAACATTGGGCCTGGTGGTGGTGGTGGATTATTCCTACTAGGAGGTGGGTTCCCTTGCATTGGACTTGTGGGGGTTGTTACTATAGGAAATTCTTCTTATTGAAGACCAAAAAAGGACTGAAGACTAGCTTCCAGAAATTTAGATTCAGGGTGGTTCAAATTCTGTGGGGCTTGGTAAAGTTCAGCAGAAGGATTTATATCTAGGAAATTATCTTCTGCATGATTAGAATGAGTGGGAAGATATCTACCTCTGGGGTCTCTTCTTCTTCTATGCATGCAGATTCATGAATTTTTTCAAACAATCAAGTATACCCAAAAATGATTAACTAAAAAACTGAAAAGAATAATAACCATAGGAGGTTCTTAGTTTGACACCATCCCCGAAAACGGTGCTTAAAATGTCTACTCCAACAATAAGAATAATAACTCTGATTGAAGTCTCAACCCGAAGTTTGGACATTCATCTGGTAAAGTTACTATTTTCATGGCTAGTGCTCATTTCATTGTCAACCCAGGTACGTAATACTTGAAATGGGTCTGCACTATATATGCACTAAGTCCCTTCAATAGCTATTATGCATTACTGCAACAACTAACATTATGCAAAAAGGGAAAGCGAGAATGGAAATTATGGAAAGGCTATAGGAAAAAACTTCTACATAGTATTCATAAAAACAATGCTGGAAAGATCTAATATGGATAACAGAAAATACTCTATTCTAGCTTGGCTACAAGAATAGTTAGTGGATCTGTTTCTAGTGGCTGCAGGAAAAATCAAAGCAAGAACTTCTACTGCGACTAAAGAAAGAAAACTAATTTCAATGAATACACACATGATCACTCACTAAGTGGGCCCCCTTGGATGAGTGATATCAAACTTCTAGAAAACTACTTTTAATGGATCAGAACAACATAATTTTATTCACTACTTCCTGAAAGTGATTACATATTTTGAAAAGAAACTCAAGAATGCTTATCAAAAATACTCTTCTCTATTCCTTTCTATTCTTTCTAACCTCTAAGAAAAAGGAAGATCTTATTATTAAAGAGAAGATCAACTAAAATAGACAACACAAATCACGCCCGGAAGAAGAGGCAGATGATTGACTGATAAAGAAGATAACTAGAGAATAGCTGCACGAAACGTGGATCTAAACTGAACCACAGTCTTTGCATTTCATGGTGGTATTTGTAAATTCAATTCTCACTAAAGTAAGACTTTGGTAGTGTCTCTTAACTACTCCGCCTATGCCGTACCTTGTGCTTGCTCAACTCCCCTTCAGTTTGATCTTTAGTTATCTCTTATGTGATCTTTCCTTCTTCAGGCGCGAAAGGAGGATATCCACCATGACATCATTTATTACCTGCACTACAACAAAAACAACATACAATGACATACATATGCATTTTATTTAATTAACACATCTATTAATTCACATATGATATTACCCTAAATAATCCACATGGCAACAGGAACAAATCACATGGCTGCGGGAATAAATGGCATGGCTACATGAATAGACCGGCAAAGTTCAAACATGATTTCATAAGTTCAGGTTTAACACATGGAATACATATAGTCAATTTACAATACATCACTACTACTATTCAAACCAAAAGATGTCAAAAACCTAAGAGTTCTGATGATAAAAACATGACAAAGTCTCAACTTATCACTTAACTCAACAATTTTGGAATATAAAGAGCTGTATAAAGAAGCTTGCAAGCCTCACCACTTGACTGAAGAAATTAATGAGGAAATTAAGAAGACATGGAAGGAGATAGATGACATTGCAGATAATATGATAGTTCTTTGGGACTTACCTTAGTTTTTGAACAGGAAATGGCAGTTTATGAAGAAAAGTTAGAGAAACTTGAGAAAGAGAAAGAAAGGATAAGGTTAAAAGATCGGGAACTGAAAAGAAAACTTGGTCCAAGATTGGACAGTCTTTTTACTTAGTAGGTTGAGCTATCAAAGGCAACAATTCAAGGAGAATAGTCACCGGAGCAACAAATGCACTATCTGACTGGCTTGATCTAGCAGATAGAAATCATTATTTCTGACAATAACAAATTCATGCAGAACCTGAATCTAATTTTGGTGGACATTTTTCAACTTGTACATAACTTGTTATAGGATATGAGGTAGAACTCATGTATCTTTAATTCTTTTTGACATTATTTGTCATTGATGTCAAAGGGGGACTAGTATGGAGAAAAATAAATGCACACAAGAGATCATTTGCTCAAGGGGAGCACACTTCTTTTGGATTTCATTTTTGGACAACAGTTTTTGGATTTTTCTCATGAGTGTTGGCATCAATGCCAAAGGGGGAGATTGTTGGCATTCTACACTCAATGAGAATGGTTGATGTTGTCATTGATGGCAACCAACAGGAAACAGGTTTCTACACATTCACTAGCAACACAGACATAATCTATAGGCACTGACAGGCACATTTACCAGCATCCAGATTACACCAACAACGAAGCATACCGACACTCAGGCCGACATGAGACAAGTTTTGTTCATGTGAATTGTATTGTAAATATAATAAATTATTTGTAAGCTGACATGATGTATTGTAAAGACTCATATATGTATGAGATCTAATAAGGCTTTTTTTTAAATAGCATGGAATAGAAGAATATTATGTAGAAAATAGCAAAAGGATTTTTTAATAAGGCAGATAGGTTATGTAAGTGAATATTATTCACTTATGGAGACTGTCCAAATTATCTTTATCCTAGGGAGAAATGAAATTTAAAGCTAAAATCTACAAAGTACGTCATCTTTGATGATAAATTGTATAAGAAGGGTTTGGATGGAACCTTTCTCAGGTGTGTAGATAAGCAGCATCAAGAAGCTTTGTTGAAGACTTTTCATGATGAGGCATGCGGTGGTCATTTCTCCTCCATGGTGACTGCATATAAAATCTTGAGGTACTATTACTATTAGTTGGGAATGTTCAGAGATGCATATGCTTGGGTTGCGAGGTATGAAAAGTGCAAATTGTTTACAGGTAAACTTCAGTTGGCTGCCTTGCCTTTACGACTAGTAGTGATTGAAGAACCCTTTAAACAATGGGGATTAGATTTCATTGGTCCGTTGAATCTAGCATATAGCGCGGGACACACTCACATATCAACAACAATGGATTATTTCACTAAGTGGGTGGAGGCTATCCCCATAGAAGAAACCACTTCAGAGATTGTGTGTGCATTCCTTAGGGACAATATTTTTGCTAGGTTTGGAGTTCCTCAGAAAATAGTCACAGATAATGCATAAAATTTCTCTTCATCTGAATTAGCTTTATTTTGCTACAATCATAGAATTTCTTTGGGGCATGCTTTTGATTATTATCCACAGGGTAACGGTCAAGTAGAATCAAGTAACAAAAACTTGATTAACATCATGAGGAAGTTGGTTAGCCAGAATTTCAGAGATTGGCATAAGAAGTTGCATGAGGCACTATGGGTAGATCAAACTTCACCTAAGAGAGCTATAGGGATGAATCCTTTTGAGTTGGTATATGGTATTAGTGCCCAAATATCTCTTCCCCTAGAATTAGCGGCTTCCAAATTGTAGATTGTAGTAGAAGACACATTCTTTCAGATTTCTCTTGAGAAGATGATTATGTATTTAACTAGGATTGAGGAAGAAAGGGAAAAACTGGTTGACAAAATTACAAAACATTAGATGAGGGTGAAAAAGATTTTTGATCAGAAAGCAAGACCCAGGAAATTCATGAAAGATGATCTAGTGTTATTATGGGATAAATGGAGGGAGCAGAAGGGCACTCACAACAAATTTGAGTCACTGTGGAAAGGCTCTTATGTAATTCATGAGATAAAAGGTCCCAATTCTTTCAAACTTTCTTATCAGAATGGCTTTGAACTACCCCTGTCCTACAACGGGCAAGACTTAAAATTGTATCAATTGTAAGCAAGAGTCCCCTGCCAGTTTGTACATACATTTTTGTTGTGTTTAGCTTAGGTGTATGAGTTTAGTGTGGGTTAGGCTTTACTTTTAAGTCATTTGTGAAATAAGCGACTATGGGATTCATTGCTTGGTACTTCGCAGTTCTAGTCCCCATGCAGAGCCACTGTTGGTAGTATATGTAAATTTACATTTTTATATCGCCTTATTGAGTTATGTCCCTAAATGGTCCTTTGGTCTGGTTGTGTTTCTCAAATTTTCTGTGTAAATCAGTCTTCGCAGTCTGCTTTAATTAAGTTTCATTGTGCTTAACTTGAACCTTTCTGGTTAAAAGTTCAAAGTTCAACAAGTGTCATGTTTAAGTTTTTTCCCCGCGCAGTCTTGTGAGTCTTTTTCACTATTTGTTGGTATTTTGCATTGGTTGAACTTTGAACTTGAACCTTTTTGATTCAAGGTTCAAAGTTCAATATTGGTCATGTATATGTTTTTGTGTCACTATTGTTCTTCAAGGTTTAAAGTTCAATGTGTGATTTCTTGGAAATCATACGACTTTTCATGAGATGGAAGCACAGATTTTGAGGAATGGCTAGACGATGGTAGAAAAAGGGAATATTCTCTCGTAATGATTTAAAAGTTGTCATTAATAGAAAGTATGGCATGGGAATCCATGTTTTTCAGATATGAAATGACGTGCTATTAAATGCATGATTGTGTGCGATCATTTCAGAGTAATGTTGCATGAGTACAGAGTAATGATGATAACTTCTGGAAATTATTAGTAAGATTTTCTTGGTTTTTAAATTGAGCAATTGTTCTATCAAAGATTCTCATTTGTGAAACATAAGTTTTAAGGAGAGTTTTGGAGTGAAAGGGAATAGACTGCGATAGGGGTTTTGTAGATGACAAAGGAAGGAAAGAAGCAAGTTAAGATTAAAGAAGAAAAACTTGACTCTGAAGTTGCACATTACATTGGTGGCCGAGTTACTAGGTCAAGGTACAAGCAGAACTTTCAGCCACCTGCTGCCCATCTTATTCTTGATTTGGACGCCGAAGAAGTACAAGGCAGTATGATGACCCTTGTTTCTGATACTAATAAAGTTGTAACCAATGTTGATGCTGATGTCCAAGACTCTTAGGGACTTGGTGTTCCGTCTAACACAAATAATGCTATGTTGTTGACTTCAGGAGGGCCTTTGCCCATGCAATCAAGGGATCTAACTATGGCTCCTAAATGGTTACGTGATTCAATTAACAAGAAAAGGAATTTTGTGCCTATTTCCATGTCCATGGAAGATGCCATGAGTAAATGTCTAGGGAGAGCTACTAAGCCAATGCGGCTAAAAATGGAGACCATGATTGGTTTTGATGAAGGCACAAAACATTGGACTATAGATATTGCTAAGTCCACATCCAATAAAGATGCTTCCATTGTGTCAGAGGCTGATTACACGATTGAGGGGGTTGATTTGGGGGTAGGAACTAGAGCAATTGATGTGAAACGTTTAGAGACTTCAACCAAAAGGATTATCTCTCATACTTGGAAGGATGAAAAAGACAAAGTAGAGTTAAAATAGAGTCTAATGTAAATGGCTCAATACATCCACACTCTGCAAAATAGCTCACTTCCATTGTTCCAAAGCTCTGTTCCCTTTAGTTCAAAATCCCCTGGTAATCAAAAGTTCTTGGATGAGGTTCAACGAAACAAGATGATCGTAGAGATTTTCTCTGAGTGGCTCACATCGATTGTGCATCAAGGAACTAATTATATATCAGATTTAGTTCAAATCTTCAAGGATGCCAATGATGTTACCAAGGAATTGGATGTTGACTTAATCACATGGAAAAAAGAGAAGACTAAATGGGTAGTGATTTCAAAGCAAATGCGTGATATTCAATGCTATGGCTTAATGAATTTTCTTGTTGAAAGACAAGTGTCGGGATGGGACGAGGATATAATGTTCATATGCAAGGAAAGTATAGAATGGTGCAATCAAATCATTGAGCAAGGTCATAATGAGTCTTTCAGTCTGCGAGGTGAACTAACAACCCTAAGAACAACCATGCAAAAAGATCTGCATTGTGTTGATGTTCAGCTACTTAAAGAGGATGGCGAGACTCTGGAGGATACAATAGAAATGGTTAATCTTTTCAGCAATCACATTAAGCAGATCAAGGTGGAAAAATCCTTAGTTGTGGAGGACTTTCCAAAAATTACTAAAGTGGAGTCGATGCTTATAGTCTGTCTTGATCATTTGAAATCTTACAAAGACAAAGTGCAGCTGGTGAAAAGGAAGAAAGAACTCTGGAAGCAAAGGGTAATTCATATCAGCCTGCTACATGTAGCGGTAATCCAGGATTCTCAAGGGTTCATCGGGAGTGGAATGTAGCAAAAGTGGTTATGGTGTCTGCATAGAGTAGCAATCCGGACAATCCGGCTGGAGCTGAATCAACTGCATGACTAGCACTGCTGGCAGTTGTATTCCAGCATGTCTAGCTTTCTTTTATTTTCTATTATATGGTTAGGGCAATTTCTCATTAACTCATATGGGGTTAATTTTATCTTGGGTTGAACTATTGGGTCTGGTGACCTATTTATAATCCTGGTAATGACTTTATGAAGGTCTGCTAAGTTTTTGAAAAACTATCTCTTTAAGTTTGGTTGAATACTTTTCATATGTATTGAAAGTGGATGATCATCTTTGAATGAATTGAATGATAGTTTGTCTTTGGCTTTAAATCTTTGTGTTTGGCATTTGGAGTTTAATTTCTGTGAGAATTTGTTTCAATAGAATCTATCATAGCTTTCCATATGTGTAGAAAATGTCACTAAAATTTATCTTTAAATATTTTTATTTTGTTTTGGCATACATGTGAATTCTATTGGCTTACATAAAGAATTATATATATGAATCAATGCTTGCGTTCATTTGGTATTGACTAGTGTATGCAATTTCCTTTTTGTACTTTCTGGTGAAAAGTATAATATTGGTTGTATATAATTTGGAGCTGATTGAATATTTATTAAAGGGATTTGTACCTTAATTTAGAGGTTAATCAATATGATGGTTATCCCAGCTGTATGGTGAGATTTGTCTTTTAATCCTTGGGTGAAAGGGTATAAAAGTTAAATAAATTGTGAGAGACAAATTTGTTTACCAACAGATTTTTGGTGACTCTGTTGGGGAAGAAAGAGATAATCAATCTTTAAAAAAAGAAAAAAGTCATCTTTGTGGTGATGCTTTGTTCTTTATAAATGGTCCTGACTCATGAAGGGTTTTTACCTATTTTACAACCAAATCTAAATTGGGTGCAAGAAGAGAAAAGCAATATCATCTCTGAGTTGGATACTCTAGCAGGGAGACATAGAAGAAGTCGAGTTGAGTACGACCGAATAAGTGCATTCCTCGATGAAGTAGAAAGGAAATAAGATCAACCCGCGTTAGTTTTTGAACGAGTGATTGTTCCTAGGGTTATCTTTATTAGAATCCTTGATAATAAACAATAGAATCCTAGACTCTTGTTACCTTGATTGTTTTTCACATTGGAGTCCAAGCCTTATACCTGGTCACAATGGAGGGAGGGAATTATTGATCACACCTTCTAGGAACTCATCGACCTTGGTTTTTTTTTTCAAGTTACACCTAGAAGGGCTAGAAGTAGACCGATATCTCCACCAAGAGCAATTGCTTCACCTATCTGTCAAGCCTTAACTTTACACGGTGTTGTACCCCCAATTGTTATAAACCTTACCCCTTTGAATACTACTAGAGCAATGGCTAACAACCCTTGGGGTGCTGCTATCAGACCTTTAGATTTGGGGGCAATCCATAACCTTCCTAAGGGAGCAAACGATCATCTACCTAAGTTTAGTGGAGTGTTGGCAGTTCAACATGAAGACGTGGTAGT
The DNA here is from genome assembly GCF_030272615.1 of Cryptomeria japonica. NCBI lineage: Eukaryota > Viridiplantae > Streptophyta > Pinopsida > Cupressales > Cupressaceae > Cryptomeria > Cryptomeria japonica. Next base: position 148,043,194 of record NC_081409.1, on the reverse strand, counting down.
GAGATTATTTGTTCAAACTTTAGCTAACATTGCTGCTGATTGGTTCTACCATGTGCCTGATGGAGGTATTACAAATTGGTGGGTTTTAACAGATAGTTTTGAGGCAAGATTCAAACTAACTAAAGATGAGAATTCGCTCATTGCTCAGTTGGCTCAATTAAAGAAAGAAACAACAGAGCCTATGAGGGACTTCGTTGCCCATTTTGATAAACTTTGTCATAAGATTCCAATAGCACAAAAACCCTCGAATGAAAACATGAAATGTTTCTTCATGAACTCCATGCCTACAGAAATAAGTTTCTTGATGAGGTGCGAGTGGTTACAAACCCTTGATGCTATGAAAGATTCATCTATGAGATTAGAAGATGATTTAATCATGGCAGGCAAGTGGAAAAGAGAGGTGCAAACTCCTTCTTCTCAAGTTGTAAATGCCTCTACTTCATCTGACCCTATGATTCAATGGTTAATGAATGATGTGATTGCCCTAAAGAGATAGGCTCTTAAAGAAATTACTTCATATTCCCAACCATACCAGGACATTCCTAGAAAATATCCTACTCAACAAGGAGGAAATGGAGGAAGACAAGTACAATTACCTCCTACACAACAAAGGCTTGCTATTGAAGTGCCACCTCCTAAGATAAACTCACGTGTGTTTCATTTAACTGATGAACATGATGGTTCCTCATGTCTAGAGATGGTTCAGTTTTCTCAAATAATCAGTAAGGGAGAAACAATCTTAGAAGTTGATGAAGAAGGTTCCCAGAATACACCTGGCAACTCTGAAATTCATTATATGGAATACGTCTTTGACTGAAAAAGGGGAGGAAACATGTTGGTGACTTTTGAGGATTCCTCATATGCAATTCTTACTATAACTCAACAAAATTTGAGACCTCGTGATTTTATTACACCGGTCCATAACACTGCAAAGGGTAAGGAAATTCTGACTTGTCCTGCAAAAGTTTCAAAAGTTGTTCAAGAAGTTGCTTCTTTAAGTTCTAATTTATTTAATAGTTCCTTTGATATCATTGAGTTTTGCAAATCATCTTGTGTTCAAATTTCTCTAGCTGAGTATCTGAAGTTGAACCCCAAGGAATTAGATAGACTAGTTGAATTTGTCAAAGGAAATGATACTCAGGTTTTAGCAAGTGAAACCTAAATGCTCATGATTTGTAATTCTTCAGCACAGGAAAATGTTAGCCCTGCTCTAGTAATCCCTGAAGTTTCATCAAAAATTGTCCCTCAACAAGCTGAATTGGTTCAACCTAGTTTAGAAGATAAACCTGAACCCTTCTATGTGTCCTTGTTTATCAATGGGCATAAATTGAGTAATTATATAATAGACTTTGGAGCATCAGACAATGTCATGCCCTCAGCAATAGCAAAAGCTTTAGGTTTAACCTTAACAAAGAGCTTTGGCAAATGTTATTCCATGGATTCCAAAAAGGTGCCTTTGTCGGGGCAAATTAAAGATGCACAAGTGGCTTTAGTTGCACATCCTGATAAAAGAATCAAGCTGACAATTCTGGTGGCTGACATCCCTACAAATTATGGCATGTTATTGAGTCGTACCTTTTGTAAAGACATGGGTGGGGAAATCAGAATGGATTGGTCTCAGGCAATGATCATAGTTGGAAAATAGAGAGTCATCCTGCATCTTGAAACAAAAGCTAAATACACAGTCTTTCCTTCAGATGATCCAAAAGACCAAATTTTGTATCAAGATTGTGGCTTTGGAAATTATATGATATCAACCGATTTTCAAGGGGTGGATAAGACCTTAGATTTAGGATTGTCTGATGAACTCTGGTCTATGGAGTTTGATAGGAGTTGTTCATCCCCTCGTTCAGGCGCTGGGGTAGTATTAATACCTCCTGAAGGTAAAGTTATTCCTTATGCTTTCAAGTTGGAGTTTCAAAACACTAATAATACGGCTGAATATGAAGCCTTATTATTAGGTCTTGCTGAAGAAAAGAAATTGCAGATCAAAATGTTGAAGGTCAGGGGAGATGTTGAACTTATTGTGAAGCAAGTGCGAGGTCTGTTCATGGTAAAAAATGAGAGATTGAGACATTACAGAAACCACATTTGGGATGAGATTGAGGTATTCAATGCTTTCTCAATCGAAGCAATACCAAGGGAATTCAGCTCAAAGGCTGATTCTTTGGTGGTCTCTACAGCTTTATTAGTGCCTCATTCTAATTTCACAACTAATACCTATAGGGTAGAATTGGTTTATAGACCGAGTGTGCCTGACAATGCTAAATCCTAGCAGGTGTTCTAAAATGATAAGCAGATTCAAAAAATTTTATGGGGTGCTGAGATTTTTACTTCTTTGTTTTATGAAGGATCAGAAACAAGTTGTAAATAGTTTTCTCCCAATTCACCAGAGGAACTACGTGATGGGGTATTGCAGTTGAAAGGAAATAAAATCCCAAGAGGCTTGGTGTCTCTTGAACACCTTTTTGATAGAAAGGATGGGTATGTGAAGCAAGGGGAGAAAGAGACTCCAGTAATTCAAAACTCTATTGAATATGAGCGAATCAACATTCGTACTAAGGAGGATCCTAAATTTGTTAATTTGGGTAAATGTTGTTCTGAAAAGGAGAAAATGAGGTTCATTAGCTTGTTGATTGAGTTCAGAGACGTTTTTGCATGGAGCTACAATGATTTAAAGAATTTCAGAGATGGTAATTTCCAACATCACATCCCTTTGAAACCTGGTGTCAATCCCTTCTGACAGAAGTTGAGGAATTTTAATCCAAAGGTAGCATAAACAATCTTTCATGAGGTAGAAAAGATGTTAAAGGCTTGAATTATTTATCCCATACATCATTCTACCTAGATTGCTAATATTGTTCCTATTCGGAAGAAAAATGGTGAAATATGAATCTGTATTGATTTCAGAAACTTGAACCAAGCAAGCCTTAAGGATAATTATCCTCTGCCAGTAATGGATCATATTTAAAAAACTATTTCAGGATCAAAGATGATGTCCATGTTGGATGTCTTCTCTGGATATAACCAAATCAGTGTCTCAAAGCAAGATCGACACAAGACAACATTTGTAACTCCCTGGGGTGCCTTTTCATATAACAGGCTACCTTTCAGATTGATCAATGTAGGGGCAACATTTCAGAGGGTGATGGATCTTTCCTTTGGGAATTTGAGGGATAAGATCATTGTAGTATATCTAGATGATTTGACTGTGTTCTCTTGAAAGAGGAAACATCATCTATGAGATTTGAGGAAAGTTCTAATGAGATGTAGAGAGCAAGGAGTATCATTAAATCCTAAAAAGTGTTTTTGGTGTCGCAGAAGGAAAACTTCTTGGAAATATTGTTTCAAAGGAGGGAGTAAGGGTGGATCTGGAGAGAGTAAAAGCAATACAACAACTCAGCCTTCCTTCCAACAGAAATGGAATGAGGTCCTTCTTTGGATAGGTAAACTTTCTAAGACGTTTTATTCTTGATTTTGCTGAGACTACTAAATATATCATAAATATGATGAGTGCTAAAGTAGTTTTTAAGTGGAATGAGGAAGGTAAAAGGGATTTTGAAGAAATAAAAAAGAGCAATTGTGCATGCACCTACTCTGGTTAATCTAGATTTTACTAAGGATTTTATTATTTATTGCTATGCATCAGAGCATACTATGTCTGGAATTTTAGTATAGAAAGGAGAAGGTAATGAAGAAGTTCCAGTTTCCTTCATGAGTGTTCCTCTGAAGAAGAATGAACTAAAATACTCACAGACATAAAAGAAAGCTTATGTGGTAGTGAAAGCTATCAAACAATTCAGGTACTATATACTTCATTCACATGTAATTGTCTTTGTTCCGAACTCTGCCGTGAAAAGTATTTTAACCCAGCAAGATATTGGTATCAATAATAGAGCATCTTGGGTCTCTAAGATTCAAGAGTTTAATTTAGACATTAAGCCCACTAAGCTAGTCAGAGGACAAGGCCTTTGTAAACTAATGTCGGAGAATAAGTTTGAAGAAGAGGAAAGTCTGCCCTTAACTTTATTTGTTAATCATCAGGATTCCTAGTTCACTGATGTTGCCTATTATCTCACTTATGGAGACTATCCAAATTATCTTTCTCCTAGGGAGAAATGAAATTTAAAGCTGAAAGCTGCAAAGTACATCATCTTTGATGATATATTGTATAAGAAGGGTTTGGATGGCACCTTTCTTAGGTGTGTAGATAAGCCGCATCAAGAAGCTTGTTGAAGACTTTTCATGATGAGGCATGTGGTGGTCATTTCTCCTCCATGGTGACTGCATATAAAGTCTTGAGGAAATGTTACTATTGGTTAGGAATGTTCAGAGATGCATATGCTTGGGTTGCGAGGTGTGAAAAGTACAAATTGTTTATAGGTAAACCTCAGTTGGCTGCCTTGCCTTTAAGACTAGTAGTGATTGAAGAACCCTTTAAACAATGGGGATTAGATTTCATTGGTCCATTGAATCCTACCTCTAGCTTGGGACACACTTACATATTAACAATAATGGATTATTTCACTAAGTGGGTGGAGGCTATCCCTGTAAAAAAAACCACTTCAGAGATTGTGTGTGCATTCCTTAGGGACAATATTCTTGTCAGGTTTGGTGTTCCTCAGAAAATAGTCATAGATAATGCATCAAATTTATCTTCATCTGAATTAGCTTTATTTTTCTATGATAATGGAATTTCTTTGGTGCAGGCTTCTGATTATTATCCATAGGGTAACGATCAATCAGAATCAAGTAACAAAAACTTGATTAACATCATGAGGAAGTTGGTTAGCGAGAATTTTAGAGATTGCCATAAGAAGTTGCATGAGGCACTATGGGCGGATCGAACTTCACCTAAGTGAGCTATAGGGATGACTCCTTTTGAGTTGGTATATGGTATTTGTGCCCAAATATCTCTTCCCCTAGAATTAGTGGCTTCCAAATTGCATACTATAGTAGAAGACGCATTCTTTCAGAATTCTCTTGAGAAGAGGATTATGTATTTAACTAGGATCGAGGAAGAAAGGGAAAAACTGGTCGACAGAATTACAGAACATCAGATGAGGGTGAAAAATATTTTTGATTAGAAAGCAAGACCCAAGAAATTCATGAAAGATGATCTGGTGTTATTATGGGATAAAAGGAGGGAGCAGAAGGGTGCTCACGAAAAATTTGCATCACTGTGGAAAGGCCCTTATGTAATTCATGAGATAAAAGGTCACAATTCTTTCAAACTTGCTTATCAGAATGGCTTTGAACTACCCTTGTCCTACAACGGGCATGACTTAAAATTGTATCAATTGTAAGCAGGAGACCCCTACCAGTTTTTACATACATTTTTGTTGTGTTTAGCTTAGGTGTATGAGTTTAGTGTGGGTTGGGCTTTACTTTTAAGTCATTTGTGAAACTAGGAATTCTGGGATTCATTGCTTGGTACTTCACAGTTCCAGTCCCCATGCAGAGCCACTGTTGGTAGTATATGTAAATTTACATTTTTATATCGCCTTATGAAGTTATGTCCCTAAATGGTCCTTTGGTCTAGTTGTGTTTCTTAAATTTTCTATGTAAATTAGTCTTTGCAGTCTCCTTTATTTAAGTTTCATTGTGCTTAACTTGAACCTTGAACTTGAACCTTTCTAGTTCAAAGTTCAAAGTTCAAAAAGCATCATGTTTAAGTTTTTTCCCCGTGCGGTCTTGTGAGTCTTTTTCACTGTTTGTTGATATTTTGCATTGGTTGAACCTTGAACTTGAACCTTTTTGGTTCAAGGTTCAAAGTTCAATATTGGTCATGTATATGTTTTTGTGTCACTATTGTTCTTCAAGGTTCAAAGTTCAATGTGTGATTTATTGGAAATCATATGACTTTTCATGAGATGGCGGCATGGATTTTGAGGAATGGCTAGATGGCGGTAGAAAAAGGGTATATTCTCTCGTAATGATTTAAAAGTTGCCATTAATAGCAACTATGGTATGAAAATCCATGTTTTTAGAGATGAAGTGACTTGTTATTAAATGCATGATCATGTGTGATCATCTCAGAGTAATGTCGCATGAGTACAAAGTAATGATGATAACTTCTAGAAATCATTAGTAAGATTTTCTTGGTTTTTAAATTGAGCAGTTGTTTTGTTGAAGATTGTCATTTGTGAAACATAAGATTTAAGGAGATTTTTGGAGCGAAAGGGAATAGACTGCGACAGGGGTTTTGTAGATGACAGAGGAAGGAAAGAAGCATGTTAAGATTAAAGAAGAAAAACTTGACTCTGAAGCTACACATTCCATTGGTGCCCAATTTACTAGGTCAAGGTACAAGAAGAAGTTTCAACCACCTGTCGCTAATCTTATTCTTGATTTGGACGCCGAAGAAGTATAGGGCAGTATGACGACCCCTATTTCTGATACTAATAAAGTTGTAACCAATGTTGATGTTGATGTCCAAGACTCACAGGGACTTGGTGTTCCATCTAACACAGATAATGCTATGTTGTTGATTTCAGGAGGGCCTTTGCCCATGCAATCTAGGGATCTAACTATGGCTCCTAAATGGTTAAGTGATTCAATTACCAAGAAAAGGAATGTTGTGCCTATTTCTGTGTCCATGGAAGATGCCGTGAGTAAATGTCTAGGGAGAGCTACTAAGCCAAAGCAACTAAAAATGGAGACCATGATTGGTTTTGATGAAGGCACAAAACATTGGATTGCAGATATTGCTAAGCCCACATCTGATAAAGATGCTGTCATTGCCTCAGAGGCTGATTACATGATTGAGCGGGTTGATTTTGGGGTAGGAACTAGAGCGGTTGATGTGAAACATTTAGAGACTTCAACCAAAAGGATTATCTCCTGCACTTGGAAGGATGAAAAGGATAAAGCAGAGTTAAAATAGAGTCTAATACAAATGGCTCAATACATCCACGCTTTGCAAAATATCCCACTACCATTGTCCCAAATCTTTGTTCCCATTAGTTCAAAATCCCATGGTAATCAGAAGTTTTTGGATGAGGTTCAACGAAACAAGATGATCGTAGAGATTTTCTCTGAGTGGCCCACATCGATTGTGCATCAAGGAACTAATTATATATCAGATTTAGTTCAAATCTTCAAAGATGCCAATGATGTTACCAAGGAATTGGACACTAACTTAATCACATGGCAAAAAGAGAAGACTAAATGGGCAGTGATTTCAAAGCAAATGCATGATATTCAGCGCTATGGCTTAATGAATTTTCTTGCTTAAAGACAAGTACCGGGATTGGATGAGGATATAATATTCATATGCAAGGAAAGTATAGAATTGCACAATCAAATCATTGAGAAAGGTCATAATGAGTCTATCAATCTGCGAGGTGAACTAACAACCCTGAGAACAACCATGCAAAAAAGATTTGCGCTGTGTTGATGTTCAACTACTTAAAGAGGATGGCCAGACTCTGGTGGATACGACATAAATGGTTAATCTTTTCAGAAATCACATTAAGTAGATCAAGGTGGAAAAATCCTTAGTTGTGGAGGACTTTACAAAAATTGCTAAAGTGGAGTCGATCATTACAGTGTGTCTTGATCATTTGGACTCTCACAAAGACAAAGTGTAGCTGGTGAAAAGGAAGAAATAACTCAGGAAGCAAAGGGTAATTCATATCAGCCTACATCATGTAGTGGTAATCCAGGAATTCTCAAGGGTTCATCGGGAGTGGAGTGCAACAAAAGGGGTTATGGTGTCCACCTAGAGTAGCAATGACTAGCACTGCTGGTAGTTGTATGCCAGCTTGTCTAGCTTTCTTTTATTTTTTGCTATACAATTAGGACAATTTCTCATTAACTCATTTGGAGTTAATTTTATCTTGGGTTGAACTATTGGGTTTGGTGACCTATTTATAATCTTGGTAATGACTTTATGAAGGTCTGCTAAGTTTTTGAAAAACTATCTCTTTAATTTTGGTTGAATACTTTTCGTATGTATTAAAAGTGGATGATTATCTTTGATTGAAAATCAAATGACAGTTTGTCTTTGGCATCAAATCTATGTGTTTGGAGTTTGGAATTTGATTTCTGTGAGAATCTAATTCAATAAAGAATCAGTCATAGCTTTCCATATGTGCAAAAAATGTCACTAAAATTTATCTTTAAAGATTTTCATTTTGTTTTGGCATACATGTGAAGTCTGTCGACTTTACACAAATAATTATATATATGAATCAATGCTTGCGTTCATTTGGTATTGACTAGTGTATGCAATTTCCTTTTTGTACTTTCTGGTGAAAAGTATAATATTGGTTGTATATAATTTGGAGCTGATTGAATATTTATTAAAGGGAGCTATACCTTAATTCAGAGGTTAATCAATATGATGGTTATCCCAACTGTATGGTGAGATCTATCTTTCATTCCTAGGGTGAAAGGGTATAAAAGTTAAATAAATTGTGAGAGAAATCTGTTTACCAACAATCCAGATTGCCTGGGTATAATTCATATACGCTGCAACATATTCATCTTCAATAGTTGTCTGTGATATACAACTTTGCTTCTTGCTACTCCAAGATACAAACCTTGCTCCAATAAATAATGTACCTCTAGTTGTACTCTTTCTATCATCAACATTTCTTGCCCAATCTACATCTATATAGACTTTCAAATCAAAGTTACCTGCATATAGATACCATAATCCATAATCAATAGTACCTTTTGTATACACCTAAAAATGTTTTGAAGATAATTAATTAAATAAAAAATATATTTAATTAATCCTCCTTCCTAATTTAATTTAATTCATTAAGCAATTTGATTAAATTCTCCCTTTGATCTACTTATTAATTGTTATCTTGTCATTCGTCCCTCATAACAAAAGTGACTCGCCTTCCAAAATTTTTAGTTGAGTCTTTGTCTTGTTAAAAATTTGTTGGTTCAATCCCTAATCCTCTTGTAAATCATTTCTAAACACTTAGCATTACGTTTCAATAGTTGCTTGAACCTCATGAACCCCTTGAACCATCTTGAACAGAGTTCATAGTGTTCATTAGGTACCACAAGTGCTAAGTTGTGTCTAAGAAATTTTCGGGCTAACATTCATATCAAGTGTTTTGCAGCAACTCTTCACAATTGTGGATGAGGTTTCATATACTCTTTCTCCAGACTGTGAACCCTTTAAACCTAGTTCAAACATTTCATTGATGTTCAAAGTGTTCGATGAAATTCAAGGTTCAAGTTCTGCAAGTCTGATTTTATGACAGTCATATAGACCCGCACACAGTAGCTCATATTTTTTTACTCAGGCATTATTTTAGAAATCTCTCTTTTCAAAATGGAGAAAACAAGGTTGCGACCAACATATCCAAAATTCATAATGATCTAATGGTGCAAACAAAATTTATGGGCCCCGCACCGAGACAGAGTTTGACTGTCACAAATATTTTTTAGTCTGCCCAGCATAATGAATATTTTCATTTTGGTTTAAAATATTTAAGTGCCACCTGTCCAAATATTTTTATAAACTTAAGAGAATTATATTTCTAATGTTTATAAATGTTTTATGTTATAAAAAAGAGTAATGGGGAAAGTGAAAAGCATAAGTGAAAAGGTTTTTCAACATTTGGTTATAAAACTGAATAATGATCTCATGTAGCTATTTATTGCAAAAAAATTGAGGGAGGCGGGGTTCTTCTTCTTTTTCTTTTCTTCCAGTAGCCTATGGGTGAGGGAGAGTAGATTTTTATTTGTAAGGGAGGAGTTGAAGCTTTCCTAAGCAATGCTTTGTACAAAAAATATCAATCTTTGAGTTGATTTTCAGACATGAATAGAATGTAGACGATATCTTCAATTTGTGTTGCTAATATTCTTCTCATGACTGTAGCTGGACTTTGAGCCTTTGCAGTTGTTTATTAATGTCTTTTCTATTATAATCAATTATGTATGAGGATTTATTACAAGTTTGTGTGCTTGAAAGTAAGCCATATTGGAGCAATGATTTTCTCTGTTAGTTTTTAGTCCAAGTGCTATCCATAAGTGCAAAGAATTAAACTTTGATTTAATGGTCTACATTTATATCTATTTTGTAAGTCTTTGGCATTCATTTTCATGGCTATGGATGAATGTTATTTTCCTTTATTGCTTTCTGGTTAAAAGCATATCAGCAATTTAATTCCTTGTAAATCTTCTAAGAGGGAGTTGTACCTCTCAATTCAGAGGAAGATTATCACTTCAATGATAATCTATCCAACTATTAGTACTTTTTGTCCTTCATTCTGGGCATTTTGAGTTTATTTGTATAGTTATCTTCGAAGGACAAATCTATTCACTAACATTAATAAATCTAAGGATTTATTTAATAGGTTCATTTCCATAGTCCCCTTTGATTAATTAATTAAAATTAATTAATCTTCCCTCCATTTCCTAAGGGGTTGAGCTTAGTTGGTTAAAGCATTGAGTTCTCAATGTGGAGACCCATGTTCAACTCCCATGAGGGACACCTTTGTGTAGAATTCTAAGTTGTGACTCTTGGTCTTCCATTGTTATTTAAAAGTGGATTTCTAAGTTGTGACCCTTGGTCTTCCAATTGTTGTTTCTAGTTTGGTGCTTGAAAGGAGCTAGTATTTATAATAAGTTTGCTCGAAAGGAGCTAGTATTTGTAATAATTTTGTAACGTACATGCTCAAATGAGCAAAAAATGAGCTTTGTGATTCTATGATACTTAATACAAAAAATCTTCCCTCCATTTCAATTCAATTCTTCTAATCCCCTAATTAATTAAAACAAATCAATTTATGAGTTGTTGACAATTAATTAGTCTTTTCCTATTGTTTGAATTTTTAAATTCAAATTACCCACATGCCTCCTAACTTCTAACCACCTAACCTAACCATCCCTCTAACCTAACCCATTCCACCTAACCTTGGGTTTAACTAACCCTATACTATCTTTCACATTCTAACCTCCTGATCCTAACCTCCTATGGTGTGGATATTCTTCCCTTGAGACACATGGCACTTTGGCCACATGTCTACTTTCTTGGACACTTGCCCTTTTATGAGCAAGGATCCTTGACACTTGTCATCACAGAGATGACAAGTGTCCCTTCCTCCAACTTCCTCCAATTTCACCCTTGATATCTTCAGACTCAATCTTGACTGTTGATTCCTGCCACCTCACCCTTGGCCTTGGAAATCCTATAAATATCCCTCATTTTGGAGCAATAAGGATCCCATGTCATTTTTATCTTAGGCATTGTTACTATAGTCATATCCATTCTAGCATATCATTTGAGCATTGTTACTATAAGCATTTGCATCTTTGATCTAGTTTAATTTGATCATTTTCTAGCATAATTGTTGAATCATGTAGCTTAACCAATCTCTTTTGTATCTTAATTGCATCATCATCAAAGCTTAATCATTCATATCATTAGCTTAATTAGTCTCTTGGATCAATCTAGCACAATCAATCTCATCTTTGCATATCATTATCATTTCAAATCCTCTATCTAGGTGTAGTCAAGTCACTGGGATTGCTTATCCAGATCTAAGAGAAAATCCATACTCGCATCTCTTAGGAGGCAATAGACTGGTTTGTCATGGTTTTATCTTTCTTTTGCTTATGATTTTCTAACCATGCTTGTAATGATCCATTGAGTGTTTTGTGTTTCAACTGCAAGTATCACATACATCATAGAGTACAACATTTTGGCGCCCACCATGGGGTCGAAAATCTCATTTTTAGCCCCTCAAGCATCATCAAATCTTCAGTTCTGGTCGGGTCTGAATCAGAATCTCGTACGAGCCCTTTTTCTGTCGTGTACAAGCTCCTTTGTGCACAGAGACAATAATTTTTCTTGAATCGTACGAGCTTTTAAGGAGACTGAATTATCATACGAGCTCCATTTTGCACTCATACGGTCCCGAAAGGATACTCCTACGGTCAGGAAAATTGTGTCATACAAAATTTTGCTTCTATGTTTTTGAAGCTGTTTGCATTTTAAGGTTTTCATGCTTCAATTTTATTATTACTAATGCTAACCCTGGTCTATTTGTGAGCTTTTTGGCAGCCTAACTAGTTTGTGCAGGATGATTGTCGAAGATTACGCTTGTCAAAGCTTTGTTTCAACAAAACACATCATGACTACTAATGCATATATTTTGCAAGTTCCCTAGGAGGACTCAATTAAACTCTATGTCTTCTTTAATTTTTCTAGGCACACTTGTTTTTGCTAATGGTAATGAATAATCATGTTTCATATGTTTTGATGATAGGTGAGTATGCTCTCAACTTTCATAGGTGATCAGAAAGCTAGACTCATCCTTTGCTTTCATTAGTGCATATCTTTAGTGGGCCTACCCTCCCGAGGAGCTAATAACTCTTAGCCATTAAGGTCGATGAGAGGGGAACGACCTTGTGTGGGGGAAAAAGTGAGACTAGGTTATCATGCCCTAATCCTACCTTTTGACACAGATTACAAAATATGAAAGAGCCTAGAGATATCGCACAATTGGCTACTTCTTTTTGTGAAAGAGAGAGCCATAGGATATCTATTAGGATTCCTATTCCCTTGTTGAAATTGTAAGATCAAGTAATGCAAGTTCAAACCCTAATCTCAAAATGCAAGTATGAACTAATAACAAGATTGCAGAATTGAGATTAAATAATGAACAGCTGTAAGTACAAGGATGAAATAAGAATGCAGATATGTACCCGGTGTCAAAATCGGACTAAAAATGTTCGGGATGGGGGCGCGGACGCCACTGTCCTGAAAACTACACCGGAAACCACTGTTCTGCACTCTGAAACACTGTCTGAAAACTGTCTGCAAACTGTCTGTCCGGAGGACAAGGGCGCCCAGCGCCTCTGTCCCAGGGACCAGGGCATCCAGCGCCCCTGTCCTGGCAGGACCAGGGCGCCCAGCGCCCCTGTCCCAGTCTCCTGCTCTGCAATTTCACATAGAGTGTTGTTCCAACCTTCTCTCTCCGGATCTGTATCCCGTGGCGTCATCCAAATCCTGAAACCTGCAATAATATCTGAAAAGGGGAGGGGCGGCTATATAAGGTTTTGCCTTAGTCAAACCCCCGCTTCGGTGATTTCCACCTCCACGAATAGCCAAGTTGTTTTGTAAAATGTATTGTGTGTGTAGACCTAGTGTGTGTGCAAGGTCCAAAATGCAAGAAAGCAAACTAGAGCAACCTAGAAAGTAAACCCTAATTACTTGTAAACGATAATGTAAATGCTCTAAATCAAGATGCAATTTGATCTAAAGCATGAATAAATGATGTATCAAAGCTTATGCAAGGACATGAAAACAATACGAAATCATACCCAACCCTCAAGGGAGGAGTACAAGCCAATCTTCAGTCGGTAATCTCCTATTGTTCTTCAATGTCTTCCAAGCCCTAAGTGGATGAATGAATTTGATAGATGCTTGATAGAATGATGTTGAATGTTGTTGAAGTCCTCAAAGATCTACTCTTTCGCTGCCTATGAAGTTCCTAGAAACAAAAATCGGATCCTTTTCAAATGAGGAAAGAGAGCTTTTATGTATGAAAACCTAGGTCGTAAATTCGTATTTTGGCCGACCTAGAGATTGAATATCCTGCCAATTTCTTGGGGTTAAGCCTTATTTTATGATTGGATCGTGCTCCTAAAAATTCAGGAAAAATGTCCAGGACCATGTGCACTGGGCGCCATGGTCCCGACAACTTTTCACCAAATTTTCAGGGCTGTCGGATATGATGATTTTAGAGAGAATCCCGAAGTTACAGGTGATTTCGAGATGTTATGACCCCCGAAATTAAGCCCCCAAGCTCAGAATAGGACCTAATTAGGGTTTTTGATTAAGTGGTGTATTAGAGGAATAAAATGCGAAGGGCACGCTTTAGTAAAAGGGCCCAACTTTATGATGTAGAGAATGATGAAATAGGACCTTAGACCTAATTAATTTCATTAATTAAGTGCTTAAGGAGAAATGCAATGCAGAATGCAAAATGCACTAAGGCGGGTGCTAAACTAGGTGTGAAATTGTACCACCCTAGCGAGTGCGTACAATTTACGACACTACATTTAGCCCCCACTTTAGCGGTCATATGAGTACTACGTGCATATGCAAGCTAAAGTACAGAAAAGTAAACATTATTTAAAAAAAGGATATATCCATAAGTTGTCGAACGAAGCCCCCAGCGGTATCTGCAGTACACAGTTAGGAACCGCACCCTACAAAACAAACGTTAGATCACAAAATCACCTAATGCTTACTAGGGAAAGTGATGAAATCTATGAGTAACTATATGCCCCCCCTATTTCGACTTGCTTATTAGGGAGGTGAAACAGGGTAGCATGTTTACTTGCAACAAATTGTGTAAGAGAGTGTTGATGAGGGATGTTCACTAAATAGGCTTCATCAGAGCACTTTTTGGAACATCCTGAGAGTAGGGGAAGGAAAATATGATTCCAATGCAACAAACGGTTTGAAAATCGCATCTCCCAAACTCAAGTTATGATAAAATGAATGACAGAGGAGAATTAGGGTTTCAAAAACTAAGAACAAGCAAACGAGAGTATATACCTCGAAAGTGACACTTTTATTCGTCACTTTGTTGATTTCAGAATACTATTTAGTGCAGCGGAGCCCACATAGCCATCATCATGCCTTCACGATGATCGGAGCATCCCACGAGGAGCGAGATCCTGCGCTAGGCCGTGATCGACGACGAGCCACTGGACGAGGTGAGTTGACTGAACGTTTGACTTTTGATTTTTTTCGCATGTTTGACTTTTCTATGATCGTATGCGGGCCTTGAAGGCTGACCGGGGCCCACCCAGGGCGCCATGGTCCCTGAGGGGCGCCCTGGTCCCCCCAGGGCGCCATGGTCCCTGACAGGGGCGCCATGGTCCCTGCAGGGCGCCATGGTCCCCTCAGGGCGCCATGGTCCCCAATCAGGGCCTGGCGAGAGGTTACAAGGCTAGCATACAATGTACAACAGTTTGCATTTGCGATTTCGATGATCGAGTACTGATTACAGTCATTTTTTCGTGTTGCAAGGTCTCCCGTACATGAGAGAGCATACAGTGCGACATATTCTTCGCACTTTGTGAGATCAGATTCCATGGTTGACTCAGTCAGAGAGAGACACACTATTGATTGTAGGATTGTGGTACGTGATTCTGATGCCGACCATTCAATTTCATCTTGCGATGCTGATGGCCTTGATGGAGCGATGGGATCCTGACACATGTACTTTTCACCTTCCAGTAGGAGAGCTGACGGTCACACTCGAGGACGTGTACCATATACTTCGTCTTCCTATCAGAGGAGCGATAGTTACATACGCGATCGATCGGTCAGTAGAGGATCATCAGAGAGAGTAGGTGTATTGCATAGGGAGAGTCATGCCGAGCGAGGCGAGAGGTCGCATCATGGTCAGCTGGCTCTTACATCCTACAGGGGAGGTACCACTTCTGAGATGCCTTATGATAGCCATCATAGCACTAGCCGTCTTCCCTAATGGGCGAGGGACACACATGCATGGGGGCCTCACATGGTGTTTCAGAGCGATGGAGAGACACAGGAGAGTGTATGCGTGGGGTCGGAGTATGCTTGCACATCTCTATCACGACCTTGAGGAATATGTATTCAGACAGGGTTGTAGTTTGATGACATGCACACTTCTGCAGGTGTGGATTTTAGAGCACTTCACATGCACCAGGCCCGTCGGCTTCCCACTGAGTACAGCGAGCGAGCGACCTAGGGTGTTCGCTTATCCATTTACCAGCGAGTGGAGATTTGGAGATTTATTATATTGGAGAGTGATTATTGACAGACTGATAGCCAAGGTGATAGTGTGGAGACCTTACCTACTGATGCATAGATGGGATGGTATGGAGAGACAGTTAGCATGTCTACAGAGGAACCGCCTACTGCGAGGATGATATGCACACATCATAGTCCCTTTCTACTTTGACCGAGTACGGAGGCAGTTCGGACTAGAGCATTGTGTTCCAGCCGATGTGCCCATCTATACTCGACACTCACGGGTCCTTCCCAGACCTGGAGCAGTAGCGAGACCGACGGTAGATGATATTGAGACGACAGACTTAGAGGGATCTGATCAGGATGTAGTCACTGACTATTCTGCAGAGCCTGGAGCACAGCGTAGATATGTTTCATGGTTCATGAGATCATATCCAGATCCTATCTTTCCACCAGATCATCCGACAAGCTATCCAGGCCCATGGAGACATGGAGACCGAGACGAGGATGAGGGATCCAGGTCAGAGGAGCCAGAGGAGGGAGAGGGTCATGAGGAGGTGGGAGATCCTGATCCACCTATAGGCGATCAACCCAGTGACGAGGAGGAGGAGGATGAGGATGCAGATAGAGAGGAGGACGAGGAGGATGCAGGTGATGATGTGGATGAGGATGAGGATGATGATGACGAGGAGGACGATGAGGAGGAGGATAGAGATGATGAGGAGGAGTCAGATGCAGCTCCCCACCATTCAGGAGACAATACCATAGCTCTGGATCCACCTCCTATTCTCCAACGGGGGGAACAGGAGGCGATACGGAGACCTATCACCAGTACCGTCCAGCCTACACCCATCGTGGATAGAGTATACGAGCGAGGGGAACCTAGCGGTTCTCAATCACAGATACTACCATATCATGATCCCTACTGGCGCGAGGGAGATCCAGGTATAGTAGGTTTATATTGATTGATTAATGTTTTGATGATATAGAATGGTACTAACAAAAATCTATTCTACTGCCATAGCTAATGTGCAGGAATGGCGTTCCTTGATTCAACAGGCAATGACAGACATTTCCATGATAGCACAGATCCCCAGTTCCTCACAGATTGCCTATAGGCCTCAGGGGAACGCGGGTCGGCATGAGGATTTGTTTTTCCCATTCCGAGTACAGGTAGATATATGGAGGGAGAGAGAGAGAGTCCTATCAGAGGACCTTCAGCAGGCGCGACAGAGAGAGAGAGTCCTATCAGAGGACCTCTAGTAGGCACGGCAAGATCTAGCAGCAGCTCAGACCGAGGCTACCACCTATCGTGCGATCCTTATGGATAAGGATCGTAGGAGTTCCTCTCGGAGTCACTCACGATCTGTATCGCGCTACACACCCATGGGTCCACCATCACGGCCAGACCAGGAGGGAGCATCCAGTCGACACTCTCCAGCCACTAGCCCTAGGGATAGGAAATGATTTTATGATGTAAAAGAGAGGTCATATTTTGGATATACAGTGACCTGTATTTGTATACGATCCACACATATATATATGTATATATACATGCTTCTCTTTGTCTCAAATGTGTTATCTTTAATGCTTAAAACAATGTATATTTTGTTTTGATTAAATCTAATACATTTGGTAAATGTACATGTATGTTCAGAATTTAATTGCCATGTGATTGATTTCTCAATGCTCCATGATTAAATTGATACATGGGTGACTTAAATAAATATTTAATCAAGTACAACACTGATGATAAGGAAGAAATATGCATTAAGTCTAAGAATCATATAACTAATGTGATTTAATTCTGAATTTAAACACAACATGATACGATTCTACTTAACACATAAAGACACTGTATAATATGCTAGCATAATAGGAATGTAAATCTTTTACAATTTACATAAATGAATTCAAGACAAACTATAAAGTAAGAAGACATGCTTGTCAGGAACGAAGCAATATAGATTAAACAACATAACATTTAATTCTATTTTGCTTTAATTAAGGAATACTAACATATTATCCAATGTTGAAGAATTGAAAAAAGAAGATAAATGAAGAATGAAGAATTAAACATAATATCTACACAAGTGCATAACATTAATAGGTTCTTTAAGAGGTGTACCATCTACATCCACTATTTTGTAAGCACCTGATCCATAATCCTCAATAACGATATATGGTCCAAGCCAATTAGGACTAAATTTTCCCTTTTCTGCAGGCAAGGCATTCACATTGCGCTGATTCTCATAAAGGACTAAGTCACCTACTGAGAAGGAACGTTGAATAACCTTATCATTATAGCTACGTTGTAGAGTTTTGTGATACGCTTGAATATGCTCAAGAGTGTTTATACGCTGTTCATCAAGCATCTCAAGCTGTTGAAGTCGTTGTTCTCTATAAGAGTCATCATCTACTATACCTTTGAGAGAAACCCTAAGTGATGGAATCTCTAATTCTAAGGGCATAATAGCGTCAGCACCATAAACAAGATTATAAGGAGTAGTTCCCATAGCAATTCGTACACTCGTTCAGTAGGCCCAAAGAGCATAGATTAGCTGGTTACTCCAATCCTTACCATGCTTACTCACGGTTTTGCGAAGAATTTGTTCAATTATTTTATTGGATGATTCGGCTTGACCATTTGACTGAGGATAGTATGGTGTAGAAAATTGATGTTTGATATGATACTTCTCAAGGAATTTCTTCACGTCCTTGTTCTTAAACGATGTCCCATTATCTAAAATAATAGCAGAGGGTATCCTGAATCGAGAAATAATGTTTTCTAGAAGAAATTGACAAATCACTTCAGCAGTAGTAGAGCGAAGGGGAATAGCTTCTACCCATTTTGTAAAGTAATCTGTTGCGGTTATAATGAAGGTGTGTCCTTGAGATGAAGGAGGAGAGATTTTTCCAATAAGATCCAAACCCCATGCGGAGAAAGGCCAAGAAGCTACTTGAGAACGGAGTTCTTGGGCAGGAGCATGAATCAGATTATTGTGTTGTTGACATTGATGACATTTTTTAACAAATGAAAAGGAATCCTTCTGCATAGTTTGCCAATAGTATCCCATATGAAGCAATCTATGAACCAAGGATTTGCCCCCAAAATGCCCCCCACAGGCACCTGAATGTGCCTCTTCAAGAGCAACAGGGATTTCCGACTTGTTAAGACAATGAAGGAGAAGACCATCGTAACCCCTTCGGTATAGGACATTAGAAAGAATGATATACCTAGCAGATAGCTTGCGGCTTCTAGCCCTAGTGTTCCTGTTAGCGGAATCAGGAAAGGTACCATCAATCAAATATCTTACGATATGCGAGTACCATTCGTCTGAGTCTACAAAGTCACAACATGTTACCTAGCTAGAATCATCTAGAATAGCTGGAGAAATAAGGTTGTGAATAACGAATTTAAGATCGACCACAGGGTCCTCTAAAGATACCAGAGAAGCCACACATGCCATTGCATCCGCATGCCGATTATCTTTTCGAGGAACGGGTTCCATAGTATAAGAATCAAAATTTTGTAATAAAGAGACAACAAGGTCTTTATATTGTGATAATTTGTCTTGTTTTGCTTGATATATTCCTGTTACTTGTCTTATAATCAATTGCGAATCTCCATAGATATGTATGTGTTTTATATTCAGAGCTAAGGCTTCTTTTATCCCCGCTATAAGAGCCTCATACTCAGCAATGTTATTGGTACACAGGAAATTTAGACGATATGATAAAGGTATGGACTTCCTTGTAGGAGAAATCAAAACAACCCCTACCCCCGATCCCGTACGACACTTAGAGCCATCAAAGTATAACTCCCAAGTTTCATCTTTCTCTATAGAAAGAATGAAGTCATCAGGAAAAGACTCAGGGTTAGGGAAGGAGAAAGGTGAAGGGGCCTCAACTAAGTGATCAGTCAACACTTGTCCTTTAATTGCTCTTTGTGAAACAAATTTAAGGTCAAATTCAGTTAACATCATAACCCACTTAGCTAGATGTCCTGATAAGTCAGTTTTAGAGAAAAGATGCTTCAAAGGATCAAACTTTACCAAGACATGGACTTCTGAATTTAAAAGATAATGTCTCAATTTCTGAGTCGCAAATACCAAGGCCAAGCATTGTCTTTCTATCGCAGAATATCGGGTCTCATAATCGAGTAAGGTATGACTTATGTAATAAACCGGACATTCCTTACCATCTTTATCATGTTGTGCTAACAATGCTGCGAGAGCATGAGAGGAAGCAGCTGTATACAGAAGGAAGGGTTTAGAAGGTTCGGTAGGTTGAAGAATAGGAGGACTAGCCAAATATACTTTTAAATCTTCAAATGCTTGCTGACAATCCTCATTCCATTGAAAAGTGATATCCTTTTTAAGAAGTTGAGTAAAAGGAAAGGTACGATCCGCAAGCTGAGACACAAACCTACGAATAGCTTGAATCTTTCCTTGTAAGCTTTTAAGTTGAGACACATTTATAGGGGGTGGCATGTTGACAATAGCATCTATTTTCTTAGTATCCACCTCAATCCCACGATGCGAAACTATGAACCCTAATAGTTTTCCACTATCCACACCAAAAATGCATTTTCGGGGATTTAAGCGCATGTGATATTTACGAATTCTTTCAAATATTTGACGAAGGACTTTAACATGATCCATGTGAAGAAAGGATTTGGCCAAAATATCATCAACATAATCCTCTAAAATCTTATGCATATAATCATGAAAGATAAGGGTCATCGCTCGTTGATAAGTTGCACCGGCGTTTTTAAGTCCAAAAGGCATCATTATCCAACAAAACGTACCCCAAGGAGTGGTGAAAGCAATTTTGAATTGATCTTGAGGGTTAATAAAAATTTGATTGTAGCCCGAAAAACCATCCATGAAGGATAACAAGGCATGTCCTGCCGTAGAATCAACTATCATGTCAATGTTTGGAAGAGGGAAATCATCTTTCAAAGAAGCCTTATTTAGATCCTGAAAGTTAGTACACATTCTTATTTTTTTATCTGGTTTAACCACAGTGACCATATTTGAAATCCATGGGGAATAGTCAATAGGGCAGATAAATCCAGCCTCCAATAATTTTTCAATCTCGGCTTTAACAAGGAGAGCCACCTTGGGATTCATTTTTTGAATCTTTTGTTTCACGGGCTTAGCATCAGGAACTAAGATAATATTATAAGAAACGATCTTAGGATCTATACCAGGCATGTCAGAATATGCCCAAGCAAAGATCTCAGGGAATTCATGCAATAGTTCTTCATATTGTTTCTGTTCTTCTTCATCCAAACATTTCCCAATTTTAATAACTTTCTCTTTATTGCAAAGGTCTATCTTAACATCAGTGGTATCACTTATGAGAAGATTGCTTTGTTGAGGAGTGTCCTTTAACTGAGGGAATTCTTTCACAATCTCATCATTATCAATCTCTTTTCCAAAATAGGCTTCGGTGTTCAAACAATAAGGGAGTCCCCTATTGTGATGATAACGAGGAAGAGTGTCATAGGCTCCCAAGAACTCAGCAAAAGCATCGTTGGTAGGGAAGACATCCAAAGCACAAGCACACGAAGGATCCCCATCAATATACTCAGGATGTTGCATTGATAGAGATGTAGAGATAGCATTAACACTAATGCATGGTCTTTTAGAAGCTTTAGTACGTTTGCAGGGATTAAAGCCAAGTCCAAAGGCATAATTGTGAAAATTAGTCTCTAGAGGAACTCTTATCCCTTGTTCATGAGCACCACAACCTTTTCCATGATACCCATGCTTAGCGAAAATGCGAAAACCACGACCATAACGATCAGCCATTTCAGGAAGAGAAGGTGGTTTTTCATAAGACAAAGAATCAAACTCTTCATAATTAGAGATGTGAGGAGAAGAAGTTTGAGAGGCGGCCACAAAATTATTACTCATAGATTCAGGTAAGGTTGATTGATTTTTAGCTTCTTCTTTCTTTTCAACTTTATGATTTTCAGCTTCTTCCTTCTTTTCAATTTTAATTTCTCTAGAAGGAACCTTATATTCACCCACAAAGGTAGGATTAAAATCAAGGGATCCCCAATCGTCATCTTCGAGGATCTTCCCAGGATCAAAATCCTTCTTATGTGTAGTTTCAAGTCGAGAAGAATCTTCTCCAAGAGCTCCAGACTCATCCAAAGAATTTTGATCATCGGAGAGCGAGGATTCACCGATAGGTATCTTATTTAAAGAGTCATCACTAGATGAGGACGGCTTAGAAGAACCCCCCTTAGAAGTGGATGTTTGCAAACAAGCTTGAAAATTAGTATCACCTATCAAGGTATATGTCTTATTGTTATAAATGAATTTAACTTGTCTATGCAATGTAGAAGGGACAGCTTGCATACTATGAATCCAAGGTCTCCCCAGTAGCAAGTTGTACATTAGATTTCCCAACATAACATGGATAGGTGTAGGCAAAGTAACAGGCCCCACTGTGATGGGTAAGGTGATAGTACCTAATGAAGTTTTAGCCACATTATCAAAGCCTCGAATAGGACGAGAGTCTGGTTCAATTAAGGATGTATCCACATTCATCTTATGCAAAAGATTAATGCTACACACATTAAGACCAGAGCCATTATCTACTAGTGTTCACCTTATAGCAGTGTCTTTCATGATAACCACAATCATCAAGGGATCATATTGATGTTGGGTTTCACTAGTAGGCAACTCATCTTGGGTAAACACAATTTGAGCTTTAGGATTCAGCACAGAGTTAACCAAAGATGCTATATTACTAGATGTATTCGGTGGAGGAACATTCAAATCTTTCAAGGCATCTTGTAACATTCCATGATGAGCGGAAGAAGTTTGAATCAAATCCCAAAGGGATATCTTAGCAGGGGTAGCTTTAAGTTGTTCTATGAGATCATATTCCTTGCCAAGAACTTGTGAAATACGGGGAGCTTGTCGAAGAATCGGTTGAGGATTTGGAAGGGAAACTGGGATAACAGGAGGAGGACTAGGTTGCCTATTATTTCTGGTATGATAAGTATGGGCAACTGCATGATAACTCTCTCTAGTTATTTGCTTGGCATAATTATAAGGACTTATAGGTTTTCTTCCTTGCACCGTGATGATTGGTTTATTCGGAGTACACAAGGAATCATGATCATACCCTCCTTGGACAGTAAGGAGAGGTGTCTTAGGACCCTGAAAGGTGGGAGAAGGATAAGCTCCTTGGACTTCAAAGAGAGGCTTTTTATGCTCATTCAAATTTATCATGTTAACTAGTTTAGAAGTCTTGTTTTTGTTTAAAGATTTCGATAAAGCCACAAAGTCATCAAGAGCATCATCCAACAAAGCATGATCATATCGGTTGAAAGGTTTATCTTTTGATTCAAAAGGAGACATCTCCTCATAGAGAGGATTGTTGAAAACAACCATGTTACTATATTTAGTGGAAGAATTGATAGGAATGTATCCTTGAGAGGAATCATTCGACTTATCTTTCTCATCACACCTAAATGGCATAGTAACAAGGTTTATGAGTTTTTGGTAAAATGAAGGTTTGGCATCTTTAGGGTTTAAAAACTCATCTAAAGCTTCATCTAATTCGTCTGGGCTATACTCATAATAATCATCGAAAGCATGAACATTTTGCAAATAAAAATCTGACATTTTGAAAAGATTACACAAAACTTAAACACTCAATGCAAAGAAACACACTTTTTTTTTTTTCTTTTTAATGAAAATGAAATGAAAACACACTAAATCTAGATCTAGATCTAACAAATGCAATGCAAGAGGAAGCAATGATAGATTCACGTCGGGTTCACCAAAATGTGTGGGGGAAAAAGCGAGACTAGGTTATCATGCCCTAATCCTACCTTTTGACACATATTACGGAATACGAAAGAGCCTAGAGATATCGCACAATTGGCTACTTCTTTTTGTGAAAGAGAGAGCCACGGGATATCTATTAGGATTCCTATTCCCTTGTTGAAATTGTAAGATCAAGTAATGCAAGTTCAAACCCTAATCTCAAAATGCAAGTATGAACTAATAACAAGATTGCAGAATTGAGATTAAACAATGAACAGCTGTAAGTACAAGGATGAAATAAGAATGCAGATATGTACCTGGAGTCAAAATCGGACTGAAAATGTTCAGGACGGGGGCGCGGGCGCCACTGTCCTGAAAATTGCACCGGAAACCACTGTTCTGCACTCTGAAACACTGTCTGAAAACTATCTGCAAACTGTCTATCCGGAGGACCAGGGCGCCCAGGGCCTCTGTCCCAGGGACCAGGGCGCCCAGCGCCCCTGTCCTGGCAGGACCAGGGTGCCCAGTGCCCCTGTCCCAATCTCCTGCTCTACAATTTCACACAGAGTGCTGTTCCAACCTTCTCTCTCCGGATCTGTATCCCGCGGCGTCGTTCGAATCCTGAAACCTGCAATAATATCTGAAAAGGGGAGGGGCGGCTATATAGGGTTTTGCCTTAGTCAAACCCCTGCTTCGGTGATTTCCACGTCCACGAATAGCCAAGTTGTTTTGTAAAATGTATTGTGTGTGCAGACCTAGTGTGTGTGCAAGGTCCAAAATGCAAGAAAGCAAACTAGAGAAACCTAGAAAGTAAACCCTAATTGCTTGTAAACGATAATGTAAATGCTCTAAATCAAGATGCAATTTGATCTAAAGCGTGAATAAATGATGTATCAAAGCTTATGCAAAGACATGAAAACAATACGAAATCATACCCAACCCTCAAGGGAGGAGTACAAGCCAATCTTCAGTCGGTAATCTCCTATTGTTCTTCAATGTCTTCCAAGCCCTAAGTGGATGAATGAATTTGATAGATGCTTGATAGAATGATGTTGAATGTTGTTGAAGTCCTCAAAGATCTACTCTTTCGCTGCCTATGAAGTTCCTGGAAACAAAAATCGGATCCTTTTCAAATGAGGAAAGAGAGCTTTTATGTATGAAACCCTAGGTCGTAAATTCATATTTTGGCCGACCTAGAGATTGAATATCCCGCCAATTTCTTGGGGTTAAGCCTTATTTTATGATTGGATCGTGCTCCTAAAAATTCGGGAAAAATGTCCGGGACCATGTGCACCGGGCGCCATGGTCCTGATAACTTTTCACCAAATTTTCAAGGCCATCGGATATGATGATTTTAGAGAGAATCCCAAAGTTACAGGTGATTTCGAGATGTTATGACCCCCGAAATTAAGCCCCCAAGCTCAGAATAGGACCTAATTAGGGTTTTTGATTAAGTGGTGTATTAGAGGAATAAAATGCGAAGGGCGCGCTTTAGTAAAAGGGCCCAAATTTATGATGTAGAGAATGATGAAATAGGACCTTAGACCTAATTAATTTCATTAATTAAGTGCTTAAGGAGAAATGCAATGTAGAATGCAAAATGCACTAAGGCGGGTGCTAAACTAGGTGTGAAATTGTACCGCCCTAGCGAGTGCATACAATTTACGACGCTACAGACCTAAGTGGGAATAGCTAAGTAAAAGTAATCCAACCCACTATAAAATAAATGTGATTTGATGAAAATCAGGTCAACAATGGTGCTCAAGAATAGCTCTCCTCTGTTCCTTTGGGTATATCAAACCTTGGTTTTCAATGCTGGGAGACCTCTTAATTAAGTATTATACCCTGACGCACCGAACAGATCCCTTACTAGTTCCAGTTAAGTTAGAAGCTATCTGATTCACCTTCAAAAGGGTGATAATCTTTGTGCAAGAGAGATAGTAACTCTTCCAAGACACTTGCCATATCGTGCCCCCATTAGCGTTTGGAGTCGGATAATATAGCATTGAGAATCCATTGCATGAGACTCAGCAGTCGTATTCTGATTAGCTATTGGGTGTGTACCTAAGCTTGCAAGCAAAGATTTTCTCTCTTAGCCAAATTCCTTAGGTAGCATAATGTGCTTGAGCTCACTTATCATATCGTGTGTTTGTTGTATCTTCATCCCTAAAACGAGAAAATCGGACATTTAAAACTGGAAAACATAAGCAAAACATCAAACTTCAATGATAAAAAATCTATCCAAACAACATTTTTTGCCTATGTTCTTTCTTGAGTCATATGATCTTGTGTTTTATCATTTGAGCCTTCTTGTTTGTCGTATGGTTTATAAAATTTTTATCGTACAAGTCCTCTGGTTTATCATTTTTCTCAATAAGTTTTGTCGTATGAGTTCTCTGGTTTATCATTTCGATCAGTAAATTTTGTCATACGAGACCTCTGGTTTATTGTTTTGCTCAGTGGGAATTGTCATATGAGCTTGTGCTTTGTCATATGAGATTAGTGATTTGTCGTATGGGTCTATATGTATTGTCATCTGAAGCTGCTTCAACTGTCATACAAACTTTTGTCTTTGTTGGTCCAAAGTTGTCTTGTTGCACATCTTTTTTGGGTCTGTCATATTTGCTCAGTCAGTTTATAGTGAGCATAAACGCCTGTCATCTGTCATTTTATGCTTGGATTGTCTTCTTGGTTTACTTGGTCAAGTTATCATTTGTCAAATCGGACTCTAGAAATAGACACCTCAATATTTTCAAGTACTCACCCTCAACAAGTTCAAGATCTAAACATCTCAAAGTGCATCATCACTCTCTTTGATAAACTGATCACTCAAACATAGTTTCTCATCAGGATCTATCATCCTCTATCATGAAACTACAATGCTTGGTCATTACCTTGTCCCACATCATAGGATATATCGTTCCTACTGGACTTGATTTTTATCATATCATCATCATTGCATTCCTAAACCGAAGATCGAAAAACTTGCAAACTTTTAAACACTTGAACCATCTTTTTGTGTCATATCACTCTATCACATTTACATTGACAGTCGATCACTTATCAAAATAACTTTTAGACAATCGAACCCCTGAAGCAGAAATAGAAACATTTTAAATAGCTGAAGATCATAGCAACATGGAATACCAAATGAAAACACAAGAAGAAAACATGGAAAACCAACATATCAAAGAAATCAAACAAGTCCAAAATCAAAATCTGACTATGTCAAAATCTCACAAGGATTCAAATGCATATTCAAAGAAAGGTGGCTCTTTTATGCAACTCTTAAAGAGATCCCTAAGGTATTTTGATGAGAAAGATCACAATCACGCACCTATGTCTAGCAATGGCTCATCCCTCCATAAGAAAATTGACTCTCCAAAGGCATCTATTCCTACACCTCTTGAAAACTTACAAGAACCTTCCATAGAATCCTCACCAAAGAATACATCCAAAGATGAAGTTCCCCAAGGGATATCAAATATAACCATCAAACCTATTTTAGAGGATCCTATTCAAATCTCATCTCCTTCATAGCCAAGCATTGATTCCTTGCAACATCCCCATAACGCTCCCTTGCAAATCGAAGTGATCTTTCATAGAATGCTTGTTAAACATGTCCTAATAGATGGGGGAGCTGGCTTGAACATTTTCTCTTTGAGTCTTGTCTATGCTCTAGGTTATTCTAAAGATGTAGTTGATCCCCAGAAAAAGATCACATTCAAAATATATGATGAAGTAGAACATTTCTCTAAAGGAATTGTGATATTACCCATTAGAGTGGGATCTTTGCAGAAAGATAAAAAATGCCATGTTTTTGACTTGGACTTACCATACAATATACTCTTGGGAAGACCATGGATACATGACATACAGGCTATTCCATCAACATGTCATCAATACCTAAATTTTCCCTATAATGGGTAGGAAATCATGATCTCAGCAGACTCAAATCCATTGCAGTGTTGTAGTAATCTAAAACCTTCTCAAGAGGTCATTGTTTCACATAACAGAGTGGCAGCATCTTAAAGCACACAATACAAGGAGCAATCATTTGTATCAATTTTGTCAAGAACGGAAAAGAAAATGCAGTTAAGAGATCGAGGGAATGGAGAATATTTGTTATCATGGAAAAAAAAACAAGAGAAACTTTAAATTGAAAGGGATGTAGATGTCGATGTAGTTCACACGTATGCAGGACAAACGTTAGAAACTAGCCCACTTGAATGAGAATGACATTTAGCTGACTTGGACTTAATCAAGGATAATTAGGAGCTACTCGTGTGAGGTCATTTTGATGAGAGTATCATTCTAGACATAGAAATACGTATTGAAAATTCTAACATCTCTATCATGACCCCTAATATCTTTGAAACAATTCAACATGAGGATCCTTTACCCTTAATTCATCCTAAACCTATGGATTGGGAAAATGAAGGACATACTACCACTGATACCTTTCCTAATGACCACACCATATCCTTATATCTTAATGAAATAAAACTTGCAACAACTCTCACCAGGAATTTAAGCAACGTATCTTCAAGTCAAGTGGGTACCAAATCTCCTAGTCGCAAAAAGGAAAATAAAAAAAACAATATCAGGTCTAGAAAAAGTAAAAACAAAGGATGCATCTAACAGTGAAAACCTCCTCGAGGCGCCAAAGGATGGGAGATTTGACACCTTACCTGAATACTATCAAGAAAGGTCATGAATTTTGATAGAATCAACAGAGGAAGTTACCATTGGCACAATTGATCTATATCCACCAATCTCTCTATCAGAACTAGCAAGGCAACAATATTTGAAACCCTTCAAAGGATGGAAAATCAATTTTACCTGGTCATATGCAGACATTCCAGGGTTGGATCCAGATCTTATAATACATCACTTGAATATCAGTCCAGGAGAAAGCATCAATAATGGAACACAACATGGATCAAGAGTAGGTATTCTATTCATCACACCACAAGGTTATACAATTCCAAAAACATGAAAATTAAGCTTTCCATGCACCAACAATACAACAGAATGTGAGGCTTTGGTTACAAGTATCAAAATGGCTATAGAATGGAACATTACACAACTTCAAGTCTTTGGAGACTCTCAGCTCGTCATCAATAAAATCAATGACGATTATCAAATAAAGGATGAAAAATTAATGCCTTATAAAAAGATGGGTGATGATATCAAGAAATGCTTTGTAGAAATAAATTTCCAACAGACTCCAAGGAATGACAACAAAGTAGTAGATGCCATGGATACACTTGCTTCTCTCCTTCAGACATAGGAAAATCAACAACGTTATGAATTCCTGGTAGAAGAGTTGTTTTACCCTGCTCATAATTGTCTTGATTCCCAAACTATCTATCACCTTGTTGGGCATGATTCCTCCCACTATGGAAAAACTTACACATACCTGAAAGATAATATCCTCCCTTGTGACTTATCAAAAAACCAAAAGAGAAACTTTATTCGCCAATCCTCCCATTTTAATCTCATCGCAGATACCCTATTTAAACGAGGTCTAGATAGTACTCTTTTAAGATGTCTTGAACAAGAAGAATCTGAGAAGGCCTTACATGAAGTCCATAACGACATTTGTGGCACTCATTCAAGTGGTCTTACCTTTTCCAAAAAACTCATATGCTTGGGCTATTATTGGTTGACTATGGAATGAGATTATTTTTAGATAGCTAAAACATGCAAACAATGCCAGATCCATGGGAATTTGATTCATGCACCAACACAAGAACATCATTCTTTGGAAACATCTTGGCCTTTCTATCAATGGGGTCTTGATCTAGTCGGAAAGATAAATCCTTCTTCATCTAATGGTCACAAATTCATCCTTGTCGCTACAAAATATTTCATAAAATGGATTGAGGTAGTACCTCTAACAAATATTACAGGAAAACAAATTGGTGCATTTATCTTAAACTACATCATTTGTTGCTATGGAATACCCATGACCATTATCAGTGATAATGGGCGACTATTCAAGAATCAGGATGTACAAGAACTATGTGAGAAATTCAAGATCCAACACAAATTTTCCACACCCTACTATCCACAAGGGAATGGGCAAGCAGAAGAATCAAATAAAACTATTTTGAAAATCCTCAAAAAGACAGTGAATGATGCTGGAAGAGATTGGCATATTCAATTGAACCCTGCTCTATGGGCCTACTGTATCAATATCCACACACTAACAGGTGCCACACCTTTCTCTCTTGTCTATGGATCAGAAGCAATATTGCCAATAGAAGTAGAGATACCTTCTCTACGAGTATCATTAAAAGATCTTATCCTAGAGGAAGAACAATGAGTATCTAGATTGTAGGAGTTAGAATTGATCCATGAACGAAGACAAAATGCCTTTGATCATTTAAAGGTATATCATAAAAGAATGTGCTAGAGTTATAATCACAAGGTCAAACCACAAGTCTTTCAAATTGGAGAACTAGTACTAAAGGAAAATCCATGCAACCAGGTAGATTGAGAAAAGAAAGGAAAGTTTGAACCAAATTGGTTTGGTCTGTTTGTGGTCACTGTTACTAGCTAGGGTTGTCGTTGTACCAAAAGATCAACTTGTCAATGCCCGATACAACCACTAGACTTATAGAATCCACAAGAGGTTGTTAAACCATGTCACGAATCCCTGTGAGGGATGTTGGCCCACTACTAATAGTCACAATAGTATTTGGGTCAGTAGCATATCAGCTATCAACACAAGATGGAGATTAGCTCGATGAGCCCATCAATAGCATGTATCTGAAGAAATTTTATGTCTAAAAAAGAAGAAAATCCAAAAATAGTGAAAAAGAAAGAAAAATCCAAAAACAGTAAAAAAGAAGAAAAATAAAAAATAGTGAAAAAGCAGAAAAATCAAAAACAGTGAAAAAGCAGAAAAATAAAAAACAGTGAAAAAGCAAGAAAAATAAAAAACAATGAAAAAGCAAGAAAATCCAAAAAAAGTGAAAAAGAAAAAGAAAATCCAAAAAATCAAATATGAGAAAAAGTGCAATAAAAATGGATGGTAAAAACCTGACAAACATGCACTATGTTAGGATTAATGATAGTCCCAAACATACTGAGAGGGGGGAAGGGTGAATCAGTATCTAACCGGTGAACAAAATCTTTAACCTTATTAAGTATTTTGCATTCCAAAACAATGTATCGGTAAACAAGAATTAATGTAGTAAATAGGAAGAGTAAAGACAACAAATAAAGCACATCATAACACAAGATGTTTAACGAGGAAACTCGATGTAGGAAAAATCTCTGTGGGACTTGTGACCCACAATATTCACTCACTAGCCAATGAATGGATATTACTTACAAGAGGGGCCTACACATGTAGGAAGGCCAACTGCCTAGAGCTCATTGCTCAATTACAAAAGGAAGTCTCACTAACTTACAAAATGGATTATGAGAATCCAATATAATGTACTACTACAATTCAGCATCCGCTATGCCAGGTTCAATACCGGTTTAATCTCATATTATAACCATAAACCTTATACAAAATTTGCCTTAACATTCGCTCATTACTTCTACATTATCCATGTGTCCATTCTATGTCAAAATGATTTACAAGATCTCATACATATATGAGTCTTATTATAATATGCCATGTCGGCTTTACAAAAAGATATTTACAATTAAATACAATAAACAAAAGTTGTTCTTGTCGGCTAGGGTGTCGGTATACATTGTTGTCACTCTCGGTGAAGTGTCTGCCAGTGCCGGTACCTGCTGGTGATTTACCAGATGAATGCTGGATGGCTTCCTGTAGGTTTCCATCAATGACAACACCATAATTTCTCACTAGAGTGTAGAATGCCAATAATCTCCCCCTTTGGCATTGATGGAAACACTCATGAAAAAAATCCAAAAACTTGTTTCCAAAAAATGAAGTCCACAAAGTTACCAAAAATGTGTGCTCCCCTTGAGTAGATGATCTCCTCTGAATAGCCATTTTTCTCTGTCCACTACTCCCCATTTGACATCATTGACAAAGGTTGTCAAAAATTGTCAAATGAGTGCAAAATTTCAACTTAAACTTTGTAACTAGTTGGTTACAATCTGGAATACATCTGCTAATACCAAGTTTAAGCTTTACATAAATCTGTTATTATCCTTCATAGTTTCCTCAGATCTTTGGATTGTACTAGTGAGATGATGCATATGTTCCTCCAGTGACCTTTGACCTTGTTAATGCCTCAGAGAGATAAGGTTGTCTAACTTAGGACTTAGTTTGTGCTTAAGCTCTTTGGCTTTTGCCCTGATCCTTTCTTTCTCTTTCTCTAACTTCTCCAATTTTTCCTCAAATCTAGAAATTTCTTGTTCAATAACTGATATAGGTTCAAATGAACCAATGATATTATCAGCTATATCATTTATCTCCTTTTGAACTATGCTTATTTCCTTATCAATGTCCACTGTTAATAGATTTGTCTTGCAAGTATCTCTGTATAGTTCCTTATACTCCAAAATGTTTTATTTAGTGCCAATAAAAGTGTATTGATGTGTTCCATGCACTTGTTTATTGTTTCCTCAAAGAATTTTCCTTTTTCCTTTTCCATTTTCTCCTTGAATGTTTCCTCATTTATTTGATCAACTGTCAATATATTACCATTAATATATTTAGACAATGTGTCTAACTGACTTAAAGAATCCTTTACATTAGCTACATTGCATTTGGGTGCAATCATCATTTATGTGCTTCCGGTGGGAGTAACCAATTTGCCTGAATTGACCTTTGGTGGGTCAGTTTGTGTTTGCATTTGCACTAGCAATGGTTTTAGTTTCTCCGTGATTGCTGATTTCACTACCTCAATGTGTACCTGTGACTCTGTCAGTTTCTCAGTTTGTTTTTCTGTGTTATCCACTGTCAGTGTCTCAATTACTGTCTCTGTGGGTTTCTTAGTGCTTGCATCAATATTATCAGTAACCATTCCACTATCCAATGTTTCCACTGAAAGCTAAGATTGCTCTGCTTGTGTCTCAACCCTAATATTATCTTCCTGTGTTCCAACCTCAATATTATCTATCGGTTGCTCAATAGAAATATCATTTTTCTTTTCCTCTATGTTCTCCTTATCAACTACAATGTTTACTTCCTGAGTGTCAATATTCATAGTGTACAAAATTTATGACTCGGGGTTGGTATCCTCATGTGGTGTATCCACATTCTCAGTAGCTGGTATGCTATCAGTCTGTACCAGTGGAGTAACCAAAGGTGGTGGTAGGTTGTTAGTTACTTTAATGTTGGGTAATCCACCTACTTTACCTTTCCCCTTGTCTTTGTCTTTTCAAAATGACCTTAAAAGTTTTCTTTGGTTTGTTCGGCTCTTCCTATTTTTCCTTCTCTACATAGAATATATCCCACTTGTCTGTTGTTTCTTCTGCAATTTTATTGACTCTACCAGCCATTAGGCTTACATGCCGATGTCCACTTAAAAAAATTGATCTATTAGCTTCACTAATTAATTCATTAATTTCTTCTACAAAGTTGACCGGATGTATAGCTAGTAGTTTTTCAATCTTTAGTTTCTTGTCAAGCTCCATGACTGCAATTCTCTTTGCATCTAACCTCTTGTACAATTCACTTGGAAAATCATCTATAACTTCTATTAATACTTTCTTGTACATATCAAGATGTAGTATTATGCTATTCTCAATACTTTCCTTTTCTTCATTAGTGAATGTATTGTATAGTTTGCTAACATTAGCTAAGTTACCGTCATCAATTATCTCAAACAATAAGTTGTCCAATGCTAGTATAACCTATTTTTGTTTTTTCTTCTTTGGTGTCAACTTCTTTGCTAGTGGTCTCACTGCCTGTTACTTCTACCTTGGTGTTCTTGTTTTCTTGGGAGGAGGAGAGGGTACCGGTGAAGGTTTTCTCTTCCTATCAACTCATTTAAACTCAACAGGTATTTCACTCTCAGAGGATGTACCAACCGGTGAGAGATGTGCCTCCGGTTGTAATCCTTCTAAGTCACTTTCCTTTATTCCAGTTATGTTCATGACATTTTCTTTTATTTCCTTAACTTGTTTAGATTCACTCCTTATGTACTTTTCTCTTCTCTTTCTCTGTTTCAATGTTTGTACATCACTTTCTATTGTTTGTGCATTTCCAAAAACCTTTTCTTTTGGTTCTCTAGGTGCCTCTAATAGGGCTTTGGCATAAGTTTCAATGATGTTTACATCAGCCTCATACCCCATTTTTGTTACCCATACAGTTCTAGAAAGAACTACCTCCATCTAGATTTCATCCTTTTTAATTACAAAAAAAATTTCTTTTTCATATTTGTCTACAATGCTTTGTGGTAATCTCTCTCTTGTTTTCATTTTTTCGTTAAATGTTTTGAAGTACTCTGTTATATTATTTTCTTTGTTTGTTACCATACTGGTGAAGATTTCTAACAGTTGTTTGCCTACCGGTATACCATAACCAAAGTCTTTCTTACCAATATCGGGAACCTCTTTTATGAAGTACAACATGAGACATACAAGAAGATTGCCAAAACAAAAAGTACCTTTCTTATCACCTTTGATCTTTTTTAGGTTGTCTATCAACTCATCCTTTAACCACTCACATACATCTATTTTCACATCATTGTTGACCATATCATATGCACTTTTAATACAAAGACTGGAAACATAGTTGAGTTGGTTTTCATTTGTGGTCTTATAACCTAGGATCATGCTTATAAATATGACATTCTCATCTTTGACATAATTTACTCTCAGGGATCTGTTGTCATATGTTGCTCCTGTTAATGTCATGATAGTATTATTAGGAACCTTCTTAGTCTTATCTGGCCTACTACCAGTGCAGGGTAAACCAATCATTTCCCTAGTTGCTTCTCTGGTGATTTTGCAAACAGAATCTAGCCAAAAGAATTCTCCATGAACCCTACTAAGTACAATCCTTACTACCTCCTTTGGAAAATCAGGGATGTCCAAGATTTCCATAAAAACCTAAAGTCTCAATTACCTTGCGTTCGGGCTTTATATTTCCATTTTCATCACAGATAACAGTTCTAAATTTTTCAATATTTCCTCAGAACCTAATTCATCAATATGGCAATGAATATAGATTCTAGGGTCTTCAGCATAAGCAACACCTTTTGGAATTTTTGAAAAAGCACCTGTTGGGACTAATCTAAACTAAGTCAAGTTTATAGCCCCATTTCAAAAATTTGCCCGACATTTCCGAATGATTAAAATAAGTCAGTTTGAATGGCCTAGTTAGCAAGGGGGTAAAATGGAGCCAGTTGATTTTCAGAGGGTAAGGCTCGGGATTCATGTCCCACACCTTTCATTTGGCCTATTTAGTGTGTTGCAACTTTCAGAATTTAGTTTGGAGAAGTTTATCAAGTACCCATTTCGAGGGGTGAGCTGAAAGTGCATTCTAGGCACAAGTGCAAATTTTATTGAGTAGCCTAATTTGAGCGATTACATATTTTGCCCTGTTGATCGTCATGAAAAAATTCAAAGTGGATTCAATTTTATGCATAAATGTGAGTCAACATGCAAAATTTCAAGTCCTTATGAATCCGTTTGCTCAGTTTTCAAAGCTCGATCCGTTTGTAGTTTGTGATGTTTGTACAAGTGTAAAAATGTCCTGGTGAGCGTCATGTCAGAATGTTTGTTCCGGGCTAATGTTGGTATAAATGGTGAGCTACGTTTCAAATTTCAAGGCTCTACCAATCCGTTTGATCGGTTTTCAAAAGAGCTCATTTTGCCATCAAATTCAGTTATCCGCACTTCCAGTGTTATATCAGTTAATGTAGCCATTTTGGTGAGCGCGCCGTTTGCATCCTGTCAGTCGAGTGATTGAACTGAGAATTCAAAGCTTTAATATGTACTTAAAGGTACCTATGTTCCGAATTTGAGAGCCTACGGAGGTCGTTTGATATTTTTGAGAAAGGCATCATGTGTTGCCAGAACATTGACTTCATCAGGTCCGCAGTGTCGACAAAGCCAGTTGGGCATTTTCGAAAATTAATATCTCTTCACTCAAGACTCGTCTTGAGAAACCGTTTGGTAGAAGTCATCCTTGTATATCAAAGTACACGCCTGTTAGACGACGAGCTCCAGAAAGGTGTTTTGATCACATTGAAAATTACGTCTTCGTGATTAAATGCAAAAATTGTGGCGTAATTGCCTGAAGGATGTAAAATGCAATTTTATGATCCGAAAACAATGCCGATCATTCCCAGAGGTATATTTGAGGTCTGTGAAGATATTCCAGAGGTCAGTTGCATGAAAACGGAATTTTTTTTAGTTGGACCCACTTTGGGGCCCAACCTGGCTCATGCCTGTGCATTTTATTTTTATGGCAACAATGTTCTTAGTGCATAACTTCATGATGCATAAATATACGGAAGTGCATAGTAATGTTACTATAAATTCTTGTTGAATATTCTAGTCCTGGTATGGAAGAGGAAGAGATTGGCATGGTCAATGAGACAATTCCCAATTCAGAAAGAGTATATTTTAGAGAGTAGAGAAGTCCTTTTCTACCCTGGCAATAGACAATTTTTAGAATAAAACTTATGCATTGGCAATTGAAAAATAAAAAAACATAGACCGTATAATTACCAGCAACAATCAATCTTCAATTCCTATTAAGCTGTGAGTTGGAGTGGGCATTTAAATACTTCCAAGCTGAAAATGCCAAATTTATTCTTGCTGTGTGTGGAGTGGCAGCATGGTAAATGGGGAAATGCGTTGAAGTTATAAAACAAAACTTTCAGCCATTACAGCTTAATGGTGTATGGTTCTCCTCCCTCTGTGGCAAGTAAAGGAAACTTAATGAGTCCTTGAACAAATGCATGTTGTCAAGTTGAATGCATATCTCTAGGCCAATGTTCCTTCCTCCATGAAGTGTTGCAGCAGCTACATAAACTTTCAAGCAAATGAATCTCAACCAAATCTCCCTCCTCCCACATGGTAGCAGCCAGCACATAAATTAAAAAAGCCAAGTGAATGCAAAATGGAGTTTGGAGTGCAACAAATTAGACCTCTAGGAAAACATGGTTAATGAAATATTGTAGAAGATGCAAAGTAAATTCCAGTTAACCTCCTCCCTCATGTGGCTGTTTGGAGGCTATGTTAAAATGCAAACAAATGCAATGGCAGATGATAGATGGTGTTGAACAGCAGCAGAAGATTGGCAAGGTAAGTGAATGCTAATTAAAACCCATATTCCTCATGTGCCTTTGCCAGCAATTCTCCCTGTGCGTGGTAAGGAAGGAATGGGTAAAGTTTGGAAGAAGTTTTTTAAAGAAAGCAACATAAGTCTTAGGCAAATGCAAACATAAATAAATCCCTCTCTCCACGTGGAAACAATGTTTGGTGGGCAGCGTTGAAGCCTCATAGAAAATGCAAGCAGCAGTTTGGTAGTCTCTGTGTGGAGTTTATAGACTGTAGAAGACCTCAATTCCTCTCACATGGCATTTTAAGAGCATTAAAATTCAACAGCAAATTGCCAATGGTGAAGCAAAAACCAAACTTATGCCTCCCTATCCTCCCTTGCAGCGTGGCATGGTTGGAAAGACCACCGATTTCCAAGAAATAAAAAAAAATCGCCATTAAAGACTCAGAAATTGCTTCAAAAATGCATTCCTAGGCTTAATCGCATTATCCCACATGCACTGGGAAGTGTTTTTTTAAAATGTTTATAAGCAAGAACGCACAATAATATAATGTCTAAGCCATAAAGGCTTTTGATAGATGGTGCCTATGGGCACCCAAGGTGGGCCCACGCGTGAGCATGGATCTCGAGGTGATGGAGTAGACTGGATGGTGACAAGGTGGACCCACGTGGGCATGCTTCTCGAGGTAGACAGGCAAAATTTTGCAGAGAAAGGTCGGGTTAACGAGTGAGCAAGTTCGAGATGGATCGACGGTGCACGCTATTTCGCGAAGGGAAGATGCACACGAGTTACACCCTGTGAAATAGCGAAAGTGAACGAGAGTCGTCCACATGTCGTGATAGGTGGCAGTCCAGCAGGCGGGTCCTGGTGAGGTGGCACACAGTTGGCAGACAAGTGGCAGTCCAGTGGCGATGACGTGGTGGCCAAGTGGCAGTGACGAAGCAGATGATGTGGCGGTGATGAGGTGTCATCCCAGGTGGCATCCGATCAACCCCATCGACCAATTGGAGGCCGCCACATGGCAAAAGCATCAGACCAAATGGAGGCAAAAATCAAAATTAAAATCCATAAATAATATAGTTCAAACTATATTAAAATTCGAAAAATTTAAATGATGGATCCATGTTGAGGATTAATTCGCCCAGGGTCTAAATTTTGGCCAAAATATAAAGTATTATATATCGCTGGAAAGCTCTCGGAGTGAGGAATCTGATTATGAGGTTAATTTTGAAAAATGTGGGATATTTTGGAAGTAGTATCCACGGGAACAAAATACAGTTAGAGGGGAGACACTTGGCAATTTTCAGTTGTAGATTTGATTCTCTTCCCTCTCCTTCTTATTCCAAATTCTTCTCAGTTGTAGGGGTTCCAGTTTTTGAGAGATTTGATCCAAGGGAGAAATCCAAAATTGCAGGTTCCAGAAATTTGGAAAATGCTCCAGATTTGATGGCTTCCACTTTTTGAATATCATGAACCAGATTGGTGAATGCTTCTGTTTGGTTTCAGGGTACAGAGATTGCAGTGTATTGTTGTAAATGTGGTTTTAGTTGCAGGTCTTGCTTGTGTCAGGCATGAGTAAATTCCTCACAGTATTGTCTCTAAGTATGCATTTCATTATCATAAATTGAATCCTCAAGGAGGATGAAGATTTGTCAATTTTAAGGAAATTGTGTGACTGTTTATAGGTATCCTTCAAGGAAGGTTTTAAATTCTGTAGTCAGTCATGAATGATGAAATGTGTATCCAGATCTGATAAATTTGTGAATGAATCAAATAGTGCATTAATATAAGGTATTGGTGTATGAATATTTTGTTTAAGGAAAATAAGCTTGCATCTATGAGTCATATTTGCAGTTCTGTCTGTGACTCTGTTGCCCAATGAACAAGGCACTGGTCTTGCAAGTTTGGGGATGTTTTCAGATATATATTTTAAATGACAAATCTAATTTCCCTTCATGTTTAGGGGTATTTGTGTTCCATTATTTCCAAGCTTTGTTTCATCCTATTGTTTGTACAGATCTAGCCAATTTGTAATGTTTCTTAACCTATTGAGCTTGTGAAATGATTTATCTGCTTAGTGTTGATGCAGTTATGTGTCTGTAATTGTTGTATTTAATGCATCAAAAGGGTGTCCCCCCCTAGGTCTAGCAGAACCTGAAGTGCAGGAGGATCATTAGGATCCTATGTTATGTTGTCCAAGCCCTGAGGTGTTTCATTGATTGAGATTGGCTATCTCATAGATAGATTTATAGGTGTCTTGGGTTATCACTTTTGGTGAACAACAACACCTATGGAATAATCTTGTTTCGCTATCTCAGGAATGATTTTAAAAATGGGCCTAGAGCGCTTCACAACTTCTACAATAGTAGGGTTTGCAATAAATTCCAGAGCAGAGGAGGAAGCCATTGATAAATATAATAATCTGCTTGATAATGGTTTGATTGCTTGAAAGATATTGCTTCACTTCTTCGCCTTTGATGCCTTCGCTCAGATTTTGTGCTCTCTAAAAGTTTGTATGCTCGGTGAATTGAAAAAGAGAGAAAATCATTGATTTATAATGTCTTTTCTTCCGACAGCCGCAATAAATGCTCGTCGGTTAAGTGAAACTTAACACATCTGCCGGTAAGGAAGAAATCCATCTTCTTACCATTAAGCGAGGGTAAACTTGCATGATTTTCAACTTGTTGCAATACGCCCAAGGGTTACTTTTTCAGTTGGATGATGAGTCTCCTGCCAGTGGAGTAATACTTTGTTCTACCGATGAAGGAATAGTTTCATCAACATTCAGATTTGTCTTTCTAATCCATTGTCTTGAAAATTCTTGCTTTACCTCATCAACCTTCTCTTTTCCTTTCAAACTGGGTCCTTTATTGTTTGCCAGTGAAGTCTTGCTTCTACAAAATTTTGCAATATGTCCAATCTTGTTACAAGCATAACAAGTCACATTTTTTTTCTTTCTAAATAGCCTTTCCATATCCTATGTCGATTTGTGTTCTGCATTGATTAGATAAGTGCTCAAATCTTCCACAAACATAACATCTTAGATTCATTCTACAGTTTTCTAAATTATGACCAATTTTGCTGCATTTGGAACATTGACCGGTGGGTGCATTAATGTTCTGATTGTTTCTAGATCTATATTGATTTTCTCTATGACCATACTTGTTACAGTTAAAGCATTTCCCATTAAATTTGTAAGCATTAGGTTGTCTTACTGGTTTACTATGATCATGATTGTTTGCAGTACCAAAACTTTCACTAACTTCAAATCCAAGTCCATTAGTGTCTCCATTAGGTTTCTGACTTTTTAGCATACCATCAAGTTCTTCTGAAATTTTATTGAATTTCTCTTTATGTTGATTCACAGTAGTCAACTCATTTTCCAGAATTCCCTTTTGTCTCATAAGTTCAGTTTTATCATGTTCCTTGTGAATCAAATCTGTCTTAAACATATCTTTTTCATGGTTGAGTCTTAGATTTTCATTTCCAGCATCGTTGAATCTTCTAGTCAAGTCATCTTCATTCTTCTTTCTATCTTCAATGTCTTTACAAAATCTCATAGTCATGTCTTGCATTTCATTCTTCAAAGTCATGTTTTCTTGCCTCATCTTGTTTACAAGCTCATTAAGAGTTTCCTTTCCATCATCATCACTCTACATCTTCTCATGAAGTTCATTTCTCTTATTTCTAGCAATAGTGAGATTCTCCTGAAGTCCTTGAATGAATTCTTGTGCAGTCTTCAGATCATCTTCAAGTTTGATATTCTTCAACTTCTCTACATCATAGTCCACAAGGGCTCCTTCTAATTGCTTTCTCCAGTTCTCCATCTGTACCAGTGTCAGAATCTTCCTCAAGCTGTTAGACTTTTGAAAATAGAGGACCAAGCTCTGATACCGATTGTTAGGATTAATGATAGTCCCAAAGATACTGAGAGGGGGGGGGGTGAATCAATATCTAACCACTGAACAAAATCTATAACCTTATTAAGTATTTTTCATTCCAAAATAGTGTACCGGTAAACAAGAATTAATGCAGTAAATAGGAACAACAAAGACAACATAGAAAGCACATCATAACACAAGATGTTTAACAAGGAAACATGGTGTGGGAAAAACCTTAGTGGGATTTGTGACCCACAATATTCACTCCCTGGCCAATGCATGTATATTACTTACAAGAGGGGCCTGTACATGTAGGAAGGCGAATTGCCTAGAGCTCACTACTCAATTACAAAAGAAAGTCTCACTGACTTTCAAAATGGATTATGAGAATCCAATATAATGTACTGCTACAATTCAACATATGCTATGCCAAGTTTAGTACCAGTTTAAGCTCATACTCTAACCATAAACCTTATACAAAATTTGCCTTAATATTCGCTCATTACTTCTACATTATCCATGTGTCTATCCTATGTCAAAATGAGTTACACGAGCTCATACATATATGAGTCTTATTACAATATGCCATGTTGGCTTTACAAAAATATATTTACAATTAAATACAATAAACAAAAGTTGTTCCTATTGGCTAGGGTGTCGGTATACATTGTTGTCGGTGTTGGTGAAGTGTCTATTGGTGATTTACTAGATGAATGTTGGGTGGCTTCCTGTAGGTTGCTAGTAGGTTGCCATCAATGACAACACCATTATTTCTCACTAGAGTGTAGAATGCCAACATGCTATCTGTCCACTAGCTCTTCCATCTATTAGTTCATGCATCCTTCCGCTTGCATTCATTGAACACTGTTCATATCCATTATAAAGCCTTGTACAAATGCAGGCATCTCGGGTGGCTTCTTGCCATGGTTTGGATCATTGGGTATTTCATAATGAATTTGTTTCTAGGCCTGGGGCAAAATCCTACACCTAGCTGTGGGCAAAATTTTTGATCATTTTGAGCTTAATCAAACAGGTAGAACAATAGTTAGACAACTCTTTTCAAGCAAAAACTGAGACACATCCAACATTGAACATGAGATCAAATTATCAACCATCAAGCTATCACAAAGTCAGTCTAAGCACATTCACACACTTTTCAATGGATGATATCATTTGGATAATGATTTAAACATGCTTGTTCAACCTTTCTATCTTGATTTTTCCTATCATGATTTCTAAGTAACTCCATGATGTCGTTTACTAGAGGAACAAGTAAGGAACATGATATTTTTCTTGTCTATTATCTGTAAATTAATCATTAATATGTGCAAATTTGTCTCAGGACATGATCATCAGAGTATCATTGAAGACATGTTTGATTTGTGTATTGAAATGATTAATACCATCTATTTTACGCAAGCAACACTTAGGTCATCTTGGTTCAATTATACCTCGATGCTTGTGCTAACTTGCCATATCAAAATCCAAAAAAGTCATGCTCAGGTCATCATGGTTTAATTATACCATTGATGTTTGCACTCACTTCCCACATTTTAAAAATCTCAATGATGACAAAACGCAATAACCCGGTGACTGATCTGGTTGTAGCTTTGCATTTCATTTGCATTGGTATTTGCATTTAGCTTGCATGTCATTCTTGCATGGGATCCCACATGATCATTTTATCCAAGGTTAAATCTATCACAGGAATCATCAAGGCATCATCATAAGTGTATACGCAATCAGAATGATGACTCATCTTCTCCAGATATTATTGACTTAGCAAAAATCTTATACTCTGCCCTCAACAGAACCAACATCAACATATCTGAATCTTTCTGCAACTTTATATCAACAAATTTGTTAGTTCTATACCCAATCAATCTTATCAATTCTATCAATCAATCGCATCTAAATCGATCCTATCATGTCTTATATAGGATGTATCTTTCCTAGAACCAGACATTCTGATCATGTCTTATACAAGATATATCATTCCTAAAACCAGACACTTTGATCATCTTTGTCTTATACAGAAGGTGTCATTCCTGAAACCAGACTAAATCTTGATCTTATCAATATAATCAATCAAGTTTTTTCAATAATCAAAAATTGCATCACCGTGATGGATGTGTTGCATTGGTTTTGTCATTGATGTCAACACTTGTCAACACTTATGTACACTTATCAACACTGAAGATCTTTGGTTATGT
The DNA here is from genome assembly GCF_030272615.1 of Cryptomeria japonica. Lineage (NCBI taxonomy): Eukaryota > Viridiplantae > Streptophyta > Pinopsida > Cupressales > Cupressaceae > Cryptomeria > Cryptomeria japonica. The sequence continues at coordinate 148,000,402 of NC_081409.1, read as the reverse complement.
TCACCGACATGCTCAGTTACTTATGCACAGTCACCAGTATCTAGTTCACCGACAGGTTATATTGTTCATTGGCACTGAGGATGATCATTTATCATCTAGAGATTACTTGGTTATGTCGAAGACATTGTTTGGACACTTTGTTTTGGTGATTTGGTTATTGGTCTAATACAGTTTGCATATTTGTTGTTACTGGCAAATAGGTCTAGGTTATGGACCGGCAAGCGTTATCTATTCCAGATCAGCACGACACGTTATGGAGATGATTTATTGATTGGTTATTATTAAAAATGCATTAAGATGACATGATGCATCGCATATTGATTCATTTGTAATTTATTTAATTGTAATATTCTTAGAGATCCGACCTATACATTTGGTCTTAGGTTTTGGTATATATGTAAGATCTCATTTGTGAGATTATGAAGAAGGTGTGAAAGGGAATATAATAAGGTATATGCAAATATAAGCAAAGATATACACGTAGACATCATTTGAAGATTCAAGGAAGGTATGAAGAAGACAATCAGAGCTTAACCGGTACTGAATTCAGCATATGAAGATGCTATTTTGAGCAGTACATTATCATTGGATTTAACCATCCAACTGTAGTCAGTGTGACTCCTATTTTGTGATTGAGCAGTGAGCTCTAGGCAGTTGGCCTTTCTGCATGTGCAGACCCTACTTGTACACATATACTATCTGTAGTAGTATCATCTGATTGTGGGTAAGGTTTCCCACCATGGTTTTCCCCCTTACAAGGTTTCCATGTACAAATATATGTGTTATGTGTTGTGGATGTTATTTGTCTTTCTGTTTCATGCATTAAACTTTATCGATACTGTTATTAACTATTAAACTATCAATCGACATTAAGTTTGGTTATGTTATTTTTGGGTTGAAATTAATAGACAATTGATTCACCCCCCCTCTCAGTTGCCTTCGGGTCCTAACAATTGGTATCAGAGCTAAGTCCTCTTTTTGCAGAAATTTAATAACTTGGGGAGATTCTATGGGAACTAACTATTTCAAGAAGGACAATCTGAAACTTGATGGAACTAACTATGGTATATGAAAGATCAAAATGGAGACACATCTAAATTGCATTGGAAAAGACATATGGGATGTTACAAAGAATGGCTATGTTGGTCCTACATAGAGTCAACCTAATCCACCAACCTTGGCTAAAGATCAGGAGAATGATTGCAAAGCAAGAGAAACACTTTTGAGCCCATTGTCAGATAAAAAAATCATGGGATTATCAGACCGATCTACTGCTAAAGCTATTTGAGATAAATTGGAGACATTGAATGAAGGTGATACCACTGCCAATATTGCAAAACTGGGATGCTTCTAGGTTAGGTATGAAAATCTGAAAATGGAAGAAGATGAAAGGATTTATTCTTTTATGGAAAGAGTTAATGAAATTATTTTTGGCATACAATGTTGTGGAGGATTCTTAAGTGAAGATGAAATTGTTTCTAAAGTTTTAAGAGCATTTCCACCGACATACAAAATGAAAGTAACTGCTATTAATGAATTGAGAACAATGCCTAATACATCAGTATCTAGAGATACTTTGGTTGGAAAACTTTCAACTTTTGAGCTTGAGGAATTTGGTCCTGTTGCTACAATTAAGACAAATTTGGCTTTCAAAGCTTCATCATCTGCATCATCATCATCATCATCATCCAAAAAATCTGATTGGAAATCACTCTATGCTAGAGAACTTGAAGAAATCAGAAGAGAGAATGAAGAACTTGAAGAGCTTGAAGCACTATTTTCAAGGAAAATGCCTAAAGGTCCAGTTGGAAGTAAGTATGACAGTAAAACACCATTTAAATGTTTTAACTACAATAAAATTGGTCATATTGCATCTAGGTGTCTTGACAAACATGCAAGATTGAAAGAAGAAGCTAAAAGAACATATAAGCCTAACTCGGAATATCAGAGATACATATTTAAGAAGAATATAGACAAATCATGTTACTACGTTGATGAAGGAGTTACTGATGAGGAATCGACAGACAATGGATGGGCTTTTGTTGCAATACCAGAAGATCAACCAACACCTACTATTCAACCAATAGAGCAGGCCCTAACAACTAAAATTGAAGAAAAGGATAAATGGATCATTGATTCCAAGTGTTCACATCATATGACTGGTGATAAAAGTAAATTCTTAACCTTTCAAGAATACAATGGAGATCTAGTAAGATTTGGGTATGATAAAACTTGTTTGATTAGAGGAAAAGGAACTATATCTTTTCATGGAAAGAACAATACAGATATTGTTTATTATGTTGAAGGTTTGAAGCATAATCTTTTGAGTGTTGGTCAATTAGTTGAAAAGGGATTTCAGTTACAATTCAAGAATGGTAAATGAAAAATCATGAATACAACTAGTTTGGAAGTTGCAATCGGTAATCAGACTAGAGGTAAAATCTTTCATTTGAATAACAGAGAGAAGACATGCTTGATTGCACATATTGATGAAAGTTGGTTATGACATAAAATACTTTGTCATGCAAATTTTGATTGCATTGTGAAAATCAGTACAACTAAGGCAGTAAGGGATTTACCTAAGATTGTTAAACCTCACAATCTAGTGTGTAAGGAATGTCGATTTGGAAAGCAAGTTATAGAAACTTTTAAGAGTATTCCAAAAAAATCTAATAATGTTCTTGACTTAATTCATATTGATTTATGTGGTCCAGCAAGAACTAGAATTTTACAAGGAGATAGATATGTTATGCTAATCATTGATGATTATTCTAAAATGTGTTGGGTTACTTATCTCAGGGATAAATCAGAAGATTTTGGGAAATTCAAACTATTCAAGGTAATGGTAGAGAATGAAACCAGTAAGAAAATCAAATGTTTGAGATCAAATCAAGGATGTGAATTCACATATATGGAATTTAATACATTCTATGAAGTAAAGGTAGTTAGAAGACAATTATCAGCACCTCAGACACCCTAGCAAAATGGAGTTGTGGAAAGGAAGAACAAAACTATTTTGGATGTAGCTAGAAGCATGATATCAGAAGAAAACCTACCTCATGTGTATTGGAGAGAAGCAACCAATACAACTATTTACTCATTCAACAAAGTTCACATTAAAGGTGAAACCGGTAAGACCCTTCATGAACTATGGTCTGGTAATACTCCTACTCTTAAATATTTCAGAATATTTTGAAGCAAATGTTATATTAGGAGAGATGATTATATTGAAAAATTTGATCTTAGAAGTGATGAAGGAATATTTCTTGGTTATTCATCTAAGAGCAAGGCATATAGATGTTTTAACAAGAGATTGTAAAAAATCATTGAGAGTGCCAATGTGAAGATTGATGAACAATTTAGAGGCAATTCAAGGTCTATGGACTCTGAACCAGCAGTTGAGATAATCACAAATGAACCTACAATGAATACACCAGTACAAAATGTTGATCCAGTCACACCGGCATCATTTGAGAATTCCACAGTGATTGAAGAACAACAAGAAGTGAATACACCCAGATTTGTAAGATTGAATCACTCTGAAAGTCAGATAATTGGGAACAAGTATCAAGGAGTTGTGACTAGAGGAAGACTAGAAAAGGAAGAGGTATGTCTAATTTCTCAAATTGAACTAGGAACTATTAATGAGGCATGTGAAGATTAACATTGGATTAAGGCTATGGAAGATGAATTAGAACAAATTGAAAAGAATAACATGGACATTGGTTCCCTGACCTAAAAACAAAAATGTAATTGGAACTAAATGGGTATTCAAAAATAAACTTAATGAAGATGGTAAGGTAATCAGAAACAAAGCAATATTAGTGTGTAAGGGATATTCACAGAAAGAAGGAATTGATTACAATGAAACCTTTGCACCAGTAGCTAGAATTGAGGCAATCATATTATTCTTAGCTTTTGCAGCACACAAGAACTATAAAGTATATCAAATGGATATTAAATGTGCATTTCTAAATGGTGATCTTGAAAAGGAAGTGTACATTGAACAACCTGATGGATTTTCTTTGACCTATGACAAATATATGGTTTGCAGGTTAAGGAAACTTTATATGGATTGAAGCAAGCTCCTAGAGCTTGGTATGCTAGATTGGACAAATATCTTTTGAAGCTTGGTTACACTAAAGGTAATGCTGACAACAACCTATATTACAAAGTGACTAATTATGACATCTTGGTTATTGAAGTTTTTGTTGATAATATAATTTTTGGAAGAGAAGAAGGATTGTGTAAAGACTTTTCTAATAAGATGCAGGAAGAATTTGAAATGTCTATGATTGGGGAGATAAATTTTTTTTAGGATTGCAGATTTCACAGACTGATAAAGGTATATTGATAAATCAATCAAAGTACTTGAAAGAACTGCTAAAGAAATTTGGTATGGAAAAATCTAAACTGGTAAGTACTCCTATGACTACAGCTAATAAACTATCATTGAAGGATGAATCAACACCTGTTAATCCGACAAGATATAAATCTATGATTGGAGGTTTACTGTATTTGAAACAAACAAGACTTGATATTATGAATGCAGTATGTATTGTTTCAAGATTTCAGAGTAGTCCTAAGGAAAATCATGAATCAACAGTGAAAAGGATTTTTGGGTACCTACAAGGCACAACAAATCTTAGTTTATGGTATCCTAAAGATAAAAATTTTGATTTATGTGCATACACAGATGCAAATTGGGTAGGAGATGTAGATGATAGAAAAAGCACCACCGACGGAGCATTTTTTCTTGGTAGCAGACTAATTTCATGGTTGAGCAAGAAATAAAGTTGTACATCACTATCAACAACAAAATCAGAATATGTTGCAGCAGCAACTAATTGTACATAGGTAATATGGATTAAGCAAATGTTGAAGGACATAAAGGTAAAATGCAAAGAACCTATAGTCATTTACTGTGATAATAAGGCAATAATTGATATATCAAAGAATCTAGTATTTCACTCTAAAACTAAACATGTTTCTATCAAATTCAATTTTCTGAAAGAGAATGTTGAAGCAAAAGAAGTGAAATTGGTTTATGTGAATACTAAAGAACAAGTTACAGATATCTGTACTAAGTCTTTGCCTAAGAAAACTTTTGAATATCTCAGAGAGAAGCTTGGAGTTATACCCTCACTGGTAGAAACTTAGACAATTGGTGCATGGCATCAGACTGACAGAATTAACAGAGAAATATTTTTCCGGCTTTGATGAATGAGAGCTACTTCTCAGGGGGAGTAGATTAGATAAATTTGGTTATAACAATTGGTATTTGTAATACGTTCTATGAACTAATTGTATTTGGTTTTGTTTTGTTTTGGAATTTGATGTCAAAGGGGGAGAGATATCTATAGAAAAACACATTATATTTTGGGGAGAGATTATTCCTAGGGGGATAAATATTATATATTTTGATTTCTAGTAATTGATCTCTTTGGGAGATTGTTGGTTTTTTGGTTTTTGGCATTTCTGCTTTAGCACTTAGATGGTTTTTCCATCTTGTGTTGCCATCAATTCCAAAGGGGGAGATTGTTGGTATTATGGATGTGTTGCATTGGTTTTGTCATTGATGTCAACACTTGTCAACACATATGAACACTTATCAACACTAAAGATCATTGGTTATGTTCACCGACATGTTCAATGACTTATGCATAGTCACTAGTATCTGGTTCACCGACAAGTTATATTGTCCACCGACACTGAGGATGATTTGTTATCATCTAGAGATTACTTGGTTATGTGGAAGACATTGTTTGGACACTTGGTTTTGGTGATTTGGTTATTGGTCTAAACGAGTTTGCATATTTGCTGTTACCGGCAAATAGGTCTAGGTTATGGACCGGCAAGTGTTATCTATTCTATATCAGCATGACATGTTATGAAGATGATTTATTGATTGGTTATTATTAAAAATGAATTAAGCCAACATGATGCATCGCATATTGATTCATTTCTAATTGATTTAATTGTAATATTCTTAGTGAGCCAACCTACACATATGGTCTTAGGTTTTGGTATATATGTAAGATCTCATTTGTGAGATTATGAAGAAGGTGTGAAAGGGAATATAATAAGGTATATGAGAATATAAGTAGAGCTATACATGCAGACATCATTTGAAGATTCAAGGAAGGTATGAAGAAGACAATCAAAGCTTAACTAGTACTAAATCCAGCATATGAAGATGCTATTTTAATAAATACATTATCATTAGATTTAACCATCTAATTGTAGTCAGTGTGACTCCCATTTTGTGATTGAGCAATGAGCTCTAGGCAATTGGCCTTTCTGCATGTGCAGACCCTATTTGTACACACATACTATCTACAGTAGTATCATATGATTGTGGGTAAGGTTTCCCACCGTGGTTTTTCCCCTTACAAGGTTTCCACATACAAATATCTGTGTTATGTGTTGTGGATGTTATTTGTCTTTCTGTTTCATGCATTAAACTTTACCAGTACTGTTATTAACTGTTAAAATGTTAACTGACATTAAGTTTGTTTTACCGGTATTATGCACTAAGTTTGGTTATGTTATTTTTGGGTTGAAATTAATAGACAACTGATTCACCCCCCCTCTCAGTTGACTCTAGGTCCTAACACATGTCTTATATAGGATATATCATTCCTGAAACTAGACACTTTGATCATCTTTGTCTTATACAGGAGGTGTCATTCTTGAAACCAGATGGAATCTCGATCTTATCAATATAATCAATCAATCTTTATCAATAATCAAAAACTGCACCACCGTGATCATAGAACTTGCATTTTCATCAACCACAGTTGCAGAAATTAAATCATTTCTAATCGAGACATCAATTTCACAAAGATCCATACACTCCAAAGGTCAATTATCTCAATTGATCTCTTGAGGGGGCATCATCGTACCACAATTTATCAATCAATAGCTGGGGCATCCTATCGAACCAATATCACCATCAAAATAAGATTATTATTTTAATCAACGTGTCATCACACCTCGCTTCAAAGAGGGGAAAAATGTATACACCTAAAAATGGTCTGAAGATAATTAATTAAATAAGCAATCATTTAATTAATCCCCCTTCCTAATTTAATTGAATTCATTAAAAAATTTGATTAAATTCTCCCTTTCATCTACTTATTAATAAATCTAAGGATTTATTTAATAGGTTCATTTCCATAGTCCCCTTTGATTAATTAATTCAAATTAATTAATCTTCCCTCCATTTCAATTCAATTCTTCTAATCCCCTAATTAATTAAAATAAATCAATTTATGAGCTATTGAGAATTAATTAGTCTTTTCCTATTGTTTAAATTTTTAAATTCAAATTACCCACATGCCTCCTAACTTCTAACCACCTAACCTAACCATCCCTCTAACCTAACCCATTCCACCTAATGTTGGGTTTAACTAACCCTATACTATCTTTCACATTCTAACATCCTTATCCTAACCTCCTATGGTGTGGATATTCTTTCCTTGAGAAACATGGCACTTTGGCCACATGTCTCCTCTCTTGGAAAATTGCCCTTTTATGAGCAAGGCTCCTTGACTCTTGTCACTACAGAGATAACAAGTGTCCCTTCCTCCAACCTCTTCTCCAACCTCTTCTCTAACCTCCTCCAATTTCACCCTTGATATCTTCAGATTCAATCTTGACTGTTGATTCCTACCACCTCACCCCTACCCTTGGAAATCCTATAAATATCCCTCATTTTGGAGCAATAAGGATCCCATCTCATTTTCATTTTAGGCATTGTTACTATAGGCATATCCATTCTAGCATATCATTTGAGCACTGTTATTATAGGCATTTGCATCTTTGATGTAGTTTAATTTGATCATTTTCTAGCATAATTATTGAATCATGTAGCTTAATCAATCTCTTTTCTAGATTAATTGCATCATCATCATAGCTTAATCATGCATATCATTAGCTTAATTTGTCTCTTGGATCAATCTAGAACAATTAATCTCATGTTTGCATATCATTATCAGTTCAAATCCTTCGTCTAGGTGTAGTCAAGTCACTGGGATTTCTTATCCAGATCTGAGAGCAAATCCATACTCACATCTCTTAGGAGGTGATAGATCGCTTGGTCATGGTTTTATCTTTCTTTTGCTTATGATTTTCTAACCATGCTTCTAATGATCTATTGAGTGTTTTTTGTTGTAGCTGTAGGTATCATGCACATCACAGACAATGATATTTTGGTGCCCACCATGGGGCCATAAATCTCATTTTTGGCCTCTTAAGCATCATCAAATCTTCATTTCTGGCTGGGTTTGAATAAGAATCTCGTACAAGCCCATTTTCAGTCTCGTACAGGCTCCTTTGTGCATTGAGATGATAATTCTTCTCGACTCGTATGAGATTTTAAGGAGATTGAATTGTTGTATGAGCTTTGGTTTGCACTCATACAGTCCTGGAAGGATACTCGTAAAGTCAGGTAAATTGTGTCATACAAAATTTTGCTTCTGTGTTTTCAAAGCAGTTTGCATTTTAAGGTTTTCATGCTTCAATTTTATTATTACTAATGCTAACCCTGGTCTATTTGTGAGTTTTTTGGCAACCTAACTATTTTTTGTAGGATGATTGTCAAAGATTACGCTTGTCAAAGCTTCGTTTCAACAAAACACATCATGAATACTAATGTATTTATTTTGTAGGTTGCCTAGGAGGACTCAACTAAACTCTGTCTTCTTTAATTTTTCTAGGCACATTTGTTTTTGCTAATGGAAATGAACAATCATGTTTTATGTGTTTTGATGATAGGCGAGTATGCTCTCACCTTTCTTAAGTGATTAGAAAGCTAGACTCATCCTTTTCTTTCATTAGTGCATATCTTTAGTTGGCCTTCCCTGCCGAGGAGCTAATAAATCTTAGCCATTAAAGCCGGTGAGAGGGGAATGACCTAAGTGGGAATGGCTAACGCTAAGTAATCCAACCCACTATTAAATAAATGTGATTTGATGAAAATCAAGTCAACGAAAGTGCTCAGGAATAGCTCTCTTCCGTATCTTTGGGTATATCAAACCTTGGTTTTTAAGGCTGGGAGACCTCTTAATTGAGTATTATACCCCGACGCACCGAATGAATCCTTTACTAGTTCCGATTAAGTCAGAAGCTACCTGATTCACCTTTGAAAGGGTGATAATATTTGTGTAAGAGAGATAGTAACTCTCCCAAGACACTTGCCATATCATGCCCCCATTAGCATTTGGAGTCGGATAATACAGCATTGAGAATCCATTGCGTGAGACTCAGCAGTCTTATTCTGATTAGCTATTGGGTGTGTACCTAAGCTTGCAAGCAAAGATTTTCTCTCTCAGCCAAATTCCTTAGGTAGCATAATGTGCTTGAGGTCACTTATCATATCGTGTGTTTGTTGTATCTTCATCCCTAAGAAAATAAAATCAGACATTTAAAACTGGAAAACATAAGCAAAACATCAAACTTCAATGATAAAAAATCTATCCAAACAACATTTTTTGCCTATGTTCTATCTTGAGTCATATGAGCTTGTATTTTGTCATACGAGCCTTCTTGTTTGTCGTATGGTTTATAAAATTTTTATCATATGAGTCCTCTAGTTTATCGTTTTTCTCAATAAGTTTTGTCATATGATTTCTCTGGTTTATCATTTTTTATTAGTAAATTTTTTCATACGAGACCTCTGGTTTATCATTTTTTTCAATGGGAATTGTCGTACGACCTTGTGCTTTGTCATATGAGATTAGTGATTTGTCATATGGGTCTGTATGTATTGTCATCTAAAGCTGCTTCACCTGTCGCACAAACTTCTGTCTCTGTTGGTCTAGAGTTGTCTTCTTGCACATCTTTTTCGGGTCTATCATATTTGCTCGGTCAGTTTATAGTGAGCATAAATGCCTATCGTCTCTCATTTTATGCTTGGATTGTCTTTTTGGTTTACTTGGTCAAGTTATCATTTGTCAAATCAAACTCTAGAAATAGACACCTCAAGGTTTTCAAGTACTCTCCCTCAACAAGTTCAAGATCTAAACATATCAACGTTCATCATCACTCTCTTTGATAAACTGATCACTCAAACATAGTTTCTCATCAGGATCTATCATCCTCTATCATGAAACTACAACACTTGGTCATTACCTTGTCCCACATCATAGGATATATCATTCCTACTGGACTTGGTTTTTATCAAATCATCATCATTGCACTCCTAAACCAAAGATTTAAAAACTTGAACCATCTTTTCATGTCATATCACTCTATCACATTCACATTGACAATTGATCACTTATCAAAACAACTTTTAGACAATCGAACCCCTGAAGTAGAAATAGAAACATTTCAAATAGCTGAAGATCATAGCAACATGGAATACCAAAGAAAAACACAAGAAAACATGACAAACCAACATATCAGAGAAATCAAACAAGTCCAAAATCAAAATCCGACTATGTCAAAATCTCACAAGGATTCAAATGCATATTCAAAGAAAGGTGGCTCTTTTATGCAACTCTTAAAGAGATCCCTAAGGGATTTTAATGAGAAAGATTTGTTAGGATCCAGAGGCAACTGAGAGGGGGGTGGGGGTGAATCAGTTGTCTATTAAATTCAACCCAAATATAACTTAATCAAACTTGATACATAATATCGGTAAGCCAAAGATAATGTCGGTTAATAGATTAATAGTTAATATTAATACCAGTGAAACTTAATGCATGAAACAAAAAGAGAAACAACATCCACAACACATAACACAAAGATTTGTACGTGAAAACCCTGTAAGGGGAAAAACCATGGTGGGAAACCTTACCCACAATCAGATGATACTACTACAGATAGTATGTGCGTAAAAATGGGGTATGCACATGCAGAAAGGCAAACCACCTAGAGCTCACTGCTCAATCACAAAATAAGAGTTACACTAACTACAATTGGATGATTAAATCCAATGATAATGTAGTGCTCAAAGTAGCATCTCCAATGCTGGATTCAATACCGGTTTAGCTTTGATAATCACCTTCTCTATGGTCTACTTATATGATCTTCTATATTTGCACATACCATGTTACAATACCATAACCATATACCTTATCTCTGTTCTACATCTTTTTCTTTTTATTCTCCTTACATCATCTCACAAATGAGATCTGACATATATACCAAGACCTAAGACCAAATGTGTAGGTCGGCTCACAAAGAATATTACAATTAAATCAATTACAAATAAGTCAAGATGCGATGCATCATGTCAGTTTAATGCAATTACAACAATACCAATTGATTAAATCATCTCCATAATGGGTCATGTTGATCTGGAATAGATAATGCATGTCTGTCCATAACCTAGATCAATTTGCCGATAACAACAAATATTTCAACCCAATTAGACCAATAACCAAAATACCAAAACCAAGTGTCCAAACCATGTCTTTGACATAACCAAGTGATCTCCAAATGATAATAATTCATCCTTAGTGTCGGTGAACAATATAACCTATCGATGAACCAAATACCGGTGACTGTGCATGTCACTGAACTTGCCGGTGAACATAATGTGCCAGTTCAACATAATCAAAGATCTCTAGAAGGATAAGTGTTGACATCAATGATAAAACCAATGCAACACATCCATAATACCAACAATATCCCCCTTTGGCATTGATGGCAACACAAAGATTGAAAAATATCTAAGTGCCAAAACATAATGCCAAAAACCTAAAACCAACTATCTCCAAAATAGATCAATACCTAAAATTAAAATACAAATGCAGAGAGTGTATATCTCTCCCCCAATGAATAATCTCTCCCTAAAGGATAATGTATGTTTTTCCATAGATATGTCTCCCCCTTTGAAATCAAATGCCAAAGCAATACAAATGCTAGATACAACCAACTCATAAAACTAGTTACAAATACCAATTATTATAACCAACTTCTCCAACTACTCCCCCTGAGAAATAGATCTCCTTCATCAAAGCCGGAAAATGTTTCTCTGTAAATTCTATCGGTTTGATGTCATTTATCAACTGTCTAGGTCTCTACTGGTGAGGGTATAACCCCAAGCTTCTCTCTGAGATATTCAAAAGTTTCTTTAGGTAAAGGCTTAGTAAAGATATCTGCAATCTGCTCTTTAGTATTCACATAAACCAATCTCACTTCTTTTGCTTCAACATTCTCTTTCAGAAAATTATATTTTATAGAAATATGTTTAGTTTTCAAGTGAAATAAATTGTTGTTGAATTATCACAGTAAATGATTATAGGTTCTTTGCATTTTACCTTTATTTCCTTCAATATTTACTTAATCCATAATACCCGAGTACAATTAGTTGTTGCTGCAACATATTCTGATTTTGTTGTTGATAATGATGTACAACTCTGTTTCTTGCTCAACCATGAAATCAATCTGCTACCAAGAAAGAATGCCTCTCTAGTGGTGCTCTTTTTGTCATCTACATCTCCTACCCAATTAGCATCAGTGTATGCACATAAATCAAAATTTTCATCTTTAGGATACCATAAACCAAGATTTGTTGTGCCTTGTAGATACCGCAAAATCATTTTTACTGCTGATTCATGATCTTCTCTAGGATTACTCTGAAATATTGAAACAATAAACACTGCATTCATTATACTAGGTCTTGTTTGTGTCAAATTCAATAAATGTCTAATCATAGATTTGTATCTTGTTGGATTAACAGGAGCTGAATCATCCTTCAATGATATTTTATCAGTTGTAGTCAAGACTACTTACCATTTTAGAGTTTTCCATACCAAATTTCATTAGTAGTTCCTTCAAGTACTTTGTTTGACATATGAATATTTCTTTATCAGTCTATGAAATCTGCAACCCTAAAAAGAAAATTTATCTCTCCAATCATAGACATTTCAAATTCTTCCTACATCTTATTAGCAAAGTCTTTACACAATCCATCTTCTCCTCCAAAAATGATGTCATCAACAAAAACTTCAATAACCAAGATGTCTTGATTTGTCACTTTGAAATATAAGTTGTTATCAGCATTACCTTTAGTGTAACTAAGCTTCAAAAGATATTTCTCCAATCTAGCATACCAAGCTCTGGGAGCTTTCTTCAGTCCATATAAAGCTTTCCTTAATCTACAAACCATATCTTTATCATTTGTCAATGAAAATGCATCAGGTTGTTCAATGTAAACATCCTCTTCAAGATCACCATTCAAAAATGTGCATTTTACATCCATTTGATATACTTTATAGTCCTTGTGGGCTACAAATGCAAGAAATAATCTGACTGCCTCAATTCTAGCTACTGGTGCAAAGGTTTCATTGTAATCAATTCCCTCTTTGTGTGAATATCCTTTACACACTAATCTTTCTTTGTTTTTGATTACCTTACCATCTTCATTAAGTTTATTTTTGAATACCCATTTAGTTCCAATTGTTGGTATTTTGGTTATATTGATATGGTTTTGTCATTGATGTCAACACCTATTAACACTTATCAACTCTGGCACTTTGGAGAATTGGCAATATTCACCGGCAAGCAAGTGACTTATGCACAGTCACCACTATCTGGTACACCGACAGGATATAATGTTCACGAACACTTGGAATAACATGGGAAACACTTGGTTCTATTGAAGACATCATTTGGACACTTTTTCTTGGAGATTTGTTCATTGGTATATCTATGTTTGCATATTTGCTGTTACTGGCAAATAGGTCCAGGTTATGCATCAGCATACTTATCTATTCTAGATCAGCACGACACGCTATGGAGATGATTTATTATTGTTGTAAATGCATTAAGCCGACATGTTGAATTAGATATTGCATTGGTTATTGATTTACTTGTAATTGTTTTATTGTAATATATTTTAGAGCTGACCTAATAAAATCGGTCTTAGGTTATAGTATATATATGTAAGATCGATATGCAATTGGAAAAAGGAATTATAAGAAGGTATATGCGAGATTAAGTAGAGCTATACATGCAGACATAATTTGAAGGTGAAGCAAGGTTTTTATGAAGACATATCAGAACTACACCGGTACTGAATCCAGCATATGAAGATGTTATTTTGAGCAGTACATTATTATTGGGTTTAACCATCCAATTGTAGTCAGTGTGACTCCTATTTGTGATTGAGTAGTGAGCTCTAGGCGCTTGGCCTTTCTACATGTGTAGACCCCATTTGTATACACATATTATCTGCAGTAGTATCATTTGATTGTGGGTAAGGTTTCCCACCATGGTTTTTCTCCTTACAAGGTTTCCACGTATAAACATTGGTGTTATGTGTTGTGGATGTTATTGTCTTTCTATTTCATGCATTAATCTTTACCACTACTACAATTAACTAATAAATTGTCTACTAGCATAAAGTTTGGTTTACCGATATAAAGCATTAAGGTTGGCTAAGTTGTTTTTGGTTTGAATTTATTAGACAACTGATTCACCCCCCCCCCCCTCTCAGTTGTCTCTAGGACCTAACAATTGGTATCAAAGCCTAGTCCTCTTTTGTAGAAGTTTAACAGCTTGAGGAGATCCAATCTCTACTAACTATTTTAGGAAGGACAACCCTAAACTTGATGGAACCAACTATGGCATATGGAAGATCAGAATGGAGACACATCTGAAATTCATTGGAAAGGACATCTAGGAAGTTACAAATAATGGCTATACTGCTCCTACTCTCAGTTATCCTAATCCACCTACCTTAGGAAAAGATGAAGAAAATGATTGCAAAGCAAGGGAAGCACTTTTGAGTGCATTATTAGATCAACAAATCATGGGATTATCAGATAGGTCTACTGCTAAATCTATTTGGGATCATTTGGAAACATTGAATGAAGGAGATTCCACAGTCAAAATTGCAAAACTTGAAAGCTTCTGGGTCAGGTATGAAAATCTGAAAATGGAAGAAGATGAAAGGATTTCTTCTTTTATGGAAAGAGTTAATGAAATTGTTTTGGGTATTAAATATTATGGAGGAACCTTAAGTGAAGATGAAACTGTTTCAAAAGTTTTAAGATGATTCCCACCGAGATACAAAATGAAAGTTCCTGCTATAAATGAGTTAAGAACAATGCCTAATACATCAGTAACTAGAGATACATTGATTGGAAAACTTTCAACTTTTGAAATTGAGGAATTTGGTCTTGTTGCTACTATAAAGACAGATTTAGCTTTTAAACCATCAACATTATCTACACAATCATTTGACAAATCTGATTGGAAAGCCTTTTATGCAAGAGAACTTGAAGAAAGTAGGAGAGAAAATGAAGAACTTGAAGAACTTGAAGCACTATTTGCAAGGAAAATGCCTAAAGGTCTAGTTGGAAGTAAGTATCAAGGTAAAGCACCTTTTAAACGTTTTCACTGTAATAATATTGGGCATATGGCTTCAAGATGCCCTGATAGACATGCTAGATTTAGAGAAGAAGCTAGAAGAACATACAAACCTAACCCTAAATATCAGAGATACAGATTTAAGAAGAATAAAGATAAATCTTGTTATCTTGTTGATGAAGGAGTCATTGATGATTCTGATGAGGATCTGGAAGACAATGGATGGGTCTTTGTTGCTATAACAAAAGATCAACCGACACCTATTGTTCAACCCGTAGAGCTTGACAACTAAAATTGAAGTTAAGGATGAATGGATCATTAATTTAGGATGTTCATATCACATGACTAGTGATAAAGGTATATTCTTGAATTTGTAGGAATATAATGGAGGTCTAGTAAGATTTGGAGATGATAAAGCTTGTTTGATCAAAGGAAAAGGTACTATATCTCTTGATGGTAAGCATAATACTGACAATGTTTACTATGTAGAAGGTTTAAAGAACAATCTTTAGAGTGTTGGTCAATTAGTTGAAAAAGGATTTCAGTTACCATTCAAGAATGGAAAATGCAAAATTATGAACAGAATTGGTTTGGAAATAGCAACCGGTAATCAAACTAGAGGTAACATCTTTCATTTGAATAACAATGAAAAGACATGCTTGATTGCACATATTGATGAAAGTTGGCTATGACATAAGAGACTTTGTCATGTAAATTTTGATTGCATGGTAAAAATCAATACTACTAAGGCAGTTAGAGATTTACCTAAGATTGTCAAACCTCACAATCTGGTATGTAAGGAATGTCAATTTGGAAAACAAGTTAGAGCATCTTTTAAAAGTATTCCAAAAAAATCCAATAATGCTCTTGACCTAATTCACACTGATTTATGTGGTCTAGCTAGAACTAAAAGCTTACAAGGTGATAGATATTTCATGATAATCATTGATGACTATTCTAGAATGTGTTGGGTTACTTTTCTCAAAGAAAAATTAGAAGCACTTGGGAAATTCAAACTATTCAAAGCAATGGTAGAAAATTAAACTGGTAAGAAAATCAAATGTCTGAGATCAGATCAAGGAGGTGAATTTACATCTAAAGAATTTAATGCATTCTATGAAGTGAATGGAATTAGAAGACAGCTATTAGCACCCCGGACACCACAACAAAATGGAGTTGTAGAAATAAAAAATAGAGCTATCTTGGATGTAGCTAGAAGTATGTTATCAAAAATGAATCTACCACATGTACATTGGAGAGAGGCAGTAAGTACAATGGTCTATACATTCAACAAAGTTCACATCAAAGGAGAAACTGGTAATACACCTCATGAACTATGGTTTGGTATTACTCCTACTCTTAAATATTTTAGAATATTTGGAACTAAAGGCTTCATTAGAAGAGATGAGTATATTGGCAAATTTGATCCTAGAAGTGATGAAGGAATATTTCTTGGTTATTCATCTAAGAGAAAAGCATATAGATGTTTTAAGAAAAGATTGTAGAAAATTGTTGAGAATACAAATGTGAAGATTGATGAACAATTTAGAGGAACTTCAAGGTATATAGACTCTGAACTGGCAACAGAGATACTGACAAATGAACCTACATTGAACCCACCAGTATAAAATCAAGATCCAGTTACACCGGTATCATCTAAAAAGTTCCACTATAACTGAGGAATTGCAGCAAACGAAGACACCTCGGTATGTAAGATTGAACCACTTTGAAAGTGAGATAATTGGAAACAAGTATCAAGGAGTTATGACAAGAGGAAGATTGGAAAATGAAGAGGTATGTCTTATTTCTCATATTGAACCATCATCAATTAATGAGGCATGTGAAGATAAGCACTGGATTAAAGCTATGGAAGAGGAATTAGAACAAATTGAGAAGAATAACACATGGACATTAGTTCCCTGGCCTAAAGACAAAAATGTAATTGGAACGAAATGGGTATTCAGAAAAAAACTAAGGTAATCAGAAATAAAGAAAGACTAGTGTGTAAGGGATATTTTCAGAAAGAAAGAATTGATTATAATGAAACCTTTGCATCAGTAGCTAGAATTGAGGTAGTCAGATTATTCTTGGCTTTTGCAGCACACAAGAACTGCAAAGTATATCAAATGGATATTAAATGTGCATTTCTAAATGGAGATCTTGAAGAAGAAGTTTACATTGAACAACTTGATGTATTCTCCTTGACAAATAACAAAGATATGGTTTGCAGGTTAAGGAAATCTTTGCATGGGTTGAAGAAAGCTCCAAGAGCTTGGTATGCAAGTTTGGATAAATATCTTTTGAAGATTGGTTTTTCTAAAGGTAATGCTGACAACAACTTACACTATAAAGTGGCTAATGATGACGTCTTGGTTATAGAAGTTTTTTTTGATGATATAATCTTTGGAGGAGAAGATGGATTATGTAAAGACTTTTCTATTGAAATGCAACAAGAATTTGAAATGTCTATGATTGGAGAGCTAAAATTCTTTTTAGGATTGTAGATTTCACAGACTGATAAAGGTATATTCTTGAGTCAATCTACATACTTGAAGAAGTTACTAAAGAAATTTGGGATGGAGAACTCTAAACTGGTAAGCACACCTGTTAATCTGACTAGGTATAAATATATGATAGGAGGTTTACAGTATTTGACACAAACAAGACCTGATATTATGAATGTAGTATGTATTGTTTCAAGATTTCAGAGTAATCCTAAAGAAAATCATGAATCAGCAGTAAAATGGATTTTTTGGTACTTACAAGGCACTACAAATCTTGGTTTATGGTATCCTAGAGATGAAAACTTTGAATTATGTGCATACACAGATGCAAATTGGGCAAGAGATGTGGATGTTAGAAAAAGCACCACCGGCGGAGCATTTTTTCTTGGAAGCAAATTAATTTCTTGGTTGAGTAAGAAACAAAGTTGCACATCTTTATCAACAACATAATTAGAATATGTTGCAACAACAACTAACTATACACAGGTATTATGGCTTAAGCAAATATTGAAGGACATAAAGGTAAAATGCAAGGAACCTATAACTATCTATTGTGATAACACTGCAACAATTGATATATCTAAGAATATGGTACTACATTCTAAAACTAAACATGTTTCTATCAAAATAAATTTTCTGAAAGAGAATGTTGAAGCAAAAGAAGTGAAACTAGTTTATGTGAATACTAAAGAGTAGATTGCAGATATTTTCACTAATCCTTTGCCTAAGGAGACTTTTGAATATCTCAGAGATCAGCTTGGGTTCATATCCCCACTGGTAGAGACTTAGACATTTGATGTTTGTCATCAACCAACAGAATTAACAGAGAAATATTTTACTCCATCTTTGATGATGAGAGTTACTTCTCAGGGGGAGTAGTTGGTATACTGAATTAGTTGGTATTTTGTATTTGAACTTTGTTTTGTAGTAACTTTGGCATTTGATGTCAAAGGGGGAGAGATTGATATGGAAAAACACAAAGAAAACATATGTTACTCTCAGAGGGAGAGATTTTTACGTTGGGAGAGATTGATTACTCTCTATATCTGAATTTTGATTTCTGGTTATGATTTCTTTTGGGATATTGTTGGTTTTTGGTATTTGGTATTTCTGTTTTTGCACTTTGATGGTTTTTCTATCTTGTGTTGCCATCAATGCCAAAGGGGGAGATTGTTGGTATTTTGGTTATATTGATATGGTTTTGTCATTGATGTCAACACCTATTAACACTTATCAACTCTAGCACTTTGGAGAATTGGCAATGTTCACCAACAAGCAAGTGACTTATGCACAGTCACCAGTATCTGGTACACCGACATGATATAATGTTCACCGGCACTTGGAATAACATGGAAAACACTTGGTTATGTTGAAGACATCATTTGGACACTTTGTCTTGGAGATTTGTTCATTGGTATATTCATGTTTGCATATTTGTTGTTATCGGCAAATAGGTCCAGGTTATGCACCGGTATACTTATCTATTCTAGATCAGCACGGAACACTATGGAGATGATTTATTATTGTTGTAAATGCATTAAGCCAACATGTTGAATTGAATATTGCATCGGTTATTGATTTACTTGTAATTGTTTTATTGTAATATCTTTTAGAACCGACCTACTAAAATTGGTCTTAGGTTATGGTATATATATGTAAGATCTTATTTGTAAGATCGGTATGTGATTGGAAAAAGAAATTATAAGAAGGTATATGCAAGATTAAGCAGAGCTATACATGCAGACATCATTTGAAGGTGAAGCAAGTTTTTTGTGAAGACATATCAGAACTACATCAATACTGAATCCAGCATATGAAGATGCTATTTTGAGTTGTACATCATTATTGGATTTAACCATCCAATTGTAGTTAGTGTGACTCCTATTTGTGATTGAGCAATGAGCTCTAGGTGCTTGGCCTTTCTACATGTGCAGACCCCATTTGTATACACATACTATCTACAGTAGTATCATCTGATTGTGGGTAAGGTTTCCCACCGTGGTTTTTCCCCTTACAGGGTTTCCACGTACAAACATTGGTGTTATGTGTTGTGGATGTTATTGTCTTTCTATTTCATGCATTAATCTTTACTGGTATTGCAATTAACTGATAAACTGTGTACCAACATAAAGTTTGGTTTACCAGTATAAAGCATTAAGGTTGGCTAAGTTGTTTTTGGTTTGAATTTATTAGACAATTGATTCACCCCCCCCCTCTCAGTTGTCTCCGAGACCTAACACCAATTACATTTTTATCTTTAGGCCAAGAACCAATGTCCATGTATTGTTCTTTTCAATTTGTTCTAATTCATCTTCCATAGCTTTAATCCAATGTTTATCTTCACATGCTTCAATAACAGATGCCAGTTCAATTTGCAAAATTAAACATACATCTTCATTTGCCAGTCTTCCTCTTGTCATAACTTCTTAATACTTATTCCCAATTATCTGACTTTCAGAGTGATTCAGTCTTACATACCTAGGTGTGTTCACTTGTTGTTTTTCTTTAGTCACTGTGGAATTCTCTAATGATGTCGGTGTGACTGGATCAACATTATGTACCGGTGCACTCTGTATAGGTTCATTTGTGATCATCTCAACTACCGGTTCAGAATCCATAGACCTTGAATTTCCTCTAAAGTGTTCATCTATCTTCACATTTGTACTCTAAATAATTTTTTGCAATCTTTTATTAAAACATCTATATGCTTTTCTCTTAGATGAATAACCAAGAAATATACCTTTATCACTTCTAGGATCAAATTTTCCAATATACTCATCTCTCCTAATGTAGCATTTGCTTCCAAATATTCTACAATATTTAAGAGTATGAATATTACCAAATCATAATTCATTAGGTCTCTTATCAGTTTCTCGTTTGATGTGAATTCTATTGAAAGTGTAAACCATTGTATTCACTACTTCTCTCCAATGCACATGAGGTAGATTTGCTTCTAGCTGCATCCAGAATAGTTATGTTCTTCCTTTCCACAACTCCATTTTGCTAAGGTGTCCAGGGTGTTGATAGTTGTCTTCTAATTCCATTCACTTCACAAAATGTATTAAACTCCTTAGATGTAAATTCACCTCCTTGATCTGATCTTAAACATTTGATTTTTTTACCAGTTTCTTTCTCTACCGTTGCTTTGAATAATTTAAATTTCTCAAAAGCTTCTGATTTCTCCTTGAGAAAAGTAACCCAACACATTCTAGAATAATCATCAATGATTACCATAAATTATCTATCTCCATGTAGACTTCTTGTTCTTGTCAGACCACACAAGTAAGTATGAATTAAATCAAGAACATTATTGGATTTCTCATAAATACTCTTAAAAGTTGTTCTAACTTGCTTTACCATTTGACATTCCTTACATACCAGATTATGAGGTTTTACAATCTTAGGTAAATCCCTTACTTCCTTTGATGAACTAATCTTTATAATGTAATCAAAATTCACATGACAGAGTCTTTTGTGCCATAGCCAACTTTCATCAATATGTGCAATCAAGCATGTCTTTTCACTATTGTTCAAATGAAAGATATTACCTCTAGTCTGATTACCGGTTGCAATCTCCAAATCAGTTCTATTCATGATTTTGCATTTACCATTCTTGAATTGTAACTGAAATCCTTTTTCAACTAATTGACCAGCATTCAAAACATTATGCTTCAAACCTTCAACTTAATAAACTTTGTCAGTATTGTGCTTACCATCAAAAGATATAGTGCCTTTTCCTCTGATTAAACTAGCTTTGTCATCCCCAAATCTTACTAGACCTCCATTGTATTCTTGAAAAGATAAGAATTTACTTTTATCACCAGTCATATAATGTGAACATCCAGAATCTATAATCCATTCATCCTTTTTTTCAATTTTAGTTGCTAGGGCCTGCTCTACTGGTGGAACAATAGGTGCCAGTTGATCTTCTATTATTGCAACAAAATCCCATCCATTGTATTCCCATTCTTCATCAGAATCATGAGCAACTCCTTCATCAGCATACTAACATGATTTTTCTCTATTCTTCTTAAATCTGTATCTCTGATATTCAGGGTTAGGCTTGTATGTTCTTTTAGCTTCTTCTCTCAATCTTGCATGTCTATCAGGACATCTAGATGCCATATGACCAACTTTATTGCAGTTAAAACATTTAAATAGTGTTTTACCTTCATACTTACTTCCAATAGGACCTTTAGGCATTTTCCTTGCAAATAGTGCTTCAAGTTCTTCTAGTTCTTCATTTTCCCTCATGATATCTTCAAGTTCTCTTCCATAAAGTGGTTTCCAATCAGATTTATCAGATGATGATGATGATGATGATGACATAGATGATGATGCTTTGAAGGGTAAATCTGTTTTAATTATAGCAACAGGACCAAATTCCTCAAGCTCGAATGGTGGAATTTTTCCAACCAAGGTATCTCTAGATACTAATGTATTAGGCATTGTTCTCAACTCATTAATAGCAGTTACTTTCATTTTGTATGCCGATGGCAATGCTCTCAAAACTTTAGAAACAATTTCATCTACACTTAAGGAACCTCCACAACATTGTATTCCCAAAAAAAATTTCATTAACCCTTTCCATAAAAGCAAAAATTATTTCATCTTCTTCCATTTTCAAATTTTCATACCTAACCCGGAAGCATTCTAGTTTTGCAATTTTGATAGTGGTATCCTATCCTATCTTGCACACTCTATCTTTAACATTGTAACCTCCTTATCCTAACCTCCTATGATGTGGATATTCTTGCCTTGAGACACATGACACTTTGGCCACACGTCTCCTCTCTTGGACACTTGCCCTTTTATGAGCAAGGCTCCTTGACACTTGTCACCACAGAGATAACAAGTGTCCCTTGGTCCAACCTCTTCTTCAACCTCCAATTTCACCCTTGATATCTTCAGACTCAATCTTTACCATTGATTCCTACCACGTCACCCTTGGCCTTGGAAATCCTATAAATATCCCTCATTTTGGGGCAATAAGGATCCCATCTCATTTTTAATCTTAGGCATTGTTACTATAGGCCTATCCATTCTATCATATCATTTGAGCATTTTTATTATAGGCATTTGCATCTTTGATGTAGTTTAATTTGATCATTTTCGAGCATAATTGTTGAATCATGTGCTTTAATCAATCTCTTTTCTAGCTTAATTCCATCATCATCATAGCTTAATCATAAATATCATTAGCTTAATTAGTCTCTTGGATAAATATAGCACAATCAATCTCATCTTTGCATATCATTATCATTTCAAATCCTCCGTCTAGGTGTAGTCAAGTCACTGGGATTGCTTATCCAGATCTGAGAGCAAATCCATACTCGCATATCTTAGGAGGCAATAGATCACTTTGTCATGGTTTTATCTTTCTTTTGCTTATGATTTGCTAACCGTGCTTGTAATGATCTATTAAGTGTTTTGTGTTGCAACTGCAGGTATCATGCACATCACAAAGCATGACGCCTTTCAAATATTTGAATATCCTTTTAGTTTCTACCATGTGTGTCTACTTTGGGTTCTTCTGAAATCTGGAAACTAATCCAATTGCATGAGCAATATTTAGTCTGTTGTGAATAACATAATGCAGTTTCCCTATCTTAGACCTGTACTCCTTTTCATCAATGGATGCAGACTCACCCTCCTTAGATAGTTTATATCCAGTAACCATTGGTGTCCCAACTGGTTTATAGTCTCCCATTCCAAATGTCTTCAATACCTCTTTCACATATTTGGACCGTGTGATAAAGATACCATTCTTCATATATTGAATTTGCAAACCTATAAAGAATTTTATCTCTCCCACTATAGACATCTCAAATTCAATTTTCATCTCATTTGCAAAGTCATCACTCATGTCATCATTGCCTCCAAAAATAATATTGTAGCTAGGAATTCGGAAATCATCAAAGCAATGAGAAATTAGCCTAGTTCAATCACGAAAACTCAATTGCAATGATAACAATCCTAAAAACATTCAATGAAGACATGAAAACAAGACATCAATTCAAACGCAAACCCTTGCAAATGTGAATGTCTCCTTCATGTGGCTCCATTGTCCTTCTTTCTCCTTCAAATAGCTTTGTTTGTGGATCTCACTTACTAGTGCGTAAGCATGATGTGAAAGAAAGTAGACAAGATGGGAGCGCAAGAATACTAGAAGCATGATTGATTCGACTAGGGACTTTGATTGAAGAAATTCATCCAATTTATAGACAAATTGGAGAAAAGATCAGATTAGTATGAAAGTGATTCGAATGGAAATTCAAATCAAGAATAGCAAAATTATGACAAGTGTATGGCAAATTATTATGCAAGGATTTATGACAATTTATGACAATTTATGACAAATTGCTATGTAAGGATTATGACAAGAATTTGAAATAGAAATAAGCATTAGAAGCAATTAGAAAATTAGGTTAGAAATGATGACTTGGAATTTAGGAAATTGATGAAAATTAGGTAAATTAATTAATAATTTCTCATTCATTAATTAATTTACAAAAATAGGAGGAATTAATTAGCCAATTAAATAAACATTTAATTGTGACAAGAAGACATAGGATAAATAAATAAATCATTTATCCTAAAGAGAAAATGGAGAGAAAATGACAAACAAGGTTAAATGAATAAATCATGAAACCCTAGAAGATAAATTAGAAATGCAAGGATGACAATTAGGTCTTGATGTAAGATTGATTTGATATCGATTCAATCATGATTTTGAATTAATAAATGATTTGATTGATAAATGCGTCTGTTGTTCACCAAAAGTGATAACCCAAGAACACCTGCAATTGATCTATGAAGTAGCCAATTCAATCTATGAAGAACTTCAGGGCTTGGACAACATGACAAGGATATGAATCCTTCTACTCTTCAGGCTCTGCAAAACCTAGGCGGGTATACCTTTGATGCTTAGAATTAAACCTATTACACACCTATGACAGCATCAACATAAACAGATAGATCTCACTAAAGCTCCAAAACAAGTAGTTTATTGCAGATGGGCTAGATCTACACATAAAACTCAATTATACTTGAGCATGAGATAGATGAAACATTTCAAAACATAACACAAACTAAAGGTATTCTGATTGAATTTTAAATTGGTTTGAGAACCCCTTTAATTGCAAGATCAGTGCCTTATCCAAGGGAAACAGAGTCATACATCAAACTATAAATGAAAGCTTCAATTGGAAATCCATCTTCATTATTAAATATTCATGCATTAATGCCTTGCATAAATGCATTACTAAGATCATTCACAAAATCATCAGATCTTGAAACTATATTCCATTTTTATGATTTATTGTAGAATTTAAATCCTTCCTTGAAGAATCCCTGCAAACAATCATAACTATCTCCTTGAGATAACAAATTTCATCCTCCTTGAGGATCTGATTTGATAAAATGGAAATACAAATCTAGAGACAATCCTGTGTGAATTTATGTATGCCTTACATACACAAGACCCTGCAACTAAAAACACCTATAGCAAGAATTGAACTCCATTACTGAAGGAAAAGCCCTGCCCTGTACAATCTTCAAGAATGCTCAAAATTGGAAACCATGAAAACTGGAGCCATTCTCACAGAATTCTGGAACCTCTACAACTGAGAAGAATCCGGAATTAAAAGAGAGAGGGAACCAAATCAAATCTGTAACTGAATTGCCAAGTGTCCCTTCTCTAACTGAATTTCGTTCCCATGAAAACTGCATCCAAAATATCCCACATTTGCCAAAATTAACCTCATATTCAGATTCTTCACTCCGAGAGCTTTCCGAAAACATATAACACTTTATACTTTGGCAAAAAATTGAGCCCTAGGCGAATTAATCCTCAACACGGACCCATCATTTAAATTTTTCGAATTTCTCTATAGTTTAAACTATATCATTTAATCATTTTAAATTTGATTTTTGCCTCCATTTGTGCTCTGACGCCTTGCCACGTGGCGACCTCTGATTGGTCGATGGGGTTGATCGGATGCCACCTGGGATGACACCTCATCATCGCAACGTCATCTGATTCGTCACTGCCACTTGGCCGCCACGTCATCGCCACTGGACTGCCACCTGTGCGCCAACTGTGTGCCACCTCACCAGGACCCGCTTGTTGGACTGCCACCTATCATGACATGTGGACGGCTCTCGTTCACTTTCGCTATTTCGCGGGGTTTAAACGATGTGCATCTTCCCTTCGCGAAATAGCGCGCACCGTTGATCTCTCTCGGACTTGCTCGCTCGTTAACCCGGCCTTCGTCTGCAAAATTTTGCCTGTCTGCCTCGGGAAGCGTTCCTGCGTGGGGTCCACTTGGTCTTCGTCCAGTCAACTCCTCCATCACCTCGAGAAGCGTGCTTGCGCATGGGCCCGCCTTGGGTGCCCATGGGCACCTTGTGTCAAAAGCCTTTATGGCTTAGACATTATAGTATAGTGCATTTTTACTTATAAACATTAAAAATAACTACCTCCCAGTGCATGTGGGATAAAATGTTATGCCTGGGAATGCCCTTTTGAAGCTTTTCCTGCATTTTTAATGGCGTTTTCACATTTGTTTAAAATCTTCTGAGCTTCCTTCAACGCCACATTGCAGGGGATGATGCTGGAGGTTTCATACTCACGTGAGGGAGAGGTGTTTGAAATTTTTGTTTTGTATTTGAAATTCAATGCTATTTCATAAACCACACTGCATTTATTTGGAATTTTCTGTAGCTGCAATGGGGGGTTCTGAAAGCTCTAATGCTCTTTTTTCATCCACCATGCACAGAGAGAATGAAGACTGTGGTTTGCATAACATGCCACACAAGGAAGGAGAATGGAATTTGCACAGTTTCTAAAAACTTCGAAACAACCTTCCCAAAATCTATGTGGGAGGAGTGGAGGAGTGGCATTTACCTTGCTTTGCAAACTCTAAACACAACGTGAGCCTGCTGCATTAATTTCAATTTGTTTAGAAGCTTGCTACTGGTTAAACATCACGTGAGGAGGAGGCTGCTGGCTTTGCTCTGGACTGCTATACTCCTTGCTGCCCCTTTACAATGGTTTATAACTTCAAAACTGCCCCCTACCAATCACCACATTCCAGCAAGGAGGAGCTTGGGAAGATGGCTTTGCACTACCCAATTTGCATTTGTTTAAGCCTTTAAAACAGTCTTCCACCATGCCACATTGGTTGCAAATCTCCATTTGCTGCTAATATTTCATACTGTCTGCTGCTAATAATATATTGCCTGCTGTAACTGTTTTGCCATCCAAACAATACACATTCAGCAAAGAGGGAAGATGAGAAAAGAGGGCATGTGAGAGAGGGAAGACACAATCTAATTTGCATTTGCTATGAATGTTTTAATTGCTTCTTCATTCACCACTCCACCAAGAAGAACATTGGCTGCCAATATGCATTAATTTGAAAACACAAAACCCCACATACCACAGCAAGGAGGATATTTGGTCTCTATTTCTTACACAACCATTCTTTGTGCCATTTAATGCTGAAGAATAGTCTTCCATCCATGAGGCATAATATTCACTTGGCAAGTGAGGACTAACTCCATCCAGTTTGAATTCATTTGCTAACTTAATGTCATCACAAGAAGATCTAACTTTTATACAACCAATCCCTCTACTTTTGAACTCCGCGTTGACAGTACATCTTCTCCTCCATTTCTCATATCTGGCATGTAAAATGCCTTGGTTGTTTTGACCATAAGAGGTATCTTCATTTTGCACTATCCTCTGGTGGGAAACATATAAGTATTCAACTCCAACCGTGGATGTCAACATTATTTTGGGAATGCTCATAAGGCCAAGTCGCCAATAAAAATAATAAGGCACAGGCATGAGCCAGGTCGGGCCCCAAAGTGGGTCCGACTAAAAAAAATTTCGTTTTCAAGCTACTGGCCTCTGGAATATCTTCACGGACCTCAAACATACCTCTGGAAATGATCGGCACCATTTTCGAATCATAAAATTGCATTTTACATCCTTCAGGCAATTACGCCACAATTTTCGCATTTAATCGCGATGACGTAATTTTCAAACCTGTCAAAACACCTTTCTGGAGCTCGCCATCTGACAGGCGTGTACTTTGATATACAAGGATGATATCTACCAAAGGGTTTCTCAAGACAAGTCCCGAGCGAAGAGATATTAATTTCCAAAAACGGCCAACTGGCTTTGTCGACATTGCAGACCTGATGAAGTCAATGTTCTGGCAACACATGATGCCTTTCTCAAAAATATCAAACGACCTCCGTAGGCTCTCAAATTCGGAACATAGGTACCTTTAAGTACATATTAAATCTTTGAATTCTCATTTCGATCACCCGACTGACAGGATGCAAATGGCGCACTCACCAAAACGGCTACATTAATTGATCTAACACTGGAAGTGCGGATAACTGAATTTGATGGCAAAATGAGTCCTTTTGAAAACCGATCAAACGGATTGATAAAGGCTTGAAATTTGAAACGTAGCTCACCATTTATACTGACATCAACTTGGAAGAAACACTTTGGCATGATTCTTACTGAGGCAATTTTTACAATTGTGCAAAACAAGGCTCCGACTAGCTATCGAAACAGGGACTTGCCAAAACACACAAACTACAAACGGATTCAGTTTTGAAAACTGAGCAAATGGATTCGTCAAGACCTGAAATTTTGTAGGGTGACTCACATTAATGCATAAAATTGAATCCATTTTGAATTTTTTCATGACAATCAACAGGGCAAAAGATATAATCGCTCAAAGTAGGCTACTTAATAAAATTTGCACTTGTGCCTAAAATGCACTTTCAGCTCACCCCTCAAAACGAGTACTTGATAAACTTCTCCAAACTGAATTCTGAAAGTTGCAACACACTAAATAGGCCAAATGAAAGGTGTGGGACATGAATCCCAAGCCTTACCCTCTGAAAATCAACTGGCTCCATTTTACCCCCTTGCTAACTAGGCCATTCAAACTGACTTATTTGGGTGCCTTTCTGACATACATAGCAAAAATTTGAAATAGGCCTACAAACTTTGACTCAATTTTAATCAGTCCCAACAGCGCCAATTAATGAGGAACAATGACTAATTGATCCAAATTGACATGATTGAGAAAGACGATGATCGATGACAAATCGATCGCAAGACGACAAGATTGAAAATAACAATGATCGATGACAAATCGATCGCAAGTCGACAAGATTGAAAATAACAACGATAGATGACAAATCGATCGCAAAATGACAAGATTGATAAGAGGACAAAACCCTAATTAGGATTGACGATGTCCAAAATGATGACAAATGAGCACGCACATTGATGCGATAGGATAAGATTGACCAAAATCATGACTGAAGATTGTTGTCGACAAGACCAAATTCGAGAGTGAGATAAATAAAGAATGCAAAAGAAGGACTCGATGCTCGCAAATGATAAAAACCAATTGCATGACATAGGAGAAATGTTAATGTGATGCAAAAAAAAACTAAAATAAGGCAATGTGTCAATGTTAAAATACGACTCCGCAAGCATTGACCATTTTTAGACATCTACATTTTGCCCCTCTTTGAGACAATGCAATTCTAAGCGTTGTTTCAAAGAATGATAATGAAAATGCCCCAAACACTGACAATGACATATGCATGCCCCCTCGAGGAATTGGTCGTAAACATGCAGAAAAGAGGCCAATTGATTGATAATAATGATAGAACATGATAGGAGCAAACAGACTGACAATCAGAGACCGGATGCATGAAAGACAAGCAATTGAAGGTACAAAAGACTATGACCAGCATAAGATGGAGAGGGTGCACGTCCATCGATGCACTGACAAAGATCTATAAATGAGACAAAGAGAGTGAAAAGTGCTCATTTGCACTAGCCAAAGAGGAGGATTTGTTGTTCTGGAAAAGGACACTTGCAGAGAGATGGTGAACATTCCAATGGTAGATTACCTCAGGGAACATGTACGCACCTATAGATGACCGGACGACACTTGAGCAGCGATATGTATCTCAAAAACCCATATTGTCAATTTTATGAATTTTGATCGCTTGCGGGACATTGCGGGGCCCACAGGGAATGCAGGAACTGACTTCTATGCCTGTGTGAGTGCATCCTGTGCTTGTGTAGGGTATCCTACACTTGTGTAGGGTACACAGGTGCAAGTTGATGCAACACAGGCATAGGATACAGTACACAGGCGCAATTGTGCACTGGGAGCTCAATTTTGGTCAAAAACAACATGCGAATGATCTGAAAAGGGGGAATAAGGGTAGGATACATCAAAATAGATTAGAAACACCCTGATTTGGACATGAAACAAGGAAATGCAGCCCATAGGAGCAAACCCTAAAATTGACAAAATGTGCCCCAATTGTGATGCAGAGTCGACAGTATCCATTGATCACGCGAGAGAACCGACCTAACTACTTCATGTTACGACATAGACTCAGGAGCACAGATAGAGATACACTAGTAGGACTTGGAATATACTATATCACATTCATGCCTGAGATTAGGGCAAACATAGGACTCCTTACCGCATTGGCAGAGCGATGGCATTTGGAGACCTCCTCATTCCATCTGGCAACTAGAGAGGCGACTGTGACACTGGAGGATGTATGGCGTATCCTCTGCATTTTGATTCATGGGGAGATGATAGAGTATGACCCAGTGACAGGGAGAGATGCTTTGTGCAGATTATTTGAGTGTGACGCAGATGATTTGGATATCGTAGAGAGGGAGATTGGTTGGGAGACCATGGCATCAGAGTATGATCGGCGATATGTGGTGATAGCATGCCTACTAGTAGGAGACAGATGAGGACATGGATTCCCTATTGGATGGGGAAGAGTGCTAGAGCAGATGGCGATAGAGGGTACGGTGTACGCATGGGGACCATGTGTACTAGCTATGCTATATTTTCAGTTGCATCAGATAGCATATCAGGGAGTTCAAACCTTGAGCTGTGGAGTCACATTGTTACAGGTATGGGTATTTGAGCACATAGCCATATGTCGACTGATTGCAGAGAGACAGGTATTACCACACTGACCATATGTGTATTGCTATGGGGGAGCACTAAGACAGTGTCCTTTTGGATACATATTATATTGGCGACACGAGCTAGACAGATTGAGAGAGTTCACATGGAGGCCATATCTTGATTGCCCTAGATGGTCAGATGATAGTGGTGAGCTATCATATTCTAGACAGAAGAGGTACCTGATTGGGTGACCAATGAATCACCAGAGAGTGATTGAGATGTACCTACCAGAGAGAGTCAGATGACAATTTGGAGAGAGGTAGGATGTACCGAGAGGGACTACACACTTTACCCGATCTCACAGAGAGACAAGTCAGTGGGGGAGGATGATTCAGCCACACATAGCATATGCAAACTTCACACAACTACAACAAAGACAGTGGGATTAGAGATTGGATGTGGTGGATGCCGGGATGACAGAGGAGTATGAGCGATGGTTTGCATGACGACAGCCAGTGCCATTGACAGATCCTAATATTCCAGTACCGAGGAGATAGGAGGACTTCCCACTCACAGGAGAGGAGGAGGGAGATGATGAGGATGAGGGCGGTGATGAGGATGAGGGGGATGATGAGGATGGAGATGATGATGAGGGGGATGACGATTATGAGCCAGACTCAGCCGATCAGGAATCATTGCAAGATATACCCATAGAGCCGGAGACAACTAGCATAGAGGAGATGGAGATGTGCAGGGCTACCATAGCAAATCAACATGATCATATTGTGACATTAGAGAGACAAAATGCTATCTTGAGAACAAAGCAGGATCAGTTCAGAGCGGAGATAGCCAGGCTTACAGCGGCTTGAGATACAACAATAGCTCAGGCACAACGAGAAGAACAGAGAGTCACTGAGTATATTGGTTCGATTAGGGATGCTAGTACACGTGAGATGGCATAGATGTTGGTAGAGACCGAAGAGGAGATACGCCATAGGAGGACACTATATGAGAGTGCAGCTCCACTAGAGTAGAGAGCAGCATCATATCGAGCATGATCGAGGATAGAGAGTAGGGCATGTTCTCGGAGATCAGTGAGCAGCATGGGGGTGAGTGGACCTATGAGACCACCACAGCCAGGACCAGGTACAGGAGGGACATCATCCTTGAGACATGGCAGGGATGAGGAGGATAGAGGGAGCACCCAGTGACAGAGGCACGTGCTCCTTATGACAGACAGTGGACATTATGTAGTGTGATATTATATATTCAACCTGTGGGCCATACTTAGGATAGACAGTCCAATTTTGTACTCTGATATTATTTTGATATATGATATGATATGCATTGATATGATAGGATGCAATGTGTTATGACTTATAGTTATTTCCATGTATGTATGACTTATGCATTGTTGATGTACCATTGTGGAACATGTATGGATATATTTTTTTTGTGTTTTCGATGCATTTATAATATGAAATGGATAAAATGCTTGATATGATGCTTGATGTAATGCAAATGTACTAACCAATGAATGCAGGATGCAACATATGTGTTTGGAGAAATCAGAGCACTAGACCGAACTGACTATCCAAACTGATGGAAAAAATGTTAGTAAGAAGAAAATGAGACAGAGGACAGTTGAAGAAAAACTTGCTTTCTGTAATGCACTTTGTAGGTGAGAACGTTTATTTTAATGTAGCAAAACTGATGCATAGCATCATGGCATTGAAGGCCAGAGCTGAAACGCAACCCCTTTTTTGCAAAAGACAGACACATCACACACAAGGAATGAGTGAGGCATCCTAGGGTGCATACATCAAGAGTCGAGGTATGTGCGGTGTTCACAAAGTGAACGTACTTATCACAGACACCCAGTGATATAGTTGTCCCAGTTTGTAACAAGCATTCCACAAACAACAATCACAACAAAAAAGAAAGGGACCATGAACCATCCCGGTCACTCTAAATCACTTAGTGACATCATCGAACAACATAGGAACATGATCGAAGACAAATCAATAAATGATAAGACTCACTAATTCCAACAAGTCAAACAAACATCTTGATCTTCATTGTCAAAAGTTGCAAGTGTTGATAGGATGATCATGCTGTCTGATTTCAGAGATTGCGGTACCCCATCTAAGACAGGACACAGTCTAGTTTCGAGTATACCACACCTTGTATAAGACCCATGATAGTGTGCCAAGGACGAGTGATATTGATGTTGATGTTCGATTGATAAGACAATTTTAATCAGTTTGAATGTCTGGTTTGATTGAAAAAGTTCATCTGTGAATGCATGATTGCAGTAAAGCGCAGTGTGTGATTGAGAGTCATTGGATGTATGTTCAGCGATCTGTCTATGCACAAAGGGGATATTTTTGTTTTGCTTTTTAGGACTGTATTTGACTTTTTAGGGATTTATTTAAGGACATTTTTCAATTTTTTTGATTTTTTCAAGACATTATTTGATTTTTTTTGGATTATTTTCAGAACATTTTTCAATTTTTTTAGATTTTTGGATTATGTCAGTGATTGATCATGACAAGGGGGACGCACCCAATACACATCTGAAAGACATATATAGAAACTAGAGTCGAAACATATGCACAAGAAACGGAGTATGCAAGACACTGATGTTGACCAATTACAGGCCTGAAACAGGACATTGGGTCAGGACAAGGATAGGCACGATAAACCCTTAGAGAAAAAGCATAGCTAGAGGTCATGATAGATGACAGAGCAATGATCGTTTTACACATGGCACCTGTTTGCCAGGTTTTCACCATGGTACTTGCCCAAAGCACCTGTTTGCCAGGTTTTCACTAGAGGACGAATCATTTTTCTTTACTTTTTTTTTTTTGCTTTTCCTTTGTTTTTCACTTTTTTTTTTTGTATTTTTTTATATTTTTTTGTATTTTTTTTTGCTTTTTTTTTATTTTTTTTGTATTTTTTGTTTTTTTTATTTTTTTTGTATTTTTTCAGGATCATACTTGAAGAAGTGCTAATAGAAAATTATGCCCAGTACTTGCGAACGTGCATGCTATTTACAGGATCAGACAAAGGTTCACCTTCTGGGGTGGCAAGCTAATATGCCCCCGAGCCATAGGCTGCAACCACTATGAAAGGCCCAACCCAATTAGGTTCAAACTTGCCTTTGATGATGTCAGTAGATTGTGCATTCTTGGGGTTTGCCTTTAAAACTAGATCTCCCACTTTGAAGTGTCGCCCTTTGACCTTCTTATTATAAGAGCGACGGAGACGGTTTTGATATGCTTGCAAATGTGTTAAGGCTTTCTGACGTTTCTCATCTAACATCTCAAGCTGATGCAACTGAGAGACTCTATGCATCTCATCATCAATCAGATGTTGCAAGGAAACATGCAAAGAAGGAATCTCCACCTCCAAGGGTAAAATGGCTTCTGCACCACACACCAAGGAATAAGGTGTTGCGCCAGTAGGTGTGCAGATAGAAGTGCGATAAGCCCATAGTGCTGGATTCAACTGTACATGCCAATCTCGACCAACATCATTGACAACCTTTTTTAGGATCTTGATAATGGTTTTATTTGATGCTTCAGCTTGACCATTACCCTGCAGATAGTATGGACTGGAGAAATGGTGTTGGATATGAAACTTTTCACAATTTTCCTTGACATCTTTATTCTTGAAGGGATGGCCATTATCTATGACTATGGCAAGGGGAACCCATATCGGCATATGATATAATTCAATAGGAATTTTGAAATTTGCACACCAGTGATATAGGTCATGGGGATAGCCTCGATCCATTTTGTAAAATACTCTGTGGTTGTAATGATGAACTTGTGTCCATTTGCAGATGTCGGGTGAATCTTGCCAATAAGATCCAATCCCCATTGAGAAAAGGGCCACGGAGATATGATAGAATGAAGCTCTTGGGCTGGCACATGAATGTAATTTCCATGGATCTGGCATTTGTAGCACTTCTTAACAAAATCATGAACATCTTTTTCTAGAGTGGGCCAATAATACCCAGCATGAATCAACTTTTTGGCTAAGCTCAGACCATTCCCACATATACCATCGTGAACCTCGTGTAAAGTCATTTGTGCTTCGTCAGAATCCAAACACCTGAGGAGGGTATGGTCAAAGGAACAATGGTAAAGGGTGTCGACAATGATGACATATTTGGCTGTCTATCAGATGAAGGCTCAGCGTTGGTTAGCGGAAAGGTTAGGTGGTAAGGTTTGGGATTTCAAATATTGATAGACATCATTGTACCATGGGGAGTTAGGACCAACAAGAACACACATCACAGCTATTGTCGGAATGTCAAAAGAAGGGACAAGCAACTATTCGACCAAAAATTCACATTTGTCCATATTGTGGGGAATATTTATCATGGAAGTAATCGTAGCCATCGCATCTGCCGACTTGTTTTGCATTCTTGGAACTTGACTGAAATGGATAGCCGTGAATTTTGTCTTGAAGAAATCTACTATATGCTTGTAGGGAATAAGCTTTTCATCTTTTGTTTCGTAGTCATCATTCACTTGTCAGATGACTAATTGAGAATCTCCATAGATTTGTAAATGTGTGATGTTCCAGTGGACAGCTACTCGGAGTCCTGTGACCAGTGCTTCATACTCTGCAATGTTATTGGTACAATGAAAAGTTATTCTGTAGGACTTGGGAATAGCATCACCTTGAGGGGTGACAAACAATATGCCTACTCCGGATCCAAACTTGGTATGGGATCCATCAAAGTATAACTTCCATTCATTAGAAGATGTAAGAGCAAAGACTGATTCATCCAAAAAATCGGTCAACATGGGATGATCATCATAAATAGGAGCCTTTGCAAGTTGATCTGCTATGACTTGTCCTTTTATTGTCTTTCACTCCATATACTCAATATCAAATTCAGTGAGGA
The DNA here is from genome assembly GCF_030272615.1 of Cryptomeria japonica. NCBI lineage: Eukaryota > Viridiplantae > Streptophyta > Pinopsida > Cupressales > Cupressaceae > Cryptomeria > Cryptomeria japonica. Next base: position 147,964,658 of record NC_081409.1, on the reverse strand, counting down.
TCATAACCCACTTTGTTAGGCGACCCGTCAAAACTGCTCTGCTAAGCAAGTATTTCAAGGGATCAATTTTTGCAACCAACAATGTCTGGTGATTTAACATATAGTGTTGAAGTTTCTGTGTTGCAAAGACCACTGCTAAGCATGCCCATTCAATAGTTGAATAATTCATCTCATAGCCTACTAGTGTTTGGCTGATATAATAAATAGCTCGCTCTTTGCCATTCTCATCCTGTTGGGCCAAGAGAACTCCTAGTGCCGTTTCAATTACAGAAATATACAATATAAATGGCTTTCCTTCTACAGGAGACATTAGAATAGGTGGCGACAACAAATAGTCCTTGAGAGCTTGAAATGCTAATTGACATTGCTTAGTCCATTTAAAAGTGACTCCTTTATGCAATAGATGCTGGAATGGATGACAATTGTCTACCAACTGAGCTATAAACCGACGGATTGACTGGAGCTTTCCTTGCGGACTTTGTAGTTGACAGAGATTAGAAGGAGGAGGCATGTCCATTATTGCTTTAACCTTGGCAGGGTCGACTTCGATGCCTCAATGAGAAACAATGTACCTTAGTAATTTGCCGGCTGTGACACCAGAGACACACTTCTTTGGATTGAGTCTAAGCTTGTAAGTTTCCATTCGATCAAAAATTGGGCCCATGATGGCTAGATGACTATCTCTTGTGATAGATTTGCATAATAAGTCATCAACATAGTCCTCCGTCAAAGTATGCATGAAATCATGGAAAATTGTCATCATCGCTCTTTGATATGTTGCGCCAGCATTTTTACGACCAAAGGGCATCACATTCCAACAATAGGTACCCCAAACACAGGTGGATGCAGTCTTATGTTGATCTTCAGGAGCAATGTGAATTTGGTTATAGCTGAAGAAACCATCTATCAATGAGAGCATCTCATATCCAGCAGTCATGTCAACTATGATGTCTATATTTGGCAGTGGAAAATCATCTTTAGGGCATGCTTTATTAATATCCCTAAAATCCGTATAGATTCTAATGCCCCCAGTTACCTTGCTAACTAGTACCCAATTGGAAATCCAGTCTGCATAATCGATGGGTCTGATAAAGCCCACGTCTAGTAACTTTTTTAGTTCTACCTTGACCAAGAGAGCCACCTAGGGATGCATCTTTCTGAGTTTCTGTTTGACAGGCTTGGCATCTGCTTTTAATGGTAAGTGATGAAAGACTAATTCTGGATCAAGGCCAAGCGTATCTACATAGGACCATGCAAAGTTAATCTTCTTCTCTACAAAGAAATTGAAAAAATCTATCTTTTCCTATTTGGATAAAGAAGCAGTGAAATGAATGACCTTAGGGTTGTTAGGTGTACCCAAATTGATTTCTTCTGTCATTTCCACAAGCAATGTTGATTTATCCTAACTTGATAGGGGTATGTCCACTCTTCCACCTTTGGGCACCTCATATAGGTTTTCACCCACAGGTACGTCTTTTATTTTTACTTTTTCATGATCATAGAGTGCCTTACAGTTTTCACTCAAAGACCTATCTTTTTGATTTTGTACTTTTTCTTTTCTTTTTTCATTTTGATGACTAGAAGATGGAGTTGACTCCCCAAAATATGTTGTGGAATCAAGATCAATAGCAAATCCTACCTTATGATCACCTTGTGGTATGCCTTCTCGTAGTCCAAGGAATTCTGCAATTGCTTAGTCATTTTGAAAACAATCCAATGTGAGTGGTTCTTGTTGGTCATGTTGGATAAGCTGTGGATAGACAAGGGGAATGTCATCATTGGTTTTAAGGAGGGAGAGGGACGAGATGGTAAAGATGTGAACATCCGTGGTATCAATATCCGAACTACTCGCATCTGATTCAGAGCTTGGATCCCAGAATGACTCTATCCAAGCATTAGGACATGTTTCGGGAGGGGGAGTTATTTCATGTTTGTCTTCCATAGGCAAATCATCAGGGTCAAGGAAAACATTGTCAAGGGCATAGGAGCTAGAAGAAAAAGAACTCCACTCCCATTCATTGGAATTAGTTTCAGTTCGGGTATCCTCAGGTGTCGTTTCATCATCAGAGTCACGCCCCTTTCTACACATGGTCATTTTGGTAGATGAGGGTCCAATTCGCAATGGTACAAAACCTAACCCTAAAGTTGGAGGTCGCACCTTGGGTATAATAGGTTCTAGCCTTCCTTTCTTGTCAAGACCTAAGCCACTGCAGTCGTCATATCCTTTCTTTTGCAGCATAGTAAATCCTTTGCTGTATTGCTCCACTGGCAACCTGACAGGTGGTGACTCAGTAGGGTCCTTATAAAGCTAGTCTATGACATCATCATCCAAAGTTTCTTTGTCAAGTTCACCCCATCTTGTAAATGTAGTGGGGGGCTGATAGTGAATGACCATTTTAGGTTCCTTTTGCAACAAATGTGGCTTGCCATGTGATTTTGGAGAGATCGGTAAATTCCCAATAAGGAATGTTTGAGCCATTGAATACTCTCCATATCCTTCGTCCTGTGTCTTCAATTTTCCTTTGACAACATCTAACAATTCATTGGGATCCACATAACTATGTGAGTGGGCCTCTCTATTGACTGGGACTTGTTGCAGCAGAGAATCCTTTAGGGTAGCACAAAATTGAAATGAATTAGGATCTCCTGGAATTGTTATCTTAGTTCCATTATAAGGATATTTTAAACATTGATGATAAGTGGATGGAACTGTTTTCATTGCGTGAATCCACAGATGACCAAGAATCATATTGTAAGGGAGATCGAGGTCTAGGACCTGCAGGAAAGTGTTTTCTATTACTGGACCGACTCTGATAGGAAATGTAATTATCCCTTTAGATGGGCACTTAGCATCATCATATGCTTTGATTGTTATTCTTCTGGAAGAATCAATATCCTTTTCCTGTATAACCAAGACCAATGACCACTCTCAAGGTACAGATGTTAAGACCCACTCCGCCATCTATCAAGACTCATCGGATTTTTCAATTATGGACAAAGACTTCAAGATGCAAAGGATCATTATGAGGGAGCTTATCAGGTGAAATATCATTATTAGAAAATGCAATGTGTTGGGAAACAGCTAGATGTCCTATTCGGGCTTGGAACTGGTCAACATCAATGTCTGTCGGGACAGTGGACTCAATTAAAGCTTTATCTAAGACTGCGCAATGCATGGGGGACATTTTCAACAACTCAAGGATTGATATTTGTGCAGGTGTCTTCCCTAGATGATCTAGGAGATTATACTAACTCACAGGAGTTGATTTGGGAGGAACTGCAGGAGCTCCTTTCAGGACTATTTTGGATTGACGAGTGGTGACTGCGCAAGAAGGATCTTGTCCCTTTATTCTTAGGGTGGAAACATACTCATTTGATGCACAAAAACAATTGATGACATTGTTATAACCAGTGTTTGCATAATTTTCTATTTGGGTAGAGTTTGAAGAAGATGGTTTACCCTTGTCATGATCAAGCAAAGGAGTTTTGAAAATTGTATGATCAGTGTTAGAGGTCGCATTGGGTGGATCTACCTCAATTACTCCTTGCTCTAATAAGTCTTGAAGCATATGTTTCAATTGAAAACATGATGCAATTTTATGTCCCTTTGACCGATGGTATTCACAATAGGCATTATCATTCCACTAATGCGGCTTTACCAATGGTTCTACCTTGATATCTGGTAACTTGATAAATTCTGCTTGTATTAATTGTTTCATTACTGACTCAATAGGCTCTCCCAATGGCGTAAATTGTCGAGGAGGCCCATCCCTCGATTGAAAAGGTTTGCGTTGCTGATTTTGTGGCTAGCCTTGTTGTTGATTATATTGTTGAGTGTATTGTTGATATGGCGGCTGTTGAGTAACATTGCTTGCTGGTGTTTGATTTTGTTCCATAGTTGACATATTAGGAGCACTCAATTTCTTGATTGTGAACGGGGGTTGATTTGCATTCACCGCTCTTGCATCAACAACTCCATCATTAGTGACATTCTTTTTTTTGTACCAAAATCCATTTCTGTCCCCTGAATTGTTTGTGTTGTCACTGTCTTTATTGAGCTTAATGATTCCCTTGGCTACAAGAGCCGTTTCAATGTTCATCCCTTTCTTAATGAGTTTCTCAATAGTATTGGGACTTTTCAATTTAAGTTCATACATCATTTCTGGGACCAAATTTTGGATAAACAAGTTCACTTGTTGTTCTTCAGGTATATCTAGGGAAGAATGACTATACAAGTTTTGCCATCATTGCAAGAAAGTCACTAATGGTTCACCTTTCTTTTTCTTGGTGTTACATAAATCTGACATGGTCACGTCACTATCAATGTTGAATGCGAAGTGAGATATAAAATTTTGAGCCAATTCCAACCAAGTCTTTATATTTCCTAGCAGATGTGAATACCAATCCATGGCTTGTCCCGTGAGACTCCGTGCAAATAAGCGCATTAAATATGTTTCCTCATAACTCACTTCGGTACATGCCGCGAAAAATGCTTGAATGTGGTCTTTTGGATTATGATTCCCTTTCTATTTCTCAAAATTAGGTGCCTCAAAATGCTTAGGGAAGGGAGGCATATATAAGCTCTTGTCAAATAGATTAGGACATAAATCTTGATCTGTGTACAAATTCTTTGTTCCTTTGGTTTCTAATGCGTCGACTTGTCGTTGCAGCTTCTCAAGTTGTTGTGCAATTGTATCAGATTTTGGAGGTCCATCATTAATCCTGGTGGGTACTCTTTGTCGATACATCATGTTTCCTATCGGTTGTTGATGCTCTAAAATTGCTATCTTTGGTGTCTCTGGCATATAATGTTCTTGGTACACCTCTTGTTGTTGTGGTTATGCCATGCCTTGATATTGACCTTGTTGTTGTGCTTCTTGTGGTGGAATCATCATTTGTATCCTAGGTTGATATTGCAATTGAGGGTGTTGTTGATATTGCACAGGCGTCATTTGTGGTTGTGAAGTATGATAGCTTGTTTGTCTTGGCACATATTGAGGCATATGTTGTTGTTGATGCTGACGAATTGGAATTTGGTGACTTTGTGCCAATTGTTGTTGTCGCAGTGTAAATCCCATCATTTGCAAAAAATTTGTTTGGGTGGTTTTTGTTGTTTCTCCTTAAGATGGGGTATGGCACTTGCATTAACTTGCTGTGTTGTTTGTCCAATCCATTGTGGTGGTTGCAAGTTTTCATTAACTTGTAATGGTGCAGAGGGTGCTGCAACTTGTTGTCGAATGTGATATTGTTGTTGTTGAGCATTGTCTATTTGCACATTTGATTGTACCTTTTGTGTATTACTCAATTGTTGCAACATTTGTTGTTGGTGCAAACCACTATCTGTAGCTCTTTGTGTCACCATTATCGAAGGATCTGTCACAATAGTCTACATAACAAGTACTTGAGTGTTTGGCAAGTATATTGAACTTAGTGGGACATAGGAACTTTGTTGCATTGTGGAATTATTTTGGACATTGGTGAAATCAGGCATTCCAGTCGTGAAGCTTTCTTGCATCTTAGATTTTGATCCAATTTTATGCATGTGAGGAATCACTTCTTGTTGAGGGACAACTGTCAATATATGTGTGGTCCTCGTTTGATCCTGTGTTACAGGTGTTGTGTTAAATAATGGATTATTTATTGTCTCAAATGGTGACTTTTGAGGAATAGTCACTATCAATGAATTTGAAGCATGTTTACTCATCAAGGTAGGTTGAGTTTCTTGTTGCACATGTTCTTCATTTGGATGTGGGGAGAAACTTAATAGCTCACCACCTTGTTGTTTTTGCACATTGATTTGCTCACTTGAGGAGGTCACATTACTCATCATGTCAAGATATTTTTGTGGGAACATCTTAAAGACCTTGTTCAAGAATTTATCCATCCTTTTTGTTAACTTTGGATCTTGAAGGAACATGTCAACATCATCAGAAGCATCAGAATCTGATGAAGAATGTGGTAAAATATTTTGATTTGTTTCTTGTTGAATGCCTTGATCTGAACCAAATCCTTGTGAAAGAGTTTGTTCCTCATGTAATGTTTGAATTTCATGTTGCAGGTTTGGTTGATTCCAATCGAAAGGTGCATTTCCTCTTGGTGTTGGTGGAACTGTAAAGCGGAAAATCGAACCCTAGGTGTTCCCCCCACTCCAAGGACAGAGAAAGGAGGTCACTAGGGTTGACGGTTTTCACTTAAGAGAGACTTTACATTCAAAAGAGGGGTTGAAACCCACAAGATCCAATCTCACACAATGCAAGACTGAATTCTAAATGAGTTTCAAGGGTTAAGACATCAAGGATACCCTCTTTTGTAAAGAATGTAGATAGAAGGATTGAACTAGGAGTGCATGTAAAGTAAGAAAGATTCTCTTGTGGACAGAGATAGGGACACGAGATGAAGCTACAGACTTGAAATTAGTAGTAAAATGTCAAGACGATGTTGTCCTACAAATTTGAACGAAAGTTGACGGGACGATGGCGCCCGGAGTGCACACGGTCCTCCGAAAAATCCGCGAAACGAAGGGGGATCTGTTTGTCTCTGCACAAGGATTCCAGATCTTCAATTACAGCCACGTACCTTCAACCTACACATAGAAAAGAGAGGATGATTGGGGGGTTAGGGATTAGGGGTTTGCCTTTAGGTCAAACCTCGGTTTTGGAATTAACCAAGAAATGAGAATGTTGTAAATGTAAATGTTTGTAATGTAATCAAGTACTGATACCTTGTTGTAAGAATGTTTGTATTCTTACATGCGAAGGTGTAATGATTTTGTATGTTGTATGTGATCTCCTCTTCAATGGTTGAATCCTTGTCTTGAATGCAGCACCTAGCCTTGAATGGAGACTTAGAATGCTCAATTGCTTGAAGGAATGCTTGAATGCTTGAATGTTTGAATGTTTGCCTATCGCTTCCGCGTCTTGCACACATATATCCTTTTTTTTTCTCCTCTTTCGGGAGAGGAAATGTAGTTTATATACCTGTCAATTAGGGTTAGGAGACTGATTTTTCTGACCTTAGGCCGACCCAGGAACATTATTTTCCAAATTGCAAACTTAAAGACTCGATGCCCAACAAGAGACCGGGCCCAAAATAGGGCCAGGGACCAGGGCGCTGGGCGCCATGGTCCTGGGGGACCACGGTGCTAGGCACCATGGTCTTGAAGGACCAGGGTGCTGGGCGCCATGGTCGCACCTCTCGGGATAGCAGGGTGCAAGGAGGATCAGGCCAAGGTGCAGAAAGATGCAGTTTTTGATGTCGCTAGTAGGTTTCGGGGTCTCCATTCAGGTTCAACGTTGCACCACCATCGTGAAGACCCAAATGCAGTCAAAATTGCAAGTGTCACAATTTTAGGATGCTACATTTAGCCCCCACTTTAGTGGGAGTATAAGCATACGCCCATACTTCCGGTAAAGTACAAGGAAACAACATTGAAAGACTTTCACCATGTCAAGGAGGCAAGATACACCAAGCCCCCAGTGGACTAAGGATCTTATGACTTCGATTGACAAAGTAAAAGGGAAGATCACGAGGGAGAACCATGACTGTCAGTAGTAAGGTTCCCTCACTATGAGTCATGCAAGAAAAATACCAAAAATTTTCAAGGCAAAGCTAAGTTCGCCAAGAAATTTTTAAGTATCTTGAAGAGATATGAACGGGGTGTATGCCCCCTACGTTAAAGTGATCGCACATGCCTCGTCGAGGGTGATTGCTTTAAGGTAGTGATACATATAAGAAATGAGAAGGGAAAGGAGCATGTTATCACCAGGATTTAGCCCCCAAGTGTGAGATAAGCCCAAGGATAATAGACACAAAACACAAAGCACGAGGTGACTTCGCTTTCCTCGGGGTCAGTATGCTGTATGATAATTCATGTATATCATATGTATGTATGCATAATTGTTCTTCATTCCCCAATCAAGGAAGGTCACCTAGAAGAAGGGAACACATGCATCTTTTGAATCAACATGAGAGAGACCAAAAGAGATCTCAATGATTTGCATCATCCTCAAGTAAACAACACTAAGGACAACAAATAGAAGAATGAGAATAACACATAGAAGAAGTAACAAAAGAGATCAAGAGAGGAGGAGAGAGTCTGCTATGCTAATGAAACTAGTCTAGCACATCACCTACCCCCCGATCTTGCTGATCAATATTTCGGGAAGGCAGGAAACACGCTAGAGGAGGAACATCCAACACAGAAGATGGAGCTATCACAAGATCCAAACAAGGGCTATGTTCATGTTCCATGCCACGTTGTTCTTGTCTAGGAGCTAGGATAAGTGCTTTAGAAAATTTGTTAGATAAATGGTTATCAACATCAACATATTCACATTCACTATCAAAAGAAAGAGGAGTAACATTTTCATCATGAATAACATTTTCATCTATATCATCATCAAGATTTATAAAAATAGGATCTTTAACTCGCAAAGGATCAAGACCATCATGCATCTTATATTTAGGAGATTTTGGCTCAATTTTCGGCTGAGGAGAAAATGGAATAATACTAGCTGAAGGTGTTTTTGGGGATTGCAAAGTTTGAGAAGCAGCTGCCTGAGCTCTAAGATGACGCTTTCGTCGGCATTCACGTGCAGAATGATTTCGTCTAGTCTTAGTAGGAAGTTGAGAAGATTGAGGAGGAGGAATGTTCTCATCCTTATCACTTGGGTGTTTAGGTTGTGGTCTCTTAGGTTGAACAATAGGAGAAGATGAAGGTCTCTTCTCTCTATAAGAGGAAGGAGGAGGAACTGCTCCATATAAAGGAAGAATATCTGGTTTAGGAAGGAGACCAAGTCCATCATGACGAGGAGGTATAGGTCTACCTTTACAAAGTTTATTATTCATAGACGTAGTCACATCCATAGGGATGGGTTGGGAATCTTCTTGAGAAAAGACATTAGTTTTATCTTTCAAAGGAAGAACTTCCTTCTCAAGAATGATAGGAATATCAAGTTTGGGTGTTCTTGGTTCACTTAGAGATAGGATCATATCTTTTTACCACTTTTGATAAGATTTGAAAAGATGATCACTCCGCGGTGGAAGAGATTGGAATTGTTTAGGACAAAAATAATCAATAGGAACGCTAGAAGTTCTTTCAGCTAGTTTAAAGAGACTATGATTAACAGTAACAATTTCACCATTATGGGGAAATTTCAAGCACTTGTGAATAGGAGAAGCAATAGCTTTCATGGAAGATAGCCAAGGATAGCCTAGCTTCACACGAAATTGTTCGGATGATGGAATAATAGCAAAGTCCACATCAAGGGGTTTGTTATGAACCTCAATAGGTAATGTAATAGAACCAATTGCAGGAGAAGAAAATGCATCAAATAACTTCACAACCACATTTTTTTTGTCATAGATCACTTGATTCAATTTCAAAGTAAAAAGAAATTCTTCAATAATGACATTAACCATACAAGAAGGATCAATAAGCACTCCACGGCAAGGTGTATTTTTGACTTTTGCAACTATATATAAAGGACCATCAGGTGCCCTGATAGTTTCACTGGAATCAAATGTGATGGAAGGTTCTTTAGGGATTTTCTGTTGATCTACAAAGTTAATCACATTCGAAGTCATAGACACAAGACTATCAGGTGAGGAAGAGGAATCATTAGTCTCAATCACATTAGAGGTATGAGAAGGTACTGGATCAGTAAAAATCTTAAGATTTTGGTTAGGAGGAGCTACAGATGTGTTGCCTTTATCATTCACACCCGAAACAGAGATAGTATTATTATCAATCAAATCTTGAATTTTACCCTTTAAAGCAAAACATTTTTCCGTATCATGCCCAGGTTGACAATGAAGTTGACAAAAAGATTTGTTATCAAAATAGGGTGAATTAATATTTGTAGGATCTATTTGCCTTATAGGAGGGAGGGTGAGCACATTTTGTTCCAATAACTTATTCATAATACTATGCAATGATTCATTCAAAGGAGTAAACTTTCTTTCTTTCTTGAAAAACTTAGAAATAGGAGGCACACCTGATGCTGCATTCACATTGTTGTTGATGATGTTTTCATTGAACTTAATGACCTCTTTGTTCAGTTTAAACTTCCCGAATGGTTTTTGACTACTATCACCCTTATCACTCAGAGCCATAGGATTTGTTTGTTCCATTTGACTCATAGTCAGTTGATAATTGTGAAGAGTTGCGCACAACTGTTGGAAAGAAGTAAACTCAGAAAACAGAAGTTTTTCTCTAATATCTTTTTGTAAATTAGAAATAAAAGATTCTTTGAATATCATTGTCAGGTACTGGAAAAGAAATTTGAGCATACAAATGCTTATATCTACCAATGAAATCAGTCACTTTTTCGTTAACACCTTGTTTACAATGCATTAAATCAATCAAAGTAACTTTAGGACTTATATTGTTTTGAAATTGTTGAATAAAAGCATTTGCAAGTTGTTGGAAAGAAGTAATAGAATAGGAAGGCAATGAGCAATACCATTGTAGAGCCTTATCTCTTAATGTTCTAGTAAACAGTTTTGCAAGCAACCTTTGGTCATGAGCAAAATCAATACATATTGTTTGAAAGGTCTTAACATGCGTTAGAGGATCACCCTTACCATTATAAAGCTCCAATTGCAGGATTTCAACATGCTTAGGGGGGATAGCTCGAACAATGTCAAGAGAAAGTGGACTCGCAACATCAAATGTGGGCACACTAGACTTAGATTGATTCATAGAGGCAATTTGTTTCTGTAAAGAAGAGACAGTTTGTGCAAGATTGTTAATGGTCGCTTCAGTCAAAGATTTCATATTAGACGTGTTAGAGTGTGATGGAGGTATTATGTTATTGAAAGAAGGTATTGATTGAGAGTAAGGTGGTGGGACACTATGATAGTTAGTCATAGGAGATGATTGGAAAGGAGGAACAATACAAGGAGGAATGGAAGGGTTGAATGAATTGCCCCCTTGCGTCATGTTTATTTGTGGAGATGTAATAGGAACACTCATTGAAGGAATGAATGAGGAAGTCGGATTGAATGAAGGAAGAGGGTTGATTGAAGAAGAGGGATTGCCCCCATGACTAGTGATCATAGGTGGAATGTTTTGTATTGAAGTAGTCATTATGTTTGATGTAAAGGTAGGTATACTAGCAATAGAAGTTGTCAAAGGAATAGAATGATTGTCTTGAGTAGGAGGTTGTGTATAACCTAAAGTTTCCTCACAAATCTTCATAGGCATCACATTCGAATCTACAATGTGTGCAATACCATGCAAAATATCAATTCCATTCTTATCACTTTGAACCATACGTTTTAGACCCTTAATCAATGAAAGAGCTTCACTATCGGGGTATTCTTGAGACATCCATTGCTGAAAATCATCAAATTGGTTATCCAATTTCGAAAGTTGTTCTACAGAAACCTCATGGAAAGCTTCTTCATCATTAAGAGGATTAGAGGAATTACCCATGTCCTCGTTAAAAAGGCCATTCAAACTAGGTTCCATCTCCTCGGTAATTAAACCTTGGAAGGACTTAATTCTAAGGCTTCGTCTAACGGGAATAGTGTAAGTAGGGCTTATTGTTGTAAAACTCATGCACTAAAAAGAGAGAGAAGATTTTGAATTTATTTTCAAATTTAGAGGTAGCAAATTTTAATAAAATCAGCCAATCTTCTGGATTTAAGCTGTTAAATGCAATCAGGACAATCTCCTAAAATTTCAGAAAAAATGTCAGGGATTGTGGCGAACGGAGTGCACACGGTCCTCACAACTTTTTTTGAAATTTTCAGAGATGAAAGTTATGATGATTTTAAAGCTAATCTGAACAAATTGAGTGATTTTACGATCTATAGATAGGCCAAATTAAAGTTGCAATCTCAAAATTGAACCCTACCAAGATTGTTGAAAAATGCAAAATTTGAATTTTGAAAAAGAGAGGGAAACTGAAATTTTGAATTTTACTATTTTAGAGGGAATACTGAAAGCAATGCAAGCTTTGAAATTTAAAAGTTGACTCGATTTCATGCAAAATTCAAATTTGAAAGTGGAAATCAAAGTTGCTGCAATTAAACACTTAATTTCAAAAGTCACAAACTGCAAGAATTTGAATAAAACACTGAAATTTCAAATGAATGCCAACACACTTTTCAGATCTAGGACAGTAAGAAATACAATTTTAACACAAAATTTTAATTTCAACAATTTTTGAATGATTATAAGCCTTAATCCAAGCAATCACTAGACCAACTTTGACTTTAATTTTGAAAGTGTTAGAATTGATGAAATCAGCCAAGATTCTAGATTCTAGCAGAAAAATACAGTAAGATCTAGCTCCCGAAATTTCAGAAAAAATGTCCGGGATGATGGCGCTCGGGGTGCACAGGGTCCTCGCAACTTTTTTTGAAATTTTCAAAGATGAGAGATATTATGATTTTGTTGCGGAATCCAAAGTTACAGCCGATTTGGAGGTGTTTTGATCAGTGAAATCATCGGTCAAAGGTTGAATCAAGAGGGTTCTAAAAATTAGGGTTTTGACACTTAACCACTTAATTTTTAGAATTAGAGCACAAATATGAATTGACAATTTGCAATAGAAGGGTAGATCTGAAACAAGCATTAACAATTAAACATTTCACAAGCTCAATTACTAAAAAGAAAATTTAGGGTTTTTATGCAATTAACCTCTTAAAATTTGCAAAAGATCAAACATGGAAATGTAATCAAGGAAGCAAATTTTTCAGATCTAACCATGAATAATCAGAATTAGGATGTTCACGTTGGGTTCACCAAAATGTAAAGTGGAAAATTGAACCCTAGGTGTTCCCCCCACTCCAAGGAGAGAGAAAGGAGGTCACTAGGGTTGACGGTTTTCACTTAAGAGAGACTTTACATTCAAAAGAGGGGTTGAAACCCACAAGATCCAATCTCACACAATGCAAGACTGAATTCTAAATGAGTTTCAAGGGTTAAGACATCAAGGATACCCTCTTTTGTAAAGAATGTAGATAGAAGGATTGAACTAGGAGTGCATGTAAAGTAAGAAAGATTCCCTTGTAGACGGAGATAGGGACATAGGATGAAGCTACGGACCTGAAATTAGCAGTAAAATGTTGAGACGATGCTATCCTGCAAATTTGAGTGAAAGTTGACGGGACGATGGCACCCGGAGTGCACACGGTCCTCTGAAAAATCCGCAAAATGAAGGGGGATCTATTCATCTCTGCACAAGGATTCCAGATCTTCAATTACAGCAGCGTACTTGCAACCTACACACAAAAAAGAGAGGACGATTGGGGGGTTAGGGATTAGGGGTTTGCCTTTAGGTCAAACCCCGGTTTCGGAATTAACCAAGAAATGAGAATGTTGTAAATGTAAATGTTTGTAATGTAATCAAGTACTGATACCTTGTTGTAAGAATGTTTGTATTCTTACATGCGAAGGTGTAATGATGTTGTATGTTGTATGTGATCTCCTCTTCAATGGTTGAATCCTTGTCTTGAATGCAACACCTAGCCTTGAATGGAGACTTAGAATGCTCAATTGCTTGAAGGAATGCTTGAATGCTTGAATGTTTGAATGTTTGCCTATCGCTTCCGCGTCTTGTACACATATATCCTTTTTTTTCTCCTCTTTCGGGAGAGAAAATGTAGTTTATATACTTGTCAATTAGGGTTAGGAGACTGATTTTTCCGACCTTAGGCCGACCTAGGAACATTATTTTCCAAATTGAAAACTTAAAGACGCGATGCCCAACAAGAGACCGGGCCCAAAATAGGGCCAGGGACCAGGGCGCTGGGCGCCATGGTCCCACCTCCTGGGACAGCAGGGTGCAAGGAGGATTAGGCCAAGGTGCAGAAAGATGCAATTTTTGATGTCGCTAGTAGGTTTCGGGGTCTCCATTCAGGTTCCACATTGCGCCGCCATTGTGAAGACCCAAATGCAGTCAAAATTGCAAGTGTCACAATTTTAAGACGCTATAGGAACACTCCCATGTCCTGGTTTCATGGGTACAAATACTGGTTCATATAATGGAGGTGGTCCAAGTTGAACCATTCCATATGGTGGTAATGACGTGTTTGATGAACCTTCAATTTGTACTATTTGACTAGTTTGAAACTGTGAATTTGATATGTTGTCAATGGGTTGATATGTTGGTTTGCCCATCTTTTTAGATTTTGACCTTGTCTCAACAAGCATGTCACTATGCGAATGCAATATTTTTGGAATTTTTCAAGGATAATGTATGATATGCAACTAAATGCAAACTAAATAGATGCAAATGCAACCTATGGCAAGAATGCAATCTATGTTTTTGGTTGTTTTCAAGATTTTCACAAACTTTTTGGAATGCAAATCTAAAAAGAGACCCTTAGGAAATTGAAATGATGTCTAGACCTCAAAGGACAAAAGGACCAAGTGACAAAAGGACAAAATGACAATGTCTCCCCTATATGCTTGGATACTAAGCTAGGTTTGACCAAATGACAATAATGACAAAAAGAGAAAAGGTTTGATAAGGTCTAGACTTCCTAACAATGACTTAGGGTTTATCAAAGATTTGGATTACTCAAGTATGACAAAACCTAGTTTTGACACTATATGTAAAGGGATAATTACTATGCAAATGACCCTAATATGATATGATAATGACCTAAGCTTAATGAAGAGACCTAGGGTATGCAAATGTGACCTAATGTTATGAGGACAAGGATGCAAATGGATGACCCTTATTGATATGCAAAGGAGTATGACCTAGGTGAAACCTAACCTTGGTACTTGACAATGAATTTGCAAAATGCAAACCTAGGATGAACCTAAATCTAAGTGACATGAATGTTGAGACAAGATTTTGAGAAATGTTTGACAACCATGTTTGAAGATGTTTTGAACTTTGTTGGATGAAATGTTCTTGTGCTTAACCTTGTTTTGAATCAATTTATCTTGTTTTTGAAATGAGACACAACTCAACTTTTGACAAGCAAAGAAGACAAGATATTTTAACTTAGACTCAAGGCAATCGTACTCATTCACACATTTCTTATGGTATGTAAAGATAGTAGGTACTTGAGAGGTAGACTCGTTATGAGATTCAAGGAGAATACATAGATGCTTGACCCCACGGGCTCCCCCCCACGACACTCACTTCTCAGGGAAGCCAAGCATCAGTCCCCATGGAAATCTCCCCATGGCGAACTTAGTATCTCTTCCAAGTATCAGAACTTGTCCTTCTCAAGCAACTAGAAGGATTTTTGGCCTCTAAATACAAGGTGTTTAGTATGGATTTCTATTAAGCATTACTCCTTGGTGTCATGCAAGCGTGATTGAGACATTAAGCCCACCAAGATACCAAACAAATGTAGTCGTGTAAGCACGATTTAGACCACGAGGCCCTACTTAGATGTTGATATGAGAAAGAGTCCAAGGGTCCTCACTCCCCAAGTAACTACAATTCCCATGTAATGCTTCCTTCAAAGCTTTCGCCCATCTGGTATTTATTTATAGTGAGTTAGAATGCCAAGGTATTCTAGTTGTGCTCACTTTGGGTTGTTCCCTTCTCACGATTGTCACTTGCTTGAAAAAGAAAGCAAATGGTCGGGAAGGCAGGCCCTCTAAAGGTAACAAACAATCTGAGCCATGAGAATGGTATCGAAGATCTGGTTTTCTAATCACCCTAAGAAGGATGAGAGCATACTCTCCTACTCCAATGTCAAACTCAACAATCAAAGCAAACACACGTTCATTCCATCCTATTTAGCAATCATACTAGGTGCCTAACTATGAATTACAAACACAAAGTTTAGTTGGAGTACAAGGCAACCTGCAAAACCACCAAGTCAAAAGTTTGATTTGTTTGATCTTTGACTAGCGAACCTGCATAAAATTCGTTAGTAGTTTCATCTTTGTCTTTGCCATGCGTAATGCCAAGATGTTGCACAAAGAATCAGTACCAAAAAACCAAAAAGCAGAAACAGAATGCAAAACAAAACAATTTGCAAGTAAAAAAACACTGCTTTTTACCTTTGTTTCTGGCCCTACATAGGCACAGATTGTAGTAATACAGGGGTAGAATGCAATAACATAGGTGCAGATCCCTTTGACATAGGTGCAGAAGTCCTTGACACAGGCGCAGAACTATCCTACATAGGTGCAGAAGTGCCCAGAAAGCCCTGAATTACCCTGTTTCTTGGGTTTTTCACCTACAAATCAACTCAAAAGCACTCAAAAGAATGGTTAGGGGGTTAGTTCACGTCGGGTTCACCTCAAAAGCACTCAAAAGCATGGTTAGGGGGTTAGTTCATGTTGGGTTAGTGCAGTTCCACCAGAACAAAGAGCAGCATCATATTGAGCACGATCGAGGACAGAGAGCAGGGCACATTCTCGGAGATCAGTGAGCAGCATGGGGGTGAGTGGACCTATGAGACCACCACAGCCAGGACCATGCTTTTGAGTGCTTTTGAGTTGATTTGCAGGTGAAAAACCCAACAAATAGGGTAATTTGAACACATAGCATATGCCGACCTCACACAACTACAACAGAGACAGTGGGATTGGAGATCAGATGTGGTCGATGCTGGGATGATAGAGGAGTATGAGCGATGGTTTGCACGACGATGGCCAATGCCATTGACAAATCCTGATATTCCAGTACCGAGGAGACAGGAGGACTTCCCACTCACAGGAGAGGAGGAGGGAGATGATGAGGATGAGGAGGATGAGGCCGGTGATGAGGATGAGGGGGATGACAAGGACGGAGATGATGATGAGGGGGATGATGATTATGAGCCAGACTTAGTCGATTAGGAATCATTGCAGGATATACCCATAGAGCCAAAGATAGCTAGCATAGAGGAGATGGAGATGTGCAGGGCTACCATAGCAAGTCAACATGATCATATTGCGACATTAGAGAGATAGAATACTATCTTGAGGACAGAGCAAGATTAGTTCAGAGTAGACATAGCCAAACTTACAACGGCTTGAGATACAACAATAGCTCAGGCACAGTGAGAAGAACAGAGAGTCACTGAGTATATTGGTTCGATTAGGAACGCCAATGCACGTGAGATGGCATAGATGTTGGTAGAGACCAAAGAGGAGATACACCATTGGAGGACACTATATGAGAGTGTAGTTCCACCAGAGTAGAGAGTAGTATCATATCGAGCACGATCAAGGATAGAGAGCAGGGCACATTCTCAAAGATCAGTGAGCAGCATGGGGGTGAGTGGACCTATGAGACGACCATAGCCAGGACCAGGAATAGGAGGGACATCATCCTTGAGACATGGCAGGGATGAGGAGGTTAGAGGGAGCACCCAGTGACAGAGGCACATGCTCCTTATGATAGACAATGGACATTATGTAGTGTGATATTATATAGTCAGCCTGCGGGCCATACTTAGGACAGACAGTCCAATTTTGTACTCCGATATTATTTTGATATATGATATGATATGCATCGATATGATAGGATGCAATGTGTTATGACTTATAGTTATTTCCATGTATGGATGACTTATGCACTGTTGATGTACCATTGTGGAACATGTATGGATATATTTTTTTTATGTGTTTTCGATGCATTTATAATATGAAATGGATAAAATGCTTGATATGATGCTTGATGTAATGCAAATGTACTAACCAATGAATGCAAGATGCAGCATATGTGTTTGGAGAAATCGGAGCACTAGACCAAACTGACTATCCGAACTGATGGAAAAAATGTTAGTAAGAAGAAAATGAGATGGAGGACAGTTGAAGAAAAACTTGCTTTCAGTAATGCACTTCGTAGGTGAGAACCTTTATTTTAATGTAGCAAAACGGATGCATAGCATCATGGCATTGAAGGCCAGAGCTGAAACACAACCCGTTTCTTGCAAAAGATAGACACATCGTACACAAGGAATGAGTGAGGCATCCTAGGGTGCATACATCAAGAGTCGAGGTATGTGCAGCATTCACAAAGCGAACATACTTATCACAGACACCCAATGATATAGTTGCCTCAGTTTGTAACAAACATTCCACAAAGAGCAATCACAACAAAAAAGAAAGGGACCATGAACCATCTGGATCACTCTAAATCACTCAGTGACATCATCGAGCAACATAGGAACATGATCGAAGACAAATCAGTAAATGATAAGACTCACTAATTCCAACAAGTCAAACAAACATCTTGATCTTCATTGTCAAAAGTTGAAAGTGCTGATAGGATGATCATGCTGTCTGATTTCAGAGAATGCGGTACCCCGTCTAAGACAGGACATAGTCTGGTTTTGACAAGACATCAATTGATCGCAAGATGACAAGATTGAAAATAACAATGATCGATGACAAATCAATTGCAAGTCAACAAGATTGAAAATAACAACGATCAATGACAAATCGATCGCAAAACAACAAGATTGATAAGAGGACAAAACCCTAATTAGGATTGACGATGTCCAAAATGATGACAAATGAGCACGTACATTGATGCGACAGGATAAGATTGACCAAAATCATGACTGAAGATTGTTGTCAACAAGACCAAATTCGAGAGCGAGATAAATAAAGAATGCAGAAGAAGGACTCGATGCTCATAAATGATAAAAACCAAGTGTGTGACATAGGAGAAATGTTAATGTGACGCAAAAAAAAACTAAAATAAGGCAATGTGTCAATGTTAAAATACGACTCCGCAAGCGTTGACCATTTTTAGACGTCTACAAATATCATCCACAAACACCTCACTAACCAGTATCTTATCTCTTTTAGTCTTGAGATATATATTGATGTCTTCACTGGTTCACTGAAAAACCTATCTTCACCAAGTGTTAATGTAGTCTTTCATACGATTCTCTTGGTCTTGCTTCAAACTATATAGTGCCTTGTGTAGTTTACACACCATATCCTTTGCACCAGTCAAAGCATAACCATCTGGTTGTTTAATGTAGACTTCCTCTTCTAGTATTCCATTTAGAAATGTTGACTTCACATCCATTTGATATACATTCAATCCCCTATATGATGGAAATGCAAGTAGATTCCTAACACCTTCTAATCTAGAAACTGGTGCAAATACCTCACCATAGTCTTATCCTTCTTCCTGTGCATAACCTTTGCATACCAATCTGGCTTTGTTTCTGACTACTACTCTATCTTCATTCAGTTTATTTCTGAATACCCATTTAGTACCTATTACATTTTTGTTTACTGGTCTGGGTGCTAGGGTCCATGTAATGTTCTTTTCAATCTAGTTGAGCTCTTCTTCCATATCCTTGATCCAATGATCATCTCCAAAGGCTTCCTTTGCAGTTCTAGGATCAATACTGAAGATCATACAAGAGTTCTCTCTTATTCTTCTTCTAGTTAACACTCCAACATTTTTATCTCCAATAATCTGATCAAGATTATGATTGAGTCTAACATACCTTGGAATAACATGATCATGATCATTAGGTTATTCTTCCTCACTATCTTCATCTTCTGCAAAATCTACTTGTTCCAGTTGAACTGGTACTGCAACATTCATTTTACCAATCTCTGGCTTCACTGGTTTTGTCTCCAAAATCAGAATGTAAGGTTCATCTTCCTTCTCCTCACTGGTCTCTCCTGTATCTTCAAGATACTCAACCACTAAGACATTAGCACTTTTAATGATCTTTTGTGTTTGGTTGTTGTAACATTTGTAGGCTTTGCTCTTGGTGGTGTAACCAAGTAATATGCCTTCATGACTCTTAGCATCAAACTTACTAGCATAGTCACCTCTCTTGATAAAACATTTACTACCAAAAACCTTAAAGTAACTTACATTAGGTGATCTACCGTACCATTATTCATAAGGAGTTTTATCCTTACCTCTTTTAACCAATATGCGGTTCATAGTGTAGATAGCTATGTTGACAACTTCTCTCCAGAAAGTTTTAGCTACACCTCCTTGTATTATCATAGTTCTAGTAGCTTCAACAACTAACCAGTTGTTCCACTTTGCAATACCATTCTACTATGGTGTCCTAGGTGCAGAAAGTTGCCTCTTAATTCCATTATCTTCACAGTATCTAGTGAATTCCTCTGAAGTAAATTCACCACCTTGATTCTAAGACACTTTATCTTCTTACCACTTTCCTTTTCAACTAAGGCCTTGAATGCCTTAAACTTACTAAAGGCTTTTTTTTTCCTTCAATAATGTGACCCACATCATTCTTAAGAAATCATCAGTGAAGATCATAAAATACCAATCACCTTGAATACTTCTAGTCCTTATTGGTCCACAGAGGTCTGTATGAACCAAATCTAGCAAATGTTATGCTAAGAAAGATTTTCTCTTAAAAGTTGAGGATGTCATCTTCCTTAACTAACATTCCTTACATAGAGAATTTATCGGTTTGTCCAACTGAGGCAAACCTCTTACCGACTTGGACTTACTAACTTTGACAATGTTATCAAAGTTTATATGACAAAATCTATGATGCCAAAGCCAACTATCATCTACTTTAGAAATTAAATAGTTGTTTACTTTAGGATTTAGGTGAAACAAGTTACCTTTTGTCTATTTGCCAGTTTCAATCAGTTCACCTTTGCTTTGATAGATTTTGCACATTCCATTCTTGAATTCCAGTGGATAACCTCTATCATTGAGTTGAGCAACACTCAAAAGATTGTGTTTCAATCCTTCAACCCAGTAGACATCATCTGCACTAGTCTTTCCATTAAGAGAAATGGTTCCCTTAGCTTTTACCATGTAGGGTGAGTTATTTCTGAATCTCACAACACCTCCATCAAATTCCTTCAAAGTAAGAAACTTACTCCGCTCACCGGTCATGTGGTGTGAATAACCACTATCTATAATCCAATCATTAGAACTATCCATGCAAGAGACTAATGCCTTCTGATCTGATGTCTCCTCTTTAATGGAAACAAAGACAATGTCCTTGTTTGCATCATCTTCAAACTCCTCATCTGTGATTCCTCCATCAACAACAATGAGACAATCTATTTTGCCTTTTCCTTTGTACTTCTCATATTTCTCACGTTTATGCTCATTGTCTCCATTTGGATAGTTAGCTGCAATATGTCCAATCCGGTTACATGAAAAATACTTCAAAGGTAATTTACCTTTCTACTTACTAGTACCTCTAGGTAACCGCTTGGCCAACAATGCTTCAAGCTCAACGAAACTTTCTTCATCATCAACTTCTCTGTTGGATCTAGACTCATGACTATGACTGGCTTCTCTGCTTTTCCTTACTAGTGGGTTAGAAACTGAAGCTCTAAATGTAGACTCTAATTTCTAAGCACTACCATCATAACCATTTCATTCAAATGCAAACAGTTTACCAATGATGAAGTCAAGAGTTACCTTTGATTTATCAATAGACTTGAGTTCCTAAATGGTTGTAACTTAGATAGCATAGACTAGTAGAAGGGTTCTCAATACCTTGCTAACCACTATGGTATCCTCCACTTTACCACCAACACTTTTGATCTCACCAACTATCTCCTTGATCCGCTGACCATACTATTGAATATTCTCACCTTCAGCCATTCACATGTCATCAAATTTAACTCTCAGACTCTCCTCTTTGGAAATATTCACATGCTCATCACCACTATAGATATTCTCAATTTTTTTCCACACATCATAAGTATTCTCCAAACCATGGACATCAACATACTTTGAATCAGACAATGAATTGATAATGGCCTCCAATGCTTAATTATTCTCTTGTTGCTCCTACTTTTGATCATCTGACATAATCCCACTAGGCAAGGTATATTTGGTAATAACATGTTCCCAATATTGACTTCCTGAGCTTTTGATATAGATCTTCATCCTATCACTCCAAATTCTATATTTTTCCCTATTGAACTTCAGACCTTTCTTCATCATGTTCTTCTAGATCTTTACCTCAAGTTGTTAGGCTTAGACACTAGAGGACCTGAAATGCTCTGATACCAATTAATGATATGATGAATCAATAAGGATCTAGACAACTACTGAGAGGGGGAGGGTGAATCAGTAGATACAAAACAAACTAAACTTTCACCAAACTCAAAACCCAATTCATAAATCAATCACTGAACTAACCAGTTCAAACACTATACTACAAACTGTAACTACACTGTTGAGTTTATCGGTTGACTAGCATACCAAAATAATAGTGTAATAGATCTGAAACTCTCAAACCATTTAACCAAAACATCAAACCACTTGACTAAAATTAGTAAAAGCACATTTCAGATCACTTAAGGTCATCTTAACACATCTAAGTGGCTTTACTAGTTAAACAAATTAACCATATCAAAACATAACCACAAAAACCATTCACCACTTGACACAATGATTTTTGATGTGGAAACCTAAATGAGAAAAACCACGGTGGGGATGAATAGCCACAAGTATTCTGAACTCTTTTGAATTTCACCCTATTAGGAGTCAAACCTTGTTAGAAGATTTACAAAAATGTCTTGTTAGGAACAGATCTAGTTAAGGACCACCCGATTAAGGGATTGACTATAAAACCCTATTAGGAGTAACCTTGATAAAGGACTTCAAAATCCAAGCTAATGGATCACCTAGTTAGAGGATTTAGAAAAACCAAGCATGTTAAAGCTTACTCGGTTAAGGGATTTAACTGTTGTAATTGTTAGAGAACAACAAGGTTTGTGTTGATCTGGTAATAGTACTATTCTTCTTGATTAGATCCTTTTCATGCTCCTATCTACCTTCAAACATTCTACAGATACTCCTTCTGGTTCAAAAATAAATCACACTAACACTTAACCAAAATTACCAACACTAATACAAAATAACTCATCGACCTTACAAGCAAAATAATAGGTCGGTAACACATCACAAAACCTAAGATCTCATATAGATTAAAAACAAATCGGTTCAAACATGACTGTTGGATTACATAGCAATCATCTGCACATTATCCTAGACAACCTCGACCACACATAGGATCTTGTAGCTCATCACACGGTTTCCACTTCATGCTATGCACTCACTCATTCCCAATATAAAATAGTTATCTCTACACGCCAAAAACCACTTTGAAACTCATCACGTGCTTCATGCATACATGGCATAATCATCTCCGATCACCATTTGATCATAGATCAACACAACCAATTTGTTGGGATTCCCAAAGATACTGAGAGGGGGGGGTGAATCAGTATATGACTGATTAATGAATTTTCTGAACTTATTATATGAAAAACATTCCAAAACAGTGTACTAGTTAACCAAAATTAATGCAGTAAATAAGAACAATAAGCACAATGTGAAAGATACACCATAACACAATAGTTTTAACAAGGAAACCTGGTGTGGGAAAAAACCTCGGTGGGATTTGTGATCCACAATATTCGCTTACTGGCCAATAAGAGAATATTATTGTTACAATAGGGGCCTACACATGCAGGAAGGCCAAGTGCTTAGAGCTCACTACTCAGTTACAGAAGAAGTCTCACTGACTTACAAAATTGGAATATACAAATCCAATGTCATGTACTGCTTTAGATAAACATCTGCTATGCCAAGTTCAGTACCAGTTTAAGCTCCGTAATAATCATAAACCCTTATCCAAAATCTATCTTACAATTCACACATTAGGTCTACATTTTTGTAACCATACATACTTTCTAAATGATCTACAAGATCTCATACTTATATGAGTCATATTACAATCCACCATGTCAGCTTACAAAAATATTTTACAATTAAATACAAAATATAATTAAACAAAAATCTTGTCGGCTAGGGTACCGGTAATCTTATTGGAGCCGGTCAACTGTATGCTAGTGTAGAGTCTGTCGGTGTTGGTGTCGGTGCCTGCTGGTATCATATGATTGTAAGGTTGAGAACAATGAAAATACCTTCAATCACCTACAATTTCTCATTGGAGTGTGCATTTTCCAACAATCTCCCCCTTTGGCATTGATGGCAACACTCATGAGAAAAATCAAAAAGTGTCCAAAAAGAATCTGCCAAAACTTTGTCAAAACAGTGTTACCAAAATGTGTGCTCCCCTTGAGCTGATGATGTCTTTCTTCTGATCATTTTTCTTATCTCCACTACTCCCCCTTTGGCATCAATGACAAAGGATGTCATTCATTGTCAATTTCTCATTGGAGTGTGCATTTGCGAACACAATTCACCATGCTCCATCGGTTAGGGTTTGGGATATCAACTGGTAGGGTTGCCGGTTGATCTCATTGCTACAATAGTAATACCGGTTTTCATCACTACTCAGCTATCGGTTGCAATACAACTCCATTACCAGTTACAATTGACATCAATGACAACACTTAAACTTCATTAATGTAGTCTTCATGAAATGCCAACACATGGCAGTTTGACCAAGATGGCGATTCTACTCGACAATCTCTATTACTTTTCAGAGTATTGTGCTTAACAAGAAAGGATAAGTTGGATTCAAGTGGTCCCCATCTATCTAGGTGTTTTCATTTGTACATGTATACACATAAAAATTTCCATCTTAATCTCAGGTGAATCCACCTCATTTTTCATGTATTATTCCATCTATTATCATTTATTCATCATTAATATTATTATTACTCATCATTTATCCATTATTAATATTATCATTAATGTAATTGCTTCAAGATTAAAATGTGAAATGGGCGAAAAATTGCATTTTAGCATTTCTGAGGACAAGTGGAGCTAGGGTGAGGACACTCTTTGTGATCCTCTTCCACTGTCCGATCCTTTTGGCAAACGCTCTGGTCATATCCCGCAATGGGTCTTTTGGAATGGCGTTTAGGTGGATGTGTTTTCTAGGGATCATTTGGAGTGGCGTCGAGGGAATCCAGGAAAATTGCATTCTTCATATTTTAAGGTTTTCTTTGGGACACGATAGAATCTCCCTATGCATGCAAAGTCTTGTGGGCTTGGTGGGCCTGGAAAAAACCCTCGTGTAAATTCTTAGAAAGGCATCCGAAGAAACCCCGCTCGCGTGGCTCGGTCAAAAACTATTTCAGCCCCTGCTTCTACATTGCATAAACCTTTAGATAAAGGTCCCTTGCCAGAGAAGGTTTGGTCGCCAATGCCGAGTATCTCTGTGGTTGATGCTCTATTTGATAAAAAGGCTTGGGACTTGCACTCCTTGGTGGTTCTTATTCAAGTTTGGGGAGATAATGTTTTTCTTTCTAAGCGCCATCATGAAATTCACTCTCTCTGGTATGAAACGCTCTATTTTTAGGTTCTTTCTATGAATATTTTCATCGTTATTTTTTATTTTGTGGATGCTAAACAAAAGGCTCTGGAAAAACCATTTTTGTGGATAGGTCATAATTTAATCTTTGTGGAAAATTGGAAACCTATGTTTTCTGCATCACAAGATATTGTTAAATGCACTCCCACTTGGTTTTCATTGCCTGGCCTTCCCTATGAATTTTCGAACCTAGATATTTTGCAAAAAATAGGGGATTCATTTGGGAAACTCATTCATTCACATTCAGTTTTCGAGGAGGGGGTTTTTAGGGTAAAGATTTGTGTTTTGCTTTCTTCATCTGTTGTGGTCCCTTCTAACTATAATTTGAAATTGATTGATGGTATCTTGCGTCAAAGCATTGTCTGTGATTCTGCTTGGTTTTCTAAGGCCTCTGTAAATATGGATGTCACCCTTTTTGCTACTCTCAAGGGTTTATCATTTGTAGATAAGGTCTCTCGACCTTTGAAAAAAATTTCAAAATCTATTCCTCCCTCTTATAAGGCTGTTGAGGGTAGTCGGCCTAAATCCCCTCCTCTGCAAGGGCTGGCTATTACTGGTGATGTCCCTCCAGTTATTCAGAAGGATGGGGAAGGTGCTACAATTCTAGGTTTCCCTTATCCTATGAAGGATGGCTTACTCATCAACTCTCAAATGGATGTTGGTCCAATTGCTAATTGTATGGAATCTTTCCTCCCTGATGATTATTTAATCTCTAAAATTCAAAAAGTGGTTTTTGATCATAACATTACCTTGAACTCGGATGTTACTAACAAGGTAGTTGAAGCAATTGATTAGGATTTGGTTAATTTAAACTCTTCTTTGGTAATTCCCCCAACTGGTAATCCTTTTGATATTCGCTCTGATAAAGTTCAGGATACTAAAAATGCTTTGGGTTTAACTGAGGTTGGGGATGGGAATGTGGGTTTTGACTCTGTGATTAATAAACCTCTGGTTCAATTCCCTTTATCCCCTACTTCACCATCTCCTTCTCCAGTGAAAAGAGATAGGAAGATGAAGGCTTTTTACACATAGTTAGAGATTGATGTTGGTATTCAGTCTACACTCTTGAGCCCAAAATCAGGGTCTAGTAAGAAAAAGGCTAAATTTAGTCCACCTTGTACTTGGTCTGTGGCTTCTGAGCGTAGCTTGAAGACTTAGATGGAGAATGCTGATTTAGAAATTGAGAAGAGGGGAGAGATTCCCTCCCCTCGAGTGAAATGAAGTTTGTGTCTTGGAATGTTAGGGGCTTAAATTCCCCTAACAAAAGATGCTTCATTAAATCACAGTTGGATTTAATGAAGTGTGATGTGTTACTTTTGCAAGAAACTAAGTTAAGTGGTCAAGGTGCTGACTTTTTGTTTTCCAAATGGAAGCCTTGGAATTTTGTGTACCCCCCTTGATGGGGGCATCTAGGGGTTTGGCTTTCCTTTGGAAGGATATGTCTATTGATTTGAAATTGGTTGTTTCTACTCCCTTCTGGATGCTGGCCTTGGTTAGAAGTCGTGTTTCAAATGTTAAACTCTTGTTTTTCAATGTGTATGGACCGATGTCAATTGGGGTAAGAAAGCCCTTTGGGATTCCTTATCCCTCACCCTTTCCCCCCTTCATGGCTAGTTTGTGGTTTTTGGAGGAGACTTTAATGCCATTTCTTCTGATGATGAGAAGTGTGGGGGTATTTTGTCCAATAAGCGTATCTTGGAGGACTTCTCTGATTTTATTCTAAATAATGATCCGGTGGATTGTCAAACCATGAATGGGCCATTTACTTGGACAAATAGGAGAAAATATTTCTTGAAAATTGCTGAGAGACTTGACCATTTTCTGGTTTCTGAGATTTGGATTTCATCTGATGTGGATGTTGTGGCCTTGGTCTTGCCTTATGCTGGTTTAGATCATTTTCCGATTTTGCTATCCATCTTTGATGACAGAGCTCCGGGCCATTCTTCTTTTAAATTTCAACCAATGTGGTTTTGAGATCCATCCTTTCTTTTGCTTTTACAATCCTAGTGGTCTTCGGCTCCTTTTGTTCAGGGTACTAGGATGTTTCAGTTTGTTCTCTTATCTTAAGAAAGAAATTAAGAAATGGAATGTATGGGATATAAAAAATATTTTTACTAAGAAGATTAAGATTTAGGAAGAACTTGGAGCTCTTAATACTAGGGTTATGAATTGTGGCATGGATTCTGTTGGTTGCAAATTCTGATTTCCCTCTTACCCTCTTGTAAGAAAATGAATAACTCCGTCTGCATATGAAGAGATCAAGGAAATAGAACTCAAGAACAACATATAACAATGTTTGAGAACCTTCTACACTTTGAACTTGTCTGAAGTTCAGGTGGGTATACCTTTTGTGAATAAATTCACACTTTCAAATAGAGATCCACATTCAAACAATGCATAAAAACCTATGGACCTCATCACCTTTGCAAATACTTGAAAATATTTGAAAAGAATATGCATTTATCTTCAATATTGATCACCAAGAAGGTTATGGAACCTAGAAAAACTATACCAGTGCCTTATCCTGGGCTTTAGAGTCACCTAAGCTATACAAGAATTATGAATTTGGACATTTCAATACATTCCATCACTTCAACTTCATTAACTTAATATATGCCTGACATATATGTAGTTTTTCCTTTATGCTAAACCTGTTCATCAAATTCAAGTAGAAAACACTACTGATTCACTAACAGAGGGGTTCTACATATATTAAATTCCTCCCCTTGAGAGAACAACCTAGAATACCTCTGCAAGATTGCCTTGCAATCCCCATCCAATCAAATAACCCTTGATTATTTAGAAGAACACAGTAAATCAATAAATGCATGCAAGAAGACAACAAAAATGTGAGCTCAAAATGATTTGGTCTATATATTGATATCCATCATCAAATTCTACATCTAACTCAGAGTAATCCTTCAAATCCAGAAAAGGGGCCCCCAAATATATTTTTCCAGAGGTTTCTTACAATATTCTTGAGATCCTCACAAATGAGAAGAAAATGGAAATATGAAGGAGAGAGAAGAGAATCAAATCTACAACTGAAAATTGCCAAGTATCTCCCCTCTAACTGAATTTTTTTCCCATGGATACTACTTCCAATATATCCCACATTTGTCAAAATCAACCTCATAATCAGATTCCTCACTCCGAGAGCTTTTCGAAAATATATAACACTTTATACCTTGGCCAAAAATTGAGTCCTGGGCAAATTAATTCCCCAATGTGCACCATCATTTAAATTTTTCATTTATTAATATAGTTTAAACTATATAATAAACAATTTTAATTTTAATTTTTTGGCTCTGATCATGCTCCTGACGCTTTGCCACGTGGCAGCCTTCGATTGGTCGATGGGGTTGATCGGACGCCCCCTGGGATGACACCTCATCTTTTGCCACCTGTTGGCCACGTCACTGCTATTGGGCTGCTAGCTTGTACGCAACTTCATCGCCACGTCATCGCCACTAGACTGCCACCTGTGCACCAACTGTGTGCCACGTCACTACCACCTCACTGGGACCCACCTGGTGGACATCTGATTGTACCCGCCACCTGGCTTTCGAAACTTCGCGGGGTGTAACTCGCGTGCATCTTCTTTTCACGAAATAGCGCGAGCCATTGATCTCTCTTGAACTTGCTCACTTGTTAACCCGGCCTTCCTCTGCAAAATTTTGCTTGTCTTCCTTGAGAATCGTGCATGCGTGGGGTCCACCTGGTTGCCATATAGTCAACTCCTCTATCACCTCGAGAAGCGTGCTCATGCGTGGGCCCACCTTGGGCGCCCATAGGCACCTTGTGTCAAAAGCCTTTATGGCTTAGACATATTACTGCTGTAAGGTTTTACATATAAATACTAAAAGCTCCCAATGCACAGCCAATGTGGGATAATTATCCTATGCCTTGGGACTGCACTTCTGAGCTTTTCTTTTGGTTTTAATGGCGATTTTCTAGATTTAATCGAAAGTGTTTATCTTCAAACAACACACGAGGGAGGGAATATGTTGGCAAGGTCGCGGACATTGGATTTACACCTGCCAAATGCATTTGTTATGGTTAATATGGCCTCCAAATAGCCACACAAAGGAAGGAGACTGCAGCAATTGCCATTTGATTTCAAATTTCCCCCTTTCAATAGCCACATGGGAGAGGAAATTGATTGGCCTCCATTTGATTTGGTTTCAACTCTCCCCATTCTCACATGAGGGAGGAAAATTGATGTGTTTTGGTTGCTTGTTGTTTCTTTCGACACACCACAACAAGGGAAATTGGTGTTTTGAAACTGAAAACTCCTTCCTCCACACTCTACTCACCACGCAGAACCTGGCAAATTCATTTGTTGTGTTTTCTTAAGTTTTGCATACCACATGGAGGAGGAAAATGACATCAAGCTGCCATGCATGCATTTGTTTTACCAAGTTTTTGCTGCTCTCTCCACAAACACCACATCCAGCCAATAGTAATTTACTTGCTGTAGTTTTTGCCTTCCAAACATTACACACAACTTGAAGGAGAAAAAGGAGGGCATGTGAGAGAGGAGTTTAACTTTAATTGCCATTGCATCTTATTGACTTCCAAACAACCACGTGGAGGAGAGACTGCAATTTTACATTGGCATTGTCATTTTCTCTATGTCTTAAATACTTTCAAAGTTTCCATACTCCTTCTCCTCCACCATCCACGCAAGGGAGAAACTGGTGCTTGCATCTGCTGTTTAAACTTCTTCAAAATTTCATTTTATTTCTGCAACTCACCCACCACATGGGCTTTGGCAAGATGGCTTTACAATAGCCAATTTGCATTTGTTTAAGACTTTAAAACAGTCTTCCACCATGCCACGTAGGTTGCAAACCTCCATTTGCTGCTAATATTTCATATTGTCTGCTGGTAATAATATATTGCCTGCTGGTATTATATTAGTTTGAATGGAAAATGCCATTGGCATTTGATTTTGCTGAAACTTGTTTTAAACTTTAAAACTTTTACTCCCCAAACACCATGTGCCTGGGAGGATATTGGCTAGAGATCATTTAAATCAAAGCTTCCTTTACTTTCCACATGCCACCGTATTTGTTTGGAGTTTGAATGCCTTCTCACCATAGATGCCACTTGGAATTGCATTGTTTAAGAAGCTCAAACTTCCCACTCCATTTTCACATTTGCTGAAAGCTTCATTGCTTTGGTAATTTCTAATGCCTTTCCAAAAACTACAGCAAGGAGGAGATTTGGGTAAAGTTGATTAGCATTATGGCTGCCAATTACATTTTGAAAGTTCTAAGACCTTCTTCCAAACCTCTACTTGCCAGGCACATTTTTTTGATGTCTCTTCTTTGTCGCTGAAGGAGAATTTGGCTCTAAACTCGCCAATTTTAAATTGCCTGAAGTTCATAATAACACCTTGAACTCTTATGACATGCCTTGTGATTATAATCCATATTTAGATATTCTAAAAATCTCTTAGTGAACAAAGTCGCCAATAAACTAATACGGCACAGGCATGAGCCAGGTCGGGCCCCAAAGTGGGTCCGACTAAAAAAAAATTCATTTTTATGCAACTGACCCCTGGAATGCTTCACGAACCTCAAACATACCTCTGGAAATGATCGGCATCGCTTTCGGATCATTAATCCGCATTTTACAACCTTCAGGCAATTACGCCACAATTTTCGCATTTGATCGCGAAGACGTAATTTTCAAACCTGTCAAAACACCTTTCTAGAGCTCGCCATCTGACAGGCGTGTACTCTGATATACAAGGATGACTTCTATCAAACGGTTTCTCAAGACGAGTCTCAAGCGAAGAGATATTTATTTCCGAAAACGGCCAACTGGCTTTGTTGACACTGTGGACTTGATGAAGTCAATGTCCTGGCAACACATGATGCCTTTCTCAAAAATACCAAACGACCTCCGTAGGCCCTCAAATTTGGAACATAGGTACCTTAAAGTACATATTAAATCTTTTAATTCTCATTTCAATCACCAGACTGACAGGATGCAAATGGCGCACTCACCAAAATGACTACATTAACTGATATAACACTGGAGTGCGGATAGCTGAATGAATCCTTTTGAAAATTGATCAAACGGATTGATAGAGGTTTGAAATTTGAAACGTGGCTCATCATTTATACCAGCATTAGCTCAGAGAAATCATTATGGCATGACACTTACTGAGGCAAATTTTACACTTATGCGAAACAGGGCTCCGACTAGCTGTCGAAACAGGGACTTGCCAAAACACACAAACTACAAACGAATTCGGCTTTGAAAACTAAGCAAATGGATTCGTCAAGACTTGAAATTTTGTAGGGTAACTCACTTTTATGCATATAATTGAATCCATTTTGAATTTCTCCTTGACGATCAACAAGGCAAAATATGTAATCGCTCAAAGAAGGCTACTCAATAAAATCTGCATTTGTGCCTAAAATGCACTTCCAACTCACCCCTCAAAATGGGTACCTCATAAACTTATCCAAATTGAATTCTAAAAGTTGCACATCACTAAATAGGCCAAATGAAAGGTGTGGGACATGAATCCCGAGCCTTACCCTCTGAAAATCAACTGGCTCCATTTTACCCCCTTGCTAACTAGGCCATTCAAACTGACTTATTTGGAGATACAAAGCGAAAATTTGAAGTGGGCCTATAAACTTTGGCTCAAATTTAAATACTCCCAACAGTGGCTCTGACTGGAGATGGTTGATTGCAAGATCAACACAAGAATCCAGATATCTTTGGTTAAGCAGACCACTCAAAAAATGGATCATTCTCTTCTCTCCCTTTCTCTTCTCATTTCAAAAAATAGGGCATCCTTATACTACCCAAATAGCAGGGCACTTTATTGAAAACCACACAACTGAAGCAAAGTGACTGTACAAAATATACAAACAAACTCACACCTGATCACAACTGCTCCACTTACAAACATTTACCTCTATCAAAAATCCGATTCTCATCACTTGATACCATGATCCAAACAAAGGCACCTTCCAGTAACAACTGAACATAGCTTTTAAAATCCACCTCTTTTGTCTCATTACTGAAATAGCTAGTGTGCTTACCTCTTGTCTGATTCTGAACTTTGTGATCACACACCATTTCAACACAAGTAAAATCATGAGACAAATCACCATAGAGGCATTCCCACAAGCTGATATACCTTTCATTGTCCCACTCAACTCTATCATTTGCAAAGACATCATCATGTTGAACATGAAAAATAAAACGCTCATTCTCAACATTGCAATTTCTATCAACACATGCTTTATTACCATTTAAATTTATAGAATGAGGGGCACTACTAACCAATTGATGCAAACAAGGAACATGAACATTACCATCCAGATGTGATACTTCACTATGCTGATCACACCTCATACTATCCTTGCTTATCAAACTGAAAACCTTTGCATTCTCAACATCCCCTTCATGGAAAAGAATGCATACCTCTGGCTGAAGCAAATCCTTAGCTGAATCTTTTTCATCCAAACTTATATCCACCTGAAACACTTTCATTTGTGGTTTTAAATGATCATCACATAATCCATGCCTCTTACTTTCATCATGAAATAATTTTTTACAACCCACGCTATTGTTGTTCGGAATTCCATCAGTATTATGGACTGGTTCATCATTTACAACGTCTGGCTGATCAGTTATTTCTTCATACAAAAGGTTAGAAACAAAATGAAGAACCCCCTTATGAACATTATGACACTGAAGTGGTTGGTCCGTATCTATATCAGCATTGAATAAAGCATTAGTAAAATTGCTAAAGGCACCATCCATTCGATCATCATAATTGTCTTCATCAGACAAAGAAGAAATTGAAACTTGGCTGGAACAATCCTCAGTGTTCCATGTTTCACATTCATGAGATTTTTTTCTATGACCATCATTCTGAAAATCAAGATAATCAAACTTATCTTGCCACAACTGATCTTCTTCACCAATTGAACACTCGTCATTAGCCAAAGAATGAACATAAACATCACTGCCATTTACTTCATCTGATAAGTTTTCAGCATGTTCACTAAAATTTTCTATCATAAAACCATCTGTTAGATCAACATGTTGTTCATCAAGTGTACAAGCATTCAATTCGCAGTCTTTTTCTAAAGAATCCTCTTCACCATATTGCAGAAGGTCTTCATCAATAGCTCGAAGGCTCTCCAACATTTGAACCTTCTTGTCCACAACTTCAAGAGCTCTTCTAAGTTCTACAATCTTCTGGACTTGCATTGCACTTTGCTGTTCCATTTGAGATTCCGTAAAATTTTCGCCATCCATGTGTGCTATATCTTCATTGCAATTACGCATACCATCACAATTTTTTGAATTCACTTTGTGCATGACTTTCAAAATAAAAAGATCATCATCATGATTACAAGAAGTGAAATTTGAAGTGAAATCTGAAAATAGATTTATTTCATCCTCAACACAATTGACATCATCAATGTTTAAAAGAGGATCAGCTATTGTTCGCACCAAATAATTCTGATTTTCATCATATTGCACACTTTCACTTGCACAAACAACAACACTTAGTAATCCCTCTATATTTGGTATTTCGACATCAAATACATCAGTAGCATGTAAAGATTGATGGTCATCACCATCATTATTTTCACCAATATTATCCAAGAGAGATGCATGATTCACTTGGTAATTAGCAGCCACATAATCAACGTAACCGACATACAAATCAAATGGTACATATCCCTTGTATATATCTATCTCTGTATCAACATTTTCACAATGCTTCCCACTGATCATTCCATCACTACTGCGAGAGACAACTGGCATTAATAGCAAAGGTTCTTGACTCTCATTTAAATCTAAAACACATGCGTCATAAAAGCCATTTGGAACTGCAGAGCTTGGTGCACCTAGACATGGAATGATTTGCTGAGACTCACATGGTATTTCACCATTAAAGGTGCTTTGACAAGAAACCACAGCAGACACAAACCTCTTAGCTATCCCAAATTTCAAGTTATTTTCCATATCCCTAGCTATGTTAAAGGCTTCATACAAGGTTTTGGGTTCTTTGTTTCTCAATAGGAAACCCATCTTCTCATCAAATGCACTCATATAAACATCCAAACATACTTTATCATCGAGTTTATACTTTCTAGAAATTTGGGACAAAGCTTGTGAAAATCTGATGTTAAATGTGGGTACCAATTCATCTTCTCTGATTTGTATATAAGTGAACTCTTTTAGCAAGTCAGAATCACTCACCTTCTCATCGAATTGGTCCATGAAATCTGAAACCAATTCCTCCCATGAGGTAATAGAATTCACTGGCAAAAAAGAGAACCAATCTCTTGCATCCTCTTTCAATGACTGAATAAACAATTTCATGCATACATCTTCCTGACAAATTTCAAATTCTCCTACCAAATCTAAAAATCTTTTCAAATGTTGACATGCTGATTCTGATTTCTTCCCACTGAATATGGGCAAATACTTTCTAATTTCTATGGGTATGGGATTTGGGTAACCCAGAATATCTCTAAAATTTAGAGCAGCATAATGGTTCATGATGAAACTTCTCCTATTATATGGTTGTGACACTTCACCAGACATGGCTCTATGTGGAAATACACAAGGTTGAAAAACTTCACTGCTCATTTTTCTTACTCCCACAAATGATTATATAACTTTGGATAAAGATCTCAAGCACATATCCTCATTCAAATCTATTCCTTAACATTACTTGACATAAAGTTCTTCCACATTTGCATACTATGGAGGATAACATACACAGGATATTTTAGCAACATAGATATGCAAATCAATTTTGAGATCCTCTCTTTCCCTCTAGACTAGTGTTGTTCACTAAATGGGAAAATGACATTACACATTCAAACTTTTAGAAGAGATCTCTTGCATTTGAAACCTCTGAAAAATACCTGGAGATTTGCAGCTGTAAGACTTGTAGATCTGGAGATTTACTTCACACTTTAGCACTGTCTTTTACATCAGAGTCGCCACCTCTTGCACAGAGGATATTTTGAACAGCAGAATGCCATCCAACACTTGTTCAACTCTTTATTACTCCTTCGATCTCGCTGCAATCAACACTCTTCCAGGTTGCTTAATACTGGTATGAACCACAGAGTCGCCACCCAAATAAGGAATTGGGAAAAACTCACATACAGCTGAAAGAACTTCTCACAACTTTCAACCATGCGTTCATTGTTACTCCTTTATTAAATATGATATGAAACACATATCATTTTTGTAGATCCAGAACAAGGAGCATTTTCTAACTCTGCAAAATCAATTTACACTCTGTGCATACACAATGGTCAGACTGGCTGGATACGAAATTGATAGGACTAGGGATACATTCAATCTTTAACCATATCAATTAAGCATTTATATCCATTTACTCCCCAGCAGAGTCGCCATTTTTGTTGGTTGCAAATTCTGATTTCCCTCTTACCCTCTTGTAAGAAAATGAATAACTCTGTCTGCATACGAAGAGATCAGGGAAATAGAACTCAAGAACAACATATAACAAGGTTTGAGAACCTTCTACACTTTGAACTTGTCTGAAGTTCAGGTGGGTATACCTTTTGTGAATAAATTCACACTTTCAAACAGAGATCCACATTCAACCAATGCATAAAAACCTATGGACCTCATCACCTTTACAAATACTTGAAAACATTTGAAAAGAATATGCGTTTATCTTCAATATTGATCACCAAGAAGGTTATGGAACCTAGAAAAACTATACCAGTGCCTTATCCTGGGCTTCAGAGTCACCTAAGCTATACAAGAATTCTGAATTTGGACATTTCAATACATTCCATCGCTTCAACTTCAT
The DNA here is from genome assembly GCF_030272615.1 of Cryptomeria japonica. Taxonomy (NCBI): domain Eukaryota; kingdom Viridiplantae; phylum Streptophyta; class Pinopsida; order Cupressales; family Cupressaceae; genus Cryptomeria; species Cryptomeria japonica. The sequence continues at coordinate 147,928,615 of NC_081409.1, read as the reverse complement.
TAACTTAATATATGCCTAACATATATGTAAGTTTTTCCTTTATGCTAAACCTGTTCATCAAATTCAAGCAGAAAACACTATTGATTCACTAACAGAAGGGTTCTACGTATATTTAATTCCTCCCCTTGAGAGAACAACCTAGAATACCTCTACAAGATTGCCTTGCAATCCCCATCCAATCAAATAACCCTTGATTATTTAGAAGAACACAGTAAATCAATAGATGCATGCAAGAAGACAACATAAATGTGAGCTCAAAATGATTTGGTCTATATATTGATATCCATCATCAAATTCTACATCTAACTCAGAGTAATCCTTCAAATCCAGAAAAGGGGCCCCCAAATATATTTTGCCAGAGGTTTCTTACAATATTCTTGAGATCCTCACAAATGAGAAGAAAATGGAAATTGTAGACACCTAAAAATGGTCAACGCTTGTAGAGTCATACTTTAACATTGGTGCATTGCCTTATTTTAGGTTTTTGTGTTGCATTAACATTTCTTCTATGTTGCGTACTTGGTCTTTATCATTTGTGAGCATTGAGTCCTTCTTCTGCATTCCTCATTTTTATCGCTTTTGAATTAGGGTTTTGTCCTCTTATCAATCTTGTCATTTTGAGATCGATTTGTCATCGATCCTTGTCCTTGTCAATCTCGTCAATTTTGCGATCGATTTGTCATCGATCCTTGTCCTCTTCAATCATGTCAATTGGCACATATCAATTTGGTCTTTTTATCAATATTGGTAAATTTGTCAACCAATTTCAATTGTTTATCAATCAAATCATTTATCAAGTCAGAATCATGATTAAATCGAATCTACATCAATTATCTTTTGTCAAGACCTAATCTTCTAAGGTTTTATGATTTATTCATTTAATCTTGTTTGTCATTTTCCCTCTAGGTTAAATTATTTATTTATTTATCCTAAGTATTCTTGTCACAGTTAAATATTTATTTAATTGGCTAATTAATTCCCCCTCTTTTTGTGAATTAATTAATGAATAAAAAATTATTAATTAATTCACCTAATTTTCTAATTTCATCAATTTCTAATTTCCTAATTTCCACATCATTTCTAATTTTCTAATTTCCACCTAATTTTCTAATTTGTCAAATTTAATTTCCACCTAATTAACTTGTCTCTAGTTCTCCCTATTTTTGTGCTTCATGTGTCATACTTTTGGTATAGCAAGATGTCATAAGTCTCTAGTCCTCTAACCTTTGCATTAGCAATATGTCATAATTCATGACATAGAAGGTGTCATAACCTTCTTCTTTCCACTCATTTTTCCCATTTTGAAATCAATTGCTTCTAATATCCATTTCATGCTAATTTGATCTTTTCTCCAATTTTTCTATAAATTGGATGATTTTTCTTCAATCAATTGGTAATTACTTTGTCGAAATAATCGCTTTGTCGAAACAATCACATTTCGAGTACTCTTGCGCCATAATCTTGTCTATTTGCTTTCATCTCATGTGTATGCACTTGAAGGTGGGATCCACAAACAAAGGCTATTTGGAGAGGAAAGAAGAACAATGGAGCCGCATGAAGGAAGCATTCATATCTATGTTTGGTTTGCATAGTATTTAGTTTTGAATGTTTTGTCTTTATGTCTTTATTGAGTGTGTTTAGGATAGATCATTACATTTAAGCTTTTGTGATTGAGCTAGATTAGTTTTTATAATGTTTGTGATGATTTAACGATTTCCTACCTCACAGAAATATGAACGAGAGAGAAGAGAATCAAATCTACAACTGAAAATTGCCAAGTGTCTCCCCTCTAACTGAATTTTGTTCCTATGGATACTACTTCCAAAATATCCCATATTTGTCAAAATTAACCTCATAATCGGATTCCTCACTCTGAGAGCTTTCTGAAAATATATAACACTTTATATCTTGGCCAAAAATTGAGTCTTGGGCGAATTAATTCCCCAATGTGCACCATCATTTAAATTTTTCATTTATTAATATAGTTTAAACTATATAATAAACAATTTTAATTTTAATTTTTTGGCTCTGATCATGCTCCTGATGCTTTGCCACGTGGCGGCCTCCGATTGGTCGATGGGGTTGACCAGACGCCACCTGGGATGACACCTCATCTTTTGCCACTTGTCGGCCACGTCACCGCCATTGGGCTGCTTGCTTGTACGCCACTTCATTGCCACATCATCGCCACTAGATTGCCACCTATGCGCCAACTATGTGCCACATCACTGCCACCTCACCGAGACCCGCCTGCTGGACATCTGACTGTACCCGCCACCTAGCTTTGACAACTTCGCAGGGTGTAACTCGCGTGCATCTTCCTTTCATGAAATAGCGCGAGCCATTGATCTCTCTCGAACTTGCTCACTTGTTAACCCGACCTTCCTCTACAAAATTTTGCCTATCTTCCTCGAGAAGCATGCCTACGTGGGGTCCACCTGGCCGCCATCCAATCAACTCCTCTGTCACCTCGAGAAGCGTGCTCGCGCGTGGGCCTGCCTTGGGTGCCAATAGGCACCTTGTGTCAAAAGCCTTTATGGCTTAGACATATTACTACTGTAAGGTTTTACATATAAATACTAAAAGCTCCCAGTGCATAGCCAATGTGGGATAATTATCTTATGCCTGGGACTGCACTTCTGAGCTTTTCTTTGGGTTTTAATGGCGATTTTCTAGATTTAATCGGAAGTGTTTATCTTCAAACAGCACGCGAGGGAGGGAATATGCTGGCAAGCTCGTGGACATTGGATTTACACCTGCCAAATGCATTTGTTATGGTTAATATGGCCTCCAAACAGCCACACAGAGGAAGGAGACTACAACAATTGCCATTTGATTTCAAATTTCCCCCTTTCACCAGCCACGTGGGAGAGGAAATTGACTGGCCTCCATTTGATTTGGTTTCAGCTCTCCCCATTCTCAAGTGAGGGAGGAAATTTGTTGTGTTTTGGTTGCTTGCTATTTCTTTTCACGCACCACAGCAAGGGAAATTGGTGTTTTGAAACTGACAACTCCTTCCTCCACACTCTACTCACCACGCAGAACCTCGCAAATTCATTTGCTGTGTTTTATTAAGTTTTGCATACCACATGGAGGAGGAAAATGACTTCAAGTTGCCATGCATGCATTTGTTTTACCAAGTTTTTGCTGCTCTCTCCACAAACACCACGTCCAGCCAACAGTAATTTACTTGCTCTAGTTTTTGCCTTCCAAACAATACACACAACTTGAAGGAGAGAAAGGAGGGCATGTGGGAGAGGAGTTTAACTGTAATTGCCATTGCATCTTATTGACTTCCAAACAGCCACGTGATGGAGGAGAGACTACAATTTTACATTGGCATTGTCATTTTCTCTATGTCTTAAATACTTTGAAAGTTTCCATACTCCTTCTCCTCCACCATCCACGCAGGGGAGAAACTGGTGCTTGCATCTGCTGTTTAAACTTCTTCAAAATTTCATTTTATTTCTGCAACTCACCCACCACATGGACTTTGGGAAGATGGCTTTACAATAGCCAATTTGCATTTGTTTAAGACTTTAAAATAGTCTTCCACCATGCCACGTAGGTTGCAAACCTCCATTTGCTGCTAATATTTCATATTGTCTGCTAGTAATAATATATTGCCTGCTGGTATTATATTAGTTTGAATGGAAAATGCCATTGGCATTTGATTTTGCTGAAACTTGTTTTAAACTTTAAAACTTTTACTCCCCAAACACCATGTGCCTGCGAGGATGTTGGCTAGAGATCATTTAAATCAAAGCTTCCTTTACTTTCCACATGCCACCATATTTGTTTGGAGTTTGAATGCCTTCTCACCATAGATGCCACTTGGAATTGCATTGTTTAAGAAGCTCAAACTTCCCACTCCATTTTCACATTTGCTGAAAGCTTCATTGCTTTGGTAATTTCTAATTCCTTTCCAAAAACTACAGCAAGGAGGAGATTTGGGTAAAGTTGATTAGCATTATGGCTGCCAATTACATTTTGAAAGTTCTAAGACCTTCTTCCAAACCTCTACTTGCTAGGCACATTTTTTTGATGTCTCTTCTTTGTCGCTGAAGGAGAATTTGGCTCTAAACTCGCCAATTTTAAATTGCATGAAGTTCATAATAACACCTTGAACTCTTATGACATGCCTCGTGATTATAATCCATATTTAGATATTCTGAAAATCTCTTAGTGAACAAAGTCGCCAATAAACTAATACGGCGCAGGCATGAGCCAGGTCGGGCCCCAAAGTGGGTCCGACTAAAAAAAATTTCATTTTTATGCAAATGACCCCTGGAATGCTTCACAGACCTCAAACATACCTCTGGAAATGATCGGCATCGCTTTCGGATCATTAATCCGCATTTTACAACCTTCAGGCAATTACGCCACAATTTTCGCATTTGATCGCGAAGATGTAATTTTCAAACCTGTCAAAACACCTTTCTAGAGCTCGCCATCTGATAGGTGTGTACTCTGATATACAAGGATGACTTCTACCAAATAGTTTCTCAAGATGAGTCTCGAGCGAAGAGATATTAATTTCCGAAAATGACCAACTGGCTTTGTCGACACTGCGGACCTGATGAAGTCAATGTCCTGGCAACACATGATGCCTTTCTCAAAAATACCAAACGACCTCCGTAGGCCCTCAAATTTGGAACACAGGTACCTTAAAGTACATATTAAATCTTTGAATTCTCAGTTCAATCACTAGACTAACAGGATACAAATGGCGCGCTCACCAAAACAGCTACATTAACTGATATAACACTCGAGTGTGGATAACTAAATTTGATAGCTGAATGAATCCTTTTGAAAATTGATCAAACGGATTGATAGAGGTTTGAAATTTGAAATGTGGCTCATCATTTATACCAGCATTAGCCTGGAGCAATCATTATGGCATGACGCTTACTAAGGCAAATTTTACACTTACGCGAAACAGGGCTCCGACTAGCTGTCGAAACAGGGACTTGCCAAAACACACAAACTACAAACGGATTCAGCTTTGAAAACTGAGCAAATGGATTCGTCAAGACTTGAAATTTTGCAGGGTAACTCACTTTTATGCATATAATTGAATCCGTTTTGAATTTCTCCATGACGATCAACAAGGCAAAATATGTAATTGCTCAAAGAAGGCTACTCAATAAAATCTGCATTTGTGCCTAAAATGCACTTCCAGCTCACCCCTCAAAATGGGTACCTCATAAACTTATCCAAATTGAATTTTGAAAGTTTCACATCAGTGAATAGGCCAAATGAAAGGTTTGGGACATGAATCCTGACCCTTACCCTCTGAAAATCAACTGGCTCCATTTTACCCCTTTGCTAACTAGGCCATTCAAACTGACTTATTTGGAGATGCAAAGCAAAAATTTGAAGTGGGCCTATAAAATTTGGCTCAAATTTAAATACTGCCAACAGATTCTGCTACTTTTTAGAGGCACAAATCTTTGAATTCTCATCTAGAAGAGATTCTCTCGAGGGAGGAAATCTATTGGCATCAAAAATCCAGAGACTTATGGTTGTGTGATGGTGATTGAAATACTAAGTTCTTCCACACCTCAGCCAAGTTGAAAAGACAACGTTGTAGGATCTCATGTATTCAAAACTTTGATGGGGTTGTTTTTACCGAAGAGTCAGAGATTTCTATTGAGGGTGTCCATTTTTTCAAGTCTTTTCTTTCAGAAGAGTCATCTGTTTTTAATGATAATTTTGATTCTTCCATTCCTAAACTTATAACTGATGAGGATAATGCAATGCTAATGGCTCCTTTTTCTATTCAAGAAGTAAAAGATGTTGTCTTCTCATTGTCGCCTGATAAGGCCCTTGGTCTAGATGGTTTTACTGCTTTGTTCTTTCAAAAATGCTGGTCATTTCTTCAGGAGGATCTTAGTCTGCTTTTAGAAGAGGCTAGGTGCATTAGGTCTATGTTAAGAGAGCTCAATTAAACTTTGATTGCCCTCATTCTGAAAAGTGAGAATCCCAAATCTTTTGTGGATTTTCGCCCAATTTCTTTATGCAACACCTTAAACAAAATTATTACTAATTCTATTTCCTTAAGGCTTGCTAAGCTCATTCCTATAATTGTCTCAGGTGAATAGGGGGGTTTTGTCCCTGGTAGGGAAACGACAAAAGGGGCCATTGTGGCTCATGAGATTCTGCATTCTATCTCTCAGTTGTCTATTCCACCTATGATTCTAAAGTTGGATATGATGAAGGATTATGGCAGGGTAAGTTGGCAGGCGCTCTTGTGTGTGCTTAAGAAATTTGGGTTTGGAATTAAATGGGTCAAATGGATTCAAGCATGTATTAGCACGGCTAGGTTCTTAGTAATTTTGAATGGTTCTCCATGTGGTTTTTTTGCCTCATCTAGAGGACTCGGGCAAGGGGATCCATTTTTGTCCTTCTTGTTTATTATTCTGGTTGAAGCTTTTAGTAGAGCTATCTCATGTGCTAGGGAGAGTGGCTCGTGGAAGGGGATTTCCATCCCTCATATGGCTATGAGTCATACTCATTGATTATTTGTGGATGATACATTGTTGTTTGGTAAAGCTACCATGGGGGAAGCTTAGGTCATTAAGAGGATCATTATGGATTATTCTTTGTTCTCCGGATAGAAGGTTAATTAGGCTAAATCAAAAAAATTCTTTATTAATGTTTCCCCTCTGGTGCAGCCCAGATTCTCTCGCTTTTGGGGATTCTCTATGGGCCAGTTTCCTTGCAAGTATTTAGGGATTCCATTTTTTATTAGTTCAGAGAAGCATAATTTTTGGGAGTGGATCTCAGGGGCTATTTCTTCAAGAATTCTTTCTTGGTCTCATAAGTGGTTAACTTTTAATAGAAAAATTGTGCTTATTGGAGTCATTCTAAATGTAGTTCCTATCTATTTGTTATCTGTTTTAAAGGCTCATAAGAAGTATGTGGTTGCTCTATGTTCAGTTTTAAGTTTTTTTTATAAAATGATAATGTTAATAAGAAAGGTACGATCCCTTTGTTGGCATGGGATAGGGTTTGTGCTCCTAGGGACAAAGGAGGTGCAGGGGTTAAGGATCTTGGTAAGCAGAATTTGGCTCTTGGTGCTAAATTAGTTTGGAAACTTTATAAGAAGCCCACCTCTAAGTGGGCATTTTTTTTTTCTGCAAAGTACCTGAATAACTATTCTAGGGAGGCTATCTATACTGCTTCTTCACTTCCTAAAGGGTCTATAATCTGGAATTTCATAGTTGAGTACAGATCTGTCATTTTTCCAAGATTGTCCTGGCTTATTCATAATGGTCGTAAGGCTAGTTTTTGGGATGAATTATGGAATGGCTTCCCTGCACTCTCTATCCTTAGGGATTGGTCGCCTCTTATGTCCATCCTTAAATCTTCTTGGGATATTTTTGTGGCTGATTACCTTTTTGTGGATTCCTCAGGCCTCTTGTCTGTGGCAAGATGGAAATCAATTGATTCTCTTCCGTTGGATCAAGATATTAAGTCCACGTTTGTGGATGAGCTTAAGAAACATCCTTTACTCTTCTTAGAGAAGGATGATAAGATTATTTGGACTTATTCAAAATCAAGGGAGTACTCGGTCAAAGAAGGATACAATTATTTGTCTTTAGATGTCAAGAGGGATGATTTGCCATATAAGTTATTTTGGCACACTGCCTGTTTGCCCAAAGCAAGGGCGTTTGCTTGGCTGGTTGTTCAGGATAGATTTATTACTGGCATGAGATTGGATAGGTTGTGTATCACTGTGGTTTTCCCTTATTTTATGTGCAGTGGGTCCCTTGAATCAGTCGATCATCTCTTCCTTCATTGCCCCTTTGCTCATCATTGTTGGTATTGGCTATTTAATAAGTTAAATTGGAGCTCTTCTCTTGGTAGGGACCTCAGGTCTCACTTCATGAGTTGGCCTCTATTATATCCATCTTCATTCTATGCTTGTATTTGGATAATTGCTACTTTTGTTCTAATTTGGAAAATTTGGCTTCAGAGGAATAATAGGATTTTTAAGAAACACTCTTCCCCTTTGCAAGATGTTCTCTTTTGTATTGAGAAGTCAATTTCTGAGACTGTTCTAGCCTTCATTTACAAAGGTACTAGTCTACACAATACTTTCACAATATGGGACAATTGGGTTACCTAACAATGTCAGCCTTACAGTTGCTCCCTCTGAGTGGGGCAATTTCTAAAACATGACCTTTAATAAATAGAGCAGAGGTGGTTTGGTTGCCTCCTCCGGCTTCAAAGTATAAATTGAACTTTGATGGAGCATCTCGTGGTAATGTTGGCAAATTTGCCATTGGTATTGTGATTTCTGATAACAAGGCTTGTATCATAAAAGCTCAATGCCAGTGTATTGCTAATGGAACTAACAATGTGGCCGAACTCCATGCCCTTTCCATGGGACTTGATCTGCTCCTTTTCTTACATTTGTTGGATGTTGTCATAGAGGGTGATTCTCAGGTTGTTTTTTACATGGTCACTAATCTCTCATCCCACTCTTGGCATCTAAAGTATTGGTTGGACAAGATACTTGCTCAACTTGAATTGTTCAATTCCTTCTCTATGGTCCATTGTTATAGGGAAGCTAATAAGGTGGCAGACTTCTTGGCCAATAAAGCATTAGATGAGGATATCCAATTTTTGGTTGATGTGGCATCCATATCTTTACCACCTCATTCAGTTTAATTGATTCTAACTTATTTGTAGAAGCACAACCTTGTATCTTGATTGGTGATTATATTGAGGCATGTAGCTTAATGTGGTGTTGATGGCCTTTTTGGTCTTCATAACTTCATTATGTCTGCATTATTGTGTGTAATCTCAGTCTGGGTATGGGTTTTTGTCTTTGTTGCAATTGGTTGGGACTTGTAGTGTGTGGGAGCATCTTATAATCATGCTTTGCACTGTTTACACACTTCAAATATACCCCACGCTTAACATTATTTCCATGTGGTTTTTGTTTGTCTAAATCATGATGACTACATGGGGTTTTTTGTGCTGATTTCTTAATGATTGTACTTATGTCCGGGTGGATTTCTTACAGTTTTAATGATTCATTTATCTTCTTCTCTTGCAGTGGCAGTTTATTGAGTTATTTCATTTCATGTGGGGGATTTCATTCATGTGGCTATCTTGTTTTATTGTTTGGCATGCTTATGTTGATTTATGGCTATGAGTATCGTGCAGAAGTTGTCATCATTTTTTATGAAGGTGGCCACATGTGGTTTCTTTTTTGCATGTATGTCATGGGTTTGCTTGAGATGATATTTTTTGTTGCATCCTTTGGTGGACGTGCTTGTTCTCTCATAATGGCATTGGATCTCTTTATATTCTTTTGCTCTCTCTTGGTTTTGCATTATCTTTTTATGGAGTCTGTAGGCTATCACATTTTGATGCCTCACAAGCCATATGACTTCCAAGACTCTCATGTTTTTGATGATGAAAAGCTTGGTCATTTGTTTCAAGTTTATTCTCTGGATTTTTCTCTGGCTTTTTGCAAGGTTTTGGGAAAGCGATGGCTGGTGGAGAATGTAGGTTGTTTTCTTGTTGAAATTGCATCTTGTTTTCTCACTATTTGTATGGATGTGCTCCTGGATTCTACTATGGTCAGGGCACTTTTTGATGCATACTTCCACTCCTATTTCTACACTGCTGATGATTTGGATAGTGCATTATCTTTTTATCATTTTGAATTAGGTAATTTTGAGTATGGTGGTTTCCTATCTTTTCCTCAGTTATTATCTTCTGGCTGGCATAGGGAACTTCTTTCAATTATGAGAAATGGCTTGATTTCTAACCTATATGATGATATTTTGTTTACTATGGTAGCTCTATTAGATCATGTATCACTAGATTGTTTGGCAGCATCTATAAATATATTTTCAGGTATTCACTTTCTCCTAGACTCGATGCACGATGTACTATCTTTGCCAACTTTAGTTTTTCCTATTTAGATGGTGCCTCCTATAGTTCTCGTTGATGTTGATACCACCCCTTCTTCTCCTCCATTGGAAGGCACTAGTTCGTGGTATATGAATTCTTAAATGTAACTTTCTCAGACAGAGAATTTTTTTGTACTCATTACATGGGGTTGGGATTTTTTGGCCAACATGGCAATTATGTAATCTTGGGTGGGCCTCTATCTAGTTTTTAGGTATGAGCTAGACCAAAGGTTTTTTTTGCCTAGTTCTTTCCTACCAGTGCTCTTTGAACCAAGTTGTAAAAAAATATTATATTAATACAATTTAGTGGTTTACCACTTTTATTTAAAAAAAAAAATATTATCATTAATGTTACTATTATTCATCATTTATCCATTATTAATATTATCATTAATTATTATTATTTATCATTTAATATCATCAATAATATCTTTATTATTATTAATATTATAATTTCATTTATCATTTATTAATATTATTATTATATCACCTATTTATCATCTATCACCTATATATTGTATAATAATATCATTTATCTATTTTCATAAATACATGCATTTGCATTTATACTTTCTCCTCTACTCACTTACATTCACCTCGCACATGTCGTATCAAACTCTCAAGTCCAACCTTTTATCCCACATTCATCACATAAATTGGATTCACTTGGAGAATGCCTATAAAAGTAGATTTCCTCTCCCATTTTGGGATCCATGACTTTGTATTCAAACTCTTTCATTTATCTTGCTTTTTTGCATTTATCTTTCCGAGCACTTATTATTTGAACACAAGATCTTGATAGTAGGAGCACAATGGAGTAGAAATTTCGTAGATGAATGTGTGTTTTAATTTTTATTTTTGATTTGCATGTATGTTCTGGTAGGAAAAACTCCATTGTTGGTTGTTGGAAGATTGAATCTTGTATTCAATCTATTTCCTCCATCTACATTTGGAACACTCGATGGGACACCTTTGTCCACTCTCACATTGAGCATTATATGGACTATAATTTTGCAAATTTAATATGGCCTTATGTATATTTTTTTGATCACATTTTGACAGGTTTTGATATGGTTTTGGGCAGCTATGTTCAACATGTTTTTCACAGGTTTTGAAATGGTTTTGGGTAACTATATTGAACATGTTTTTGATAAGTTTTGAAATGGTTATAGACAGCTCAAAATGCCTAGTCTTTGTCACATTTTGCCTAGTCTTTGTAACCACTTGTTTTCAGATTTAAAACAAGCTCAAAATGCCTAGTCTTTGTCACATTTTGTGTAGATTTTGTATAGGTTTATAAAATGGTTTTAAAGCCTTTATTTTGGCTCACATGTTGCTAGTTTATTGCCTTATTTTTGGCTTGTGAATTGCTGATTTAATGTCTTATTGATGTCTCACATGTTTGTTGATTTAAAACAATTTTAATGCCTTTCTTTTTACCATATTCAGACACGTTTAAAACAAAAATAAAAATAATTAAAAATCTGATTTATGATCCATGTTTTACATCATTTTAACAATGCACATCTCTTATCTATGCTCCACATTTTTGATGTAAAATTTTTGCACTTTCAAACAACAACACATGCCTCATCTTTGTGATAACCATTTTTTGCACTTCACATGCCTTGTTTGTGTCTAATCCTGTTTGCATTCAAAATCTGAAAAATAGTCCCCACGTATTGCCATCTTTTCTAAAAGTAGTGGAGAGATGGTTTTAGAAAAAAAAATTGTTTTAATTTTTTGCTTTTGATTCTTTCTTTAAAAGTAGTTTTTTTTTTTTTGTTTTGAGTGTGATTTTTTTTTTTCAATTAGTTTTTAGTTTTTAGTTGTGATTTTAGTTTTCTTTTTTTGTAAGATTAGTTTTTTAGTTTTTTTTTGTTTTTAAATAAGTAATTAGTTTTCGTTTTATTTAGTTTTCTTTTAATTTTTTAATTAGTTTTTGGATTTAGATTAAGTTTAGATTTAGATTTGTTTTGCTAATTTAGATTAAATTTTAGATTAGTTTATTGTTAAATTAGATTAATTTGTATTAATTTAGATTACTTTTGTTATTATAGATAGGTCTAGCATTTTTGGTTTGCTAGAAAGTTATTGTTTTTTAATTTTTTTTGTTTTAGTAGTTTTGTTCAATCTTAGTGTGTCTTTGTTGTGGGTCTTTAGTTTGTTTTAGTGTGAGTAGTCTTGTCAGTTAGCTTTGTTTTTTAAAATTTGAGACTAATCTTGCAGGGCTAACGATTTGTGCAGTGCATCTATCCATTGTTTGTCAAAGATTACATTTTGAAACTACTAACTTGTGTGATGTATGACACATGTTGAAGGATTTTTTATTTGAAACTAATTGTTTGATTTTTAGATTAGATCACATTTCGAACTGGTGCTCTAAAATTAACCAGTTTCTTTTGTGTTTTGAGCAATAGGTTCTTTTTGTTTTACCTTTTAGAGGGCTTGCCTTGCGAGAAGCCCTTAAGGCTCAGTGAGAGGGAACAACCCAAGTGGTAACGGACTAAAGCCAACCTCTTCTAAACCACTATAAATAAATGTTTGTGACGAGAGTTGCAAGCAAAGGGTGTTGATTTGTTTATATCAAGGACATGTCTCCCTATAAACCCTATAGAGTACAACCTCTATATCCTGGGAGCCTTCCTTAATTTAGTGTATGACAACTTGAATGGATGCCCTTACTAGACACCTTTTGTGTTAGAAGCTAAAAACCTTCTAGTTGTTGACGCAGGAGGTCAGACCTTTGAAGCATCTCACATTCTTATGGTTCTTAATAAAGATACAAAGTTCACCATGGGAAGTTTTTGTGGGGACTGGTGTTTGGCTACCCTAGAGAAGTGAGTGTCGAGGGTGGAACCAGTGGGGTCAATCATCTAAGTATCCATTTTAAATTGCATAGCTTGGGGTAACCCCCCAAGTGAGATTCAACAAATATTATCCTAGACAGCCTTAGGATTGTGCTTGAATGTGTTTTTATTGCAAAATCAAACAAACATTTTGTTTGACATTTTTTTTAAGTGTGTGCAAAACAGACAAGAAAATTTCACAATCAACACTACACTTGAAATCGAAACATTTTACAAAAACCTTGGTCTAAACTTTCAAGTATCCATCCACGTTGTAAAAAAAAACATTGCAAAACAACATTGTGATTGAAACATTGAACTTGGGTTCTTAAAAAAATCATTTCAAATATCTTGAGACATCACTTTTGGAGTTCTGATCTTTTAGGTCCTTGCATAGTCATTCCATTCTAGCTTTCCATACCTTTTAGGTCCTTGAATAGTCTTCAGCTAGTTGCACCTTTCATCCTTGCATATCTCATTTAATTATACCTAGTCCTTTACATACCACCCTTAGATCAAAACTTTGCATATCACCCTTAGATAAAAACTTTGCATACCACCATTAGGTTATACCCTTTCATAATCCCCTTAGATCATATGACTTTGTTGGGAAATATATGACAATGCCTCTAACATGTTGGAAGATTTGTGTTGATGATTGAACTTCACGAATAATTTGAGGTTCTTGGTTGGATTTTTATGATGCTCTGCATCAAATTGGTATCAGAGAAGCAAATGCATCAAGATAATTCAAAGACACAAAGATTAATTAAGACAAAGGTGAAGATCTCACTCAAAATTTTCTTGCAAGTTATTTTCATCCATGTTTCCAAGGGACTTGGAAACTTTTCAAGGTCGGGAGTATGGTGCAGGAGAACCTAACACAAAGGCACAAAAGGAGTCTATAAGAGGATAAAAATCAATTCATAAGTATATTCAATAAAATTTTCATTTTTAATGTCATTTTGAGTCAATATGAATCAATATGTAAGGCTGAAAGAGCCCATTGTAATGAGTTGTCCAAATTGTCCCAATAAGGTCTTGAATTAGTCATTTGGTAAAATTTGTATAAAATAACCTTGGAGGGGTAAAATGGTGACAAAAATACATTATTATTCCAACCTAATATGTTTTGAAGGTTTGAAGTCATTTGAGTCAAAAGTTGTAAAAGTTGTAAAATGCAACTTTTCAAAAGTTGTAAAAAGACCAAAATGGGAAGTTGTATGGTCATAAGAGGAAGTTGGGTAGTTGTAACTTCCATGTGAAGATGAAAAGGCTATAAAACCTTTGTAATGGTCATGCATAAGAGTATGTAAAAGTTGGAGAAGGAATTGGAAAGCATTGGAAACATTTTGGTATCATATTTTCATTATTTCAATCTCTTGTTTTGTGGTCTTGAAAGTTATTCCTCTTGTTTCCAGGCCTTGTACGACCATGTACAACCTGAAAAACAAGTATATTTCTATAATGATAGTGTATTATATTGAATAATATTTCCATTTCTTTTGGTTTTATTTGATTTCATGCATTTCTGAGAAAGTTGTGAGAGTTTTGGTGAATACTGTTTGGAACTACCCAAAACCCTAATTCACAGCGACCAGTTTTGGAAAAATCATCATAACTTTGGATTTAACCGTTGGATCTTTCTATAACTTGGAAAAAAGTTCTATAACTAGTATTTCTAGAATCATAACAACGAGATTTTCTTGGTGATTAATATTGTGAGATTTATTAATGACTGTTCACGACTGTAATTTCATGACCAAAATAGAGTAAATTTCATAGTTTGGGAAAATTCTTGGTTTTCATTTGCAAGAAATGAACAGATGAAGGGTTTAAATGATTCATATTTAATAAAAAATATATGGATTTACAATCATGATGGATTGATATCTATGGAGAAGATTTGATAATGGTTATTTGATTGATGATTTTGTTGGGAAATATATGACAATGCCTCTAACATGTTGGAAGATTTGTGTTGATGATTGAACTTCATGAATGATTTGAGGTTCTCAGTTGGATTTTCATGATGCTTTGCATCACATACCCATAATATTTGCATAGCCTTCCATCATTCCTTTAGGACGTAACCTTAGACCTTGCATAAGTGCCTTAGGTCATTTCATCATTGGTCCTAACATTTCATTATTACTTGTGTAGACGTATAAAAATGACCATATTCCTAAATGAATATTTTATGTTCATTTCTCTATTTAATTAAATCACCCACATTCTTCTATTTAAATTAAGTAAATTATTCAATTTATTTAAATTAAATTCACTAGACTTCTTTTTACCATTTAATGAATAAATCATTTTATTCAATTAAATCCCTTCTATCCACTTTTAATTAAATTCAAATTTAATTAAATAGTTATCCTAAATTGAATAAATCAAATTTATTTAATTTCCCCAAATTACAACCAAATTGAAGTAAATTCATTTTATTTCAATTAAATCCTATTATCCCTCCATCCACTTGCAAAATCCTACCTCTCCCACTTGCCTCCTAAATCCTATTCCTAACCCCCTTCTAGACTCTTCTAAACACTTCTAATTAGCCTAACCCATCTACTAAACTTTGTCACATCCCTAAGCAAGGGGAGGTCACTTCTCAAATCCTCAAAGTCTTTGAAAACCTTTAAAGGCTTCAACCACTTAACTTTCCAAGTCTCCCAAACCATTAATGGTTAACTCAACCCTCTAGTATGATTAAAGAATTTCTTCTAACTCAACCTTCATGTAACCCAAGGGTCTCATCAAGCATTCATTGCTTTGACCATGGTTATCCCTTAATCATTTGCACAAGGGTTTATCCTTTGATTAAAACTTAATTAAGCTTAACCTTTAGCCCCTAGGATAACCATGAGGTCTTCTTAGGAATTTAATGTCTCCAACCCCTTTTCTCAACCAACCTTATGTTGACATTTGTCACCATTTCATTAGTGCCAATTACAAACATGGATCCCCAACTTTCAAACTTAGCCCTTGATTAACTCTTTCAATCTTGACCATCCATTGCCCTGTTTTTGCTATAAATAGAGCTCTCATTCCTCCATTTTAAGATCCAAGTCTTTAGTATCATACTTATGCTCAAATACGAAATATCATTTATGCTCATCATTTAGCCTCTCTTTTAGATAAGAATTAATCTAAATATGCATGTTTATTATATGTTCTTTATCATTTTAGCTCAATCATAGACTAATATATCATGCTAGGATAGTCTTGCTACTAATCTTGTCATCTTATAAACTAGTTTATTGCATTTGTAAGATCATGCATAGTTTAGGATGCATTTCATCTTGAAATCAACCAAAACATCCCTCGTTCTTGCATTTGTCATCCCTAAACCACTTTGCTCAGTGATCTGAGAGCAAAGACATTGGTTTGAGGGACCTTGTGAGATAGAGAACCATGGAACCAACCTTGGGAAGCTGAGTCATACTTCATGACTCCATGGCTTGCACCAAGAAATCTTGTGGGTGTGTGAGCGAGGCTCCTTAGGCTTCATTTTTCACATTTTAAGTTCTATTGACCCACTTTTCCCGCATACAACTTGCATACCAAAATCCAAAAAAAACCAAAAAACATTGCTAGCACTTAGGATTTTGTGTCTTAGGTTTGACATCAAAGTTTGATCATCAATCACTCTTATCACTTGAGGTGCATCTTCCTTGAGTTAGGGAACCTATCAGCATCTTTGAGTTGGTGTTCCGCTTGGAGTTCATCATCTCCTATCATATCATGCCCTCTCTTTGATCACTTATCCTTATGTCTATCCATCATAGCACAAGTCAAACCTCACATTGAAAATACTTTTAGACCTAGAGTATCCTTAGTCCTTGCATCAAAAATCATTTATCCTCAATATCCCATTTAAGGTTTAGCTGCACATCACTTTCCTATTGTACGTTAGGAAATCGGAAATCATCACAAGACAAGATAAACGTAATAATCTCAATAACAAAACCATTCATTGCAATGATCTATCCTAAACAACACTCAAGAGAGACATGAAATAAAAACATTCAAAATTAAAGACATATGCAAACCAATAGCAGATTTGAATGCTCCTTCATGCGGCTCCATTGCTCTTCTTTCCTCTTCAAATGGTTTGGTTGTGGATCTCACCTACAAGTGCATACACATAATTGAAAGCAAGTAGACAAGATTTTTGATTAAGAGTACTAGAAGCGTAAATTTGATAATTTGATTACCAATTAGCTTTGATTGATGAAGATCATCTAATTTATAGAAGAATTGGAGAGATGACAAGATTAACATGATTCAATTCAAATGGAAATTGCAAATCAATTATGTCAATTATAACAAATTATGACAAATTATGACAAATTATGCACTTTCTATGCAAAATTTGTTGATTGATAATTTATGACAAATTATGACAACTTCTATGTCAAAATTGAATGATTGTCAATTATGACAAATTTATGACAAAATGACATGTCATTTCCATGAATTTAGTAGAGAAATAGGAGGAAATTGAAATTAAGAATTAGAAAATTGGGAAATTAGAGAATTAAGAATTTAGGAATTAAGAAATTGATGAAAATTAGAAATTAGGTAAACTAATTAATAATTTTTCATTTATTAATTAATTCACAAAGAGGAATAATTAGCCAATTAAATGAACATTTAATTGTAATGAGAAGACTTAGGATAAATAAATAATTTATTAATCCTAGAAGAGGAAATGACAAACCAGGTTAAATGATTAAATCATAAAACCCTAGAAGATGAATTAGAAAATGCAAGAATGACAATTAGGTCTTGATTGAAGATAATTGATATCGATCATGATTTGAATCGATAAATGACCAATGTGATAAATGATTTGATTGAGAAAATGCGCCAATTGACGAGGAACAATGACTAATTGATCCAAATTGACATAATTGAGACAAACAACGATCAATGACAAATCGATCGCAAAATGACAAGATTGACAAGAGGACAAGAATCGATGACAAAATAGATTGCAAAACGACAATATTGAAAATGACCACGATCAATGACGAATTGATCGCAAAATGACAAGATTGAACATGACAACGATTGATGACAAATTGATTGTTAAAATGACAAGATTGAAGGATTGATGATAAATCGACAAGATTGATAAGAGGACAACGATCGATGACAAATCGATCGCAAGATTGATAGGAGGACAAAACCCTAATTAGGATTGATGATGATGACAAATAAGCACACACATTGATGCAATAGGATAAGATCGATTAAAATCATGACTGGATAGTGTTGTCGACAAGACCAAATTCGAGAGGCGAGACAAATGAAGAACATAGAAGAATGACTCGATGCTCACAAATGATAAAGACCATGTGCGAAACATAGGAGAAATGTTAATGCGACGCAAAAACCTAAAATGAGGCAATGCGCAAATGTTAAAGTATGACTTCGCAGGCATTGACCATTTTTAGGTGTCTACATTTTGCCCCTCTTTGAGACAATGCGATTTTAAGAGTTGTTTCAAAGAACAATAATGAAAATGCCCCAGAAAATGATAATGACATATGAAAATGCCCCAGACAATAACAATGACATATGCATGCCCCCTCAAGGAATTGGCCGGAAATGCCTAGAAAAGAGGCCAATTAATCGATAAGAATGATAGAAAACGATAGGATCGAACGTACTGCCAAGACTGACGGAAGAAATGTTAGTAAGAAGAAATTAGAAAGAGGACAGTTAGAGATGAAGAAAAACTTGCTTTCACGAATGCACATAAGTAGGTGAGAACCTTTATTTTAATGTAGCAAAGCGGATGTAGAGCATCATGGCATTGAAGGCCAGAGCTGAAACGCAACCCTTTTTGCAAAAGATAGACACATTGCAGACAAACAGCAATCACAACAAAAAGAAAGGACCATGATCCATCCCGGTCACTCTAAATCACTCAGTGACATCATCGAGCAACATAGGAGCATGATCGAAGCAAAAAATAAATCAGTAAAAAGATAAGATGCACAAATTCCAACAAGTCAAACAAACATCTTGATCTTCATTGTCAAAAGTTGAAAGTGTTGATAGGACGATCATGCTGTCTGGTTTCAGGACATGCGGTACCCCGTCTAAGACAGGACACAGTCTGGTTTCGAGTATACCACACCCTGTATAAGACTCATGATAATGTGCCAAGGACAAATAAATTTTGCGGTTGATTGATATGACAATTTTGATCAAATTGAATGTCTGGTTTGAATGAAAAAGTTCATCTGTTAATGCGTGATTTCATTAAAGCACAATGGTGGATTGCGTGTCGTTGGATGCATGCTCAGCGATCTGTCAATGCACAAAAGGGATATTTTTTGTTTTTGCTTTTCGAGATTTTACAATTTTTTTGTGTTCATTTTTTTTCAGGACTTTATATGATTTTTAGGGATTTTTTCAGGACATTATTTGATTTTTAGAGATTTGTTCAGGACATTTTTCAATTTATTTTTTGCTTGAAGATTTTTTTCAGGACATTTTTAAATGTTTGTGAGATTTTTTCAGGACATTTTTAAATTTTTATGATCTTTTGTTCAAGACATTTTTAAATTTTTATGATCTTTTTTCAGGACATTTTTAAATTTTTATGATCTTTTTTCAGGACATTTTTAAACTATATGATTTTGCCCCCAGTGTCTAGCAAGGCAAGGAATATGACAGGTGAATAAATAGGCTTGCTGAAATGATGGTGGATAGAGGGAAGACAAAGGCCTTTGATTATGGAGACAATACGGATGCAATTTTCAAGGGCTATTGCGCGATGGGACAAGAGACTGGATATGACAATGTAAATCAATGACATGGCATGAGGGACATGTCAAGAGGCTTTTGAAACCATGTTTAAAATTTTTGCGTCCTTATGTGAGATCAAGATCAAGGAATGAAAAAGAGTGTATGGATAGTGATAAGATATGGATAGGATAAGCAAGACCAAGAATGGATAAGGGACATGGACTGAAGGTAGGGATAGGCTAAGGGATAGTGGCAGAAAGTTGCAATAAGCCAGGGAATATGGATGAAAAGTTGTAATAAGCAAATGGATAAATGACCAAAAGCTATGATGGACTAAAAGCTGCAAACAAGATGTGTGATGCTCATGAAGATCATCAGCCTTGTCAAGATCAAAGGTGGAAAGAGAAAATTGGACATGAGGGACAATAGGATATAAAAGGTAATGACAGGGGTATGATACGATAATGAAAGGCAATAGGATATGAAGGATTAAACCTGCCCCCAAGTGTGGTGTGCAAGAAGTTCATAGATTACGCATGACGCATGTTTGCCAAGTTTTCATCATGGTACTTGCCCAAGGTGCCTATTTGCCAGGTTTTCACCAATGGACGAATTATTTTTTCTTTACTTTTTTTTTTTTTTTGTCTTTTTTCACTTTTTTTTTTTTTGATTTTTTGGATAGAAGATGGACACATGATAGGGGATGGAAGGACTCAAGTGTCTTTTTGTTTGGATAGTAGCCTTGAAAAAAAAAAATGGACCATGACTATTAAAAGTATGCTCAAAGACGTTGGTAGGATAAGGACATGGAAAATGAGATGAAACTAAGGCAAGGATTTATGCAAAGGATGGGATCAAAGGGATCGAAGGATGGAAAATATGCATTGGATAATAGGTAGGGTATTGGAAGAATTGGGCTTCAGTGGATGGAAATGAAGGCAAGATCGACATTTGCACACACCTTGAGGGGTGATGGACTGATGGAGGACAAATGTATTTTGGATATTGAGATTTTGAGGAAGGAAAGGCTATGGATTTTGGGACATAAGGGCCCAAAATGGATAAAGAAGGTGATGGAGGAATAGACTTGGAGTGTTTGGATGGAGGAATAGCAATTGTAGATGCCAATTTTGATGTTTCTTTAGGCTTTTGTGCTTCAAGGAGCTGCTTAGGGATCCACATGGTTTTTGATTTTTCATGCTTTTGTGGTTCCTTGGAGTGCATTGCTTGCACAAGGGATTTAGGAACCCATATATATTTTAACTTTTGTTTTTGAGCAATGGGCCTTTGTGACCTTTTGGATGTTTCCTTTTCTTTATAGATCAATTTGTTCTTTGTTTTGACATGTCGATTATATTGGACATGTTGATCCTTGAATACATGTGGATTTCTAGACTTATGACTTTTATACTTGGCATCCAAATTGCTTGGAGGGGGAGAGGAATGCATGGATGGATATGAATGAAATGGACTTCTTTTGGATGGATGAAATTTACTCAAGGATGTGTGCCTTTGATGACCTTGCATAGAGGATGAAGGAATATAAGGACCTAAGATGGATGGAAAGTATGATGGGGAAGGTGTATGCTTGGATTTTGAAGGGATGTTGGATTTAGAAGGGATACCAACGTCTTGAGGAATTTCATTGAGGCCATGACCCTTAATATTTTCTTTAACATGAAGGGATTCTTGCTTATGGAGATCTACTCCTTTGCCTTTATGACTATCTTGACTTGTAGGATACTCTTTTCTTTGGGAAGAAGACGCGGGTCCATTATGAGGTGGATATGATATGAGAGAAATAATGAGCTCTTGAAGTGGATCAGATTGCACCAAAGTGGAAAAACCCATTGTGCATGTCGAGGGTTCATGAACATCTTGCACTGACATGTTAGAATCATGAAGGGGATTAGGATCATGAGGGGGACTAGGATTGTGTTGTGGACATGGTTCAATGATAGGCTCTTCAAGAGATGGAATGGGAGAAATAATGGGATCATCAAAAGAAATGTGATCTTGGAGTGGATATGGAGCATTAAGACGTGGAGATGGAGGAACAAGTGGATCTTGTGGAGGATCTAAAGGAATGATAGGGTCTTGTGTTGGAAATGAATTTGGAAGGATACTTTGTTCTTGACAAGGAGGAAAATCATTGGATTCCTCTTTAAAGGTGCTTTGCTCTTGACTTTCAATGGGATAATCGGAAAGGATGGAAGGGATATCTTGATCTTTCTTAGGAAGTGGAATGTCAATGGGATTTGAAAGGACATTTTTTTCATGAAATGGAAGGGGATTGTTTGGGATCGAATGGACTGGGATATCTTGATCTTGCTCAGGGAATGGAGTGTCAATAGGATCTTGGATAGGATGGACAAGAATAGGGGAATCATCGTGAGTTTCTGGGAAGATGAGATCCTGGTCAACAATTGGATGGGATGATAAGGTTTCGGGATCTTGATCTTGATCTTCTTTAGGACTCATTTCTTCGTGCTCTAATTTATCCTCTTGACATGGGGTTGGACTTTGGATATGCATGGAGGATTCTGGCAAGGGCTCAATATTTTGGCATGAAGGAAATGCATTTTGAACATTTGTGATGGATTTTGGCAAGGAATCAATGCTTGAACATGAGGAAGAGGGACTTCGAATGGGGTCCTCTAAAACAGGTAATGGCAATAAAGTCATGGTGGCATTGGATCTTGTATTTCTGAAACATGACAAGGATGTGCATCATGAATTGGATTATCATGGCAATCAATTATGGATAGCTCTTGGATAATTGCATCCTTGGGTGTATTGTTTGATGAGGATAATATGGAAGGTTCCTGTGAAACTTCTAGAGGTGTAGGGATAGATGCCACTGGAGAGTCAATTTGCTTGCGAGGGGATGAGGCATTGCTAGACATAAGTGTATTATTTTGATCTTCCTCAAAGAACTCACTTGGTAATTTCCTTAAGATCATTGCAATAAAGCCACCTTTCTTTCGAGGTTTTCACATAGTTGTATCTGGAATTTGAACTTGTTTGGCAAGGAGTTGGTTCTGATCTAATGTCATGTTTTGATATTGGACTTGGTTCAATTGTTCTGACATGTTTGAAACTTGGGTTGGTGTGTGCTGCAACCTTTTTTTTTGAATGTTTGGTTGGTGTTGTTGACATTGATATGTTGATTGAACTTGTTGATATTCCACTATTGGTTGAACCATTTGTTGACATTGTATAATTGGTTGGACATATTGTTGAAATTGGACCATTGGTTGTATTGGTTGCATATGTTGAACAATTGGTTGAGATGGTTGAAAATCTAATTGATAGTAAACACCTTCTTGTTCTTGTTGTGGAGGCACATAATGTTGAAATTGATGTTGTCTCCTTTCTTGAAATTGTTTCATCATCTCTATTTGGGAGAGGAGAGCTGGTATGTCTGATCGTTCAAGAAGAGATCTTATATCAATTGTCTCAATCTTTTGATTTTGACCTAGAAATTTTTGAAACATTTTGGACATTTGTGATCTATTCTTCTCAATGTTTTTCACTCTTTGTTCCAATATCTCCTCTTCTTGAGCTAGTTTCTCCTCTAGTTTTTGTATTTGGAGATTTGTTTCATCATAAAAAGTTTGGTCAATGTTGCTTTGTTGTTGGGTTGGATAGAATTGTGATTGCATTGTCAGTTGATACGTCAAACTTTGTTGCATCATTGGTGCTTGGAACCTTGTTTCAATAGACATGTCACTATGCAAATGCAATATTTTTGGAAATTTTCAAGGATGATAGATGATATGCAACTAAATGCAAACTAAATGAATGAGAATGCAATCTATGGCAAGAATGCAACCTATGTTTTTGGTTGTTTTTCAAGATTTTGACAAACTTATGAAATGCAAATCTAAAAAGAGACCCTTAGGAAATTGAAATGATGTCTAGACCTCAAAGGACAAAAGGACAAAGTGACAAAAGGACAAAATGACAATTTCTCCCCTACATGCTTGGATACTAAGCTAGGTTTGACCAAATGACAATAATGACATAAAGAGAAAAGGTTTGATAAGGTCTAGACTTCTTAACAATGACTTAGGGTTTATCAAAGATTTGGATTACTCAAGTATGACAAAACCTAGTTTTTGAGACTATATGCAAAGGGACAATCACTATGCAAATAACCCTAATATGATATGATAATGACCTAAACTTAATGAAGAGACCTAGGGTAAGCAATGTATGACAATGGTATGACTTTAATGCAAGAGGACATATGCAAATGGATGACCCTTATTGATATGCAAAGGAGTATGACTTAAGATGAAACTTAACCTTGATAGTTGACAATGACTTTGCAAAATGCAAACCTAAGATGAACCTAAATGTAAGTGACATGAATGTTGAGATAAGATTTTGAACAATGTTTGCTAACCATGTTTGAAGATGAGTTTTGAATCTTGTTGAACTTTTGTTGGATGAATGTCTCTTGTGTTTAATCTTATGTTGGATCAATTTGTCTTGCTTTTGAAATGAGATGCAATTCAACTTTTGACAAGCAAAGAAGACAAGATATTTCAACTTAGACTCAAGACAATCATGCTCATTCACACATTTCTTATGGTAGGCAAGGACATTAGGTACTTGAGAGGTAGACTCATTATGGGATTCAAGGAGAATACATAGATGCTTGACCCCACGGGCTCCCTTCCACGACACTCACTTCTCAGGGCAGCCAAGCATCAGTCCCCATGGAAATCTCCCCATGGCGAACTTAGTATCTCTTCCAAGTATCCGAACTTGTCCTTCTCAAGCAACTAGAAGGGTTTTTGGCCTCTAAAAACAAGGTGTTTAGTAAGGATTTTTGTTAAGCGTTACTCCTTGATGTCACGCAAGCGTGATTGAGACATTAAGCCCATCAAGATACCAAACAAATGTAGTCGCGCAAGCATGATTTAGACCAAGAGGCCCTACTTAGATGTTGATATGAGAAAGAGTTCAAGGGTCATCACTTCCCAAGTAACTGCAATTCCCACGTAACCCTTCCTTCAAAGCTTTCACTCATCAGGTATTTTTTTATAGTGAGTTAGAATGCCAAGGTATTCTAGCCGTACTCACTTTGGGTCGTTCCCTTCTCACGATTATCACTTGCTTGCAAAAGCAAAGTGGTCGGGAAGGCAGGCCCTCTAAAGGAGACACACAATCAAAGACAAAAGCATGGTATCGAAGATCTGGATTTCTGATCACCCTAAAAGGATGAGAGCATACTCTCCTACTCCAATGTCACACTCAACAATCAAAGCAAACACATGTTCATTCCAACCTATTAGAAATCACTAGGTGCCTAAAACATTTAAAGACAAACACCAAGTTTAATTGTTTCTCCAAGGCAACCTGCAAAACCCAAGTTAGAAGTTTGATTTCTTGTCTTTGACTATCGATTCTGCATAACACATGTTAGTAGTTTGATTTATTGTCTTTGCCATGCGTATGCCAAGATTCTGCACAGATAATTAGTACCAAAATCCAAAGCACAGAAAACAGAATGCAAAACCTAAACCAATTTCAAATAAAACACTGCATTTTTACCCCTGTTCTGGACTTTACACAGGCGCAGAACTCAGGACACAGGCGCAGAATGCAGGACACAAGCGCAGAATGTCTTCAACACAGGCGCAGAATGCTCAACACAGGCGCAGGATGCAGGACACAGGCGTAGAAATCTCCAGAAAACCCTGCACGACCTTGTTTTGGGGTTTTTTGGCCTGCAAATCAACTTGAAAGCACTCAAAAACACCATAAAGAGGTTAGAAGGTTAGTGTTTCACGTCGGGTTCACCAATTAATGTACATTAGGAAATCAGAAATCATCACAAGACAAGATAAACGTAATAATCTCAATCACAAAAGCATTCATTGCAATGATCTATCCTAAACAACACTCAATAGAGACATGAAATAAAAACATTCAAAATTAAAGACATATGCAAACCAATAGCAGATTTGAATGCTCCTTCATGCGGCTCCATTGCTCTTCTTTCCTTTTCAAATGGTTTGGTTGTGGATCTCACCTACAAGTGCATACACATAATTGAAAGCAAGTAGACGAGATTTTTTATTAAGAGTACTAGAAGTGTAAATTCGATAGTCTGATTACCAATTAGCTTTGATTGATGAAGATCATCCAATTTATAGAAGAATTGGAGAGATGACAAGATTAGCATGATTCAATTCAAATGGAAATTACAAATCAATTATGTCAATTATGACAAATTATGACAAATTATGCACTTTCTATGCAAAATTTGTTGATTGATAATTTATGACAAATTATGACAACTTCTATGTCAAAATTGATTGATTGTCAATTATGACAAATTTATGACAAATTGACATGTCATTTCCATGAATTTAGGAGAGAAATAGGAGGAAATTGAAATTAAGAATTAGAAAATTAGGAAATTAGAGAATTAAGAATTTAGGAATTAAGAAATTGATGAAAATTAGAAATTAGGTAAACTAATTAATAATTTTTCATTTATTAATTAATTCACAAAGAAGAATAATTAGCCAATTAAATGAGCATTTAATTGTAATGAGAAGACTTAGGATAAATAAATAATTTATTAATCCTAGAAGAGGAAATGACAAACCAGGTTAAATGATTAAATCATAAAACCCTAGAAGATGAATTAGAAAATGCAAGAATGACAATTAGGTCTTGATTGAAGATAATTGATATCGATCATGATTTGAATCGATAAATGACCAATGTGATAAATGATTTGATTGAGAAAATGTGCCAATTGACGAGGAACAATGACTAATTGATCCAAATTGACATAATTGAGACAAACAACGATCAATGACAAATCGATCGCAAAATGACAAGATTGACAAGAGGACAAGAATCGATGACAAAATAGATTGCAAAACGACAATATTGAAAATGACCACGATCAATGACGAATTGATCGCAAAATGACAAGATCGAACATGACAACGATTGATGACAAATTGATTGTTAAAACGACAAGATTGAAGGATTGATGATAAATCGACAAGATTGATAAGAGGACAACGATCGATGACAAATCGATCGCAAGATTGATAGGAGGACAAAACCCTAATTAGGATTGATGATGATGACAAATAAGCATGCACATTGATGCAATAGGATAAGATCGATTAAAATCATGACTGGATAGTGTTGTTGACAAGACCAAATTCGAGAGGCGAGACAAATGAAGAACGTAGGAGAATGACTCGTTGCTCACAAATGATAAAGACCATGTGCGAAACATAGGAGAAATGTTAATGCGATGCAAAAACCTAAAATGAGGCAATGCGCAAATGTTAAAGTATGACTTCGCAGGCGTTGGCCATTTTTAGGTGTCTACACCTATCATATATATCGCATTTTTGCATCAATCCTTTAGTAGTAATATCATATAGATTGCATCTTTACATTGATCCTTAGTTGCATCCTAAATCTCACTCATATCATAGAGTCCCCCTTTGCACTTTAGGGTTTGCATCATACCTTAAGTCTCATTCATTGTCATATCCATAAACCTTAGGTCAAAGATCAGAACAATCATGTATGTGTCCTAACTCGAGAATCAAAATTTTTCAAAATCATATATTTTGAGATGGAGACAACCTTATTGATTTTGATGAAGAAGAACATATTAGCATTGCAACCACTAAAACTAGTGAAATAAGAAAAACAAGTGATGAAGAAATAACTTAGTCTACAATTGATAAAGTGTTTCACGATCATAGATTTACTAGACTTCTTAAAGAGGTGGTTAATGTGATCCACAAACATACTTCAAAGCCCTTGTTGATGAGGGAATGAAATTGCAACTTGATTTTGACATAGCATTGCTCATAATTAAGGACAAACCGAGAGCTAGTGAAGCTAAACCTGCAAGGAGAGGATAAAAGATCATAGACCTTTCTACTTGCAACCAGGATACAAGAGATCTACGAAAAACAAAAAAACATGCATGTACCAATGATCCCATTTTGAGTGAATTGAGAGCATTGAGACAAGAAATAGACACTCTCAAGAATAAGAAGGCATATTCACACAAATTTTCCACTGAGGACATGTTGGGACTCATTAAAATTGAGTCAAGTTTTGAGGCCCACTTCAAATTTTTGCTTTGCATCTCCAAATAAGTCAATTTGAATGGCCTAGTTAGCAAGGGGGTAAAATGGAGCCAGTTGACTTTTCAGAGGGTAAGGCTCGGGATTCATGTCCCACACCTTTCATTTGGCCTATTCAGTGATGTGCAACTTTCAGAATTCAATTTGGATAAGTTTACGAGGTTCCCAGTTTGAGGGGTGAGCTGGAAGTACATTTTAGGCACAAATGCAGATTTTATTGAGTAGCCTACTTTGAGTGATTAAATATTTTGCCTTGTTGATCATCATGGATAAATTAAAAATGGATTAAATTATATGCATAAATGTGAGTCATTCTGCAAAATTTCAATTCTTGATGAATCCGTTTGCTCAGTTTTCATAGCCAAATCCATTTGCAGTTTCTATGTTTTGGCAAGTCCCTGCTTCGATAGCTAGTCGGAGCCCTGTTTCACACAAGTGTAAAAGTTGCCTCCGTAAGTTTCATGTTAGAATCTTTGTTCTGGGCTAATGTTGGTATAAATGATGAGCTACGTTTCAAATTTCAAGCCTTTATCAATCCGTTTGATCGATTTTCAAAAGGATTCATTTAGCTATCATTTTCAGTCTTCTGCACTTTTAGTGATATATCAGTTAATGTAGCCATTTTTGTAAGCGTGCCGTTTGCATCTTGTTAGTCTGGTGATCGAACTGAGAATTCAAATATTTAACATGTACTTTAAGGTACCTATGTTCCAAATTTGAGGACCTACGGAGGTCGTTTGATATTTTTGAGAAAGGCATCATGTTTTGCCAGGACATTGACTTCATCAGGTCCGCAGTGTCGACAAAGCCAGTTGGGCATTTTTGAAAATTAATATCTCTTCGCTTGGGACTCGTCTTGAGAAACCGTTTGGTAGAAGTCATCCTTGTATATCAAAGTACACGCTTGTCAGATGGCGAGCTCCAGAAAGGTGTTTTGACAGGTATGAAAATTACGTCTTCGCGACTAAATGCGAAAATTGTGCCGTAATCGCCTGAAGGTTGTAAAATGCGGATTAATGATCTAAAAATGGTGTCGATTGATTCCAAAGGTGTGTTTGAGGTTCCTGAAGCATTCCGAAAGTCAGTTGCATGAAAACAAAAAAAAAATTTAGTCAGACCCACTTTGGGGACCGACTTGGCTGGCCACTTCATGTTTTTTTTTCAGGGAAAGCTTTGAATTGTTGTTTTAAATCATATGTTATATGATTTAAGAATAAAAGAGAAACATTTAGAGGAATAACGAGAAAACAAGAGGAGGAGAGGAATTGCAAAGAACAAATGAATCTTGTTCCTCTATTGACCGATGGAAGGCTCTAGCAGATGCATTGCCAAGTCAAAATGGTAGCAATATCCCTCTCCATGGTGGTTAACCCAAGCGTGTACAAATCAAGAAAATGCAATAATAGCAGATGCAGCTGCATTTGAGGTGAAGTATGGAAGAAATTCAATATTTTTTTTAAGCTTTCAAAATTTGCCTTTGGCTGGTGTAAAGCCCAAACTTTACAATCTTTTAGCATACTCCTCTCCCCAAGTGGAAATTAATGAAGCCCCTGTATGGAGAGTGGGAAGGTTTAAAACAAAAATGCAATTACCTTGTGTAAAGCCCAGCTCTAGTGCCTTTTGCCAGTCCTCCCTCCTTCACGAGAGGTGAGTGAAACTTAAAAAAAAATAAAAAATGAAACTTCCAGCCAATGCAAACAACAGTTTGACTATTTGCATGGAGTTTTTGGTGGGGAAAATTTGAAATCAAATGCAATGCCAGTGATGTCTTCCAGTGTGGCTGGTAAAAGGAAAGTTATAGAAACCTTCAAGCAAATTAAATGGTGGAGGAGCAGGAGTTTTGAGAAAATGCAAACAGAGACAAATTAATGCCAATGTGGAGTGGGCATTTTGTTTTATAAACAATAGTTACATGCAAATTCCAAAGCTCACGTGGTGTGGCATGTAAAGGGGAATCTTGAGAGATGTTAGTAGTAGCATTAAACTTCAAATTAAATCCAAACTTCATGCCATTTTGCCAACACTCCCTCTCTGTTGTAATTGTTGAAAAGACCATAGAAAACATTAAGCAAAATGCAAACAGCAGCATCCTCCCTCCACATGAGCCCCCCAAGCGAGTGCAGATGACGTGAAATAAGAAGAAGGAACTTTTAAGTTTTAGTAGATCCAATTGGCAGCCATTAAAACCCAGGAAAAAAGCTCCAAAGTGCAGCTACAGGCAAAACATAATATCCCACATTGACTAGGAAGTGGTTTTTTCTAATGTTTATAAGCAAAGCTCCACTAATGTAATATGTCTAAGCCATAAAGGCTTTTGATAGACGGTGCCTATGGGTGCCCAAGGTGGGCCCACGCATGAGCATGGATCACGAGGTGACGGATGAGATGACTGAGCGACAACTAGGTGGACCCCACGTAGGCATGCTTCTCGAGGCAGATGGACAAATTTTGTAGAGAAAGGCCAACTTAACTAGTGAGCAGGTTTGAGATGGATCAACGGTGCGCATAGCTTCGCGAAGGAAAGAGGCTCGAACGTTAAACCCTGCGAAGTTGTGAAAAGGGTAAAGGGTAAAGGTCGAGCATGTTAGATGGAGATTGACGGCCTGTGCGGTTTTGCAGATTGAAGATGCATGAATGTTAGACCCTGCGAAGTTGCGAAAGCCAAGTGGCGCACAGGTGGTGGGTACAGTCAGATGTCCAGCAGGTGGGTCCCAATGAGGTGGCGCCTAGTGGCATTGAGGTGGCGATGATGTGGTGATGACATGGCGTACAAGCAAGCAGCCCAGTGGCGGTGACGTGGCCGACAAGTGGCAAAAGATGAGGTGTCATCCCAGGTGGCGTCCAGTCAACCCCGTCAACTAATTAGAGGTCACCATGTGGCAAAGCATCAGGACCAAATGGAGGCAAAAATCAAAATTAAAATGAATAAATGATATAGTTTAAACTATATTAAATTTCGAAAAATTTAAATGACTGAGCACAAATGGGAATTAATTCGCCTAGGGCTCAATTTTTGGCCAAAATATAAAGTGTTATATGTTTTCGGAAAGCTCTCGAAGTGAGGAATCTGATTATGGAGTTAATTTTGACAAATGTGGGATATTTTAGAAGTAGTTTCCACGGGAGTGAATTTCAGTTAGAGAGGAGACACTTGGCAATTTTCAATTGCAGATTTGATTTTCTTCTCTCCTCTTTTTATTCCCAATTCTTCTAAGTTGTAAGGGTTCCAGAAATTTGAAGAATGGCTCCATTTTTTCATGGCTTCCAATTTTGAGTATTCTTCAAGATTGTACAGAGCAGGGCTATCCTTTCAGTAATGGAGTTCAATTCCTTGCTATAGGTGTTCTTAGTTGCAGGTTCTTGTGTCTATAAGGCATGCACAAATTTACACAGAAGTTGTCTCTGGATTTGTATTTTCATTATATTAAAATTAGATCCTCAAGGAGGCTGAAATTTGTTATCTCAAGGAGGTAATTATGATTGTTTCCAGGGATTCTTCAAGGAGGAATTTAAATTCTATAATAGATCATGAATAATGGAATATAGTTTCTGGATTTGATATTTTCTGTGAGTGAGCTGAGTAATGCATTTATGCAAGGCATTGAATGCATGAATATTTAGTAATGAAGATGGATTTGTAGTATAAGCTTTCATTTATAGTTTAATGAGTGACTCTGTTGCCCTTGGATAAGGCACTGGTCTTGCAAGTTTGGGGATGTTTTCAGATCAAACATTTTAAAAGATAAATCTATTTCCCTTTATGTTTAGGGGTTAATGTTCTATCCTTCCAAAGCTCTATTTCACCTATTATTTGTAGAAGATCCAGCCCATCTATACATGTTACCTAATTTGGTGAGCTTATGGAATGGTTTGTCTGCTCATTGTTGATGCAGTCTTATGTTTGTGATTGTTGTATTCAATGCATCAAAAGGGTGTCCCCCCCTAGGTCTAGTAGAACCTGAAGTGCAGGAGGATCATTAGGATCCTATGTTATGTTGTCCAAGACTTGAGGTGTTTCATTGATTGAGATTGGCTATCTCATAGATAGATTTGCAAGTGTCTTAGGTTATCACTTTTGGTGAACAACAAAAATGGCGACTCTGCTGGGGAACAAATGAACTATCAAGAGCCTCTGGTTAAGAAAGATTTAATTCATATAAGGTTTAGATTATCTCATCTGAGTCACCACAACAAAAATGGCGACTCTGCTGGGGAATAAATGGATATAAATGCTTGATTGATATGGTTAGAGGTTGAATGTGTTCCTAGTCCTTTCAATTTCATATCCAGCCAGTCTGTCCATGGTGTATGCATAGAGTGTAAATTGGTTTTATGGTGAAGAAAATGCTCTTTGTTCTGGATCTGCAGAATGATATGTATTTCATATCATCTTTTATGAAGGAGTAACAATGAATGCATGGTTGAAAGTTGTAAGAAGTTATTTTAGTTGTATGCGATTTTTTCCCCAATTCCTCATTGGGTGGCGACTCTGTGGTTCATACTAGTATTAAGACAGCCTGGAAGAGTGTTTATTGCAGCGAGATCAAAGGAGTAAAGAGAATTAAATAAGTGTTGAGTGGTGTTCTGCTATTCAAAATATCCTCTGTGCAAGAGGTGGCGACTCTGATGTAAAAGACCGTGCTAAAAGTGAAGTAAATCTTCAGATCTACAAGTTTTACAGCTGCAAATCTCTAGGTATTTTTCAGAGGTTTCAAATGCAAGAGATCTCTTCTGAAAGTTTGAATGTGTAATGTTGTTTTCCCATTTAGTGAACAACACTAGTCTAGAGGGAAAGAGAGGATCTCAAAATTGATTTGCATATCTATATTGCTAAAATATCCAGTGTATGTTATCCTACATAGTATGCAAATGTGGAAGAACTTTATGTCAAACAATGTTAAGGAATAGATTTGAATGAGGATATGTGCTTGAGGTTTTTATCCAAAGTTATATAATCATTTGTGGGAGTAAGAAAAATGAGCAGTGAAGTTTTTCAGCCTTGTGTATTTCCACATAGAGCCATGCCTGGTAAACCAGAACAACCGTATAATAGGAGAAGTTTCATCATGAACCATTATGCTGCTCTAAATTTTAGAGATATTCTGGGTTACCCAAATCCCATATCCACAGAAATTAGAAAGTATTTGCCCATATTCAATGGGAAGAAATCAGAATCAGCATGTCAACATGTTAAAAGATTTTCAGATTTGATAGGAGAATTCGAAATTTGCCAAGAAGATGTATGCATGAAGTTGTTTATTCAGTCATTAAAAGAGGATGCAAGAGATTGGTTCTCTTTTTTGCTAGTGAATTCTATTACCTCATGGGAAGAATTGGTTTCAGATTTCATGGATCAATTCGATGAGAAGGTGAGTGATTCCGACTTGCTGAAAGAATTCACTTATATACAAATCAGGGAAGATGAATTGGTATCAATGTTTAATATAAGATTTTCACAAGCTTTGTCCAAAATTTCCAGAAAGTATAAACTTGATGATAAAGTATCTCTAGATGTTTATATGAGTGCATTTGATGAGAAGATGGGTTTCCTATTGAGAAACAAAGAACCCAAAACCTTGTATGAAGCCTTTAACACAGCTAGGGATATGGAAAATAACTTGAAGTTTGGAATCTCAAAGAGATTCGTGTCTGCTGTTGTTCCTTATCAAAATGCCTTCAATGGTGAAATACCATGTGAGACTCAGCAATTCATTCCGTGTCCAAGTGCATCAAGCTCTGCAGTTTCGAATGGTTTTGTTGATGCATGTGTTTTAGATTTGAATGAGAGTCAAAATCCTCTGTTGTTAATGCTGGTTGCCTCTCACAGTAATGATGGAATGATTAGTGTGCAATGTTGTGATGATGTTGATATGGAGATTGATATATACAAAGGGTATGTACCATTTGATTTGTATGCCGGTTATGCTGATTATGTGACTGCTAGTTACCAAGTGAATCATGCATCTCTCCAGGATAATATTAATGAAAATATTGATGGTGATGACCATCAATCTTTACATGTTGCTGATGAATTTGATGTTGAAATTCCAAATACAAAGGGATTACTAAGTGTTGTTGTTTGTGCAAGCGAAAATGTGCCATATGATGAAAATCAAAATTGTTTAGTGCAAACAATAGTTCATCCTCACTTAGATATTGATAATCTTAATTGTGTTGAGGATGAAATAAATCTATTTTCAGATTTCACTTCTTGTAATCATGATGATGATCTTTCTATTTTGAAAGTTATGCACAATGTTAATTCAGAAAATTATGATGGTATGCGTGATTGCAATAAAGATATAGCACACATGGATGGAGAAAATTTTATGGAATCTCAAATGGAATAGCAAAGTGCAATGCAAGTCTAGAAGATTGCACAACTTAAGAAAGCTCTTGAAGTTGTGGATAAGAAATTTCAGATATTGGAGAGCCTTCGAGCTGTTGATGAAGACCTTCTGCAATGCAGTGAAGAGGATTCTTCGGAAAAGGATTGTGAATTGAATGCTTGTATACTTGATGAACATGCTGATCTAACAGATGGTTTTATGACAGAAAATTTTAGTGAACATGCTAAAAACTCATATGATGAAGTAAATTGTAGCGATGTTCATTTTCATTCTTTGGCTGATGACAAGTATTCTATTGGTGAAGAAGATCAATTGTGCCAGGATAAGTATGATTATCTTGATTTTCAGAATGATGGTCATAGGATAAAATCTCATGAATGTGAAACATGGAACATTGAGGATTGTTCCAGCCAAGTGTCACACCTATCATTTTCAGTCTTCTGCACTTTCAGTGATATATCAGTTAATGTAGCCATTTTTGTAAGTGCGTCGTTTGCATCCTGTCAGTCTGATGATCGAACTGAGAATTCAAATATTTAATATGTACTTTAAGGTACCTATGTTCCAAATTTGAGGACCTACGGAGGTCGTTTGATATTTTTGAGAAAGGCGTCATGTGTTGCCAGGACATTGACTTCATCAGGTCTGCAGTGTCGACAAAGCCAGTTGGGCATTTTCAAAAATTAATATCTCTTCACTCGGGACTCGTCTTGAGAAACCGTTCGGTACAAGTCATCCTTGTATATCAAAGTACACGCCTGTCAGATGGCGAGCTCCAGAAAGGTGTTTTGATAGGTTTGAAAATTACATCTTCGCGATTAAATGCGAAAATTGTGGTGTAATTGCCTGAAGGTTGTAAAATGCGGATTAATGATCCGAAAATGGTGTTGATTGATTCCAAAGGTGTGTTTGAGGTTCCTGAAGCATTTCGAAGGTCAGTTGCATGAAAACGAATTTTTTTTTAGTCAGACCCACTTTGGGGCCCGACTTGGCTAGCCACTTCATGTTTTTTTTTCAGGGAAAGCTTTGAATTGTTGTTTTAAATCATATGTTATATGATTTAAGAATAAAACAGAAACATTTAGAGGAACAATGACCAAACAAGAGGAGGAGAGGAATTGCAAAGAACAAATGAATCTTGTTCCTCTATTGACCGATCGAAAGCTCTAGCAGATGCATTGTCAAGTCAAAATGGTAGCAATATCCCTCTCCATGGTGGTTAACCCAAGCGTGTACAAATCAAGCAAATGCAATAATAGCAGATGCAGTTGCATTTGAGGTGAAGTATGGAAGAAATTCAATATTTTTTTTAAGCTTTCAAAATTTGCCTTTGGTTGGTGTAAAGCCCAGACTTTAAAATCTTTCAGCATACTCCTCTCCCCAAGTGGAAATTAATGAAGCCCCTGTATGGAGAGTGGGGAGGTTTAAAACAAAAATGCAATTACCTAGTGTAAAGCCCAGCTCTAGTGCCTTTTGCCAGTCCTCCCTCCTTCACAAGAGGTGAGTGAAACTTAAAAAAAATAAAAAATGAAACTTCCAGCCAATGCAAACAGTAGTTTGACTATTTGCATGAAGTTTTTGGTGGGGGAAATTTGAAATCAAATGCAATGCCAGTGATGTCTTCCAGTGTGGCTGGTAAAATGAAAGTTATAGAAACCTTCAAGCAAATTAAATGGTGGAGGAGCAGGAGTTTTGAGAAAATGCAAACAGAGACAAATTAATCCCAATGTGGAGTGGGCATTTTGTTTTATAAACAACAGTCACATGCAAATTCCAAAGCTCACGTGGTGTGCATGTAAAGGGGCATCTTGAGAGATGTTAGCAGCAACATTAAACTTCAAATTAAATCCAAACTTCATGCCATTTTGCCAACACTCCCTCTCTGTTGTAACTGTTGAAAAGACCATAGAAAACATTAAGCAAAATGCAAACAACAGCATCCTCCCTCCACGTGAGCCCTCCAAGCGAGTGCAGATGGCGTGAAATAAGAAGAAGGAACTTTTAAGTTTTAGTAGACCCAATTGGTAGCCGTTAAAACCCAGGAAAAAAGCTCCAAAGTGCAGCTATAGGCAAAACATAATATCCGACATTGACTAGGAAGTGATTTTTTCTAATGTTTATAAGCAAAGCTCCACTAATGTAATATGTCTAAGCCATAAAGGCTTTTGACGGACGGTGCCTATGGGCGCCCAAGGTGGGCCCATGCATGAGCATGGATCACGAGGCGATGGATGAGATGATTGAGTGATGACTAGGTGGACCCCATGCAGGCACGCTTCCCGAGGTAGATAGGTAAATTTTGCAGAGAAAGGCAAACTTAACTAGTGAGCCGGTTCAAGATGGATCAACGGTGCGTGCGGCTTCGCGAAGGCAAGATGCTCGAACATTAAACCCTGCGAAGTTGCGAAAAGGGTAAAGGGTAAAGGTCGAGCATGTTAGATGGAGATCGACGGCCCGTGCAGTTTCGCAGATTGAAGATGCACGAACATTAGACCCTACGAAGTTGCGAAAGCCAGGTGGCCCACAGGTGGCGGGTACAGTCAGATGTCTAGCAGGTAGGTCCTGGTGAGGTGGCACCTAGTGGCGCTGAGGTGGTGATGACATGGCATACAAGCAAGCAGCCCAGTGGCGGTGACGTGGTCGACAAGTGGCAAAAGATGAGGTGTCATCTCAAGTGGCATCTGATCAACCCCATCGACCAATCAGAGACCGCCATGTGGCAAAGCATCAGGACCAAATGGAGGAAAAAATCAAAATTAAAATGAATAAATGATATAGTTTAAACTATATTAAATTTCGAAAAATTTAAATGATTGAGCACAAATGGGAATTAATTCGCCCAGGGCTCAATTTTTGGCCAAAATATAAAGTGTTATATGTTTTCGGAAAGCTCTCGGAGTGAGGAATCTGATTATGGGGTTAATTTTGACAAATGTGGGATATTTTGGAAGCAGTTTTCAAGGGAGTGAATTTTAGTTAGAGAGGAGACACTTGGCAATTTTCAATTGCAGATTTGATTTTCTTCTCTCCTCTTTTTATTCCCAATTCTTCTAAGTTGTAAGGGTTCCAGAAATTTGAAGAATGGCTCCATTTTTTCATGGCTTCCAATTTTGAGTATTCTTCAAGATTGTACAGAGCAGGGCTATCCTTTCAGTAATGGAGTTCAATTCCTTGCTATAGGTGTTCTTAGTTGCAGGTTCTTGTGTCTGTAAGGCATGCACAAATTTACAATTAAGTTGTCTCTGGATTTGTATTTTCATTATATTAAAATTAGATCCTCAAGGAGGCTGAAATTTGTTATCTCAAGGAGGTAATTATGATTGTTTCCAGGGATTCTTCAAGGAGGAATTTAAATTCTATAATAGATCATGAATAATGGAATATAGTTTCTGGATTTGATATTTTCTGTGAGTGAGCTGAGTAATGCATTTATGCAAGGCATTGAATGCATGAATATTTAGTAATGAAGATGGATTTGTAGTATAAGCTTTCATTTATAGTTTAATGAGTGACTCTGTTGCCCTTGGATAAGGCACTGGTCTTGCAAGTTTGGGGATGTTTTCAGATCAAACATTTTAAAAGATAAATCTATTTCCCTTTATGTTTAGGGGTTAATGTTCTATCCTTCCAAAGCTCTATTTCACCTATTATTTGTAGAAGATCCAGCCCATCTGTACATGTTACCTAATTTGGTGAGCTTATGGAATGGTTTGTCTGCTCATTGTTGATGCAGTCTTATGTTTGTGATTGTTGTATTCAATGCATCAAAAGGGTGTCCCCCCCTAGGTCTAGCAAAACCTGAAGTGCAGGAGGATCATTATGATCCTATATTATGTTGTCCAAGCCCTGAGGTGTTTCATTGATTGAGATTGGCTATCTCACAGATAGATTTGCAGGTGTCTTGGGTTATCACTTTTGGTGAAAAATAGGACATATGTCCCTATCCTTTTAATTTGAGTATTCAGATGCCACCGTTTCCTAGTCATTGGGAGATCCCAAAAATAGATAAGTATAGAGGAAAAATGGACCCTAGAGATCACTTGAGAGAATTTTGCACTGCTACCTTGGAATTTACAGTAGATGAAACATACCTTATGAGACTCTTTTCTCACAGCTCTAGAGGAAGTGCCATTAAATGGTTCTCTAGATTACCTCCAACGATCAAATCTTTCCAAGAATTCGTTGATAAGTTCATTTCACATTATTCTTACAACTATGAACATGAGGTATCCATGATGAACCTCTTCAACACAAAACAAAAACAAGGAGAACCTTTTGTATAATTTCTTCAAAGATGGAGACATTTAACAAAAATAACACCTTATGAGATTCCCGATAAGCAACTTGTTGACCTCTTTTGTCGCTACTTAAACAAGGAAATTGGAAGAGAACTCTGTCTCAAGTGTTTAGACTCTTTTGAGGAAGTAATAGACTTGGTATGTCGAATTGAACAAACCCTTATTGTTGATGGTACTCTAAAGATAAATGATGATAAAGATCACAAAACAAATTCAAACAATAAGACACCCTTTTGGGCTCGAAAAAAGATTGTGGTTAATAAGGGAGTTGTTGATATGAAAAATACTAAAACTGTTGGAAATTGACACTCATCCAGGCTCATGGTGTTGTCATTGATGGAAACACACATCATTTTGGGTTGGATACTTATCTGGTATCCACTGGTATTCAAGTTTTAACATTCAACACTCAAGGAAACTGAAAAGCAAGGGAAACCTGCAAACTAGGAACCGATATGTGGATGTTGGCATTGAGTTGTCATTGATGTCAACTGATATAGTAGGACAACTGATATGGGAGAATAGCTGATATGCAGTCATTGATGTCAAGTGGTATGCTTGAATTTCCCACTAGTGAAGTGACATGTTGATGGTTGAAGAAGGCTTAGTGATGAAAACAGGTAATGCATGAAACCTCTATGAAAACATGGCATCATAATTGATGAAGAGACAAAATGATGACATCAGTAAAAGAGCAAGATGTTGGGATGTTGATTGTGATGAAGAGATGGAATGTTACAAGAATCACATCAACACTGGAGGTGAAGTATGTGTAGGCCACCCTATGTAGTTTGATGGACTCCCACCGGCTGAAGATATGACTAACAGTGAGTGTTCCCAACTAGATCCTATGTGCCTGACTGAAGATAACAATAACAATGTCATATCAGTGTAATGCTGGAAGCAAATGTCAAGTCCAGCTACTCCCACTCGTAAGTGCTAACACTTGGCTTAGCTCACTGCATGCATGGAATGCATCATATCCCTATGAGATAAGATAGAAAAGTAGAAGGCATGATATTGGTGGCTCACACTAGATCTACCGGTGAATTACAAAGATGCCTCAAGTGCATGAAATGAAAATATATGCACTGGATCGACAGTAAGGCATGATGAGGTGCCACGACAGATGAAGAGTGATGGGTTTGTCACTTAGACAAATGACTCTACCATCTTGACAAACCGGTTGAGATGAGAATTGGTTAGATACACAAGGATGCAAGTGAGTCCGCAGTCACAAACATGGAGTTACCAGGATGCAGATGAAGAAAGGTGTTGCCATAGGTGCATAACAATTGGAGATTGATGGCATGGTTTCATCAAGGGTATCATCATGTGCAAGAAAGAGTTATCCACTGACAATCATATCTACCTGTATATATAGTACAAATGGTAGATATACTATGTCAACCGATGAGAGACCAAAGAGGAAAAAGTGAAAGGATCTAACTTGATGAAGAGAAGTGCAGACATGAAGGTTAACCAGCAAGGTGAGATGTACTAGCAGGGTTAGAGAACCGATAGGCAAGATGGACCGGTAGTATGAAGCATACATCGGGTAAGTGATTGGTTGGTGATTGTTAGAAATTAGGATCTTAGGATACTGATCATTATAAACAAGTTCATAAAATAAATGAAATGAGAATCATACAAGCATAAATATACACATTACACAAGATATACATGGGGAAAACCCTTTCAAGTAAAAAACACCCCATAAAGCATCATTTTATTAAAATACTTACAAATATAGTCTATCATAAAATATACTTGAACCTGGGGACATTCCTCCAATACTTCCACATGGCCAATAATACCTCTTGTGCATAGTGATGTAACTCACCATAAAGCTCCAAATTCACACAACTCTCAAATGAGAGAGAACCTCCTTAAATATAGGAGAAAGGGTGGCTTCAGTAGTCACACCTTTCCATTCATAAATAGTTAATAATCTAATATTTATTAAATTATAATTATTTCAAATGGGATATGCTTATAAAGCATATAATATATAAGGTTTTATAACCTTATATTAGAACATTATATATAAATGTTATTAGGGTGTGACCCCTAATAACATTATGTTCTAACACTCCTCCTTAATGTTAATAGGGGACCACATGTCAATTTCAATAAAAGAAAAAAATGAAGTACCCTAGTTACGTAGGTCTTCTTTGACAGTGATAAACAGGGACACAAATATATTCCAACATGTAGATCATGCATTCTGAACTACATGAAGGTCATCTTTTCATAATTTATAATCCCAGTATTTTAAAAATGATGCTATGAGATCTTAAATTTTTTATTGGAGCCATGGTATCCTCAAATAGGCCTCTCCCTAGGTTCATTACATAGTTCCTGTAGGACTTAATACAAGTGTTCTCATAGGACTTAATACAATGCTTTTACAGGTGGAAGATTTACAAGGAGAATTTTTTTACAATATGCCCGTAGGACTTAAGCACAAATGTGCCTATAGGACTTACTAATGCCTCCTTGTAGTATTAAAACAAAAATGACTTACATATGCCTATCTGTAGGCTTAAAGGACTTACTAATGCCTATATAGGTCTTATTTCATACCTATTAGGACATATGCCTACCCATAGGTGTCATTGACATGCACACTCCCCCTTAATGGCATCACCTAAGGCAAAGCATTATTTGAATTTGGAGAATATAATGCCTAAAGGTCTTATGCATATAGGTCTTACATCTAGGATTTAGCCACTAGGTGGTGTCATGTACACTCTTCCTTAATGGCATCACCTAAAACCAATCACTTGCATAGATGATTTCAAAGTAATGACTAAAATTATAATATATAGCACGTGTCCATGATCTTCAAGGTCGTGTCCATGATCTTCAAGGTTTTTGTATTATAGAATGATTTTACTCTAGTGAGGTGTCCATGATCTTCAAGGTGTCTTTATTATAGAATTGTTTCACTTGAGTGAGGTGCAACTTAGAACCGATATATGTGAAAAAAATGAAAAGAACTGATATAATGTAGTGAACCGGTATGTTGGAATGTGAACTGATATATGGAATGTTTTGTATCAAGGTTTCATATGGTATGACTACTGGTTGGCAGTCTTAGCTTCAGGGTTTCCAATTGAAGTGTTCCAAGCCTATGTGATTCAACCGATGACATTGTGCGATGAGTTAGCATTGTAATGAAGAACAAATTGTGTTGCCATGTCAGCCTTATGCACGTGAAGGATCTTGCATGAAGGAGATTGATCCTATCTACCTCAAGAATGTGCGAAATCTCTGTAAGTGGTGGAGAATGCATGATTGGTTATCAGTCTCCAAGAAGCGGTGAAAAATGAATGATGGAGAACGTCTTGAGATCTATTCAAGACTATTGTATTCAATGTAAAGTGTTCAATGGTCAGGATTGAACCGACTGAATTGCTTAACCTAAATGTTTAGGGTTTAGGGTTTATGCTACTGACCTATCTGTTTCCTACAAGGTCGATGTTGTGTTTCATGTTGAGGTTGTTGCCAAATGTTGTGTGTGTATCTAAGAGCAAAGATACGTGATTCTTGCCAGACCAGATAAGTGAATAGATACCTGTAGAGTGTGATTGTAGAAGGAAGGAAATGAAGCGGATTTGCATTGGCATTGAGTGCTGTTACCAGATCATTATAATACCTATTGATCTCTAACCACTTCAACAGTTGGAAAATCCCTTAATAGGGTAGCTTTAACCAGCTTGTTGTAAATCCTTTAACAGGGTGACTCAAAGTCATTGAGTTCTTGAAATCTTCTAACAAGGTAACCTTTAATAGGGTTTAACCCTTAACTACGTATTTAGCCATCCCTTAACCGGGTGATCCTTAGTAGGATCGGTTCCTAACAGAACCTATTGTAACAGTCTTTAACTGGACTAGGCTCCTAACAGAGCGAACTCCAAAAGGGTTCAAAGAACAACTTGTGGGTATTGATTCCCACCGTGGTTTTTCCCAGTTGGGTTTCCATGTGAAAAATATGTGTGTCATGTGTGATGCCTTTTCATGTGATGCTTTGTGATTTTCTGTCAAGTGGTAAATCATGTTGAACTAGCAGGTTATTATATTTCTGATTGTAGAATACTAGTGTATGCATATGGGTGAAGTGGAAATAAGATGCTAGATTGTGTGGAAAGCTAAGTGTTACCAGTTTAGGTCCTTCACCATCTCACTGTGTTTAATCAGTAGTAATCTGGTTTAGACCGGTGTTAGTGATTGCTAGTCAAGTGCACTGTCTATAGTCGAACCGGTTCAGGAAGAGTGATTTTTGTCTATACTGATTCACCCCCCCCCCCTTCTCAGTATCGGTTTGGTACTAACTGTTCATCATTTATTCATCAGCTTTAAGATGGAGCATTGCCATGCAAAAAACTCGATCTAAAGACCAAGGCAACATAGTGACCTTGTACATGTGGATTTATTAGACATTCAAAGATGTTGAATGTCAAGGTTGTACAAATGTTCATCATAATTGTCTTAAATCAGGTTCATTGTTATAGAGATAGGCTGAGCCGAACTCTTGACCCCATTCCCAAATAGCTACATTGTAAGAGGAAATTATAGAAGACATTTGTCGACCCACCAAAATTGACCTAAAGGAAATTTATCAAACTTAAGAAGTGTATCATATTATTCATGAATGACGTACAACTTAGAGGTGAAAATTGGCATGCAAACAAAAGCCAAATGCTTTCAACCATTAGTGCTACAAAATAATTTTAAAAAAAAAGATTTAAAAGAATAAGCCAACAATATAGGTTGTATACTCTATTTATTGAGAGTTCTTTGGAAGAATTCATGTTTTCATAAGGCTTATAAAAGTGAAACATAAATGACAGAATCATTACAGAGAACTATATAAGTTACTTGTGGAACAAAGTAACAAAAATCCAAACTGAGAGCTTGGCAACGAACTCCGATTTCGAGGAATTCAAAAATTTTAAGTTGGTGAGTGTTATTTTATATCTATTAAAGACATACTTGAGAATGCACAAGAAAGGATGGATATAAGAACGATTGAAGGGTTTGGAATGGGCGTAGTAATGATGACCAACAAAGAGGCCTACAAAATTCCAAAATAAACACGTTCAAAATATGTGTAGGAATGTCAAAGGTCATTCCAAAGGTCGTGACTTATTTACATTCGATCAATTGCAAAGAGAGTCCTTTTTAACCATTATAAGGATGCGTACTAGTTGCTTGAGTAATATAAGTACACAAACTCTTATGAAGATAAGAAATTTGACATAGATGAGGGCTTCAATAAGTGATTCGACTTATTTAGAGATTTCATTTAAGGATTTTTATTTAAATAATGGTTTGATTAAGTTTATACTTAACAAACTTAAATATAAAGATAAATTATCATATTGATTAAATATTTTAATATATATTTTTCATATTTTTTCATAAAAAAATGAGAATGATCTTATATCAATTTTGATGAAATTGCAAGTGAAATGGTGTTTGATTGAAATGTCATGTTCAAGAGCTATGAATTTAATTTTTCTTTAATAAGTTAAAAAACAATTTTTTGGCTTTTATAAAGACATCAAATTTAATAAAAGACTTCATGAATTCAATTTTAAGGTTAAACAAATGAAAACCTCAAGTTTTTTATTAAGAAAAAACATGTTTTAAGGGATCCGAAACCTGCTTACATTACAAAAGATGAGCATTAAAAAAACAAGACAAAATAGTTGCAAAAGATCAGCACAAAAACCAGCAGCAAAGACAAAAAGACAGCAAGGAGCCAATAAGAAATTGGCCTCCCAAACCCTGCATTACATATCAATTGAATACTTTTATAGACTCCTCAGCATTCTGAACTAGAAGCATCATCATCTTGGCCGCTTTCCTTAGGTCATTGCTCTCCTGTCTCAGCTAGATATCTTTTGATTTGGTCTCCATCTCAGTAGTATTCTGCCTAGTCCTTCGCCTGGAAATCTGATGAGTGGAGCTAGAAGTTGGTTCATTTTCAATGATTACCAAATTCTTATCCTGATTTTTCCTCTCCAAATGATCCACTAGAGCATTCATATTCTGTGATGAAACTTTTAGGACCTGAAGACTGTGGTTCAAAAAACCTCAAGTTTCTAAGCATTATATCAAGCTATTTTTTTGATAATTTATAATCTCACATATCTCTCTAAAGAGAAACAAACTTTCTAAAGTACTTGATCTAGTAAATAAAGCACAACTTTTCATACAATTGACACAAAAAAAGGTTTTGTAACTATGTACTTCTCTTATAAGGGAATAATTTTGAGTTACTAAGATTATGAAATTTGATGCTATTAAAATATATATGTTATACTTCACAATCTTATGCTATGTGAACATTAAAAAAATTGAAAATATCACTTATAAAAAAGAAAAGTTAGAATTTCCTTACTTGGCCTTGACAAATTGAATTTAAATGAATGGAGAAGGCATACTAAATACATAGCACAATTGGCCTTGTGCGTGTGCTGATTTATCATAAATACATTTTCCATCAAGTTTTATATCTCTTCTAGTATAACCTGTAAAAAT
Source organism: Cryptomeria japonica (assembly GCF_030272615.1). Taxonomy (NCBI): domain Eukaryota; kingdom Viridiplantae; phylum Streptophyta; class Pinopsida; order Cupressales; family Cupressaceae; genus Cryptomeria; species Cryptomeria japonica. The sequence goes on along the minus strand of NC_081409.1, from coordinate 147,883,710 downwards.
GATTAGTACTAGCCTAACCTGCTCTGATACCATTTTAGAAATTAGCATCTTAGGATACTAATCATTATAAAATAGTTCATAAAATAAATAAAATGAGAATCGTACATGGATAAATGTACACATTACACAAGATATACATGGGGAAAACCCTTTTGGGTAAAAAAACCCCATAAAGTACCATTTTATTAAAACACTTACAAATATAGTCTATCATAAAATAGACTTGAACCCGAGGACATTCCTCCAATACTTCCACATGGCCAATAATACCTCTTGTGCATAGTGATGTAACTCACCATAAAGCTCCAAATTCACACCTCTGAAATGAGAGAAAACCTCCTTAAATATAGGAGAAAGGGTGGCTTCACTAATCACACCTTTTCAATAATCCCCATTCATAAATAATTAATAATCTAATATTTATAAAATTATAATTATTTAAAATGGGATATAAGGTTTTATAACCTTATATTAGAACATTATATATAAATGTTATTAGGATGTGGCCCCTAATAACATTATGTTCTAATAGTGATCCTATCAAAACCAACAGAAAGGCTTAGCCGAGGTGGATATCGACAGAGATGCCACGTGGAGTTAAAGTGGCTTCCATGTATAGGTCGGTGAAGTACCATGTCAGTGAGGTAGTTGGTCGTAGGTCGACATTAATGTTAACAGAGATATGTTGCAGTGATTTGTGGGTCGATGAAGAACAAAGATTTGCATGATGCTACAAATGAGGAAGGATGTCTAGTTGCAGATATGACCTGGAGAAGGAAACTAAGAGATCATTCAATGTGATTGACAAAAGTAGGTTGATATACAGGGTCGTGTTTACTAAAAATAGTAGATGTGTATTGCAAGCTGCGTGATTGGCGGTGATGGGTGATCAGTTACAGGTGGTCAATATTTGGAAAATTCAATTGGATACGGTATGCCATGAGGTCCATGAAGGTACCTTAGCACACAAAAGATTTGAATGTCAGTCATGGTGGGAAAACTAAGGTATACATATGCCGACTCATTATTGAAGAGATTGATGATGCTGCTAGAAGGTGTGATGCCATTTGAGAGAAAAGAGTGATTGTAAAGGAATGATATAACTATGAGAGTGAAGCAACTGAGCATTTGGAGGTGAAGCGGTAAGTAGGGAGTAACCGGTAAGAGGGTCTAATAGAGGGTTTAACCATGAGGGAAAAGGTTGGCCAATGAGTTTCTGAGAGAGCAATAGTCAAGTGAACCGGTAGTGCTAGAACCAGTAGAAAGGCAACTGAGAGTGGAGTGATATGAGTGAGTGTTTCAGGAGATCTGACTGGCAAGAAACAATGCATAAATAAACCGACAAGTAGAGGAACTGACAATAAGTGTATGGTATGACAGTTGATCCTAGAGGCAGAGTCAGAACTAGTGTGTTATGTAGTAACCCTACTCATTTGAACTCATTAGAATCATATTTTATTATTGTTTGTTTCCAGTGGATACATTACCATGATGTGTTATTCAAATTTTATGACATTATATCATGCTTTATTTGGATATGAGATGCATAATTTATTTGCAGTATTTCAGTACTTGTGATTTATGTCATTATATGGATTATTGCTATGTACTGACATTTTACTTTATCTATGCAATGTTAGGTCCCAGAGACAACTGAGAGGAGGGGGGGGGTGAATCAGCTATCAAATAAATTCAAACCAAAACAACTTAACCAACTTAATTCTTAATACCCATAAACTAGTTTAATATGCTGGTAGATAGTTTTAACAGTTAATTTCTATACCGGTAAGAATTAGTGCATAAAACATAAAGACAAAGTCATCCACAACACATAACACCAATATTTTTACGTGGAAACCCTGTAAGGGGAAAAACCATGGTGGGAAACCTTACCCACAATCAGACGATACTATTGCAGATAGTAAGTGTACATAAATGGGGTCTGCACATGTAGAAAGGCCAAGCACCTAGAGCTCACTACTCAATCACAAAATGGGAGTCACACTGACTACAGTTGGATGGTTAAATCCAATAAGAATGCACTGCACAAAATAACATCTTCATATGCTAGATTCAGTACTAGTGTAGTTCTGATTGTCTTCAGAAAAACCCTCCTTCAATCTCCAAATGATGTCTGTGTGTATAGCTCTGCTTATTCTCGCATATACCTTCACACAATTCTTTTTCGCTTTCCATATTTGATCTTACAAATAAGATCTTACATTTATACCATAACCTAAGACCAATTTTAGTAGGTCGACTCTACAAGATATTATAATAAAAACATTTTAGAAACAATACAATATCCGATGCAATAACCAATTCAACATGTCGGCTTAATGCTTTTACAACAATAATTAATCATCTCCTTAGCGTGCTGTGCTGATTTGGAAAAGATAAACCTATCGGCCTAACCTGGACCTATTCGATGATAATAGAAAATATGCAAATGCTAATGTACTAATAAACAAAACTACAAAACAAAGTGTCCACACAATGTCTTCGACACAACCAAGTGTTTTCCATATTGTTCCAATGCTGATGATCATTATATCTTGCCAGTGTACTAGATACCGGTGACTATGCATGAGTCACTTTCTTGCTGGTGAATGTTGCTAATTCTCCAAAGTGCCAGAGTTGATAAGTGTTTAGTAGGTGTTGACATCAATGAAAAAACCATACCAACATACCAACATGCAATGTGTAATTATATTTTGTGTGTCTGCGAGTGTATTGGATGCAAGGGGATGATTTTCCTTCACTCATTTCGATGAGATAGGGAACGTCATGATTCTCCTTCATCGGTGTGTATGCCGTATTTTCTATATTGTATATATGCATGTGTGGTTCGGTGATGTAGGATATTGGAGGTACAAGTACCGGGTAGGTACGGGGTATCGTCTCCACCTGGCTTCACAGGTCTGAGCATGCCTTATATTTTCCGATGGAAGTGGAAGAGATAGTAGTTGACCCTATTTTACTTAGTTACACTCATGTGAGTGTTGTCAGTTGGTCGTCCAGTCAGTTAGTTCGGCCTTCGTATTTTTTTGTTTGATCATTTTATGAGTGTTTACTTAATATTTGTTTTGTTTGTAGTGGATTTGATTAATTAATTAAGTTTATGGAGTTATCTCATAGTTGAATTATGTATGCATTGAGATTATAAATTTAATTAATTAAAAGAAGTTATTAAATTAAGTTGCAAGCTGCATGATATTAGAAATATATTTTATTTAAATTTTAGTGGAAAAATAAATTAGATTAGTTGCATTTATTGTTTCCTAGAATTTTAAATAAATAAAAGAATAAAATAATAAATAAAAGAATTCATTAAAATTATAGCATTATTTTAATTTCTTTATTTAGAAAATTAATTAGAGTTGCATGAGAAAAGAAAAGAAAGAATAATGATTTTTAACTATTGCATGTTAACTTATCCTTGATTAGAATATTAGAAAAGAAAATAAAATTGCTTTTATTCTCAATTTAGGTTTTTGGGAAAAAAAGATATTCAACCTAGAATTTTAGTTTAAAAAGAGGAATAGGTCATTATTTTAGGATAGACAGGAAACAAGTCAGGAATGTAGGTGAAGAAATTTATTTGGAAGCTTGTTGAAAAGATTAGGGCTCTTCTACAAATTTCTTCCAGGAAAGCTATACCAGGTTGGGTGGCTTCTTTTGATTGTTGTTTTTTTTTAGAAATTTTTTCTATTTCTTTCATCTCTCTGAATGATGTGTGTAATAAGGTGTTTGTCAAATTTGAAATCTTGTCTGATTATTTCTTATTCTTGGTTAGAATCCATTCCTAAAGTTAATTTTTGGTTTTTGGAAAGAAATTATTTCCTCTGTGTTTGTGGATTTATTTTTTAGAGAATTGGAAATTTATTATGGCAACTTTTGCCAAGAATCCTATTGTGCATGGAAATTTCAAGATTTGGGAAGAATGGGGTTTACCAGAGAAATCATTCCCTCTTGCTTGATTTTGTTCCAGTATTTGGCTATGGTAGTCTTTTAATTGTATCTCTGGGAAATTGTTATTTACATTACAAATAAATTTAATTATTAATTAAATTTATTGGGTTATGTATGTCTTAAAAAAAATAATAATAAATAAAAATATATTAAATTCTGTGGAAGTGAATTTTACTGGAAACGGGAAATTTATTTTTATGTTATTGACAGAAATTAAATTTTTTTTTTTTAAATAATAAAAAAATAAAAAAAAAATATGGGGAGGCGGGTTCCCTGCTACCCACGGTAGCAGAGGCTACTTGAAGGTAGCAACTGCTATCGTAGGGCAGCAGCACTACCCAAAGGTAGCGATTGCTACCTACTGCAGCAACGCTACCCAAGGGTAGTGGCTACTACCGTATGGTAGCAATGCTACCAAATGATAGTGTTTGCTGCCATATGGTAATAGAGCTACCATGGGGTAGTAGGGGCAACCGTGAATAAAACCCTTCCTGCCACTGGGTATTATAAACTTGGTTTTATTAAATTATTTTATTTGTTTAAAAAAATAATATTATTTATATATATATAGTATTGTGGTTTTATTGTGTTATTCTGGAAATAAAAAGTTATTGTAATGTTAGTTCTTCACTTTGTAGTTTAATGTGATATAATTACATAATAATATATTTGATGTATATATTTTTTATTGTAAATATATTATATTATTAATTATAATTTTAAAAGTGGAACTTAATTTAAATTATGGATATAAGCCATTTGGAATTACTTTTTAAAGAAAAATCATGAACATATAATTAGGGAGATTAATTTTCATGTGAATTTATTTAACCTTATTGGACAAATGACTAATTGATTTCTTTGCAGTTAAATTGTTGTATTTTCTTATTGTCTAGAAAATCTTTAATTGCAAGTTATTTATGCTTTTGGCTATTTTAAGAAAAGATTGTCTGTATTAGGATCTTATGTAAATGGTGTTCTTAGTCAAGCTTAATTTCATTGCAATTTTGGTTGTGTTGTCATTATGTCATATGTTGTTATATCTTCTTGGCCAGGTGTTGTTGTATAACCTTATTGATGTAAGCCATTGTGTGTTTCATCCAAATGGTCAATCTTGGGTTAGTGATTGTGTATCCTTCACCTATGCTTTGTTAGGATTACTTATGGCTGTCTGTTTCGCCATAGAGTTCTCATAGAGAGAGACCTTTCCTGTTAGTGTCCTATGAGAGAGAGTGGCTTTCGAGTGGGGGTCTTGTCCTAAGTGGATGATAGGATAACCCATCGAAAGTCAGTTAAAAAGTGATAACCTAATAATTGATTAGGGGGTGGGTAGAATAAATATTGATTAAGATAATGTACCTCGTGCATAGTGTAGTGCTTGTATAGGGCTTATAATGCTACGAGAAGGTCTGGAATGACAAACTTACCACCTTGTCTTCACGAAAGGATTGCTAGGGTCCACATGAGACTTACTTGGATCTGGAAGTTAGGAGAGGTTACAAGGATAGAGAGTTGGGACCTAGGAGGCCTACCATGGTAACCATCAAGCTATGCGATGACACTCTCTCCTTAGAGTCACTAGTGTGTTGTGAGTTGAGTCACATGGATGTTTGCGGAGTCTTGTAGTTCTTTTGTACTTATTTTACGTTGCTTGCTTGATGGTTTTCTACTATCTCCTAGCATGGTGGGGTGGTAGTGCCACATCCCATCGGATGTTCTAGATTGTATCTTCAGGCGAGGAAAGGCTTCATTGGTGTCTCTTGGTTCGTGGTTTATGTACTAGCTTATATTTGTGATCATTGTTCAGTTGAGACCTTGTGGTCATTGTATCAGACTTTTATGTAACCTTGATATTGTAACTTTGTAATCCGTGGTATTATTATTGTAATATTATGTTAGTGGAATGTATGTTAATTTAGCTTCTTGGACCTTATGTATAAATGATTTATGGATAAATTGAATGCAATAGAATACTTGATTTCTTTCATTATGGAATTTAGATGTATGTGTAGTTTTAAACTTAAGCATTTACTTTATCTAATTATATAGACAATTGGATTAACCATGGTGTTAATATAATCTACAATTAAGCTTTGTTGGTAACCCTTAGGAAATCATGTGTTAGTCTTCCACTGTATTATTAGATGTGCAATGGTTATAATTAATGCACTTAATCTTTAAAAAAAATTTATTTCACCCTTTAGTTGCCTAGTTGTGTTGTTTTCCTTTAGAGTTCTTGGTGGGGCATTACATTTGGTATCAGAGCCCAGGTTTCAACACTGGCTATTCTAGGTTTGTAGTGTGCCTTTCAATTGACCATCTTTCTTAGGTCATAATGTTTGTATCTCTCTTGTCTTATCCTTGCTGTAGATATGAACTGTTTTCTCTTTTATGTTACCAGGTCATGGCTAGGAAAGCTAGAGGAGGTGGTCATATGGGTGGTCGCAAAGGAGGCAGAGGTGGAGGACGGGGCCATGGTTTTGACCATCACAGTCCTTCACTAGCACCCACTCATGTGAGTGCTGAGTTAGAACAATCAGTTCATCAGGAGCAGGAACAATCTATTCATCAAAATTCTCAAAATGCAGGAGAGCAGGTTCCCGGAAGGGAAGAGTTGAGACAGATGTTTCAGGAGGTTTTGACTAGGTTAGGCCAAAGGCCTGAGTTTGAGCAGCCTATTCATGCTCACATTGAGGAGCTGCTTCAACAAGTTCTAGAGGAGTGAGAGAGGGAGAGATCACCCAGGAGGAGGGAGATTCCAACTGTCCGAGATCCACCTTCCTTGGGTCACATAAAGGACTTGATGAGGTCCAATGCTCCTTACTTTGATGGTATGTGTACTGGTCTTGAGGTAGAGACCTGGCTCATCGGTTTGGACCAGTTTTTTGCTATGTTTCCATAGAATAGCAACACCAAGGCGAGATGTGCTATTATGCATCTCAATAATTTTGCTTCAATATAGTGGAGATTAGAGGAGGAGAAGATCGGTGTATGCATTAACACTGTTACATGGGAGCTATTTCTGGAGATATTCAGGCACGATTTCTCTCACCCTAGTGGAGGTAGACTCGAGCAGATGAATTCTACACCTTGCATCAGTATGGGATGATAGTAGACCAGTATGTGTTGGCATATGTGCATAATATGTTGACATGATGATATTGTATTGTCATTGATGTCAATATGCTGAAAGAGAATTGATAAATATGCTAAAGAGTGAACCGGTAACATGATGAAGAGTGAACAGGATTATTCAAGGTAAGTAACTGACAAAGAGAACCGGTATGATGTTGTGAACCGACATATGTGAAAAAGTGAAGTGGTATGCTTGTCTAAGTAAACTGGTATGATGTTGTGAACCGGAACCGGTATGTCAAAATGAGAACTGGTATAAGGAATGTTTTGTATCTAGGGTTCATATGGCATAACTACTAGTTGGTAGTCTCAGCTCCAGGGTTTTCGGTTGAAGTGTTTCAAGCCTGTGTGATTTAACTAATGGTATTGTGTGGTGAGTTAGCATTGTAATAGAGATCAGATCGTGTTGCCATGTCAACCTCGTGCATGTGAAAGATCTTACATGAAGGAGATTGATCCTATCTACCTCGGGAATGTGCAAAGTCTCTACAAACAGTGGAGAATGCATGATGGGTTATCACCTCCAAGAAGCAGTGAAGAATGAACAATGGAGAATGCCTTGAGATCTGTTCAAGACCGTTGTATTCAAATGCAAAGTGTTTAATGGTCAGGATTGAACCGACTAAATTTCTCAATCTAAGTGTTTAGGGTTTAGGGTTTATGCTACCGACCTATTTGTTTCCTATAAGGTCGATGTGGTGTTTCATGCTAAGATTGTTGGCAAATGTTGTGTGTGTATCTATGTGCATAGATACGTGATTCTTTCTAGACCAGTTGAGAGGATCGATACCTGCATAGTGTGTGTGCAAAAGGAAGGAACTAAAGCGGATCTACATTGGCATTGAGTGCTATTACTAGATCATTGTAATACTTGTTGATCTCTAATCACTTCAACAGTTAGAAAATACCTTAACATGGTAGCTTTAACCAACTTGCTATAAATCCTTTAACAGGGTGACTCAAAGCCATTGAGTTCATAAAATCCTTTAACAGGGTAACCTCTAATAGGGTTTAACCCTTAACCGGGTGATCCCTAATAGGATCGGTTCCTAACAGAGCGGATTAGGCTTCTAATAGAGTGGACTTCTAAAGAGTTCAAAATAGCTTGTGGTATTCATCCCTAACATGGTTTTTCCCAGTTGGGTTTCCATGTGAAAAATATGTGTGTCATATGTGATATCTTTTTCATGTGATGCTTTGTTGTTTTCTATCAAGCAGTGAATCATGTTGATCTAGCAAGTTATTATATCTCCGATGATAGATTATCTATTTATGCATAAGGACAAAGTCAAAATTAGCTAAGGAGATTGACAAGTTCATGTCTTTCACAGTTGCACTGTGCTTAATTGGTAGTAATCTAGTTTGGACTAGTGTTAGGGATTGCCAGTAGTTTACAGTTTGCAATCAAACTGGTTCAAGAAAAGTTTTTGTGCCTGTACTGATTCACCCCCCCCTCTCAGTACCAGTTTGGTACTCACTATTGATCACTGAGTTATCAATTGGTATAGGAGCATCCTCCAGGTCCTCTGTGTTGTAAGCTTAACCGCTTGAGGGAAAGATCCTATTGTAATGATGAAGAGAGAAGGTCCAAAGTTCAATAGAGATAACTTTAAAATATGGAAGGACATAATGAAGATATACATTAGAAGCATGGGTGCTCAACATTGGAGCTATGTTGAGAATGTTTATGTTATCCCTACCGGTACTCTCATCGATGACCAAAAGAGAGAGATTCAGGAGAATGGGCAAGTCGTGAAAGCCCTAATCAATATTTTATCTGACATTGAGTTTATTGATGTCCAAGATAAAGAAAATCCCAAAGAACTATGGGATATTCTTGAGAATATCTATGGTGGTGATGAGCATGTAAAACAAGCTAAGGAAGAAAGCCTTAGAGGGAAGTTTGAAGACATGTGGATGGTTGAAGGTGAGACCATTCAACAATATGGAATAAGAATCAAAACTGTTGTTGGAGATATCAATAGTGCAGGTGGTAAAATGGAAGATTCCACTATTGTTAGCAAAGTTTTGAGATCCTTATTACCGGTCTATGCAATAAGGGTTGCTGCTATTCAGGAGTTGAGATCAATAGACAAGACTAAGGTATCCCTAGACTCCAACATTGCAAAGTTGACAACCTATGAGCTAAATAGTTTTGATGGTAGTGTTCAAAAGCCTGAATCAACTTTTAGAGCATCTGATGCACCATCCAAAATAGGAAAAGAAGCAAGCACCAATGATGAACCAAGACAGAGCAGAGAAATGGATGATGAGGAGATTCTGATGGAATTTGAAGCTCTTCTTGCCAAGAGAATTCCTAAGGGAACTAGAAAATACAGAGGTAAGCTTCCTTTGAAATGCTTCTCTTGTAACTGGATAGGACACATCGCTATAAACTATCCTAATGGTGACAACAAGGACAAACCAGAAAGGTTCAAGAAATTCAAAGGAGGAAACCAGAGAAATAGTTTTGTAGCAGTTGATGAAGGTGTCACAGATGAGGAATCAAAAGATGAAGAAAATGAAGATATTGTATTTGTTGCAGTCAAGGAGGATGTGTCAGACAAAAAGGCTCTTATCTCCCACTTTGATAATTCCAATGAGTGGATCATTAACAGTGGTTGTTCTCACCATATGACTGGTGACCGGAGCAAGTTTATATCTCTAGAAGAGTATGATGGTAGGGTGGTTTGTTTTGGTAATGATGCACCATGTATGGTCAAAGGTAGAGGGTCCATCTCTCTAAATGGAAAGAGTAGTGCTGACAATGTGTATTGGGTGGAAGGTCTCAAACACAATCTATTGAGTGTTGCCCGGCTAAATGATAGTGGACTCACTCTAGAATTCAAAAATGGATTCTGCAAAATCAAAGGAAAGAATGGTGAACTGATGGCCACTGGTATGCAGACCAAAGGTAACTTATTTCATCTGAATGCAAATATAAGTACATGTCTTATGGCTAAGTTTGATGATAGTTGGATATGGAATAGGAGACTCTACCATGTAAACTTTGATAACATAGTAAAGGCTAGTAAGATCAAGGCAGTTAGAGGACTGCCGATGTTGAGCAAACCATAAAATCCTTTGTGCAGAGAATGTCAACTAGGGAAAATGTCTTCCTCAACCTTCAAAGGTAAATCTTTCACTATTGACAACTTACTTGATCTTGTGCATACTGATTTGTGTGGTCCTATGAAAACTAGGAGTGTGCAGGGAGATAGGTATTTTATGATTCTTACAAATGATTGCTCAAGAATGATGTGGGTCACATTCTTGAAGGACAAGTCTGAAGCCTTTCGAAAGTTCAAAGATTTTAGAGCACTGGTAGACAAGGAAAGTGGTAGAAGAATCAAATGCCTTAGAACTGATCAAGGAGGGGAATTCACTTCTAGTGAATTAAACAAATATTGTGAAGAGAATGGTATCAAGAGGCAACTATTTGCCCCTCAGACTCCACAGCAGAATGGCCTAGCAGAGAGAAACAACCATACTGTGGTTGAAGCGGCTAGAACTATGTTGATCCAAGGAAAGGTCGCTCACACCTTTTGGAGAGAAGTGATGAGCATTGCAGTCTACAAAATGAACTGGGTACTCATCAAGAAAGGAAAGGATAAGACTCCTTATGAGTACTGGACCGGTAAGACTCCAGTGGTAAGCTACTTTAGATTGTTTGGTAGTAAATGTTATATCAAGAGGAGTGAACATCAGAGAAAGTTTGGTGCTAAATGTGATGAGGGAATATTCCTAGGGTATTCCACTAAGAGAAAAGCTCTCAAATGTTTCAACAATAGGACTCAAAGAATTGTTGAAATCATCAATGTTAGGGTTGATTAAAACTCTGAAAAATTAGAGGAAACCGACAGAGAGCATATAGGAGATGAACCGGTAGTAACCTTCTAGGAACCGGTTGCAAATCAACCCAGTACCAACAATTGTGTTCCTACACCGGTAGATGCTGATGAAGATGAGGATGATGAAGAAAAGCAAGAGGAAGCTATTAAGAACATACCTAGGTATGTCAAACTCAATCATGATCCAAAGCAAATCATAGGAGACAAATATGTAGGAATTCTTACAAGAAGAAAGGTTAGAGAAAGCTCATGTATGATCTCTGAATTTAAGCCTAAATCATTCAAAGAGGCACATAAAGATGATGAGTGGATGAAGGAAATGGAGGAGGAACTTTACCAGATGGAAAAGAATGGTACATGGTCTTTGGTACCTAGACCAGAGCATAAAAATGTCATTGGAACCAAATGGGTTTTCAGAAATAAGCTAAATGAGGATGGCACTGTGGTAAGGAACAAAGCCAGACTAGTATGTAAAGGATATGCCCAAGAAGAAGGAGAAGAGTATGGTGAAACCTTTTCTCCAATAGAAAGATTGGAAGGAGTTCGTATGCTTCTTGCATATGCAACTTTTAAAGGATTCAAGGTATACCAAATGGATGTAAAATCTACATTTTTAAATGGAATACTTGAAGAGGAAATGTATATAGAGCAACCAGATGGGTTTGCCCTATCAGAAGATAGTGACATGGTGTGTAGGCTACATAAAGCCTTATATGGACTGAAGCAGGCACCAAGAGCATGGTATGAACACTTGCATTCCCATTTTGTGAAGATTGGAATTGAAAGAACAAGTGAAGATAGCAATATCTACTTGAAATTAGAAGGAGATCAGATTTTGATCTGCGAAGTATTTATTGATGACATAATCTTTGGTGGAGATGACAAGATGAGTCATGACTTTGCAGATGAGATGAAAAAGGAGTTTGAAATGCCACTCATAGGGGAAATTAAGTTCTTCATTGGACTACAAATTTAGCAAATGAAAAATGGAATCTTTATTACTCAGTCCAAGTATGTCAAAGAGGTGTTGAAGACCTTTGGCATGGAAGACAGTAAACCGATTGGTACATGAATGGTGACCGGTTGTAAACTATCAAAAGAGGATGACTCAGGATTGGTAAATGAGAAGGAATACCGATCAATGATTGGTAAGTTGCATTATGTAGTGCATAGCAGAATGGACATTGCACATGCAGTGGGTATTACCGCTTAGTTTTAGCAAAGCCCAAGAGCATCCCACTTGGTAGCAGTCAAGCGAATTCTTAGATATCTGAAGGGAACTATTGACTATGGGTTATGGTATCCATACAATAATGATTTCAACCTGAAAGTGTTCACAGATGCTGATTGGTCTTGTAATGTAGATGACCGAAAGAGCACAATCAGTGGTGAATTCTTTCTCAGTGGAAGACTGGTCTTATGGATGAGTAAAAAGCAGAGTTGTATCTCTCAGTCTATAGTAGAAGTGAAGTATGTTGCAGCTTTTATGAACTGCACTTAGACTATTTGGATGAAGCATGTATTGAATGGTTTCAAAGCTCCTATATTTGAACCGGTAAGTATATTCTATGACAATACAAGTGCAATTAACATATCCAAGAATCTGGTTTTACATTCTAGAACCAAGCACTTTGAACTCAAGTATCATTTCTTGAGGGAAAAGGTTCAAAACAAAGAGGTGGTATTGGAACATGTTTCCAGTAAGGAGCAGTTAGCAGATATATTCACCAAGCCTCTACCAAAGGCTACTTTTGCCTATCTAAGAGGTGAGCTAGGGGTGTTGCCCCTTCAAGAGGTAATCTAAAGGTTTATGCTCCACATCAGTTAGATCTTACTTTGCTATATCTTTTTAGGATTGATGTGTTGAAGGATGCTACTCCTCAGGGGGAGTAGCATAGTGGAATAGGGTAGCTTGTGCCTCCACTTTGGTATTGTTGTCAAAGGGGGAGAAGATGTGAAGTGGAAAAGATATCTATAGTATTAAGGAGAAGATATGATGCAGAAAGAGAGATATCTTTGTATATTGCAATCAATGCCAAAGGGGGAGATTGTTGGCATATGTGCAAAATATGTTGACATGATGATATTGTGTTGTCATTGATGTCAATATGCTGAAAGAGAACCAGTAAATATGCTGAAGAGTGAACTAGTAAAATGATGAAGAGTGAACTAGATTATTGAAGGTAAGCAACTAACAAATAAAATCAGTATGATGTTGTGAACCGACATATTTGAAAAAGTGAAGCGGTATGCTTGTCCAAGTGAACCAGTATGATGTTGTGAACCGGAACCGGTATGTCGGAATGAGAACCGGTATAAGGAATGTTTTGTATCTAGGGTTCATATGGCATAACTACCGATTGGTAGTCTCAGCTTTAGGGTTTTCGGTTGAAGTGTTTCGAGCCTATGTGTTTCAACCGATGGCATTGTGTGGTGAGTTAGCATTGTAATAGAGATCAGATCATGTTGGCACATCAGCCTCGTGCACGTGAAGGATCTTGCATGAAGGAGATTGATCCTATCTACCTTGGGAATGTGCAAAGTCTCTGCAAATGGTGAATGCGTGATGGGTTATCAGCTCCAAGAAGCGGCAAAGAATGAACGATGGAGAATGTCTTGAGATCTATTCCAGACCGTTGTATTCAAATGTAAATTGTTCAATGGTCAGGATTGAATCGACTAAATTTCTCAACCTAAGTGTTTAGGGTTTAGGGTTTATGCTATCGACCTATTTGTTTCCTATAAGGTCGATGTGGTGTTTCATGCTAAGATTGTTGGCAAATGTTGTGTGTGTATCTATGTGCAGAGATATGTGATTACTGCTAGACTAGTTGAGAGGATTGATACCTACATAGTGTGTGTGCAAAAGGAAGGAACTAAAGCGGATTTACATTGGCATTGAGTGCTATTACCAGATCATTGTAATACATGTTGATCTCTAATCACTTCAATAGTTGGAAAATCCCTTAATAGGGTAGCTTTAACCAACTTGTTGTAAATCCTTTAACAGGGTGACTCAAAGCCTTTGAGTTCATAAAATCCTTTAACAAGGTAATCTCTACCAGGCTTTAACCCTTAACCGAGTATTCTAGCCATCCCTTAATCGGGTGATCCCTAATAGGATCGGTTCCTAATAGAACCTATTGTAACAGTCTTTAGCCAGACTAGGCTTCTAACAGAGTGAACGTTTAAAGAGTTCAAAACAGCTTGTGGGTATTCATCCCCATCGTGGTTTTTACCAGTTGGGTTTCCATGTGAAAAATATGTGTGTCATATGTGATGTCTTTCTCATGTGATACTTTGTTGCTTTCTGTCAAGTGGTGAATCATGTTGATCTAGCAAGTTATTATATCTCTGATGATAGATTATCTATTTATGCATAAGGACAAAGTGGAAATGAGGGAGTAGGTTGTATGAAAAGCTAAGAAGATTGACCGGTTCATGTCTTTCACAGTTGCACTGTGTTTAACCAGTAGTAATCTGGTTTGGACCCGTGTTAGGGATTGCTAGTAGTTTATAGTCTACAATCAAACCAGTTCAAGAAAAGTTTTTGTGTCTGTACTGATTCACCCCCACTCTCAGTACCAGTTTGGTACTCACTATTCATCACTGAGTTATCAGTATGTGCATAGGTTCTATGAGCTCAAATAGTATGCCAGGATTGGTAATGATGAAGCTATGCTTGTCGAACACTTCTTGAGGGGGTTGAATGACCATACTAGTGGAGGAGTGAGGGTGTTTGAACCACCTTCAATTGAGATAGCCGTGGAGAAAGCCAAATTGGTTGAGTTGAACTTTATCCATGCACTTGGTGGATAGATAGGTGTGAAGATAGGGAGTGCACCTTCCAGTGGGAATAGAGCTCAAGGAAATCAGTCTATCAGCTACACCATTTAGGATTCCTTAGGCACCCGCTAAGGGTGGATAGCAGCAGCAGTAGCAAACGTCGAAACCAAAATAGTTCAGGGCCAGCAAGGTGGCAACTCTCAATATAAGAAGAACATGAACTAAGAGAAGGGCAAATAGGGCCCTACAGGGCAGTCCTCATAGAATGCATCTCTCCCTAAGTCAGGGAAGTTTCCAACAGTCTAGTGAGTTGACAGGTAATAGAGGAGCTTGCTTCTCTTGTGGATAGTTTGGACATAGAGCTGCACAGTGCCCTCAATGTTTACACAATATAGGTAGTCAAAGGCCAGCAACATGTGAACCTACAATGGGTGATGCAGGGAGATCCCATAGAGTGTTTGCAGTGGTAGATGACCACCAAGCTGATCATTAGGGTATAGTCATTGAGGCAGCAGGTATGTTGCATGAAATCCCTATCTCTGTACTTTTTGATTTCGGTGCTTCAGATTATTTCATTTCTTCATCCATTGTGGAGAGGTGCGGACTTACATCTACTAAGCAGGTGGATAGGTGGCAAGTAGAGTTGGCTATAAGTGTCCATGTTTCTATAGATACTTTCATTCCCAGTTGTAAGTTGGACCTAGGAACCATAGTTACCTCTGTTGACCTTCGAGTTATTCCTTTGGGTTCTTATGGAGTTGTATTGGGGATGGATTGGCTATCATCTCATAGTGCTAGTGTGGATTGTCACAATAAGATAGTGGAGTGTTTAGATGACCTTGGCAGAGAAGTGGAGATTGTTGGAGTCCAGAGGCTGATATCCCTATGTATGATCTCCGCTATGCAACTTAAGCGGTGCATGCATAGAGGGTGTCAACTTTTTGCAATTACTCTTGAGGAATTGGATGAGTTAGAGAGTTGAGAAATTACTCTTGATAGTCACACTATTCTAAGGGAGTATGCTGACGTGTTTCCATTAGATATTCCTAGTATGCCTTCGAAGTGAGACATAGACTTTTGTGTCGATTTGGTTCTTGGTGCAGAACCTATTTCGAGAGCTAAATATCGGATGACTACTCAATAGTTAAGTGAGTTGAAATTGCAGATAGAAGAATTGTTGGCCAAGGGATTCATTCGTCCTAGTGTTTCCCTTTGGGGTGCACTTGTTATCTTCGTTAAGAAGAAAGATGGTTCTCTTTGGTTATGCATTGATTACTAACAGCCGAATAAGGTAACCATTTGGAATAGATATCCATTGCCTTGTATAGATGACCTTTTTGATCAGGTTAAGGGAGCCAAGGTGTTCTCTAAGATTGACCTGAAGTCTGGATACAATCAGTTGTGCATACAGGATGCAGACATTCATAAGACTGCATTTCATACTCGTTATGGTCACTATGAGTTCACAGTGCTACCATTCGGGTTGATGAAGGCGCCTTCAGTTTTCATGAGCTTAATGAATGGGGTTTTTCGCACCTACCTTAATCGTTTTGTCATGCCCAAAATTTAGGGCAAGAATAGGATAATTTTTTATTTTATTTTACATCAACACTTAAAACATATAAATTGCAAATAAGAAATGCCCTAACATGTTTGTCTTAACTATGTCTAGAGTTAACTTTATTCCACTAACAGAATTAAGAAAATAATTATTTAAATCAAATGCATAATACTAAATTAATTATTATTTTATCTCTTCAACTTAATCCAATAGAATAAATTAAATCCAAAGATCTCAATTGATCGAAAAAGGATAATATAAATTTCCAATAGTCATAAATAGCTTTTAGGGTCTCCATAAAATTAGTCTTAGCACTTAGCTAGCAAATGTCTATATTTAATATTATCAAAAATTAAAAAGTGTTTAAACTAAATTGATCTAAAAGGTCAATTAAATTTAAAATGGAACATGTCCCATAAAGAATAATCTCATAAACCTATATCCAAGTATAATGATTTAATTTTAACATCATTCTTTTAAAATTTCCCATAAGTTTATTTAAAAACAATATTTGTCCTCTTGACTATAAAACACATATATAAAAAAAAAACACTTAATAAACTATTTAATTTTAAAAATTGCCTTATCCTAATAGATACTCAAACTCTATATGTTATTTTAAATATATATATATATATATATATATATATATATATATATATATATATATATATATATATATATATATATATGGTGTATATATATATTTATATATATATTATAATAGTTTCCAAATTTACTAAAACCTCCATGCAAACCCTAACCTAAATACATATTACAAGATTAACTCTTTTTTTTTAAATTATCTTTATCTTCCTCTTTACTTCCCTAGCCCTACCCGGGCTAGGGTTTTATTCCTTCTTGTTCTTTTTCTTTGTTGCAGGGCGAGCTCATGGACAACAGCCATGGCGGAGTTCGCAGGGTTTAAGGCAAAGGAGAGGCAATGTATATGAGGGGGCAATTGGAGACCGTGGCCTACTCCCCACAGGGACGGCGGCATCATCATTGTGGGTCGCCACCCACATTTGAGGCCGAAGCCTTCCACTGTGGGTTGGGGCCCACAGTGGCGGCTGCGGCCACCACTGGGGAGCCCGCGCCCACTGAACGAAGGGGCCGCCCTGCGGGAGAGTCCGCAGGGGCCGAGCCCACTCCAAGGCATAATTTTTTTTAATTTATTTATTTTTTTAAATAAAAAAAGATTTTAATGTGTTTTTTCTTAAAAAACAAGAAAATTAAAATATAAATTTTATAGTAAGAAATATATATATATATATACAAATACAATAAAAATATAGATATTTTCTTTTCAAAAATAAATATATATACATACATATATGTATATATTTTTTTATATGTCTATATTTTGAATGCATAACAAATTTAAGTTTATTTCATCTATGCCTTAGGCACAATTATTTTTTACCTACTTATCAGATTGTTCTAAAAATAACCAGATTTTAATCCCTTGTATTTTTTTTTTAAACATTAATTTACAAAGGAAATCAGAGATAGACTATTTAGCTGGAGTTTTATTTTCTACAATAAAAGCAAATAACAGATTTAACTAATCCTAAAACAACAACTATATTAAATTTAGGATTTATTATAAATAAAAGAAAAATGATTTAAATAAATTAACCCAGCTACTTTATTAAACTAAAAAAAATCATTTAAATTAACTATAGAGATTTGCATGTTAAATCTATTTAACCTTAATATGCATTTGGGCATTAAATTGATAGAGGTAAAGTACTTATTTTTCTTCTACTAACATACAAGCTTGCTTCTACAGTTCTTTCCATTATTTCATTATGCATAAAGAAACATTCGAACTTTTATTTTGAGAGTAACATGAAATGCAACAATTGATGTTCCAATAACTATAGGTAACCCATCCCAAAATAAACATTTCAGCCTTTCCATAATAACTTAGTAAAATGAAGCATTTCTTTAGGACATATTATGAATACAATATTTCAATAATACAAGTGGTAAAACACCCAATTAGTCTTTCTTTTCTAGAAAAAGAAATTTTAAATAAATAATACATTCTTTTCAATAAATACAACATGCAACTCTGGTGTACAAATATGCAACTGAATATAGTGTCTCTTTTCCTATTCTCTTTTCTGCAAATCAAGAACGAAACAACAACTTCTAGCTTGTCCCTTTTCTTTTACTTCCAAGAAAGTTTCCTACAAATAAATCAAAACTATGACCATGGAGTGCTCACCTCCCAGCCTAGGCTAACTGGTAGCCACCCCCGAGCTCAGAGAACCAAACCCTAGACAAGTAACAAACATGCAAACACAGAAGACAGAATACACACAAACACAAAACACACTCCCGAACCCGGGCTACACTCCACCACACATTGGTGATGTCTTTTCAAGGGTGGTAGTGCACCAAGTACCCTGAGGAGACTGCAAGTATGGTAAAACAAATAGCCACCTCATGGAAAACCAATTACACCAAGTGTAACAACCCCACATTCCTTATGCCCCCCAAGGTATTCATGCCTTATTTCCCTCCTTATGACCCCCAATGCAAAAACAAGCCATGCAGCAAGGGTCACAATAAAATCCCATGTGATCACTCTCATAACGAGAGCCTCTCACTCGATGGTTGTCACTTCTACCACCTACAAGACCCTCCTCTCTCTCAAGAGTAGGAGGTCTTGATTACTCCCAAAACACATACATGGCATAAGCATAAAACACCAAATAAATTTCTAAGAAATACATGCATAGAAAACAATCTTTTACACAACATTTCTTTCAAACCATATGCAATAAGAAAAAATTATAAGCAAACTCAAACCAACCCTAAACTGTCCAAAGGTATCCTAGTTTTGTTGAGGATGAGCAACCCAATTCCACGATTCTTCTCTTTCTACCCTTAGCCAAATTCTCAATCCAAAAATCCATCTTTTTTCTTTGCAAATTTCTTTTATCTCCAAAAATGGAGAGTGGGTGATTACCCCCAAAATCTTTCTTTCTTGCTTAAGAAGACACTAGTCTGAGTTCTCTCAAGTTTCTAAAACTGAAAAGGAAAGTAAGGTAAAATGGGAAAGGTAACTCTCATTCGAAAAGGAAGGTCTTTAACTTAGTTCAAGTCTTCTAGTTCAATTTTAGCACAACTTAGAAAAGTCAATTTTTGGGGTATCTAAAAGGTCACATGGGATTAGAGAATTACCTAAAATTACCCCTAACCCTTAGGTATACCTTATGGGCTTTAGGAAACCCTATTAAACTACCCCTAGGTGTCCATTTAACCCTTTTTTAACCCCTCTGAAGTTTATTTTCGGGTCAAACCTATGTTGACCATCCCGAAGATTCTTTACCCAAGGCATTTATGGAAATCACATCACATAAATTGAAAAAGCTATAGTTAAACAATTCCCACCAAGAGACAATTTAAAAAATTCAAACATAAATCCACACATGTGTCAAGTGACACAAAGAAAATACTTTTACAAAATTATACATGAAATTGTGTCTCTTGTGGGATTTACATAAATCAATTAAATAACACTTAACACACATGCATCATTTACTATTACGAATAAAATACGACACAAACGAGGTGTTGTCTCTCCAAATAGACAAACCCTGGTTTTACGAACATACATAGGTCTAGGTTTGGTTCTCCATAATATTTCCATGGTCACATGAATATCTTTTCTTCCACCACTCAAATACACATTAGTAATTTCCAATAACCTCGTATAATATTAAACACATGAATTAGAATACACACCAAACATTTCGCATACAATTTACATTTGAACAATTCAATATATCTCATATGCAATTAAATCCACATAAGCAATTATCATAATTCTCATAATTTTGGTCCACACATAAAACATACATCTTAACTCTATCATCCTAATTAAAGTCCTGCAAATCCAATAATGACATACCTCATCTCCAATTTATCCTATTCTAGAATCATGTAGAGTTCTTTATCGTAAAGCATATAAATGAATCATCAACATTCATCCATGTTATCCAATCACGAAATCATATAAGTTCTACATCTAGACATAGCTGACATACGTTAAATCAAGATTATCAAATCAATGGATCTTTTAGGATTTCAAATTCATAAAACATCAAAATGTACACCACAAGGTGCGATTACTCTATAACTTGGTTCAATTACTTTTCTCACAAACCTATTTGCCTAACACAGTCCATTTTATTGAATTATAAGGCATTTATTAATAGGGTCAAACATGGTCAACTAAGTTAATCAAAGCTTGGTTTGGGGAAGGCCTTACATCCTCCTCCCCCTAGAGTTCGACTTACTCCTGGAAGTCACATGAGTAGAATTACGAAGTAGGGACATAACATTTCCCACATTTTCTATGAGTTACTCAGAATCTTAACTTGCCTACTAGAAGGATGAAATACCAAAATTAACTTATTAGTGTAATTAACTTACTATCTTCACAAGGTTAAATTCTTAGTATTTTTATTACATTTCCCTTCGATCTCAAGTAGGTGTTTGCAAAGTTCTATCTTTCAATGACTTACAATATTGTACCCTCCAAATCATAATTCAAGGTTACACATATAGAATTTTCTAGGAGTTCTACTTTGTTTAGGATTTGTTTAAAAGCATGTTTATCCTACTGTATTCTCATCCATGCATGTTACTTAAGAAAATTGACATCACACTTAACCACAACGAATCTACTTATTCTACATTCGAGGCACCTCATTAGGGTGTTAATATAATATTCGCAAAATCGTCCTAGGTGCATAATTTCTTCCAACTTTCTTAGGTGACAAGGCAAAAACAAATTTAGGTTCTTCAATTCTGCCCTTATATAGGGTAGTTTTCTACCACTAGGAATTAAAATGTCTTTATATTTCTAGGCTCCAAGGTTTAAGTTTTATAGGGAGCATCATTCGCCATTTCCAAACATTAAGGTACACAACAATCCCATTCCAAGGGAGTGATGGAAGTTATTAAAACTTATTTTAGATATCATCCACGCAATCATCTCCATATCCATGCCAACTTTATCAGTCGACAATCATTACTTTCACAATTCATTAGGTCTAGGTCACACTATTGTTATAAATTTTCTCTTTCAGATTACTCGCAATTAATTTTACTTAGGAGGATATTCCTTCCTTTATCTTAATTTGATAAAACACCTTCTTTGTTAATTCTTGTGCCTAATTTCACTCCTTGCGGTATTGTCCCTTGACACGCTATCAGTGGTTCCATGAACATGATAGATATTACCAAATCACATCACTAGGGCTAGTTATATCAACCATCAAAATGACCACCTGATACTTTTCAAAAATACAAGTTACTTCTGCCAAGTCCAATAAAAAGAAGAAAAATGTCGATAATTGAAAAATATTAAAACTAGAAACATGGCAAGTGTCATAGTTCATATAAAAAGAAATATAAATTTATTGGTCCTCTCTTCATAAACATAATAAATAAAAAGAAAGTTCTAGCCCCAGTGTCACAATACTTTTCAAAGAAAATCAAAATTAATGTTGAATCAAACTCGAAACAAGATGACCATTCTAGCCATGCTATAGGGAGTAACCGCAACACATCACCCAAGATCACGCCTCCTGAGTGTGTTAGGAAGTGATTATTAGATGTTTGAGATTTTAGATTCTTTAAAATCCTTATCGATTTATGAAATAAATTCTTATACACGAGATTGCATTCATTTTTTTTAATAAATCATGTTCCATTTTAACCTTCGCGTGCTTACTATTTCAAGCAACACTTTCCGACATAATCCACTATCTATTCATGGTTATTAACATCCTTAATTATATTCTAACAAGTGTTTGCACTAACTCTACCATTATGCGTCCATTCCGCTTGCACTAATCCTTTTGAACACTTAGTTATACGCAATCTATGCTTAATTAGAAGTTAAAGCTTAACAAGCTGATCCAACGAAACCTTAGGTCTTGATAAAACTCCTAGGCGATAGGATTAAGAAAATTACTAATGTAACAAATACGATAACTCCTATTCTCAAGTGGATCGAATAAATTTAATAAGGGCAATTATAATTTCACTCAAAAGACTCTTTCATTATAGTTGTGTTTAATAGTACATAATTAGGTCATCTTCTACTAAATAGACATTGTATATAGTTACTTGGTTCAATATCCATTATTTAATAAATATCCAGTTTCCTCCATCATGTTAATGCATCCTTCCTTAATAACTTAATTTATTATGGCTCCTATTAATTATCTTAATATGCTAAAGCTTGATTCAATGATACATGGCAACTCAAGTATCGACACTTTCATGTCTTACACACTCGGTTGATAGTTTGGTACAAAATTGACACTTGTTTACTTAGAACCACTAAGGATTTGTATAATGTAATCATATAATTTTACTAGGGACATCATTTTTTTTTCTTAGCATCTAATGCCAACTCTTTATATTTTCACCTCCAATATGCACTTGCCTTCATTAGGTGGGAGCTTGTTGCCAAAATTACTAACACTTATGGTTAAGAGCCATTTGGGGTGGAATTATTGTTAAGTAAGGTCAATAATGGTTGACAACAATTCCAACCCACACATTTCATGACATAATTCAAAGAGTGGACTTATTCTCTCCTACTTTACTTAAGCAACTTTGAAATCAAGGGGGTGTGCACTCGAAAAGTGGCCAACACCCATCCTTTTAATTAAAATTTAGTAAAAAGGTAAGTTATCTCATTCCATATTACTTATTTATATTTACTTACTAGCCAAATCCAGCATATCACACCTTTGATCTCTTCAATCTAAATAAACCATCTTACCATCCTAATATCCAGCTACCCATTTATGGTATAACATAAGGATGTCCAATAATTACCAATGTCTTAGGACTCCCGTAACCTTCCTAGCTCTCCCTTTGCTAACCACATAATCTGGTTCCTTATCAATGTTCTCATAAAATATTTTCTACTGCCAACTAATTCTCATTAAAACTTTAGTATTATATTATCATTATACAATCTTTCCATAAGCCATTTCTATCCGCACGTTACTCCATCCTTACTTAATGTGTTTTGTGTACCTTTACATTGAGTGCCATAATTGGCAAAACTTCTTCGATGGTGCCTAGTAGTTAAATTGTGTTACATTGTCTTGTACCTAGCGACTAAACATGATTGGGTTGCACTTTCCTTCTTAGTTTTTGAACGACATCTAGTTACACATTCCTAGATTATAGGATCCTAATAATTTTACACTCCTTGCACTTCAATGGGGATTTTTCGTATGATTCCTAAGTCAACTCTATTCTCTCTTCCATTATTTACTTTCTTCAAGATTATCTTCTCATAAAGGAACTAGTTGAGGTTTTACTTGCTTGTTCCCCAATTATATAACCCCGGATGTGTTGTCTTCAAAATCTGACTCACTTCAACATCCTTATAATAAGATGATTAAACTCTATGCAAGAGGAATGTTAAAGGGAAGGAAATTCTTAGGACAACATATGAAAAGGTTTGATTTAACCTTCTACATTTTGGACTTATTCATAGTCTAGGCGGGTATACCTTTGTGAACTAGATTCACACTTTCAAAAGATAAATCCACAGCAAACCAATCTAGAAAACCAGTGGATCTATTCACCTTGGAACTAACTAAAACAAAGGAATGAAAATTATACTCATATTCAGTATTTTGATCAATAAAACATGCAATAGACAACCTTGATCGATACCGGTGCCTTATCCAAGGTCACAGAGTCACCAGAATTCAAACAATACTCCCCAAAAAGAATATCTCCACATCCCATTGGCTCGGCCTCTTTTAATCCCTATATATATGCCTACCATACAAGAGAATTTATACATATCAAATCAAAAATATGCTCATCAAGATTCAAGATGTCTCACAAGTAATTTACAGGTAGAAGTGATCCTTGCATATTTAATTTCCCTCCTAAAGAGAAAAGCTAACAAACACATCTACTGAAAGTTGCCTTGCAACCCCTATTCAAACAAAATAACCCTGGATTATTCAGTATGAAACAGTAAATAAATGCAAACACATTTGAAGATGACACAAAGCTTTACTCAAAACTGATGGTCTGTATATTGATATTATCTTCAGAAAAGTATTACAAGAAGCTTTTGAATATTCCCCTTTAAACTCAGAAAAGCTCAAATAAATTTCTGCAGCATTTTCTTACAATTCTTTGTGATCTCTCTCTCTAGTCCTGGTATCCATTTATAACAATATGGATGAACAAAGCTTCAGACTTTCCGAGGAGAGTTTGTTACAATCATTTCTTTCCAAAAAAAAAGTTATAATGCCTTTTACAAAAACAGCTACAAGTTCTTTTCGGCCTCTGCAGCTTCTTCAACAGGCTGTTCGATTGCAACCTCTTCTACCTTTTCAGGGGTGCTCTCTAACTATTCTGGATCATGGGTGGCATATTTTTTTGTCCACTCATCATACACATCATCGGTTGGCCATGAGAAATTAATCACTTTAGCCTTGGCCTTGGTCAACCTTTTCCAGGAGTTTCTCATCTTGTTGACATCTGAATTGAGAAAACCATAATGTGACTTAATTTTCTCTATCTCCTGTATTGTCACAACAAAGAAGGAAGCATCATCTAGATCAATAATTCCTTTAATTCTTGCTGACAGTTTGGCTTCTACCTCCTTAAGCCATATTTGTTTGTCCTTCAGTTGATCTGGGCTAACAAAAACTTCTGGGAGCAACTCAAAAACCTGATCAGCATATTCTTTTTTGCACAAGTTAACTTTCCTATCAACATTATCCACCCCTACTACTAATTGTACTAAATGTTTAGTGATGTCACAAGTGGATTTAATGATAGGATTGGCCCTTGTTTCATCATAAGATGCACACATAAACTCCAAATCTTGCTCTCTAGGCCTCCACTTGTCAAAATGGCCTTATCTCCCCTGAGCTCATTCCATATATCCAAGATTTTACCTACATTATTGTATAGCAATGAGGCATTCACGGTATCTGCAAAGCTAGTGGCAGTGGCCTTTACTCTATCCTCATACTTCTTCGCATACAGGGCTTCAGCCTATTTTAAATTCTCTAACTCTTGAGGAGTAATCTCAATCATTTGGGAGCTAGAAGGTGCTAGAGATGGTGGGAATTCAATGATAGGGCTAGTAGGTGGAGGTCTGGCAGGAGAAGAAGAGATCATCAGTGTTGAGGATTCACCTTGATGATACTGTCCTGCTAGTTGCTTCTACAATTTAGCAATGATGCTATCTCTATTCCTTACCTCTTCTTGGGCATTAGTGTAGGCTTTTAAAACTGTCTCTAGTTTAATCTGGAGATCTGCCTTTTCCTTAGCCTCCCTTTCTGCTATTGCAACACTAAATTTTGCAGTTTCTAGTACAGTGCCAGCAGCTTCCACTACCCTAGTTGTTTGCACTCTCTTCACCATCATTCCTCCAAGATAACCTGACCTTGAGGTATCCTTCTTCTTCTTATTTTCATCTCTTTTTAGAGACCACATGACTAATGCAGCATTGTCTTTACTGAAAGTAACTCCCTCCATAGGTTTGGTCTCCTTTCTTACTGCTTCTAGGACTAAAGCATCTACTATGTCCCATTCAGGGAGAATGAGTACCCCAGCCTAAGCCACCATGTCTCTTCCTTGTTGAGGAGTGATGGTCTTAAATTCTTCAACCATTTCTTGCTTTATTTCTTCCTCAACTATAGCTGGGTCTTTATGAGGTTGCTCACCCTTTCTTTTCTCACACCTTGCGTTGTATTTGTCAATGCTCTGCTTCCACACAAATTGCATGAATGCTTCTAATGTGATGAACTTGTCATCAGCCAAGAAATCTTCATAGGCTCACTTGATCTTAGGATCCCATTCTTGGCCTTTGAATTCATTGATGGTGATATTCATTTCAACAGCTAAGGGCTCTTCTGGCATTCCTTCCTCTACTTTATCATAAGTGTAGGCAATTTCTCCTAAACTGCCTAACTGCAATAGTTTCTTAGCTGCTGCTTGTTCATCTCCTATATGGATAGGTGATTGAGATGGGGAGTACAAAGGTTCTTCAAGTTGTACCTCTTTTCCCACTCTTTGTTTCTTTGGGCTACTAAGGATGTCGATGACATCATGTATCTTCCTCTTTCCTTTAGAGGTAGAGGGCTCCCCTGAAGTAGGCATAAGCACACTGTAATTAGATTTCTTGTGCAACATATAATCACTGGGAGGGATTTCTCTAGCAGATGCAGACCTATTCAAAATCAGTTTTGCTTTCTCAGGGTTGTTCTTGATTACAACCTACCTCTTTTCTTTTAGTGTT
Organism: Cryptomeria japonica; assembly: GCF_030272615.1. Taxonomy (NCBI): domain Eukaryota; kingdom Viridiplantae; phylum Streptophyta; class Pinopsida; order Cupressales; family Cupressaceae; genus Cryptomeria; species Cryptomeria japonica. Next base: position 147,857,081 of record NC_081409.1, on the reverse strand, counting down.
TGCATCACCTCCTTAAAACTAAGAATCAAAAACTTCATCTTCTCTGCAAAGGGGTGAAAGCTAGACAAAGGGTCATAGCTTATGTCAAAATGGTGCACCAAGTCAGAGGCCTTTTTATAAGCCACCCACTTTTCCTTTCTCAACTCTTGTTCATTTAAATCAAACTCATTTCTAATGAGGTCTTCAAGAAACTAAAACTGGTGGGGTTTAGCCTTGCATATTGCCCTCTTCCTAAACATTCCATTGAAGAAGTCTTCAGGGTCAACACACTGGGAGACTGCACTTGATAAATGATATGGCTGAAGAAAATCTTCAAAACATTTCCAACCTCCTTTGGTTATCACAAAATGGTGTGCCATGGTAATTGTAGGGAAAATGGTCCCCTTACCTCTGCCTGTCAATTCTGCCTCCTGCACAGCACCAATCTGCCTAAGAATCTCTGCAATTCCCACTTTAAGGGGTACCTGTGAAACCATATATTCTGAAAACTGTGGAAATAGGGTATAAGTAGATATCACCCCAATCGTGGACAATTTTTATGTCCTCTCCAAATTCTTGTGGCCTAATGAATTCCAAAAGCACCTTAGGAATTCTTGGATTCTCCAAACAAATAAGGGTCCTAATTTTTGATGCAAAACATTTGTCAAACCTTAGAAAACTTGCATCTTCTCTATCCCATGATAGCACTGTGCTCCATAATTGCACTGGCATCTTTTCTCCATCCTTCTCTTTCACAAGGTCCATCCCACTTGCAAAATAATCACCACCCTTGAACAAAAACAAATGCATAAGAAGGGAATACCACCCAAAAGGCCTATCTACTTTCCCATTCTTGATCCCTATCAATCCATTATGGATAACATCAATTATAAAAGAAGCATAATCAAAAGTTATTGCCATAGAAGGATTCAAAATCTGAGCAACCATCAGCATGTAGTGAGTAGGCATACTTGCCTCAGCATCCTCCCCTAGGATTTGGCAGAGCGACCAGTATAATCCTTTAGCCCTAAGGGTAAACAAAGTTAGAGAAAAAGGTTCTTCAGTGATAGGTCCCACAACTGTCAACCCGCCTATCTTCACAAATAATTCTTTGAGAGGCCCATTCCTAAGGCAGTTCCTTTGCACACTATACACTTGAGCTAATGATTTAAAATCAATAGGCTCCAGAAAAATAGTGTATTCACTTAACCCAAAGGCATTCCTGAATTCCTCATCATTAATCTCAATGAGGGTCTTCCCGCTGATATCCTTAACACTTCTTGAAATTGGGTCATAATTATGTGCAATCTGGGTCAAAAGATCTACATCAAAGAAAACCCTAGGGACCACCAACTTTCCAACATCCAACTCCCATATACTATTCTGAGGGGCTGGAGAATTTCTCATGCTAAATCCAACCTTGAATAATCCCAACCTAGACATCCCTATTTGAGGGTCTCTTAACCAATTACCGTTATCATATAAACCTTCTCCTATTTTCAGGCGAGGAGCTCTCGGCACCAATTCTTTCATTTTGGAAGCCACATTTAATGACAATGTCAACTGTTCAAGGAAATCATCACAAATGGCCCTCTCTTGGTAATTGACCTTCCCTGAGAATTCCCTCTTAGGTGCCATCTCTTTAAACTAAGCAAGCAATCTAACAATCACCCTCAATTGTTCTACGACAAATCAAAATGTCAATTTAAAGCACACACAGTTAGAAATGATGGCCGAACAAGAGTATAGAAAAACCTGCTTTTACTCGAAGTAATTAGCTCTGCAACTGAAAAAATCCGCTCTGCAACTACTTCTTTGCAAATATTCTTTAGAATGATACCTCGGTTTAATTGATAGGAGATCCTATATGGCAGCTGGGCTCTTAACTGCGACATTGACTCCGCATGCTTTGGCCATCCCTTCAGAATTGAATTCATGAAAGAATTCAAAATTTTTGCTCCAATGGGTCACAACACCTGTGTATTTTCTCTTTTCGTTATTTTGCAAGGCATAACTTCTTGGCAATTTTGCTTCACGAAATAACGCCAGCCATTAGATCAAGACAAAGTTGATCTTCCTTTAACTTCCTGTTTTATTTGCCTTGGGGAACGCAAAACCTTTTCACCATTTTGCAGGGCTTAAAGCGCAAGAACTTTACCTTTGTGAAATAGCGCGGGCCGTTCGATCAAATGAGACTTGATCGATCTTTACATTCTGAACTTTTACCTTTCCATTGGGCCTTATTTCATTTCGCCATTTCGCGAGGTTTATCACGTGAGCATCTTTATTTTGCGAAACTACGCCAGGCGTCAAATGAGACTCAAACTGCTCGGCCTTTAACTCTCACTAGACAGTCAGCCTTTTCACTAACCGCGCTTCTACCCGACAGCTAATGGTTCTTCACTATTTCACAGAGCTTAATCTACATTTGACTTTAGGCAGAAAAATAGTGTGAACTATTGGATCAAATCAAAGATGATCATCCTTTAAGTGAGACCTTTTTCTTGGCTTGCTTACCCTGCTCTTCCTCTGGTTACCGGATACCACGTGGCACTTCAACCATTCACCTTGGGAGACTCTTTAAGCTTAATTCTGAGTCAACCACATGTTATAACCACTAGTTACACCTTGATACCTTTAATCTCTTTGGAAACCACGTGTTCAGATACACGTCACCATCTAGCCTGACACCATGATGAATGCCCTTTACTTTTGCCATTTTGCAAAGCATATCCTTCAAACATCTTACAAGTGTGAAATAACACCAGCCGTTAGATCAAGACAAAGTTGATCTTCCTTTAACTTCATGTTTTGTTTGCCCTTGGGAACGCAAAACCTTTTCGCCATTTCGCAGGGTTTATCCCGTGAGCATCTTACCTTTGCGAAATGACGTGGGCCGTCCGATCAAATGAGAATTGATTGATCTTTTCACTCTGAACTGACTTTGGCAAATGTGGGCCTTCTAACTCAACTCCAAACAGCTGGCATATAGTCATTTTCCAAGTTGACATGTCAATCTTTCATTTGTTGAGAGAAAAACATTAGGTTCCTCTGCATTTTTGCCACTTGTATCTGTCAGAACACCTTTTATCCCGTGGCATGACTCACTTCTAGGACCTGCCTTCTTTTAAACTCTCGGACCTGCCTCACTGACTGTTGCATTTTCTGCCACGTGCCATCATCTTACTCGCCTTCTAGACCAACCGGACTATCTGCTTGGAATGCCACATCATTTCGCCATTTCACAAAGTTTAACTATCGAGCCTTTTTATCTTGCAAAATAGCGCGAACCATCGGATCAAATTGAAGATGATCATCCTTTAAATGAAACCCTCGAGACAATTCCTCACATTTCGGGCCCCACCACCTTTTTGCCATTTCGCAAAAGGTATTTTACCCGCAAGTTCAAGCTGCAAAATAGCGCCAGCCGTTGGATGAAATCTAAGATGAACATCTTTTATGTGAGACCCTTTTAGCCATTTTGAACACAATTCCTTTTCGCCATTTCGTAGGTTTTAAACCACGCACAACTTTGCCTTGCGAAATAGAGAAAGCCATAGATTTTCCTGAAAGATGCACACAACTTAAAGGGCCCGACAACACTAGGAGGAAAATAAGTAAAAGGTGTAAAATTTTGTGATTAATTCACAAGACCGCCTAGGCAAATGACAAAGGGGGGGACACTTCTTACGAACCTGAGACCCATTACTTAAGTGGATAAAGTAACGAGGAATTAGAAACCAAGGGCTTTCAATATTTTGTGAAGATACTGGAGAATTTGAAATTAAAACCCTAAAAGCCCTAAGACCTAACACAGAGCTGAACCAACTGATAGTAGGTCTAATTCAAAATTTCAAAAAAAAAAGCCAACTTATGGGAAAGGAAAACCCATTTTTTAAACAGTAATAACAAGATGAACTTGGGGTTTATTGTAAATACATGTTTTTACCCAAGAAGTTCATGCCTCCTTTCTTCTTATCTAACAAATGCTCTTAATAAGAAATTTATCATGACCACTTTCTTAAGGTACCTAGTCATTTGGATAGGTTAATGCTTCTTTCGAATATTCACAAGAGTACCTCTTAACTCTCCTTCCTTGTTGTCTCGAATGGTGGCCTTGATCTTTTTAACCACCATAATTTCATATAGCTTAAAATTTTATTTTGAACTGTCTCGATTCTTATTTATCTTGTTTATGGTGCCTTCATCTTAGGTCTAACTATCTTGTTTGACTTGCCATATCAAGTACATATCTCGATTGATGGCATCCTATTAGTTTACCATTTGAGGTAGTTTACTGAAGAATTAACTCCTCATATTGATTGGACTAGGGAAATCATTGCATTTAGGTTCAAATTGAATGGTAACCTCATACGTACTAAAGAACTAAATTCCGTTAATAATACTGAAATTACTTCATATGAATAAATAGTTGAATATTTCGTAGCCTTTGGGGTTTTATTATGCCATAAACCTTATGACTAATAAGTTCAAATTTCAGGGCTTTTAGTGACCCTTGGAACCCCTTGAATTGATATTTGTTGATTTATTGATTTACAAGAATTTTTACTTATGTATCACTTTGTTACTTTCGCAAGTTTTCCACCTAGGTGTTATACTTCAAACCATAGTTTGTTTTCAACTAAGTTATGAATGCAACCCATGTTCACCAGTGTATGAACCTAGGGCTTTGATACCAAAATGTCATGCCCAAAATTTAGGGCAAGAACGGGATAATTTTTTTATTTTTTTTAAATCAACACTTAAAACATATAAATTGCAAATAAGAAATGCTCTAACATGTTTGTCTTAACTATGTCTAGAGTTAACTTTATTCCCCTAACACAATTAAGCAAATAATAAATCAAATCTGTAATACCAAATTAATTATTATTTTATCTCTTCAACTTAATCCAATAGAATAAATTAAATCCAAAGATCTCAATTGACCGACAAGGATAATATAAATTTCCAATAGTCATAAATAGCTTTTAGGGTCTCCATAAAATTAGTCTTAGCACTTAGCTAGCAAATGTCTATATTTAATATTATCAAAAATTAAAAAGTGTTTAAACTAAATTGATCTAAAAGGTCAATTGAATTTAAAATGGCATATGTCCCATAAAGAATAATCTCGTAAACCTATATCCAAGTATAATGATTTAATTTTAACATCATTCTTTTAAAATTTCCCATAAGTTTATTTAAAAACAATATTTGTCCTCTTAACTATAAAGCACATATATATAAAAAAAACACTTAATAAACTATTTAATTTTAAAAGTTGCCTTATCCTCATAGATACTCAAACTCTATATGTTATTTTTTTTTTAAAAACATATATATATATATATATATATATATATATATATATATATATATATATATATATATATATATATATATATATATATATATATATATATATATATATATATATATATATATATATATATATATATATATATATATGGTGTATATATATATTTATATATTTATTATAATAGTTTCCAAATTTACTAACACCTCCATGCAAACCCTAACCTAAATACATATTACAAGATTAACTCTTTTTTTTAAAATTATCTTTATCTTCCTCTTTACTTCCCTAGCCCTACCCGGGCTAGGGTTTTATTCCTTCTTGTTCTTTTTCTTTGTTGCAGGGCGAGCTCATGGATAGTGGCCATGGCGGAGTTCGCAGGGTTTAAGGTGAAGGAGAGGCAGCGTATATGGGGGGGGCGATTGGAGATCGCGGCCTACTCCCCACAGGGACAGCGACGCCGTCGCCGCCCACAGTGGAGGCCGAAGCCTTCCACTGTGGGTTGCGGCCCACAATGGTGGCTGTGGCTGCCACTGGGGAGCCCGCGCCCATTGAGCATAGGGGCCGCCCTGCGGGAGAGTCCGTAGGGGCCGAGCCCACTCCAAGGCATATTTTTTTTTTAATTTATTTATTTATAACTAAAAAAAAGATTTTAATGTGTTTTTTTTTTTTAAAAACAAGAAAATTAAAATATAAATTTTATAGTAAGAAATATATAAATTATCTATATATATATATATATATATATATATATATACATATATATATATGTATGTATGTATGTATGTATGTATGTACATACATACATACATACATATATATATATATATATATGTATATATATATATATAATCACAAATACAATAAAAATATAGATATTTTCTTTTTAAAAACAAATATAAATAAATATATATACATACATATATGTATATATTTATTTATATGTCTATTTTTCGAATGCATAACAAATTTTAGGTTTATTTCATCTATGCCTTAGGTACAATTATTTTTGACCTTCTTATCAGATTGTTCTAAAAATAACCATATTTTAATCCATTGTATATTTTTTTAAAACATTAATTTACAAAGGAAATCAGAGATAGACTATTTAGCTGGAGTTTTATTTTCTGCAATAAAAGCAAATAATAGATTTAACTAATCCTAAAACAACAACTATATTAAATTTAGGATTTATTATAAATAAAAGAAAACAAATTTAAATAAATTATCCTAGCTACTTTATTAATCTAAAAAAAATCATTTAAATTAACTATAGAGATTTGAATGTTAAATCTATTTAACCTTAATATGCATTTGGGCATTAAATTGATAGAGGTAAAATACTTATTTTTCTTCTACTAACATACAAGCTTGCTTCTACAGTTCTTTCCATTATTTCATTATGCATAAAGAAACATTCGAACTTTTATTTTGAGAGTAACATGAAATGCAACAATTGATGTTCCAATAACTATAGGTAACTCATCCCAAAATAAACATTTCAGCCTTTCTCATAATTTTGTCCACACATAAAACATACATCTTAACTCTATCATCCTAATTAAAGTTCTGCAAATCCAGTAATGACATACCTCATCTCCAATTTATCCTATTCTAGAATCATGTAGAGTTCTTTATCGTAAAGCATATAAATGAATCATCAACATTCATCCATGTTATCCAATCACGAAATCATATAAGTTCTACATCTAGACATAGTTTACATGCGTTAAATCAAGATTATCAAATCAATGGATCTTTTAGGATTTTCAAATTCATAACACATCAAAATGTACACCACAAGGTGTGATAACTCTATAACTTGGTTCAATTACTTTTCTCACAAACCTATCTGCCTAACACAATCCATTTTATTGAATTATAAGGCATTTATTAATAGGGTCAAACATGGTCAACTAAGTTAATCAAAGCTTGGTTTGGGGAAGGCCTTACATGTTTCATCATTGTATTCTTGGATGACATTCTGATTTTTTCTAGATCTGTGGAGGAGCATGAGGGTCACTTATGTCAGGTATTGCAGTGCTTGAGGGAAAATCAACTTTATGCCAATTTGGCAAAGTGTGACTTCTTCCAGACTGAGGTGAACTATCTGTTGGGGTATGCACACTCCAATGAGACATTGTAGGTGATTGAAGGTTTTGTCATTGATGGAAACCTTACAATCCTATGGCACTAGGAAGGCATTACACCGGCAAGATAGTTCACCGACATCAATGATCATACTCTACATCGGCACAAAGAAAGGAAGTATACCGGCATAGAGGCCGACAAGATTTTGTTAAATTATATTTTGTTTATTATTGTAAAAACTTTATAAGCTGACTTGGCATGTTGTAAAATGACTCTTATATATAAGAGAGATCATTGTAGACAATTTGTAAGTTAAGAAAGTGATCTAAGCGAAAGGGAAAAATATTAAGGCAGACCTATTATGCGAAATATAGGTTAAAGGGTTTATGTAAGAAGAAGAGCAACAACTGGTACTAGATCAGACATTATAGATGCTATTGTAAAGTAGTACAAGATATTGGATTTGTATAATCCACATTGTAAGTCAGTGAGACTTCCCATTGAGTAGTGAGCTCTAGGCAATTGGCCTTCCTACATGTGGAGGCCCCTCTTGTAAGTAATATTCTTGTATTGGCCAGTAAGTGGATATTGTGGGTCACAAATCCCACTGAGGTTTTTCCTACATTGGGTTTCCTCGTTAAATCCTTGTGTTATGGTGTGCTTTTCATGTGGATGTTTTTAATTCTGTTTATTGCATTATTTCTTGCATACTGGTACACTGTTACAATATGTTCTGCATGTTTTAAGTTGAGAAATTCTAATTACTAGTTAGATACTGATTCACCCCCCCCCTCGGCTCAGTATCTATGAGTTTCCTAACAACTGGTATCAAAGCCTAGACCTCTATTTTCAGAAACCTGATAGCTTGAGGAAGATCTTGACACTGGTAAAAATGAAAAATCTGATGAAGCAACTTGAAGGACCTCTCTCAGACTATGATACAGAAAAAATGAAAAATATCAAACTAGAAGATGATTTAAAGGTAGCTCAGGATATCATTCAGGCACTTCAAGAGAATCTTACTGTTGCAAGAAATAAGAGAAGAGAACTTTGTGAAAAAATGCAAAATGAGAATGATGAAAAAGAATCACTTAATGATCAGATAAGCAAGCTGAAACTGGAGAATATGACAGAAAAGAATGAGATGCAGGATGACTATGAGATTTTGTAAAGAAATTGAGGATAGGAAGAAGAATGAAGAAGAATTGACTAGAAGACTAAGTGATGCAGAAAATGAGAACACAAGACTTAGCTATGAAAATGATTTATTGAAGATAGATCTGATGCACACTCAGAATGACTCCAATGAACTGATGAGATAGAAAGAAGTCTTAGAAAGAGAACTAGAAACTAAAAATCAACATAAAGAAAAATTCAAGAAAAGCTCAGAGGAACTTGGCACCTTGCTGAAGAATCAAAAACCTAAAGGTGACACTTCTGGAATTGGCTTTGAAGTTGGTGAAAGCTCCGATACTGCAAACACACAGGATCACAGCAAACTGTTAAGGCAACCTAATGCTTATAAATTCAATGGAAAATGCTTTAACTGTAATAAGTATGGTCATAGAGAAAATGAATGTAGATCTAGAAATTATCAGAATATCAACACACCCACTGGTCAATGTTCAAAATGCAACAAAGTTGGTGACAACTCTGAAAAATTGCAGAATGAATGTGAGATGTTATGTTTGTGGAAGATTTGGACATTTATCTAATCAATGCAAAACACAAACTGGCATAGGTTATGGGAAAGCTATTCAGAAGAATAATGTAACTTGTTATGCATGTAACAAGATTGGGCATATTGCAAAATTCTATAGAAGTAAAGGATCACCGGTAGACAACAAAAGTTCTAGCTTGAAAGGTAAAGAAAAAGTTGAAGAGGTTAAGCAAGAATTCTCAAAAAAATGGATTAGAAAAGCTAATCTAAATATTGGGAATACTCCTCCACTGGTAGAACCAATCAATGCTTCACTGGCAAGACAAAGTGATGCTTCACCGGCAGGACAGAGCAGTGCTCCACCGATAGGAAGTTCTTCATCGAATTGAAGAAAGTTTCATTGAGGGTTTGGCAGTCTAATGACACATGTGCTATTATTCCCTCAGTTAGAGATGAGAAGTTGGAAATTACTTTATTACCGGCAGACAATGTTAAGTGAATACTTAACCGGCATGCATTTAATGTGGTAGATGGCAAAAAGACACTATAAATTTGAGGTTTTGGCTCTATTTCATTTCATTGAGATTTCAAACCTATGAAGAGTGCGAAGATTCTGAGCTAAAGCATTTCGAGCAAGAGGCAAGAACACTTCAAGCAATCATCCATCCTAAAGGTAGTAAAAGGTATTGTATCATGGCATCCACCTCTGCACTTGAATATATAGCAAACCCTACTATTGTGGAAGTTGTAAATAGACCTAGGCCTGTATTTCAATTAGTTCCCAAGGTAGCAAAGAAAGATGATACTTTAGGTGCTTTTTCTCAAATTCCTAAGGGAGTTGTTTATGCTGAAGACCCCAAAATTTACATTCACTGTAACATTGAGGAACTAGGAGATGAAGAGATAAAAACCATGTTTAAATCTATCATATGTGATGAATTCGACAATGTAAAAGATGAACATAAGATCATTGAAACCCTAGGATTTATAGAGATCCTTAGCATTCCTGAATTCCCCAAGGATGTGAGTAGGATAATCTTAAGTAGGGTACATGGTGAATTTTTCTGGTTAGATGCGATTCACAAAATGACCAAGGAAGCTGTGAAAGTTGTCACAGGGTTACCAACCACCGGTAAAAGGCCAGATAAAACTAAAAAGGTCTCTAATGACCTAGTTATAAACCTAACTAGTGCCACATCTGACAGAAGGTCCTTAAGAGTCAATGATGTAAAAGATACTAATGTAAGATTTATCAACATGATATTAGGATATAAAGCTACTCATGCAAATAGACTCAATTCAGTTTCAAGTTTATGCATTAAGAGTGCTTATGATATGGTCATGGATAATGTGAAGATTGATGTATGTGAGTGGTTGAAGGACGAATTAATTGACAACCTAGGCAAGATTAAGAAGGACAAGAAAGGAACTTTCAGGTTTGGAAATCTACTAGTAAACAAGTTCCCGGTATAGGCTACAAAGAACTTGGATATGATATACTGGTAGGTAAACAACTAATAGAACTATTCAATAATATGGGAGAAGATAAGGAAAATAATATCCATGATTTATTTCAAGCACCTAAGGCCAAAATGAAGAAAAGAATTAGATTATCACAAAAGATTGTTGACAAATATAAGGATGAAATATGCTTTGTAATCAAGAAGGATGAGATTTGGATGGAAGCAGTCATCCCTAGGACAATCTGGGTAACAGAGATGGGCTACGAAAAAGATGATCATATAATTGAAACTTATGCCAAAGCACTTCTGAAGCCCCTAAAGAACCTAAGGAAGAAATATTTGGTAGTGCAGAAACTATTGAAAGCCAAATACAATCTAAGAAAAGAGTGAAAAAGGTTGAGGCAGTTGTAAGAAAAGGTTCTAGGCAAGCAAAGGAAATCAAGGATAAAGTAATGGAACAAACTGGTATAACAGAGGATGAGTTAGCAGCTCAACAACCTAAAACTCAGCTATCACCAGTAGGCACATCTTCAGAGAATGACATGCCTACAACTTTCAAGAGAGTTGTAAGGAAAAGAGATCCCTCACCGGCAACCACACCCTCACCTAGGAGGACAAGACAAAAACAACAAGCAGTGAGATCTCCGATAAGAAAGGCTACAGCAAAGAAAAAGTTGACACCCAAAAAGAAGAAGAGAACAAAACAAAACTTGGCTCCTCTTGACATACTATTGAATGAAATTACAGAGGAAGGAAAACTGAAGACTATAGAGAAATTATATTACACTCTGACAGCTGATGAAAAAGAACAAGTAGAAAACAATGTTATATTGCATATGGATATGTATAAGAAATTTTTGATGGAAATAGTAGATGAAGTACCAGATGAACTATTTAAGAGATTGGAAGCAAGGAGACACGCAGTAATAGAAATTGACAAGAAAATAAAGATAGAAAAGCTACTTGTTGTATACCTGGTAAATTCACCCAAAGAAATTGATGATTTAATTGTTGAAGCCAACCGGTTAGTATTTTCTGCTGCACACCGACACATTGCTTTAATGGTTGGAAGAGTTAATGAGGTGACTGAGGAGACAAAAAATGCATGGGACATTTTCCTAGTGGAAAAAGAAAAACAAGAAGAATACATGAGCCACAAACCTATAAAGGTAAATCAAAAAGAAAGAGACAAGGGTAAAGGTAAAGTTGGTGGACCACCTAGTATCAAGGTTAAAGACAACTTACCCCCACCTCCTTTGATTACTCCACCGGTAACAACAACAGCTACAAAAGATCAACCGGTAGTTGAAAGTATGGATGTAGAGGATGTCAATCTGAATCCTGAAGTCTTATATACAGTAGATGTTGATACACAAAAGATCAACATTGTGGTAGAAAAAGATACAACTGATAAGACTGACATGGCTAGTGAGCCTCCGGTAGATGAGCAAACTGAAAACACACAAGAGAAACCGGCAGATGTCAAAGAGAAATAGGTAGAAACTTAGACTCAGACTGAGACAATGCAACAAATAGAGAAACAAACATAGAAAAGGGCTCTGGAATAGGAATAGCAATAGAAACAGGAACAGGTTCATGAGGAAACAGTGCCACCGACAACTGGAGAAGTAGAAAAACCATTGCTTAAGGAAATGCAAACACAAACAGACCTACCAAAGGTCAATACAAGCTTGGTTACTTCCACTGGCAGTACTCAGAATGTAGGTTCCTCATCATTAGGATACAAATCAACTAATGTGACTGAAGTACTTTTGGACTCAATTAAAAGGATAACAGATTGTAGCTCACAAGCATATAAGCCAATAGATGACACAATCCCAGTTTTGAGGGTAATTTCTCCTAACTGTAATAATAAAGATTCTTTAGGACAACTTGACACCTTGTGTAAATATATCACAGAGAACATTGAGAAAATAAAGGAAGAGACATTGAAGGACAAAGTAGAAATTGAAAATCAAAAATTCTGTGAAGATCAAATAAAGAAGTGTACCAGGGATTTTGACACACTTCTACCAGAACTGTGTAACTTATTGAAAGAGTACAAAACTTTGTACAAAGACACCTGCAAAACAAAAATTTTGACAGTAGACATAGATAAGAAGATGAGCAAGGTACATGATGAAATCAATACACTTGCAAATAATTTTGTTAACTCACCTGATACATTATCAATTTTGAGGAAGAATTAATTAAATTAGAAAGAGAAAAGGAGAGAATAGTGAATAAGACAAAGCATCTGAGATTAAAACTGAGTCCAAGATTGGACTATCTAGCATCATTGCGGAAGGAATTATTTAAGGCACTGATACAGGGACATAAATTACTAGTAGAGCATATGCAGTATCTCACCGGTATAGTTAAAAGAACAGAGATAGCAATAAGAGATAGTAAAAATTTTATGGAGAGTATAAACTTGATTTTGGCAGATCTATTTCAAATTGTAACTACCTAGTTACAAGGTTGAAACTTCAAACTCTACTAACATCTTGACAACCTTTGTCATTGATGCCAAAGGGGGAGTAGTGGTATGAGAAAATTCAAATATCACAGAAATCATATGCTTAGGGGGAGTACACATTTTTGGTAACATTTTTGGACTTCATATTTTTGGATACACTTTTGAAATTTCTCATGAGTGTTGCCATCAATGCCAAAGGGGGAGATTGTTGGCATATGCATACTCCAATGAGACATTGTAGGTGATTGAAGGTTTTGTCATTTATGGCAACCTTACAATCTTATGGCACTGGAAAGTCATTACACCGACAAGATAGTTCATTGGCATCAACGATCATACTCTACACCGGCACTCAGACCACCGACATTGGCACAAAGAAAGGAAGTATACCGGCACAGAGGCCAACAAGATTTTGTTATATTATATTTTGTTTATTATTGTAAAAACTTTGTAAGCTGACTTGGCATGTTGTAAAATGACTCTTATATATAAGAGAGATCTTTGTAGACATTTTGAAATTTAAGAAAGTGATGTAAGCGAAAGGGAAAAATATTAAGGCAAACCTATTATGCGAAATATAGGTTAAAGGGTTTATGTAAGAAGCAGAGTAGCAATCGGTACTAGATTAGGCATTATAGATGCTATTGTAAAGCAGTACAAGATATTGGATTTGTATAATTCACATTGTAAGTCAGTGAGACTTCCCATTGAGCAGTGAGCTCTAGGCAATTGGCCTTCCTGCATGTGCAGGCCCCTCTTGTAAGTAATATTCTCTTATTGGCCAATAAGTGGATATTGTGGGTCACAAATCCCACCGAGGTTTTTCCCATACCGGGTTTCCTTGTTAAATCCTTGCGTTATGGTGTTCTTTTCATGTGGATGTTTTTAATTTTGTTTATTGCATTATTTCTTGCATACCGGTACACTGTTACAATATGTTTGGCATGTTTTAAGTTGAGAAATTCTAATTACTAGTTAGATACTGATTCACTCCCCCTCTCAGTATCTGTGAGTTTCCTAACACTATCTTGGTCATATAGTTTTAGGATAAGGTATATGTGTGGTCCTTCAAAGATCCAAGCCATTGTTGATTGCCTAGTGCCAACCAATGTTTCAGAAGTTAGGAGTTTTCTGGGTTTGGCCGGATATTACCATTGCTTTGTTGAAGGATTTTCCTGAACACGACACCCGATTACTTCTCTTCAGAGAAAAAGGAAGAAGTTTGTTTGGTCAGAATAGTGTGAATTGGATTTTAGGACCTTGAAGGAACTCCTTGTCAGTGCTCCGATTTTGGCAGTTCCTGATCCATCTAGAGATTTTATGGTACGCACAGATGCCTCTTTGGAAGGTATAGGTGCAGTGCTTATGCAGGATGGACGTGTGGTTGCTTATGACTCTCACAAACTCAAGAACCACGAGTTGAACTATCTAGTTCATGATTTAGAGTTGACAATTGTAGTTCATGCTTTGGTTAGATGGTGGCATTTCCTATTAGGGCATCGGTTTGAGCTGCATAGTGATCACCGTAGTTTGTAGTATATATTCAGGCAATCGAACTTGAATGCTCGACAGCGAAGATGGATGGAATTCTTCTACGAGTATGATTTTGAGATTCATTATATTTAGGGGAATGAGAATGTAGTGGCAGATGCTTTGAGTCGTAGGTGGCATGAAGTTTCAATATTGTCCCTTGGAGTAGACTTGAGAGAGAGAATTCTAGGAGTTCTTCCTCAGGATACTTGGTATCAGGATGCTAGAGTTGTGATAGAGTCTGAAAGGCCTTTAGAGGGTAGATTTTTTGGATATAACCTTGAGGCAGATGGACTTCTTTGTCACCATGGACAGATCTATGTACTTCCTTTGGAGGGTCTTCGTGTTTTGATCATGACTGAAGCCCATCGTGCACCTTATTTGGCATATCCAGATGTCAAGAAGATGCATGTAGAGCTTAGACAGATTTATCATTGGGCTAGTATGAAACATGACATTACTAATTTTGTGTCGAAGTGTTTAGAATGTCAGCGAGTGAAGGCAAAGCATCAACACCCGGTAGGGCTTTTATAGCCTAATTTGGTACCGAATTGGAAATGGGATATCATTTCCATGGATTTCATTGTTGGTTTGCCTATCTCTTCGTGTTGTCATGATCTATTGGGTTGATTACTCACATCTTCGACAAGTCTAAAACCCTTAACCAAGTAGGCCTGACAAAGCCTATGTAAATCCTCTAACAAGGTAGTCTTTAACAAGACTTATCTCCTAACAGAGATCTAGATTCCTAACAGGATCTGTTCTGGTGAAGAACATTGTATGACCTTAACTGGTCTGACCTTAACCGGTCTGGTTTCTATTCTGTAGATAGTTACTTGTGAGTTTCTGCTCATCGTGGTTTTTCCCATTTGGGTTTCCACGTCAAAACATCTTGTGTTATGGTGATTGTGCTCTTGTGGGTGAATGCTTTATTTGTTGTTTGGTTTGAATTTTAATAATAATTCCTCGCATCCTATCTTGAGTAAGTTGCCCAGGTTACTCGTATGATCTCTCTTGCACTATTTCCTCTATTTTCTGGTCATTATACACATCATGCTACTTATCCTAAATAGAGTTGTTCCATTAACCCTATCTATCATGAGAATGTGAAAACTAATTTAAGAATATAATTATAAATATATATTTTTTTAGAATAAAAATATAAACAAACTCTAGTGAAACCATAAATATGACCATTAGTAATTATGTATAGCAATAACCGTGATACCCAAGATGCTATAACGAATCTAATGGATCAAAATTTGATGAATAAATAGGCATGTACCTCACTAAAGTTGAAATAAGAGTTTGGTTCCAAGTTCATCATCCTAATAGAATGATAATCCAAAAAATATCATAAGGCCAAATTATATTGATGCTAAACAACATGTAATCAGTGAGGCCAACCTTGGTCATAGTTGACAGATTGATTAAGGTTGCTCATTTTCTTCCTATTTGAGATTCCTATATGGTAGCAGTGGTGGCACGAGTCTTCTTGGAAGATGTAGTGAGATTTCATGGGATTCCAAGGAGGATCATATCTGATAGAGATCTTGTCTTTACCTCAACATTGTGGACCTCACTTCAACATGCTTTGGGGACTCAATTGAATTTTAGTTCAGCTTATCACCTAGAGATAGATGGTCAGACAGAACGAGTGAATTAGGTGTTAGAGGACATGCTTCACATGTATGTGATGGACCAACAGTCACACTGGGAGGATTATATCTATCTAGTGGAGTTTGCTTATAACAATGGATATCATAGCTCCATAGGTATGTCCCCCTTTCAGGCATTGTATGGTCATCCTTGCCACACTCCTTTGAGTTGGGATCGGTTAGAGGACATGGTGCTTATAGGGCCAGATATTCTTCGGGAGATGGAGCAGTAGGTAGAGCGGATTCATGAGCATTTGGTAGCTGCATAGGATAGGAAAAAGAAGTATGCAAATGCTCATAGGGTAGATCGTCAGTTTTCTGTTGGCGACCATGTGTTCTTGAGAGTGTGTCCATGGAAGAGTCCAATCCGTTATGGAAAGGGTTCTAAGTTGGTGCCTTGGTTTGTTGGACCTTTTGAGATCCTTGAGAGGATAGGACCAGTTGCCTACCATCTAGCCTTGCCACCAAGTCTATCCCACATCCACGATGTCTTTCATGTTTCATTTCTTCAACCTTATCATCCTGATGTGACACATGTTCTTGATTGGAACTCTTTGCAGGTCGAGGATGGGCAACTTTCCATGTAGCCCGTGCACATTCTTCAGCATCGGGATTTGATCTTCAGGGGTCGCACCATCGACCAGGTAAGGGTCATATGAGTCTCAAATGATGAGAGCTTGGCAACATGGGAGGATGCAGCGAAGATGAGAGAGCTGTATTCTTATTTGTTTTAGGATTCTAGGAGTAAGCCTAGTTTTGGGGGAGAGAATGTACTACCCCTACTCGTTTGAACTCATTAGACTCATATTTTATTATTGTTTGTTTTCAGTGGATACATTACCATGATATGTTATTCATATTTTTATGACATTATATCATGCTTTATCTGGATATGAGATGTATAATTTATTTGCAGTATTTTAGTACTTGTGATTTATGGCATTATATGGATTATTGCTATGTACTGACATTTTACTTTATCTATGCAATGTGTAATTATATGTTGTGTGTCTGCAAGTGTATTCAATGCAAGGGGACGATTTTCCTTCACTCGTTTCGGTGAGACAGGGAACGTCATGTTTCTCCTTCATTGGTGTGTATGTCGTGTTTTCTATATTGTATATATGCATGTGTGGTTCGGTGATGCAGGATATTGGAGGTACAAGTATTGGGTAGGTACGGGGTATCGTCTCCACCTGGCTTCACAAGTCTGAGCATGCCTTATATTTTCCGATGGAAGTGGAGGAGATAGTAGTTGACCCTATTTTACTTAGTTACACTCATGTGAGTGTCGTCAGTTGGTCGTCCAGTCAGTTAGTTCAGCTTTTGTATTTTGTTGTTTGATCTTTTTATGAGTGTTTACTTGATATTTGTTCTGTTTGTAGTGGATTTGATTAACTAATTAAGTTTATGGAGTTATCTCATAGTTGAATTATGTATGCATTGAGATTATAAATTTAATTAATTGAAAGAAGTTATTAAATTAAGTTGCAAGCTGCATGATATTAGAAATATATTTTATTTAAATTTTAGTGGAAAAATAAATTAGATTAGTTGCATTTATTGTTTCCTAAAATTTTAAATAAATAAAAGAATTCATTAAAATTATAGCATTCCTTTAATTTCTTTATTTAGAAAATTAATTAGAGTTGCATGAGAAAAGAAAAGAAAGAATAATGAGTTTTAATTATTGCATGTTAACTTATCCTTGATTAGAATATTAGAAAATAAAATAAAATTGCTTTTATTCTAAATTTAGGTTTTTGGGAAAAAAAGATATTCAACCTAGAATTTTAGTTTAAAAAGAGGAATAGGTCATTATTTTAGGATAGACAGGAAACAGGTCAGGAATTTAGGTGAAGAAATTTATTTGGAAGCTTGTTGAAAAGATTAGGGCTCTTCTACAAATTTCTTCCAGGAAAGCTATACTAGGTTGGGTGGCTTCTTTTGATTATTGTTTTTTTTTATAAATTTTTTCTATTTCTTTCATCTCTCTGAATGATGTGTGTAATAAGGTGTTTGTCAAATTTGAAATCTTGTTTGATTATTTCTTATTCTTGGTTAGAATCCATTACTAAAGTTAATTTTTGGTTATTGGAAAGAAATTATTTCCTGCGTGTTTGTGGATTTAATTTTTAGAGAATTGGGAGTTTATTATGGCAAATTTTGCCAAGATTTCTATTTTGCATGGAAATTTCAAGATTTGGGAAGAATGGGGTTTACCAGAGAAATCATTCCCTCTTGCTTGATTTTGTTCTAGTATTTGGCTATGGCAGTTTTTTAATTGTATCTCTGTGAAATTGTTATTTACGTTAGAAATAAATTTAATTATTAATTAAATGTATTGGGTTATGTATGTCTTTAAAAAATTAGTTTATTTGATTATTTAAAAAATAATAATAATAAATAAAAATATATTAAATTTTGTGGAAGTGAATTTTACTAGAAATGGGAAATTTATTTTTATGTTATTGACGGAAATAAATTTAAAAAAAAAATTAAAAAATAATAATAAAAAAAAAAAGTGGGGAGGCAGGTTGCCTGCTACCCACGGTAGCAGAGGCTACCTGAAGGTAGCAACTGCTGCCGTAGGGTAGCAACGCTACCCAAAGGTAGCGACTGCTACCTATGGCAGCAGTGCTACCCAAGGGTAGCGGCACCAAATGATAGCGTCTATTGCCATATAATATATATATATATATATATATATATATATATATATATAGTATTGTGGTTTTATTGTGTTATTCTGGAAATAAAAAGTTATTGTAATGTTAGTTCTTCACTTTATAGTTTAATGTGCTATAATTACATAATAATATATTTGATGTATATATTTTTTATTGCAAGTATATTATATTATTAATTATAATTTTAAAAGCAGAACTTAATTTAAATTATGGATATAAGCTATTTGGAATTACTTGTTAAAGAAAAATCATGAACATATAATTAGGGAGATTAATTTTCATGTGAATTTATTTAACCTTATTGGACAAATGACAAATTGATTTCTTTGTAGTTAAATTGTTGTATTTTCTTATCGTCTGGAAAATCTTTAATTGCAAGTTATTTATGCTTTTGGCTGTTTTAAGAAAAGATTGCCTGTATTAGGATCTTGTGTAAATGGTGTTCTTAGTCAAGCTTAATTTCATTGCAATTTTGGTTGTGTTGTCATTATGTTATATGTTTTTATATCTCCTTGGCCAGGTGTTGTTGTATAACCTTATTGATGTGAGCCATTGTGTGTTTCATCCAAATGGTCAATCTTGGGTTAGTGATTGTGTATCCTTCACCTGTGCTTTGTCAATATTAGTTATGGTTGTCTGTTTCGACATAGAGTTCTTGTAGAGAGAGAGACTTTTCCTGTTAGTGTCCTATGAGAGAGAGTGGCTTTCGAGTGGGGGCCGTTCTTGAAGTGGATGATAGGATAACCTGTCGAAAGTCAGTTAAAAAGTGATAACCTAATAATTGATTAGGGGGTGGGTAGAATAAATATTAATTAAGATAATGTACCTCGTGCATAGGTGTAGTGCTTGTACAAGGCTCATAATGCTACGAGAAGGCTTGGAATGGCAAACTTACCACCTTGTCTTCACAAAAGGATTGCTAGGGTCCACATGAGACTTAGTTGGAGCTGGAAGTCGGGAGAGGTTACCAGGATAGAGAGCTGGGACCTAGGATGCCTACCAGGGTAACCATCAAGCTCTGCAATGACACTTTTTCCTTAGAGTCACTAGTGTGTTGTGAGTTGAGTCACATAGATGTTTGTGGAATCTTGTAGTTCTTTTGTACTTATTTTACTTTGCTTGCTTGAGGGTTTTCTACTATCTCCTAGCACGGTGGGGTGGTTCCATTTCGAGATCACATGGTTGGGTGGTAGTGCCACTTCCCATCAGATGTTCTGGATTGTATCTTCGGGCGAGGAAAGGCTTCGCTGGTGTTTCTTGGTTCGTGGTTCATGGACCAGCTCATATTCGTGATCATTGTTTAGTTGAGACCTTGTGGTCATTGTATCAAACTTATATGTAACCTTGATATTGTAACTTTGTAATCAGTGGTATTATTATTGTAATATTATATCAGTGGAATGTATGTTAATTTAGTTGCTTGGACCTTATGTATAAATGATTTATGGATAAATTGAATGCAATAGAATACTTGATTTCTTTCATTATGGAATTTAGATGTATGTGTAGTTTTGAACTTAAGCATTTACTTTATCTAATTATATGGACAATTGGATTAACCATGGTGTTAATATAATCTACAATTAATCTTCGTTGGTAACCCTTAAGAAATCATGTGTTAGTCTTCCGCTATGTTATTAGATGTGCAATGGTTATAATTAATGCACTTAATCTGTAAAAAAATATATTTCACCCTTTAGTTGCCTAGTTGTGTTGTTTTCATTTAGGGTTCCTAGCGGGGCATTACATGTTATCAGCAGCAAGCGAAGGTGAGAAGAGAGAGAGGGAAAGTGAGAAGAAGAAAGGAGAGAACTCATTTAGAACCAATAGAGAGCAGAGCAGAGGGTGACTGGTAGAGAAGAGTGAACTGGTAGAGGGATTATTCATGAGTGGTTACATAATTCATTTGTAACTGGACTATCACTTTTGTATTTGATGATATTCATTATAGATCATTGATTTGGTGCTTGGTGCAGGGGTTGTAGCCCCTTTGGTTTGGTGCCCATAAATCAGTAGGGGTTGGTGCTCCTTGGGTTGGTGCTCCTTGGGTTGGTGCCCTAAATATTGTAATCAGTCTTTTGATTGTGAGGCTAGATTGGAGCAGTAGACTCCAGCAACATTTCTCACTTTGGTTTTTCCCATCTTGGGTTTTCCTTGTACATGTAGTGTTATGTGTTGTTCTCTTTGTGTGGTTGCATTGTCTTGCTATGATTTATATTACTAGTAATACTACTTGGTTATTAGGTTGTTGACTGGTAATCTCTCTTATAAATAAAAAGAGTTGGGATTTTGGAAACCACTAATTCACCCCCCCTCTCAGTATCATCTTGTGTCCAAAAAATGGTATCAGAGTGTAGGTTCCCAACTATATAAGCTTTCTCCAGCTTGGGTAGATTCTAGTATTAGGAGCCAATGGTTGAGATTGAGTCAATCTTGTTAAATAATTCAGATAACCGGAAGACAACTGAGAGTGGGGGGGTGAATGAGTTATCACAAATTACCGGAACCATTAGCAATTTAAACTTTAATTCTGGAACCCAAAACATTAATACCGAAATAACAATTAAACCAATTAAGCATAAACAATAATCGCAAAATAAAATCCATCCACATAACACCAAGATTTGTACGTGGAAAACCCGGTAAAGGGAAAAACCACGGTGGGAAGCCTACCCACTATTAGATAATACTTTTGCAATAAGTATGTGAATTGCAATTGAGGGGATTGCACTTGCACAAAGGCGAACAACCTAGAATGCACTGCTCATCACACAAGGAGCCTCAGTGACTACATATAAATTTAGACTACAATCGAGAGAAGTATTGAACTGTAAAAGATAGAATCTCCTATGCCTGGGTACAATTTTAGTTAAGCTCAATACCAAAGGACTAAATCCTCTTACATAAAACCCAATTAGATCTCTAATGATCGACCAACTCCTCTACCTGAATGATATTATATTATTTGCACATTATATTCCTTGACCATGACCTCTAACAATAACCATGATGATCTACAATGAGATCTTACATCTATATATATACAAACCCTTGACCATAAACAATCAGGTGGGATACCAGAGAATAAACCAATTACATAATTACAAACCATATCAGCCTTAGACCAAATAAATAATATTCAACACATAAGACATCTTGGATATACATCGATAGGTCCAATCCACACTTGACATTAAAGCCAGTCCATAACCACTGAATCAAAAAGCTGACTACTCCCCCTGAGTAGTAGCATCACACATCAGTTCCAGAATGAATAGTATCTCTGATAATGCATGCCAACCTGATGCCAAACCACATCAATCAAGTCTCTGCGAAGGGGAAGAAACTCCTAATCTATCTCTCATGTTCCTTGGGAAAAGGTTTAGTGAAAATATCTGCAATCTACTCTTTAGTATTCACATAAGCCAGTCTAACTATATTTTCTTCCACCTTTTCCTTCAAAAAGTTATACGTGATAGATATGTGCTTAGTTTTAGAAAAAAATACTAGATTCTTTGATATATGAATAGCAGCAGAGTTATCATAGTGAATAACTACCTGTGCATCATAATCCACCTTTATATCCTTCAACATTTGCTTCATCCAAAGAACTTGTGTACAGTTAGTAGCAACAACAACATACTCAACTTCAATAGTAGATAAAGAAGTACATGACTGTTTCTTGCTAATCCATGAAACCAACTTCTTTCCAAGAAAGAAAGCTCCATTGGAAGTACTTTTCTCATCATCAACATCTCCATCCCAATCAACATCTGAGAGTGGGGGGGTGAATGAGTTATCACAAATTACCGGAACCATTAGCAATTTAAACTTTAATTTTGGAACCCAAAACATTAATACCGAAATAACAATTAAACCAATTAAGCATAAACAATAATCGCAAAATAAAATCCATCCACATAACACCAAGATTTGTACGTGGAAAACCCAGTAAAGGGAAAAACCACGGTGGGAAGCCTACCCACTATTAGATAATACTTTTGCAATAAGTATGTGAATTGCAATTGAGAGGATTGCACTTGCACAAAGGCGAACAACCTAGAATGCACTGCTCATCACACAAGGAGCCTCAGTGACTACATATAAATTTAGACTACAATCGAGAGAAGTATTGAACTGTAAAAGATAGAATCTCCTATGCCTGGGTACAATTTTAGTTAAGCTCAATAGCAAAGGACTAAATCCTCTTACATAAAACCCAATTCAATCTCTAATGATCGACCAACTCCTCTACCTAAATGATATTATATTATTTGCACATTATATTCCTTGACCATGACCTCTAACAATAACCATGATGATCTACAATGAGATCTTACATCTATATATATACAAACCCTCGACCATAAACAATCAGGTGGGATACTAGAGAATAAACCAATTACATAATTACAAACCATATCAGCCTTAGACCAAATAAATAATATTCAACACATAAGACATCTTGGATATACATCGATAGGTCCAATCCACACTTGACATTAAAGCCAGTCCATAAACACTGAATCAAAAAGCTGACTACTCCCCCTGAGTAGTAGCATCGCACATCAATTCCAGAATGAATAGTATCTCTGATAATGCATGCCAACCTGATGCCAAACCACATCAATCAAGTCTCTGCGAAGGGGAAGAAACTCCTAATCTATCTCTCAAGTTCCTTGGGAAAAGGTTTAGTGAAAATATCTGCAATCTACTCTTTAGTATTCACATAAGCCAGTCTAACTATATTTTCTTCCACCTTTTCCTTCAAAAAGTTATACGTGATAGATATGTGCTTAGTTTTAGAAAAAAATACTAGATTCTTTGATATATGAATAGCAGCAGAGTTATCATAGTGAATAACTACCTATGCATCATAATCCACCTTTATATCCTTCAACATTTGCTTCATCCAAAGAACTTGTGTACAGTTAGTAGCAACAACAACATACTCAACTTCAATAGTAGATAAAGAAGTACATGACTGTTTCTTGCTAATCCATGAAACCAACTTCTTTCCAAGAAAGAAAGCTCCATTGGAAGTACTTTTCGCATCATCAACATCTCCATCCCAATCAACATCTGTATATGCACATAAAGTGAAGTTATCATCCTTAGGGTACAACAAACCATATTTTGATGTACCTTGCAAGTATTTAAAAGTCCTTTTCACTACCATCTCCTAACTTTCTCTAGGATCACTCTGAAATCTTGAAACAATACAAATAATATTCATAATGTCAGGCCTAGTCTGAGTCAAATAAAAAAGACCTCCAATCATAGATTTGTATCTTTTAGGATTTACAGGGGCAAAAACATCTTTTCTTGTCAATCTCTCAATTGTAACCGTAGGAGTACTTACTGGTTTAGAATCTCCCATACCAAATTTCTTCAACAATTCCTTAGCATATTTAGTTTGACAGATGAAAATACCTTTGTTAGTCTAGGTAATCTGCAAACCTAAAAAAAATTCATCTCACCAATCATGGACATCTCAAATTCCTTCTCCACATTCTTAAAAAAAATTCTATGCATAACTTATCTTCCCCTCCAAAAATAATATCATCAACAAATACTTCAATAATCAATATATCATCATCAGTGATCTTATAATATAAACTACTGTTAGCACTTCCCTTAGTAAAACCATGCTTCAAAAGATATTTATCCAACCTTGCATACCAAGCTCTATGTGTTCGTTTCAATCCATATAAAGCTTTCCTTAACCTGCAAACCATATTTGTATGATCTGATAGTGAAAAACCATTAGGTTGCTCAATATAAACTTACTCATCAAGATCCCCACTCAATAATGCACCTTTAACACCCATCTGATAAACCTTGTAGTTTTTATAAGCAGCATAGGCAAGAAATAATATTATAGCTTCAATTCTAGCTACAGGTGCAAAAGTCTCTCCATAATCAATTTCTTCCTTCTGATAATATCCTTTACAAACCAATCTAGCCTTATTCCTTATAACTTGACCATCCTCATTCAATTTATTCCTAAAAACCCATTTAGTTCCAATAACATTTTTATTTTTTAGGCTGGGGAACCAAGATCCATGTGTTATTCTTGTCAATCTGATCTAATTCTTCTTCCATAACTTTCAACCAATATTCATCTTTACATACCTCAATTACTGATACCGGTTCAGCTTGTGAAATTAAACATAGCTCATTAGTTTCCATTCTTCTTCTTGTCATCACTCCATTGTTCTTATCCCCAATGATCTGATCTTCTAAATGATTCAATCTCACATACCTAGGAGTCTTCTGAGTTTTTGTTCCTCTTCCCTATTCTTCAGTTATTGTATAGTTCTCTGATGTTGCCGGAGTAAATGGTTCAACTCTTTGTTCCAGTAATGGTGCTATCAGTTAAGATATAATCATTTCCACTACCAGTTCCTTCTTATAAACTCTAATTTTATCTCTATTCAGCTCATCCACTTTGATATTAGCACTCTCCACAATTCTATGCAATCTCTTTTTATAACATCTATATGCCTTGCTTTCATTAGAATAACCAAGAAATATGCCTTCATCACATCTAGGATCAAATTTTCCAATGATATCATCTCTTCTGATATAACATTTACTAAAAAAGATTCTGAAATACTTAACTGAAGATGTATTGCCAAACTATAATTCATAAGGTGTCTTACGAGTTTCTCCTTTGATATGTACTTTGTTGAATGTATAATCATTATGCTCACTACTTATCTCTAGTAGATATGAGGTAGACTAGCTTCCATCATATTTATTCTAGGAGCATCCAAGATAGTTATGTTCTTCCTTTCCACAACTCCATTCTGTTGAGGTGTCCGAGGAGTAGAAAATTGTCTTCTTATACCATGTTTCTTATAAAAAGTTATTAAACTCATCGGATGTGAATTCTCCACCATGATCTGACCTTAAACATTTAATCTTCAATCCTGTCTTAGTTTCCACTTTAGCCTTAAAGATTTTAAACTTTTGAAAGGCCTCAAATTTTTCTTTTAGGAAAGTAACCCACATCATTCTAGAATAATCATCAATGATTAGCATTAAATATCTATCACCTTGAAAACTTTTAAATCTAGCGGGGCCACATAAATCAGTATGAATAAGATCAAGAACATCATTATATTTATCTTGTATACTCCTAAAAGCAGTTCTAACCTATTTACCCATTTGAAATTCTTTACATATCTTCTAACTCTTTCTTCAAATCTTGAATTCCTTTCAAGACATCTAGATGCAAAATGACTAATCTTATTACATGCAAAACATTTAAAAGGTGCTTTTCCTTCATTTAAAAGGTCCTTTAGGTACTCTTCTAGAAAATAGTGCTTCAAGTTGCTCAAATTATTCATCTTCTCTCTTCATATCATCTAATTCTTTTGCATATAAAGCTCTCCAATCTTGCTTACCGGTTGCAGATGCATGAAAAGCAGGTTTAAACTTCACAGCTCTAGAAGATCCAAATTCTTCAAGTTCAAAAGAAGATAATTTCCCAACCAAGGTATTTATGTTCACAGATGTATTAGCCATTGTTCTCAATTCATTAATAGTAATAGCCTCTATTTTGCAAGATAGTGGTAGGGCTCTCGAGACTTTAGAAAAAATTTCATCTTCACTCAGAGTTCCACCACAACATTGAATTCCCATAGCAATCTCATTTACCTTTTCCATGAATATAGTAATCCTTTCATTTCTTCCATCTTTTGGTTTTCATATCTCACCCGATAACCATCAAGTTTAGGAATCTTCAATGTAATGTCACCTTCATTAAGAGTCTCCAACTTATCCCATATAGCCTTTCTAGATGATTTGTCAGTCAATCCCATTATTTGCTGATGAGAAAGTGCACACAAGAGGACTTCTCTTTCTCTAAAATCATTCTCAATATCCTTATCCAGGTTTGCTGAAGGAGGATTTCCAGATGTTGGATTATAAGGTGTGACACCATTTTGTATGATCTCCCAAATCTCCTTGCCAAGACATCTCAGATGATTCTCCACCCGAATCTTCCATACTATGTAATTTGTTCCATCAAGCCTCATAATATCCCTCTGAAAGATAGATCCAGATGAACTGGATGAACTTGAACTATTAGTTTCCATAGGATCTTCCTCAAGCGGTTAAGCTTTATGCATAGAAGACCAAAGCTCTGATACCAATTGTTAGACAATTCAAATAACCGGAAGACAACTAAGAGGGAGGGTGAATTAGTTGTCATAGATTATCAGAACCATTAGCAGTTAAAAATTTAATACTGAAACCCAAAAAATTAATACTAAAATAGCAGTTAAACTAATTAAGCATAAACTGTAATCACAAAATAAACACTATTCACATGACACTAAAATTTATACATGGAAAACCTAGTAAAGGGAAAAACCATGGTGGGAAGCCTACCCACAACCAGATAATACTTCTATAGTAAGTATGTGAATTACAATTGAGGGGCCTAAACTTGCAAGAAGGCCAATAGGCTAGAGCGCACTGCTCATCACAAAAGGAGTCTTACTGACTACATAAAAATCTAGACTACAATTCGGAGAAGTGTTTGAATGGCAAGAATAACATCTCCTATGCCTAAGTACAATTTTGGTTAAGCCAAATACTAGAGGACTAAATCCTCTTACATAAACCCAATTAGATCTCTAATGGTTGACCAAATCCTCTGCATGAATAATATTACATTATTCACACACTACATCCCTTGACAATAACCATGATGATCTACAATGAGATCTTACATCATATATATATATATAAACCCTCAACCATAAGGAATATGGTCGGCCACCAGAAAATAAACTATTTATAAAACATGTCGGCCTTAGACCAAACAAATAATATCCAACACATAAGACATCCTGAAAACACATCAAGAGGTCCAATCCACACGTTACATTAAGTCGGTCCATAACCTAGATCAACAGGGACCCAATATAGGTCAACAGGGTAAAGAAATGATCTCCATTTGCCAAGTCTCGAACATGATCACCAATAATATCCTAAAAATCCATAAGAAATTGTACCAACACCACTTATGCATATCATCAAAGATCTTCATGGAGAGCTCTACCGGTGAAAGCCTCGCCAAAACTAGAAGCCAAGCTTCCTAAGAAAACATGATAGTATCTGATCACAAGACCAAAACTTATTCACTTTATATGAACACAAGTATCATGAATAAGCCAATTCCATAACCAAACCATACCGGAGCCTACTAGATCCAAACCATCCAGAACCCACTCATCCTACCAGGACCAAAAGGGTATCGGTAAAGCATCCAAACAGCTAGTGTTGGCATCAATGACAAAACATCAATGCAACACATAATCAATTCCACAAAATGGCCAATATAAGAAAGTCCATTAAACTCATAACTAAAGGTTTTCTGAACTTTCCTAAGATTACTATATAATACCACTTATGAGAGACCCCAAGTTGCATCTCATATTTTGAGTAGCCAAGTGATGGGACCAAGACTACTGTCAGGGCGGTATTCCTAACTAGAGAGAGCAACTTTAATATTTGTTACAATAACAATGAAAAATAAAAAATACAATAATCATAAAAGATAGTAACATCTACACAGACTGGAGACTCATTCTGTAGCAATAAAAGGTATGGTCATTGTAACATAATTAGGAGAGAAATCATAGTGATCAATATGTAGTGCAGCTCAAGTAAAAGAATAATAGAAATTCAAAAGAATAGTGATCATGTTCATTGTTAAAAGCAACAATAAATGGCATTCATTTTCATTAAACAAAGATCACAAGGCCATCAAGAGTGTCTAAGGGCATGCACAAATATTAGAGAAGGTCACATAACAATCAAAGAAAGCAAGATTTACTGGGCATGAACAATTACAAACTCAATGCAGTCTTCATCTAAGAAGCCACTAATATCAAGCTTAAAAGAGTAATTAAAGACTTCTACCAAGGATAACGACTTGTTCTAATTCTAAGACAAGTCATTCAAACAAAACTCATATGCTTAAGCATTTCATACAAAAATCAGAGCAACTATAGACACAAATAATGAACAGCGGAGTTCAAGGAAAGTAAAAGAATGTAGTCTTCAACAAGAGAGCATCAACACTAAAGGTAGTGATCATCCTTATTTTTAAAAGATGATTTAGCATCTTTAGCACAATCAATGGCAGTGATAGAAGTATTAATCAAAAGATGAATGCAAATTTCCCCATCATAATCCTATGATTAAGTGTGAAAGATAAAAAATCAGTAAGCTAAGATACATGTTCAAAGGTAAAAGGCTATCTTGAAAGTTAAAACTTATCCACAGTCAATAAAAGAATTGATTTTATGTACAAAATATCAAATCATAGTTGACACTATAACAACAGACTTAGTGAGTAGCATTCAAAGTATTCTTAACAATGAAGTTGCAGTTTGAGGACATAAAATACCCTAATTACAGAGAAACAAAAGATGTGTGTGGAGGGATAACATTTGCAAAGACCCCTATCATGAAGGAATAATAACATTTGATGGTGAAAAGATCAAAATTCTCAGGGAAGGAATAATGATATAGTAAGCAACCTTGCACAAAATGACAGAAGGAACACACATGAATGATAGGAGAAGTGTCTACAAATTCTAAGAATGGAGCTACACCAAAAGATGACAGCCAATACATAGTCACAAGATCATTATGTATTCCATGACCAAAATATGTTACAAGCATAGTCTTGAGTTGTTCAAGAAATCTACTCATAAAGAGATCACTATCATAGTACATATTGGAAGATAGTAGTCTCAATGGTACAGTAAGTAAAGACCTTCATATAAGTACTTACCAAATGTCAATGGATGCCACAGGAAAAAATGTTGTGAGATATTGAATTTGTTGATCATGTACAGTCATGCCCATATGTCATAAGGACAAGAGACCAAATCATTACAACCTCATACCTAAGACATCACAGTGCACAATCATAGTGTGCCAATGTCAAGGAGAGGATCAGAAAAGCCATTATGATCAATGGTGATCCCTAAACATAAAGATGTAAGGTCTGCTATCACACAAAGAATACATATTGCAACATATTATTAGAATCATGATAAAAGTCCAAATATCATAAAAAATAGGCTCATGACGCTAAGGAAAGTTTCATTTATCAAATACATGCCACAGGGATGCAATGACAACAAACAGAATCCTCAAATATAATACCTAAAATTTGCATAAGAGATTAAAAGACGTCACACAGAGCCATATATAGAGAAAGTAACCTTTCAAAATGTCATAAAGTCACATGATATCCAATGATATGAACAAATTTGTAGACCAAAGACAAAGAAAATTCACGGTATCATCTTACAGATTCTCAACACACTTTTGATGGGATAATGAAAGTATGAATATCTATTTTCAGAAATATGAAAGAATAGTTGCCTAATACACCATCCATACAATTTGGTAGAGGTACAGTCAAGGAATCCATAGCCTATGAGAATACCCATGTTGTAAGCAAGGAAAAAATCAACACATCTCTTAAAGGAACAACCCTGGAGTTTAGGGTTTTAATACACTTGTTACATAAAGAGATACAGTGAAATTTACCACACATGCAAACACAATAAACATTATAATAAAGAATTCTCATAAGTTTGCACAACACAGAAGGTAAATCCCTTTCAAGCAATCCAAAACCATCAACACTAATGTACCCAGAAAGTGGAATGACCAAAGGAAAAGACTAGGTCCATACAGGAAAGGGACTTACCTCATCTCCCCGAAGAAATACCTTGCCCAGTGGGAGCCTTCAACAAATCTCCAAGGGTTCAAAGCTCAAACCCTAGTCCTTATGGCGACAATATGTTTAGAAAAGAAAAAGAAGATGAAGCTTACTTGTGCTTTAGGATTAAAACCCTAAAAGAATCAATAAGAATAAGTTTTGTTTTTTTCATGTTCAAAATGAAGTTTTATTTCATTTTTATGCCATGGCCTTCCTTTTTGTGATGCTTTAAGTGTTTAATAACACTTATGTTAATAGGCCATTTAAGCTTTTATAGGGTTTTAGGAAGATCTTTATTTTGCATCTTAGGCTTTAAAATTGTTAAATATTTATTTGAATGATGATCATAAATAATTTTAAATAAATGTTATCTTTCAAATACAAAATAAAGTGAAAGCGTTGGAGGGTTAGTGATCTAGGAGATTTTGGGTAATTTGGAGACAAGTGGAGATGAAATAGGTGATTTGTCATGAAATTGTGAGTCTTACCTCAGTTAGAGAGTCCTAATTGATAAAGGATCAGTCAAGGAGCATTTTGAAACACTTAACTCCTTGATTCTTTTAGTTCCACCCCTAATTTTTAGGGATTTCTAGTTGTATTTGCCCAAGGACTTTGAATCCATTTTGTCTTCTCTTTTTGCAGTTTGAGAGGACTTCACTTTCAGTTAGGTCTTGATTTTGAGGGGAAGCTTAGAGTTTTGACAAGACATCATTCTTGGAGCCAAAATTCAAAAAAATGAATTTTGGGAAGCATTTTTTATAAGTGATTGTTTTCACTTCATTTTTCTAGAGTTCTGGAGTTTGGGATTGTGTAGCAGCAGATAATCATGCTCATGTAACTCATTTCTTATGAGTTTTCTAGATTTGTAATGCAGATACCTCCTATTGATCAATAAAGAAGTCCATTACCTTCTCAGATTGGTGTTGTTCAAGAATTGTGTGTGAGTTCTTAGAGTGATTTTTTGTGTTTTTAATAGAATCCTTCTTTTCATCTTATTTCCTCAATTTTATGATCATGTGCAACATGCTATAGTGTAGGTTAGTGAAAGTGTTGTTATATTTAAAGTTTGAAGCTATGAAAATATCAATGTTTTACTCCTGCAAACATATAAAAGTTTGGACCTTTCTGTTAGGTCCAACAATGAAAGCTAATGTACTGAGAGGGGAGGGGTGAATTAGTACTTCAAAACTTTTCTTTAAAAACAATCTTACTGATAAACATAAATTGTATATAGTTGATCTCATAATATATGAAGCCAAAACATAATTATAGAAATTACAACCATACACATTTCACTCCATAACACAAAGATTTTGGTTATGCAGAAACTCTTGGTTAGAGAGAAAA
Organism: Cryptomeria japonica; assembly: GCF_030272615.1. Lineage (NCBI taxonomy): Eukaryota > Viridiplantae > Streptophyta > Pinopsida > Cupressales > Cupressaceae > Cryptomeria > Cryptomeria japonica. Next base: position 147,825,103 of record NC_081409.1, on the reverse strand, counting down.
ACTGTGGTGGGGATGGCACCCACAACTTCACTACTGCAATAATAAAGGTTGCTCGGTTAGAGCTACATGTTTAGCTATTTCTGATAGCTTACCCTGTTAGGAGTATCAATATCTTTAGATCTACCTTGCTAAAGGATTTTACAAACACTTTTACAAAATGTTGTACCTGGTTAAAGGCTTTACAATTTATAGACCTTGTTAGAGTCTTTTACCCTATTAAAGGTTTCTAACACAACTCAAAATAATTCAATCAAATTCCTTTACAAACTATCTACAACTTTACATTTGAAATGTTATAATAGACTCTATGTGCTCAATATGAAATTACCATGCTCATAGCATACCTCGATAATTGATAGATCAACTTAGTGACCTCTTCTGTATTCTCTGTCCCTTAAACTATTTTCTGAAAATCTTCTTGGTGACCTCTGAATACCTCTGTTCAATCATCACATCTAATCTTATCATAAGATTTTATCTTCAACTCACCATCTTTTTCTCTTGATCTTCTTAGATAGTCAAATCACTCTTTATATAGATCTTTAAGGTGGTGATCTTGTTCATGCATCAATTATACAAACATGTTTTATCGAATGAATAAACATAGAAATTATTTCATTAGATAATCTTCCTCAAAATCATACAAAATCTATAAGTGTAATTCCCTATGAAATAACGGTTCCCTGTTCTCGAATCTTGTAACACATTTCCACTCAGTTCAGATTAACTCGGTGTACCTTCTTTGCTACTTGGTGGACATAGGAAATTTACTCGGTAGAAAGCTCGGTATATATCATCTCGGTGACTAGCCTTTCTTCTATAACCGACACCGTTAGTGCTTACCGACTGAATCTTTCTATAGTATTAACTAACTAGGGTATATAGGATGACTTTGAACATAAAACTAATGACATCTTAGTAAATAGTAACAATCTCCCCTTTTGACATTAGTTTGGTATGTTTGACAAAACTCCTTTCGAAGTCATAACACAAATTCTATATACTTACAAAATGTGACTGAAATGACAGTATATACATTCACTCAAATACATACTTTGAATACATACTCTCCTTATCAATATGTTAAACAAAACTTGATTTGCATGCCCCTGATGTTCCATGCTCCCCTTGACAATTTCATCTGTACACTCGGATACTCTTTATATACTCGGTACACTCCCCCTTTTTGACAAACATCAAAACTAGTTACCATTCGGTGGGGGCAACTGATCAAAAATAGATTTATACTTAGTATGAGCTTCGTTGAGAGCATTGGTAAGTTCACCCTTGACACTTTCCATTAAATAATTCTGAGCATTAATATCAGCTAACAATGAAATCGAACCATCTAAAGTGCTTCCCTTTGCTTGTGTGGACAGTTGGGTAGCTCGGTTGATTTGCTCTTGTATTGATGATAGATGGGGAATAAATAATGTCTAAAGAGTCATAATATCCATCCTTATTTTGTGCTCTTCATTCCTAAGTTCTAACTACTGAGCCATAAAAGTTTGTAGCTTGTTATAAAATTTTTGAGTAGAATTTGGCTCGGTAGTCAGTTTATTTGAGAGATCAGTAATCTCTTTCTCAATGGCTTCGATCTTCTGCTTGATATTTTTAATAAAGAATGAAAATAAATAATTTATGGAATAAATAAATAATGTGCTTGAGTTGAGGGGACAACTTAGTAATGAATCCAACAAGCTTGATTTTACCTATAGCAATGGCTTTCTGCACTTCTTCAATCATTTTGGCAGTTAGCTCTCTATCTTTTAATTTGCTAAGGTATTCAGATGCCTCTACTCTTGATGTTTCCAATTGAATGAGTAGTTCATCCAATTGCATATGGATGGCTGCATCTTTACTTATGGTAGCTTCAGGTAGCATGTCTATCAATAATGCTTTAACCTTCTGAAGTACTTAGTTCTTCTTTTGAATGGCTATCTATTTTTCTTGTTCTGCTTTGGCTTTGCACAGCTCACCAAATTCAATAAGTGCTTGTCCTTTGAGTTTGGAAATGTCAACGTTTGGCAATACAATAGGCTTTGACAGATCTATCTTGAAACTATGCTTCTTTTCTTTCTTCTCCTTTGATGATGATGCCTTCACCGGTTGAATGAGTACAATGGCTTTGGAGGCTTGATCTTCCTTGGTATGTTGCTCGGTGGGAGAAACACTTTTGTCAGTTTCTATAGCCTTTGTTGTAGCCTTCGGTGATTCCTTGCTTGGGGTCTCAGTGGCAGTATTTTCAGTGCTTGCAGGAGCTTGAGAAGTTTTCTCACTCATGGCCTGAGGGGTAGATTCACCTTGTGTAGCCTTGTGATCCTCTTTGCCTTGTTTTGTGTCCTGAGGTATCTCAGTTGTCACTTGTTGAGTTACCAGAGGATAGGACTTAACCTGTTCCAAGACTGATTCACTGGTTACTAGTTTGGCATAGGCATTTCCTTCTATCATTTCTTCTTCCTTTGCCTCAGTGTCCATGACATCCTCATCTTGTTAAATAGTTGAAACAGGATCTTGCTCAGTAATGTCAACTATTTCTACTTCACCTTGAGGTTATTCACTCTGAATTCTGAAGATTTCTTGCCATTTTTCTTTGGTTTCCTTTTCGACTCCAAGATAAAGTCCATTCATCATTTTCAAGGCTCTATGCTTCACTTGAAAATTAGTATGGTAGTTTTTCAAATGATTTCTAATATCATCTACTGAAATGTCTGGAAAGAGATGTACTAAAACTCTTTCTCTTATCTGCTTCTCTGAGTCCATAGCATATTTCCATTTGTTGTCAATGTTGGAGTATAATGCATTTGGAAGAAAGTTACTTACTTCCAATGGAACTACTCGAAATTTGAAAAGTGTACATACAACTGACTCTTCTATTTGTCTCTTTTCTTCTTCTGTCCGGGAGTCATATTTAACATACCTGAAAGACTCGAATCCTCCATATTGTTTCAATTTGGCACAAAAGTTGTCAACACTATGTACATCTTCCTTTGTGCTTTTAACAATCTGAAATTTGTTTTTGTCTTCAGATTCTGTGTCACTTGACTCCTTATTCAAAATGAGTCTCTTGGTCGACTTTCTATAAGTCTTTGTAACTTTAGGCAATTCAACATTTTTTTGCCTCATACCGGGTGACACTGCAGATGATCTGGTGTTAGGTCGTTTCACTAGTGGAGTCGGTGATACCTTAGGTGTATCTTATTTCTTCCTTTTCAATATTTTTCCCTTAGGAAACTCAGTGCTTAGAGTGATGGTTGCTTCCTGAGCTTCAGATTCTTCCTCAATTGAATGTTGATCATCTTTCCTACCTATTGGCTTAGTAGGTGTGGAGGTAGAACCTTCTCCAAATGTCTCAGTTAAGTCTTTTATCATTTTAGTGGCTTTTCTGGTAGCCTTTGGTACAACTATGCTAATTTTTACCTTCTCTTTTACCTCTTCATAGGTACCATATCTGATTTCAATCAAGTGCCTTGGAAGTGTCAGAAAGGCATCTATCTGTTGTTGAGTGATCTCAAAATCAATCTCATAACCCATAGGCAGTAAATATTGAGTTATGGGTTCTACTGCATTGACATAACAGTAGTCGGTGTCCACTTCAAAACATATAGTATCCTTATATTTCTCCACTAGCTGAGGTGGGATCCTGTACCTGTTATGCATCTTTTCCTAAAACTTATTAAAGTAGTCATCCATTATCTCATTGAAGTTATCACCTAGCTAATTGATAAAATCGTTTATCTAATGGGTGATCGGTCAGTGTAGTTCCCAAACAATGTTACCAATCGAGGGAAAGAACTTCTGAAAATAGAAGAACATGCACACTAAGAGTGACCCAAACTTTAGTGTGTTAGCAGAGTTATTCTTCTTAGGTTTCCTTATTGTGTTGAGATTCTCAAAAATATTCTTCAACAATACTTCACATAGATCAATTTTCATACCATTTTTTCATAATTTTGTAGGCCAAATCCACAGTTGCACATGGTACATTGTTCTCTCTCGCCAACTGAAAGAAACAATAACCAATGACTCTAATTGCAAACTTTAGTTTTGCATCTGTTACATTATTCAACTTAAGACCTCTACAATTAGACTCAACTCCGGTTAAGGTTATCAGTTCCTTCTCTGAAATCATTTTCTGTGCTTGGGCATGGTCATATATAGGGTATCCGGTGATTATGTGAATAATCTCCTTGGTGATCTTGAATGGTTGGTCTTCTAACCACATAAATTCATCATGCACTTTGCTTAAAACAAACTTGACCCATTGGGGTTTGAAAACTCAAGGATAGGTTAGGGCTTCAGTCAATCCCTTAACCTTGATATGCTCATACTTACTATCCAAGATTCCATCGGTACAAAGTTCATCATACATGTCCTTAATTTCGGTATGATCTAGCTCTTCTACATGACACGTAGTATAAAATCTAACATCTTCAACCAATAGAACCCTATTTGGAATAAGAGAAAATGCAATTTTCTCATCGGGTTCAGATGCCACTTTGGGAGGTAAGGTATACTTCAGTGAGGGCTTCTCAATAGTCTCAACTACAACTAGTTTCTGCAACTTGTGAGCCATTTCAAACTTTGGATTTCTACTAATGAAATAGTTTAGGGTTTCAACTAACTAGAAAATGCTTTTGACTTAGTAAATAGAATGCAAATATTCACAACTAATATTGATCGGTTAACTTGCTTGAAAATGCATTTTAAGATTGTGTGAAAATACCTTGAATTCGCTTTGAAATGTTTGATCGCCTTTGATTCGCTTAGCTCTGCTCTTTAAAAACTGGTAAGTGTAAAATGACCGCACAAAGAACTTTAAATAATCTTTTTACCATATCAGGCTTTGTGCAGTTAGGTAAGATAAGCATTAAATGCATTTGCTTACTCTTTACCGACTGACTTCCTTATATGCTTTTATCGACTTGACAGGTTTACTATATTTATTGACTTCACTGGTAAATCGTAAGACTAGATACAATTTCAGAAATGTTAATACATCTTAGCTATGTAGATTTTGGAGTTATTTCCATGATTTCAAAATAGGAACTGTTAAGATCTAACCTTGTGAAGATGTAGTCCCTTCATACCTTTATTGATTAATTGAAATTAGATGCACCTAACTTGGTAGGTAAGGTGCTTTCTTCATTATTTGATCCATTTTCCTTCTTTTTCCAGATTTTCTGTAATTTGATTCTTATCTCTTCAGTATCTCCTCTGGGTTGATCTCTGCAATCTTTAGCCAAGTGTCCAACTTTATGACAATGAAAGCATGTCATTCTAGGATTTCTCCATGATCTCCGATTGTTCATTCCAAACCTTATCATACAAGTTGCACTTATATGTCCATACCTTCCACAACATTCACACCATATTCTTGTATTGTAATCCCATGGTACTATAGTATATTGTCGATTGAGATCTGTGTGAGTTTGGTAGCTTCTATCATTTGCTCAGTGTGGAGACCACATGTAGTTTTCTTCTTAAACCAACACTTCTCGGTATTATGTCCATATCTATTGCAGTTTTTGCAAAATCCCTTGAATTTTTCCTTTTGATAATTGCTAACAGACTTTGTCCTACATTGTTTAGATGTGTGACCATACTTATTGCAATTGTAACAATAACTATCAGACCTAGTGACATTCGGTAGCTTACCTTTTCTGATTTGGCACATCTTGGCAGTATGTCCTTGTTTTCCATAGTAGTTGCAAATAGGCTTGTTATATTTCAACTTATCTTTGTTTCTAGCCTTCCTTGATGATTCTCCTTTCTCGGTGGTGTTGATTCCTTTGTCAGTAGAGTTGTTTCTTTGGTAATCGAGTCCGACAGATTTGTTAGGTGATCTTTTGTTTAGTTGCTCATCCAACATTCTTGACGCTTCATAACTTCTCTTTAGTGTTTCTTTTGACTTCTTTTTTGCTTCAAGTTCATCACTCAATCTTGATAATTCAAGTTTCAATGCTTGGTTCTCATTTTCTTTCAGAGTTTCTCCATGATGTGCATGACCCAATTGATCAGATAGATTATGTTGAATTCCAATCATCCTTGTGATTTCATCATTCTTTTCAGATACCAAAGCTTCTAGTTGTTATTTTTCTCTTTCTTTTCCTTTTATGTTATCTTCAACTATTCTCAATGCATCAAGATTTTCAGTCATCTGTGTGCTGAAATACTCATGTTCCCTTCTCATTTCTTTAAGCTGATCATTCAGTGCTTTGTTCTTTTCTTTGAATTCTATAATCATTTCTTCAGACTCTTCTGATATGCTGTTCTCAGATGATGTCTCAATTTGTTCCACCAACTCTTGTGAGTCCTATAAATCATCAGACAATCTTCTTCTTACTTTCAGTGATTTTTGCATTTGTCTCTGCATGTCTGCAATCACTTGATTAGCATGATCCAATTCTTCTTAGAGATTCACAATCCTACGTGATTGTTTATTTCCTTCCATTGATGGGATCTTTCTCTTTAGGCTATAAAACCCTTTTCCAAGAGTATAGCTCTGATGCCAATTGTTAGGTCCAACAATGAAAGCTAATGTATTGAGAGGGGAGGGATGAATCAGTACTTCAAAACTTTTCTTTAAAAAAATCTTACTGATAAACATAAACTGTATATAGTTGATCTCATAATATATGAAGCCAAAACATAATTATAGAAATTACAACCATACACATTTCACTCCATAACACAAAGATTTTGGTTACGCAGAAACTCTTGGTTAGAGAGAAAAATTGCAGTGGGGATGACACCCACAACTTCACTACTGCAATAATAAAGGTTGCTCAGTTAGAGCTACATGTTTAGCTATTTTTGATAGCTTACCTTGTTAGGAGTATCAAGATCTTTAGATCTACCTTGCTAAAGGATTTTACAAACACTTTTACAAAATGTTGTACCTGGTTAAAGGCTTTATAATTTATAGACCTTGTTAGAGTCTTTTACCCTGTTAAAGGCTTCTAACATGACTCAAAATAATTCAATCAAAATCCTTTACAAAATATCTGCAACTTTACATCTGAAATGTTATAGCAAACTCTATGTGTTCAATATGAAATTACCATGCTCATAGCATACCTCGGTAATTGATAGATCAACTCGGTGACCTCTTCTGTATTCTCTTTCCCTTAAACTATTTTCTAAAAATCTTCTCGGTGACCTCTGAATACCTCTATTCAATCATCACATCTTATCTTATCATAAGATTTTATCTTCAACTCACCATCTTTTTCTCTTCATCTTCTTAGATACTCAAATCACTCTTTATATAAATCTCTAAGGTGGTGATCTTGTTCATGCATCAATTATACAAACATGTTTTATCGAATGAATAAACATAGAAATTATTTCATTGAATAATCTTCCTCAAAATCATACAAAATCTATAAGTGCAATTCCCTATGAAATAACGGTTCCCTGTTCTCGAATCTTGTAACACGTTTCCACATATGTGTCTAGGTTCATTGAATCTGGTAACACGTTTCCACTCGGTTCAGATTAACTCGGTGTACCTTCTTTTCTACTCTGTAGACATAGGAAATTTACTCGGTAGACAGCTCGGTATATATCATCTTGTTGACTAGCCTTTCTTCTGTAACCGACACCCGTAGTGCTTACCGACTGAATCTTTCTATAGTATTAACTGAATAGGGTATATAGGATGACTTTGAACATAAAACTAATGACAACTTAGTAAATAGTAACACTATCATACGAATCATTTTTGCAAGCATGCATATTTGAGTTGTGAAATTATAAGACTTCATTATCTGAGTATTTTGTGAGGTTTGTAAGCATTTTTAAGTCAGTTTCTGTCATTGGTGGATCACCCTTTTAGCAGTAGTTTCATTTTATGCATATCCTTCATCCCTTTTCTCATAAATTCAATTAAGTTTTTTAGGTGATCAAATATGAAGCCGACCTACAATTCATAGGTTTTCTTTAATAATAGGATACCCACAACTTGAGAGTAGTCCAATGTGTCACAGGGTTGTAGGAAATTCAAGCTTTCATCAGGTGCAAATCCTCGTGACAATAGTATGAAAATTGGCATGAGGAGAAAGAAGAAAAAGATGATATATAGTTAGATCTTGAAATGGCAATGTCTCTTAGAGAGACCCTTATGAAAAGGAATGAAGAACTTACCAAAGAACTTATTGAGGCTAATGAGAAGTTTGATAAATTCAATAAGATCTCCTCTATGTTGGATGAACAAATAATATCTTAGAGAACGAATGGTGATATATATGGACTTAGATACTCTACATTTGAGAAAGGTTAGCCTTTGGAAAACTAAGAACAACATGCATGAAGGTAAAAATGCTCCTAAGATTTAGAAACTGTTTGCATTTGCATGAAGATTGCATTAATGATATGTTATGTTCCCATTGATGTCAATTAATAGGTAATGATATTACTGATATTCTTGATATTGTCTTGTAACCAGTAGGAAAAGCTAAGTGAAGGAAACTATAAACCAGTATGTAAGTTTGTGAGTTGAACCAGTAACCAGTAAAAGGTTAAACCCTATCTATTGATGAAATTGGTAAACCCTACCTGTTGTTTTTGTAAAACTCTAACCGATTAAGTTTGGAAAATTGGTTATGTTGGTTTATGATCTGATGATGAGTAGTAGTGATGATGAAACGTATCATTATTGTATGAAGACAATTTCAAGTGTTTTGGTGCATTGTTGTAATGGTTTTTTGTCTAGGGAATGAGCACAGTGTATTGCATATAATGCAAAGTGCGTGATGAGTTACTGAGATCGATGAAGGAGGAGATTAAGGAGCAGTTGAGATTGGTATGTAATCCAATAATCATACTTGAACCAACTTGTTTGTAATCTCTATGAAAATTATATTTATGCTATGTTACCAACCTAAATGATTTGTTTATAAGGTCGACAAAGTTGTTTAGTTGATAGAGTTGGCAGATATCAGTTGAGTGTGTGGTTGCCAAACCGGATGATGTATGTACAGTTTGAGTAAAGGCAGATAGGAGAATAAAAAGGATTTGATCAAGCAAGTGTAGTGCTATTCAGACAGATCAAGCAAACTCTTATTGTTTTGTAACAATTACAACAGAATTGAAATCCCCTAACCAGGTAAGCTCTAACAAGGTGATCCATTATCTTGGATTTTCAAATCCTCTACCGAGGTTAATCCTAATAGGGTATTGCTTCTAACAAGGCATTTGTAGTCAATCCATTAACTAGGTGGTTCTTAACAGGACTTTTGTAAAGATTTAATAGGCTTGGCTCTTAACGGGGCGAACTTCAGAAGAGTTCAAATAGTTATCTTGTGAGTCCCATCTCACAGTGGTTTTTCCCATTTGGGTTTCCTTGTCAAAAATATTTGTGTCAAGAGGTGAATGTTTTTGTGGTTATGATCTTATGGTTGATTTGATTAACTACTTAACAATTTTGATAAGTCATGATAACCAAAAGCATTGAGAAATGAAGTCTGTTGACATATGATTAAGCATTTGGATGTTTATAAGTTTGATGTTGTTTACTGTTGATTTGCTATAACAGTCAACCAATTTATCTTATGAGTTTTTATCTTGACAGTGGTATTTCATTGATAAGTTTACTTTGAGAGATTGATTTTGAGTTTGGGAAGTTTGTATTAGTTTTTCTATTTACTAATTCACCCCCCCCTCTCAGTAATCAACTAGATACTTATTCTTTCATCATACCATCAATTGGTATCAAACAATCTTAGGTCCTCTAAGATCTAAGCCTAACAACTTGAGATAAAGATCTTGCAGATCATGATGAAGAAGGAAGGTCTGAAGTTTAATAGAGAGAACTATAGGATATGGAGCGACATAATGAAAATTTGCATCAAGAGTCTGGGAAGTTAGTATTGGGAATATGTCAATACTAAATATATTGCACCTACTGGGATTTTGACTGATGATCAGAAGAAAGAGCAACAAGAAAACCATCAAGGATTAGAGGCCATTATTAGTTCCCCGTCTAATGCTAAATATGTAGATGTTCATGGTCTAGTGATTGCACATGAGGTATGGCACAAACTTGAAGAGAATTATAGAGGTGATGAACATGTTAAGATTGCTAAAGAGGAGAGTCTAAGAGGAAATTTTGATGACATGCAGTTGGCTGAAGGTGAGAATATCCAACAGTATGGTCAAATGATAAAAGAGGTAGTCGGTGAAATTAAGAGTGCATGAGGGAAAGTGGAAGATGCCACAGTGATCAGTAAGGTACTAAGAACCCTGCTACCAATCTATGCTATCTGAGTTGCTTCCATTCAGGAGCTGAAGTCCATTGACCAAACTAAGGTAACTCTTGACTCCATTATTGGCAAACTTACTGCTTTTGTATTGAACGGTTATGATGGTAGTATACAAAAATCTGAGTCGGCATTTAGAGCTTGTGTTTCTAACCCATCTGTGAGAAAAAGTAGAGATACTAGTCATGGTTATGAATCTAGATCCAACAGAGATGTTGATGATGAAGATAATTTAGTGAATCTTGAAGCATTGTTGGCAAAGTGGTTTCCCAAAGGCATTGGTAAATATAGAGGTAAATTACCTTTAAAATGTTTTGCATGCAACAAGATTGGACACATGGCTGGTAACTGTCCTAATGGTGAAAATGAACACAAGCAAGATAAATTCATGAAGTATAAGGGTAAAGGCAAGAGAGATTGTCTCATTGTTGTTGATGGTGGTATCACTGATGAAGAGTCTAATGGTGATGCTAATGAAGATATTGTGTTTGTAGCTATTAAAGAAGAGATATCAGTCCAAAAGGCATTAGTATCTAGGATGGATAACTCTGATGATTGGATCATTGATAGTGGTTGTTCACATCATATGACTGGTGATCAGAGCAAATTTCTTTCTTTGAAGGAATTTGATGGGGGAGTTGTAAGATTTGGTAATGAATCACCCTACGTGGTTAAGGTAAGGGAATTATTTCTCTTAATGGGAAGAGAAATACAGATGATGTCTACTGGGTTCAAGGTCTAAAACACAATCTTTTGATTGTGGCACAACTCAATGATAGAGGATACCCACTAGAGTTTAAAAATAGTATGTGCAAAATTTATGACAACAAAGGTGAATTGATTGCAACCAGGAAATAAACTAAAGGTGACCTATTTCATCTTAATCCTAAAGTTAGCAATTGTTTAATTTAAAAAATAGATGATAGTTGGCTTTGGCATAAGAGATTTTGTCATATAAACTTTGATAACATTGTTAAAGTGAGTAAGTCCAAGACAATGAGAGGTTTACCTCAGTTGGACAAACTGATTAATGCTCTTTGCAAAGAATGTCAGTTAGGAAAGATGACATCTTCAACTTTGAAGAGAAAATCCTTTTTAGTGGAGTATTTGTTAGATTTGGTTCATACAGATCTTTGTGGACCAATAAAAATAGAAAGCATTCAAGGTGACATATATTTTATGATCTTCACTAATGATTGCTCAAGGATGATGTGGGTCACATTCTTGAAGGATAAGACTAAAGATTTTGGTAAGGTCAAGGCATTCAGGGCCTTAGCTGAGAAGGAGAGTGGTAAGAAGATAAAATGTTTGAGGACAGATCAAGGTGGTGAATTTACTTCTGAGGAATTCACTAGGTATTGTGAAGAGAATGGTATCAAATGACAACTTTCTACACCCAGGACACCACAACAGAATGGTATCGTAGAGAGGAACAACTAGTCAGTTGTTGAAGCTAATAGGACAATGTTGATACAAGGAGGTGTAGTGAAAACCTATTGGAGAGAAGCTGTCAGCACAACTGTCTACACTATGAACCGGGTTCTAGTAAAAAGAGGTAAGGACAAGACTCCTTATGAATACTAGTATGGAATATCACCCGATGTTAGTTATTTCAAGCTATTTGGAAGAAAATGTTTTATTAAGAGAGGTAATTATATTAGCAAATTTGAGGCTAAAAGTGATGAAGGTATATTTCTTGGCTATTCCACCAAGAGTAAGGCCTACAAGTGTTTTAACAACCAGACACAGAGAATTATTGAGAGTGTTGATGTTAGAGTGGATGAATATCCTAATGTCTTAGAGGAAACCAGTTTGGAGAAGAAGGATGAAAATCCTTGCATTTAATTTTTGGAACCACAAACTATGAAATCTAAAACCAACAAAGCAAATTCTGATGCACTAGTTCAACTGGAACAAATAAATTCAGAAGATGATGATAATGATGAAGTTGAACCTGAAGATAATGATCATGTTATTCCAAGATATGTGAGACTGAATCACAATCCTGAATAGATTATTGGGGATAAGGATCTTGAGGTACTAACTAGAAGAAGAATCAGAGAAAATTCCTACATGATCTCCACTATTGAACCAAGAACTAAGAAGGAAGCATTTGATGATGATCATTGGGTTAAAGATATGGAGGAGGAATTAGATCAAATTGAGAAGAACAACACATGGACCCTAGTACCCCAACTGGTAAATAAAAATGTAATAGGTATGAAATGGGTATTCACGAACAAGTTGAATGAAGATGGTGTTGTAGTTCGCAAAAAAGCTAGGTTGGTTTGCAAAGGTTATGCACAAGAAGAAGGAGAAGATTATAGTGAGACTTTTGCACTAGTGGCAAGACTGGAAGGTGTCATAACTTTACTTGCATTTGAAGCTCATAAGAAATTCAAGGTATACCAGATGGATGTTAAGTCTGCATTTTTTAATGGGATATTGGAAGAAGAAGTATACATTGAGTAGCCAGATGGTTATGTTTTGACTGATGAGAAAGGCATGGTATGTAGATTGCATAAGGTTTTATTTGGATTAAAGAAGGCACCCAAAGCATGGTATGAAAGGATTCATACACATCTTATTAAGATAGGATTTTTGAGAACTAGTGATGATATTAATATTTATCTCAAATCTGAAGGAGATGAAATATTGGTCAACAAAGTATTTGTGGATGATATCATATTTGGAGGTAATGATGTCATGAGCAATAGTTTTGCAGATGAAATGAAAAATGAGTTTGAAATGTCTTTAGTAGGGGAAATAAAAATTTCCATAGGCTTGCAAAAACAACAAATGGAGAATGGTATTTTCATTACACAGTCTAAGTATATGAAAGAGGTTTTGAAGACATTTGGCATGAGTGACTATAAACCAGTTGGGACACCAATGGTTATAGGTTGTAAGTTGTCTAAGGAAGATGAATCTAAGTCTATTGATGAGAAGGAATACAGGTCAATGATTGGTAAATTGTATTATGTTGTTCACAACAGACCAGATATAGCTCATGTAGTTGGGATAGTTGCTAGATTCCAGAAGAACCCTAAGGAAACACATATGATAGCGACCAAGAGAATTTTTGGATACTTGAAAGGTATTGTTGACTATGGATTATGGTATCCATATGGAGGAAAATTTAATTTGAAGGTTTACATAGATGCAAATTGGGCAAGAAATGTTGATAACCGGAAAAGAACAACCGATGGAGCATTCTTTCTTGGAGGAAGACTTGTTTCATGGAGTAGTAAGAAGCAAAGTTGTATTTCACAATCAACTGTTGAAGCTGAATATGTTGAAGCTTACATGAATTGCACATAGGCTATTTGGATGAGGCACATTTTGGAAGGGTTTAAGATGAAGATTTCAGAACCTATAAAGATTTTATGTGATAATACAAGTGCCATAAATATTTCCAAGAATCCTGTTTTGCATGCACGAACAAAGCCTATTGAATTGAAGTATCATTTCTTGAGGGAAAATGTGCAGAGCAAAGATGTCATCTTAAAGCAGGTTTCTACCAAGGAACAACTTGTAGATATTTTTACTAAACCTCTACCTAAGACTACATTTGAGTATCTTAGAAGTTAGTTAGGGGTTGTACCCCTTCATGAGGTTAGTTGAGCATGATGTAGATTACATTAGTCCTTGAGCTACTTGTAGAATTTTATAGAAGGATTGGTGTAGAAGTGGAAGTTATTTCATAGGGGGAACATCAAGTTGCAGATTGTTGTTGCACAATGAAATTTGACATTGTTGTCAAAGGGGGAGAAGAATAATGTGATTATGAGGAGGAGAACCAATGACAAGCTGAAGACATGGAGAGCATGGTGAATACTTGGCAATGTAAACCAGGATTCCTATTCACAATCACAACAGTAATCAATGGTGTTGATATATGGATTTCCATCAATGCCAAAGGGGAAGATTGTTGGTATTTGCATAAAGATTGCATTAATGATATGTTATGTTGTCATTGATGTCAATTAACTAGTAATGATAATACTGATATTATTGATATTGTCTTGTAACTGATATGAAGAGATAAGTGAAGGAAATTGTAAATTGGTATGTAAGTCTGTGAGTTGAATCAGTAACTGGTAAAATGCTAGACCCTATCTATTGATGAAACCAGTAAACCATACCTGTTGTTTTTTCAAAACTCTAACTGATTAAGTTTGGCAAATTGGTTGTGTTGGTTTATGATCTGATGATGACATGTATGATTATTGTATGAAGACAATTTCAAGTGTTTTGGCTCATTATTGTAATGGTTTTTTGTCTAGGGAATGAGCATAGTGTATTGCATATAATTCAAAGGGTGTGATGAGTTACTGAGAGCGATGAAGGAGGAGATTAAGGAGAAATCAAGGCTTTCTTGATTAATATGCATAGATTTCTATGTAATCCAATGGTAATACTTGAACGGACTTGTTTATAATCTCTCTAAAAATTAGATTTATGCTATGTTATCGACCTAATTGATTTGTTTATAAGGTCGATGAAGTTGTTTAGTTGGTAGAGTTGGTAGAGATCAGTTGAGTGTGTGGTTGCCAAACCAGATGATGTATCTGCAGTTTGAGTAAAGGCAGATAGGAGCATAAAAAGGATTTGATCAAGAAAGTGTAGTCCTATTCAGACAGATCAAGCAAACTCCTGTTGTTTTCTAACAAATACAACAGAATTGAAATCCCCCAATCGGGTAAGCTCTAACAAGCTTGGTGACTTTTTAAATCCTCTACCGAAGTTACTCCCAATAGGGTATTGCTTCTAAAAAGGCATTTGTATTTAATCCCTTAACCGGGTGGTTCTTAAAAGGATCAGTTCTTAATAGGCTTGGCTCCTAACAGAATGAACTTTATAAGAGTTCAGATAGTTATCTTGTGAGTCCCATCTCACCATGGTTTTTCCCTTTTGGGTTTCCATGTCAAAAATATTTGTATCAAGTGGTGAATTATTTTGTGGTTACGATCTTATGGTTGATTTGATTAACTACTTAACTATGTTGATAAGTCATGATAACCAGAAGCATTGAGAAATGAAGTCTATTGACATATGATTAAGCATTTGGATGTTTATAGGTTTGATGTTGTTTACCATTAATTTGTTGTAATAGTAGACCAATTTATCTTATAAGTTTTTATCTTGATAGTGGTATTTCATTGATAAGTTTACTTTAAGATATTTATTTTGAGTTTGGGAAGTTTGTATTAGTTTTTCTATTTATTAATTCAGCCCCCCCCTTCTCAGTAATCAATCAGATGTTGGTATTTTGGTACGGTTTTGTCATTGATGTCAACACCTACTAAACACTTATCAACTCTGGCACTTTGGAGAATCAGCAACATTCACCGGCAAGCAAGTGACTCATGCACAATCACCGATATCTGGTACACCGGCAAGATATAATGATCACCGACACTTGGAATAGCATGGAAAACACTTGGTAATGTCGAAGACATCATTTGGACATCTTGTCTTGAAGAATTGGTTATTGGTATATTCATATTTGCATATTTGCTATTATCAGCAAATAGGTCCAGGTTATGCACTGGCAGGTTTATCTTTTCTAGATCAGTACGACACGCTATGGAGATGATTAATTATTGTTGTAAATGCATTAAATCAACATGTTGAATCGGTTATTGCATTGGATATTGTATTGTTTGTAAAATGTTTTTATTGTAATATCTTGTAGAGTCAACCTACTAAAATTGGTCTTAGGGTATGGTATAAATGTAAGATCTCATTTGTAAGATCACAAGTGAAATGAAAAAAAGGATTATGTGAAGGTATATGGAAGAATAAGCAGAGCTATACATGCAGACATCATTTGAAGATTGAAGGAAGGTTTTTGTAAAGACAATCAGAACTACACTAGTACTGAATCCAGCATATGAAGATGCTATTTTGTGTAGTACATTCTTATTGGATTTAACCATTCAACTATAGTCAATGTGACTCCCATTTTGTGATTGAGCAGTGAGATCTAGACGCTTGGCCTTTCTGCATGTGTAGACCCCATTTATGTACACTTACTATCTGTAGTAGTATCATCTGATTGTGGGTAAGGTTTCCCACCATGGGTTTTCCCTTTATAGGGTTTCCACATACAAATATTGGTGTTATGTGTTGTGGATGACTTTGTCTTTATGTTTCATGCACTAATCCTTACTGGTATAGCAATTAATTGTTAAAATTGTCTACCGGCATATTGAACTAGTTTACTGGTATTAAGCATTAAGTTGGTTAAGTTGTTTTTGGTTTAAATTTATTTGACAATTGATTCACCCCCCCCCCCCCCCTCTTAGTTGTCTCCATGACCTAACAATTGGTATTAGAGCCTAGTCCTCTTTTGTAGAAGTTTAACAGCTTGAGGAGATCCAATGTTTACTAACTATTTTAGGAAGGACAATCCTAAACTTGATGGAACCAACTATGGCATATGTAAGATCAGAATGGAGACACATCTAAATTGCATTGGAAAGGATATCTAGGATGTTACAAAGAATGGTTATACTGCTCCCACTCCTTGTCAACCTAATCCACCTACCTTGGGAAAAGATGAAGAAAATGATTGCAAAGCAAGAGAAGCACTCTTGAGTGCATTATCAGATCAACAAATCATGGGACTATCAGATAGGTCTACTGCTAAAGCTATTTGGGATCATTTGGAAACACTGAATGAAGGAGATTCCATAGTCAAAATTGCAAAACTTGAAAGCTTCCGGGTCAGGTATGAACAACTAAAAATGGAAGAAGATGAAAGGATTTCTCATTTTATTGAAAGAGAAAATGAGATTGTTTTGGGTATTAAATGTTGTGGAGGAACCTTAAGTGAGGATGAAATTGTTTCAAAAGTTTTAAGAGGATTGCCACCGGCATATAAAATGAAAGTCACTACTATAAATGAGTTAATAACAATGCCTAATACATCAGTAACTAGGGATACATTGATTGGGAAACTTTCAGCATTTGAAATTGAAGAATTTGGTCCTGTTGCAACTATAAAGACAGATTTGGCCTTTAAAGAATCAACATCATCTACTCCATCATTTGACAAATCTGATTGGAAAGCCTTTTATGCAAGAGAACTTGAAGAACTTGAAGCACTATTTGCAAGGAAAATGCCTAAAGGTCTAGTTGGAAGTAAGTATGAAGGTAAAGCACACTTTAAATGTTTCAACTACAATAAGATTGGTCATATGGCTTCAAGATGCCCTGATAGACATGCTAGACTAAGAGAAGAAGCTAGAAGAAAATACAAGCCTAACCCTAAATATCAGAGATATAGATTCAAGAAGAATAAAGTCAAATCTTGTTACATTGCTGATGAAGGTGTGACTGATGATTCTGATGAGGATCCGACAGACAATGGATGGGTTTTTGTTTCTATAACAGAAGATCAACCGACACCTACTGCTCAACCGGTAGAATAGGCCTTGGAAGCTAAAGTTGAAGTAAAGGATGATTGGATCATTGATTCAGGATGCTCACATCAAATGATAGGAGACAAAGGTAAATTCTTGGACTTTCAAGAATACAATGGGGGCTTAGTGAGATTTGGAGATGACAAAGCTTTTCTTGATCAAAGGTAAGGGTACAATATCTCTTGATGGTAAGCATAACACTGGCAATGTTTACTATGTTGAAGGATTAAAGCATAGTCTTTTGAGTGTTGGTCAATTAGTTGAGAAAGGATTTCAGTTACAATTCAAAAATGGAAAATGCAAAATCATGAATAGAACTGGTTTAGAAATTGCAATTGGTAATCAGACTAGAGGTAATATCTTTCACTTGAATAACAGTGAAAAGACATGCTTAATAGCACATATTGATGAAAGTTGGTTATGGCATAAGAGACTCTGTCATGTAAACTTTGATTGCATGGTGAAGATCAGTACTATTAAGGCAGTTAGAGATTTATCTAAAATTGTCAAACCTCACAATACAATATGCAAGGAATGTCAATTTGGAAAACAAGTTAGAGCTAGTTTCAAAAGTATTCTAGAAAAATCCAATAGTGCTCTTGATTTGATTCACACTAATTTATGTGGTCCAGCTAGAACTAAAAGCTTACAAGGTGATAGATATTTCATGCTAATCATTGATGACTATTCTAGAATGTGTTGGATTACTTTTCTTAGAGAAAAATCAGAAGCACTTGGAAAGTTCAAATTGTTCAAAGCAATGGTAGAAAATGAAACCAGTAAGAAAATAAAATGTCTAAGATCAGATCAAGGAGGAGAATTTACATCTAAGGAATTTAATACATTCTGTGAAGTAAATGGAATCAAATGACAACTATCAGCACCTCGGACACCACAATAGAATGGAGTTGTTGAAAGGAAAAACAAAACTATCTTGGATGCAGCAAGAAGTATGTTATCAAAAGAAAACCTACCACATGTATATTGGAGAGAGGCAGTCAGTACAACGGTCTATACATTCAACAAAGTTCACATCAAAGGTGAAACCGGTAAGACCCCTCATGAACTATGGTTTGGTATTACTCCTACTCTTAAATATTTCAGAATTTTTGGAAGTAAATGTTATATTAGAAGAGATGAGTATACTGGTAAATTTGATCCTAGAAGTGATGAAGGAATATTTCTTGGTTATTCATCTAAAAGCAGCGCATATAGATGTTTTAACAAAAGATTGTAGAAAATTGTTGAAAGTACAAATGTAAAGATTGATGAACAATTCAGAGGAACTTCAAGGTATATAGACTCTGAACCGAGAACAGAAATTTTGACAAATGAACCTACTCTAAATCCACCAATATAGAATGAAGATCCAGTTACCCTTGTATCATCTGAGGATTCCACAGTAACTAAGGAACAACATCAAACAAAGGCACCCCGGTATGTAAGATTGAATCATTCTGAAGATCAGATAATTGGAAACAAGTTTAAAGGAGTTATGACAAGAGGAAGATTGGAAAATGAAGAGGTATGCCTTATTTTTCAAATTGAACCATCATCAATTAATGAGGCATGTGAAGATAAATTTTGGATTAAAGCTATGGAAGAAGAATTAGAACAAATTGAGAAAAATAACACTTGGACATTAGTTCCTCGGCCTAAAGATAAAAATGTAATTTGAACCAAATGGGCATTCAGAAACAAACCTAATGAAGATGGTAAGGTTATCAGAAATAAAGCAAGACTAGTGTGTAAGGAATATTCTCAGAAAGAAGGAATTGATTACAATGAAACCTTTGCACCGATAGCTAGAATTGAGGTAGTCAGATTATTTTTGGCTTTTGCAACACATAAGAACTACAAAGTATATAAAATGGATATTAAATGTGCATTTTTGAATGGAGATCTTGAAGAAAAAGTTTACATTGAACAACTTGATGTATTTTCTTTGATAGATAACAAAGATATGGTTTGCAGGTTAAGGAAAGCTTTGTATGGATTGAAGCAAGCTCCAAGAGCTTGGTATGCAAGGTTGGATAAGTATCTTTTGAAGATTGTTTTTTCTAAAGGTAATGCAGACAACAATTTATACTATAAAGTGACTAATGATGACATCCTAGTTATAGAAGTATTTATTGATGATATAATCTTTGGAGGAGAAGATGGATTATGTAAATAATTTTCTATTAAAATGCAGCAAGAATTTGAAATGTCTATGATTGGAGAAGTAAAATGATTTTTAGGATTGCAGATTTCACAGACTGATAAAGGTATATTTTTGAGTCAATCCAAGTACTTAAAAGAGTTACTAAAGAAATTTGGGATGGAGAACTCTAAATTGGTAAGCACACCTATGACCACAAATGACAAACTATCACTAAGGGATGAATCTACACCTATTAATCCAACTAGATACAAATCTATGATAGGAGGATTATTGTATTTGACACAAACCAGACCTGATAAATCTTGGATTATGGTATCCTAGAGATGAAAACTTTGAATTATGTGCATACATAGATGCAAATTGGGTAGGAGATGTGGATGATAGAAAAAGCACCATTGACGGAGCATTCTTTCTTGGAAATAGACTAGTTTCTTGGTTAAGTAAGAAACAAAGTTGTACAGCTTTATCGACAACAGAATCAGAATATGTTGCAGCAGCAACTAACTGTACATAGGTACTATGGCTCAAGCAAATGTTGAAAGACATAAAGGTAAAATGCAAGGAACCTATTACTATCTATTGTGATAACACTGTAGCAATTGATATATTTAAGAATCTAGTATTACATTCTAAAACCAAACATGTTTCTATCAAACTTAATTTTGTAAGGGAAAATGTTGAAGCAAAGGAAATAAAATTGGTTTATGTGAATACTAAAGAGAAGATTGCAGATATCATTACTAAACCTCTGCCTATGGAGACTTTTGAATATCTCAAAGATCGGCTTGGGGTCATACCCCCACCAGTAGAGACTTAGGAAGTTGATGATTTTCATCAACTGACAGAATTAATAGAGAAATATTTTATTCCGGCTTTGATGGGAAGCTACTTCTCAGGGTGAGTAGCTAGTATACTAAATTGATTGGTATTTTGTATATGAACTTCAAGGCTTGGTAAGAACTTTGGCATTTGATGTCAAAGGGGGAGAGATTGGTATGGAAAAACACAAGGAAAACACATGTTGCTCCCAGGGGGAGAGATTGTTGTTTGGGAGAGATTATTACTCTTTGTATCTGTATTTTGATTTCTGGTTATGATCTCTTTTTGGAGATTGTTGGTTTTTGGTATTTGGCATTTTTGTTTTGGCACTTTGATGGTTTTTCCATCTTGTGTTGCCATCAATGCCAAAGGGGGAGATTGTTGGTATTTTGGTATGGTTTTGTCATTGATGTCAACACCTACTAAACACTTATCAACTCTGGCACTTTGGAGAATCAACAACATTCACCAGCAAGCAAGTGACTCATGCACAATCACCAATATCTAGTACACTGGCAAGATATAATGATCACTGACACTTGGAATAGCATGGAAAACACTTGGTAATGTCGAAGACATCATTTGGACATCTTGTCTTGAAGAATTGGTTATTGGTATATTCATATTTGTATATTTGCTATTACCGGCAAATAGGTCCAGGTTATGCACTAGTAGGTTTATCTTTTCCAGATCAGCATGGCACACTATGGAGATGATTAATTATTGTTGTAAATGCATTAAGCTAACATGTTGAATCGGTTATTACATCAGATATTGTATTGTTTGTAAAATGTTTTTATTATAATATCTTGTAGAGCTGACCTACTAAAATTGGTCTTAGGGTATGGTATAAATGTAAGATCTTATTTGTAAGATCACAAGTGAAATGCGAAAAAGGATTATGTGAAGGTATATGCAAGAATAAGAAGAGCTATACACACAAACATCATTTGAAGATTGAAGGAAGGTTTTTGTGAAGACAATCAGAACTACACCAGTACTGAATCTAGCATATGAAGATGCTATTTTGTGCAGTACATTCTTATTGGATTTAACCATTCAACTATAGTCAATGTGACTCCCATTTTGTGATTGAGCAGTGAGCCCTAGGCGCTTGGCCTTTCTGCATATGCATACCCCATTTATGTACACTTACTATCTATAGTAGTATCATCTGATTGTGGGTAAGGTTTCCCACCATGGTTTTTCCCCTTACAGGGTTTCCACATACAAATATTGGTGTTATGTGTTGTGGATGACTTTGTCTTTATGTTTCATGCACTAATCCTTACCGGTATAGCAATTAACTGTTAAAACTGTCTATCGACATAATGAACTGGTTTACCAGTATTAAGCATTAAGTTGGTTAAGTTGTTTTTGGTTTAAATTTATTTGACAACTGATTCACCCCCCCTCTCAGTTGTCTGTGGGACCTAACATTGGATACTTATTCTTTCATCATACCATCAGAAACCTACCGGTAAGAAAGCTTACAAACCTTTTTGTTTTAAGTGTCATAAACCTGGACATACTGCTAATGTTTGTAGAAGAAGATTTGATGTAAACATTGGCTATAAACCTAATAGTAGATATGTATCTAGAAAATTTGAAGGTTACTGTTATACATGAATCATGTATGGGCATAGATTAATTGAATGCAGATATGGAGCTAACAATCCAACACCTCACATGGACCTAATATTTGTTGGTAATTGGAGAAGAAATCTCAATAACTGGAGACACACTAATTGGCAAAGACCCTATGTTAAGACGTCTAGTCCCTACGAGATGGAGAGGAGAGTCAATATGATTTATTCAATCTGTAACAACTTTGGACATGTGGCAATGAATTAAAGAATAAGAATAGGAAGAGGCAATGTAGGACCATCGAGAGCATCTGGAATGGCATGTTATCATTATAATCAACCAGGACACATTGCTAAGTTTTGCAGAGCACAAAAGAACCGACTAGTGAATCACTCTATAGATCGGAAAGGGAAAACAATAGTGGATGATGAAGAAACGAGAGCCGAGATGAATAAGAATTGGAAGAAGAAGAATGATGAAAAATCATTAGAAGAGTCTGATTCTTCACCTAATGTGGAGAATCCATCATCGACAAACTAAATTGTTTCTACAACTTGGGGTGTGCATGTTGTCAAATATTGAAATGAACCCCTCGATGATGCACTATAAGTTGACTATGTATATTCTTATGCATTTTGATATTTCTGAAATCTTTTGGAATCTTTACCAGTACATATACTTCAATTCTGTCAACCAGTAATATGTTTTAGAATACTTTAAAGAGTTTTAGGGTTTTGTTGGTAAATGTATTTATTACAGTAGTTAGAAGGCAATTAAATAGAACATTTTGAATTTCATTTGTCACTTAGCAATATTGAGAATGTTTGGCAAGTGAGAAGAGTAGAGAAAAGTGTGTTCTTGTAGCACTCAAATTATTTACTAGCAATCTGAGGTGATCGAAGTGAAGTTTGAATTGGTGACCAAGATTTTTGAAGGTTTTGATGATTGGAAACCTTAGTACTAAAGCAGAAGAGGTATTTATCTTATAATTCCTACTCTTTGCTTGGTGATCTGCATATTTAATATGGCTACTTTGGATCTTATTGATGTGACTGAGAGGGCATGACCTAAGTTTTAAAGACATCCATATAAGTCTGAAGAAATTGATTGTGTAGGTGCATTATCTACTATGCCGAATGGTGTTCTACATGTTGAAGATATTAGATCTTACTATCACTACAAACCTGAAGACTTGGTAGTTGTTGTTATTCATGAGAAATATAGATCTCTATGTACTGAACAAGGAAGATTGAAAGAATAGATTAGAAGCATCGCCAACAAAGGGTTTCATCATGTGATCAATTTTATTGATGATTTTGATGATGAGTTGGTCAGATTTGTTTTGAGTTGGATCCATGACCAGTTTATGTGGTTGGACAAACCTCAAAAAATTACTAAGAAATCCATGCTCTAACCAGTTTCTACTCAATTGGTGAAGTGCCATTGTTGAGATTGGTTCCTAAAAATGATGTTGAGAAGCTAACATGATCAAGATGGAAGGATAGAGCCATGACGGTGGAACAAATCAATGATCTCAGTGTTAAATTTGCATTTGTGGTGATTGGTTATAGAATTTTATGTTGGCATTATGTGCACTAGTATGAGGACATAATGATATTGTATGTTGTCATTGATGTCAATATGTGATATGATGTGAACCGGCATATGTGATATGTGAGAAGAGAGAACTGGCATAATGTGATATGATGTGAACTGGTATATATACCAAAGTGAAGCAGTATATTTGTTCAAGATGAACTGGCATGTAGTTATGGGAACCGACACATGGAAGCATTGTATGACTACCGATCGGTAGTTAATTTCCACTTCAAGATTTCTGGTTGGAGTACCTCAAGCCTGTGTGACTCAATCAGTGATCTCTGTGTGATGAGTTAGTAGTATAATGGAGAACAGATCGTGTTGCCATGTAAGCCCTGTGTGCATGAAGGATCTTGCATGAAGAAGCCTATCCCTATCCACCTTGGGAATGTACAAAGTTTGTCAAACAGTGATAACACGTGATGGGTTATCAGCCGCCATGAAATTGGTGGATAATAGACGATGGAGAATGTCTTGAGATCGAATCAAGATTGTTGCATTTAATGCAGTATGATTCAATGGTCAGGATTGAACCACTTGAATTGCTTAACCTAACAGGTTTAGGGTTTAGGGTTTTTGCTACTGACCTGTCTATTTCCTATAAGGTCGATATTGTGTTTCTTTCAAAAGTTGTATGTGTGTATCCAAGGGAAGTGATACATGATTCTTGCCAGACCAAAGGAGATAAGAGATATCTACAAAGTGAATGTGCAGAAGGTGAAGAGGAGCCAAAATTGATCTGCATTAGCATTGAGTGCTGTTACCAGATCATTGTAATTCCTGTTGTTCTTTAACCACTTCAACAGTTGCGAAATCCCTTAAAAGGGTAGCCTTAATTGGCTTGATACAAATCCTTTAACAAGGTAACTTGAAGTTATTGAGTTCTAGGAAGCTATAGAGCTTTGGAGATCCTTTAGCTATTGAGTTCTTGAAATCCTTTAACAAGGTAACCCTAACCGGGTTTAACCCTTAACTGGGTATTATAGCCATCCCTTAACCGAGTGATCCTTAACAGGATCGATTCCTAGCAGAACCTATTGTAATGTCTTTAATCGGACAAGGCTCCTAATAGAGTGGACTTCTAAAGAGTTCAAAAAGTAGCTTGTGGGTATTCATCCCCACCATGGTTTTTCCTAGTTGGGTTTCCACGTGAGAAATATGTGTGTCATGTGTGATGCTTTTATCTTGTGATGCTTTGTTATTACCTGTTAAGTATATGATGGTTTTGTGTTTTGTGTCTATCTATAAAACATATTGAACTAACTATTGTGAAGATCTGATGATAGTTTACTTGTTCATGCATGAGGGTGTAATGATACTAAAGTATTGAGCTAAGAGGAAAGCTTAGTGAATAGCTAGTTTATGATTGTTTTAGTTGTTCTGGGTCTTATCGGTTGCACTCTATTTCAACTAGTGTCACTACTTGCTAGTCACTTGGAGTATTTGCTGACAAACCGATTTTGGACTGTATTTTGTCAGTATTGATTCACCCCGCCCCCCTCTTAGTACCGTTTTGGTACTATTCATTCCTCATTGAGTTATCAATTGGTATCAGAGCACTCTAGGTCCTCTATGTTGTAAGATTAACCGCTTGAGGTAAAGATCCCAGTCAAATGATGAAGAGGGAAGGTCCAAAGTTTAACAGGGAAAATTTTGGTATATGGAAAGATAGGATGAATATATTCATCAGAAGCATGGGTGCTCAACACTGGAGTTATGTTAAGAATGTCTATGTTGTCCCTACCGGTGCTCTCACCAATGACCAAAAGAGAGAGATACAAGAAAATGGGCAAGTCGTGGAAGCCCTTATTAGTAGTCTATTTGACATTGAGTTTAGTGATGTTGAGGAAAGGTAAATCCCAAAGAGGTATGGGATTCTCTTGAAAATATCTATGGTGGTGATGAACATGTAAAACAAGCTAAGGAAGAAAGCCTGAGAGGGAAGTTTGAAGATATAAGAATGGTTGAAGGTGAGACCATTCAGTAGTATGGAATAAGAATCAAAATAGTTGTTGGAGAAATCAAGAGTGCAGGTGGTAAAATAGAAGATTCCATTATGGTAAGCAAAGTCCTAAGATCCTTGTTGCCGGTCTATGCAATAAGGGTTGCTGCTATTCAGGAGCTGAGATCAATAAACAAGACTAAGGTATCCTTATACTCCATCATAGCCAAGTTGACAGCCTATGAGCTAAATAGTTTTGATGGCAGTGTTCAAAAGACTAAATCAACATTTAAAGCCTCTGCTATACCGTCCAGAAAAGGAAGAGAAGCTAGCACTAGTGGTGAACCTAGACAGAGCAGAGAAATGAATGATGAGGAGATTTTGATGGCATTTGAAGCTCTCCTTGCCAGGAAACTTCCTAAAGGAACCAGTAAATACAAAGGTAAGCTACCTTTGAAATGCTTTTCTTGTAACCGGATAGGACATATTGCTATAAACTGTCCTAATGGCGATAACAAGGACAAACCAGAAAGGTTAAGGAAATTCAAAGGAGGAAACCAGAGAAACTATTTGGTGGTAGTTGATGAAGGTGTCACAGATGAGGAATCAGAAGATGAAGAGAATGAAGACATTGTGTTTCTTGTTGTAAAGGAAGATGTGGCAGACAAGAAGGCTCTTGTCTCCTGGTTTGATAATTCAAATGAGTGGATCATTGACAGTGGCTATTCTCACCATATGATAGGTGACTAGAGCAAGTTTCTATCCTTGGAGGAGTATGATGGTGGTGTGGTTCGCTTTGGCAATGATGCACCATGCATGGTCAAAGGCGAAGGGTCCATCTCTCTGAATGGAAAGAGTAGTACTGACAATGTGTATTGGGTTGATGGTCACAGACACAACCTTCTGAGTGTTGCCCAGTTGAATGATAGTGGCCTCACTCTGGAATTCAAGAATGGAGTTTGCAAGAATCAAAGGAAAAGATGGTGAATTGGTGGCCACCGACCTGCAAACCAAAGGTAACCTATTTCATCTGAATGCAAACATAAGTACATGTCTTATGACTAAGTTTGATGATATTTGGATATGGCATAGGAGACTCTACCATGTAAACTTTGATAACATTGTGAAGGCTTGTAAGATCAAGGTAGTTAGAGGGTTGGCGGTGCTAATAAAATTGGATAATACCTTGTCCAGAGAGTGTCAATTGGGGAAAATGTCTTCCTCAACCTTTAAAGGTAAATCCTTCACTGCTGACAACTTGCTTGATCTTGTGCATACTGATTTGTGTAGTCCTATGAAAACTAGAAGTGTGCAGGGTGATAGGTACTTCATGATTCTCACTGATGATTGCTCAAGAAAGATGTGGGTCAGATTCTTGAAAGACAAGTTTGAAGCCTTTGTGAAATTCAAATCTTTCAGAGCATTAGTGGAGAAAGAAAGTGGTAAAAGGATTAAGTGTCTCAGAACTAATCAAGGAGGGGAATTCACTTCCAGTGAATTCAACAAGTGTTGTGAAGAATTTGGCATCAAGAGGCAACTGTCTGCCCCTTGGACTCCATAGCAGAATGGCCTAGTAGAGAAGAATAACCAGACTGTGGTTGAAGTAGCTAGAACCATGTTGATTCAAGGAAAGGTAGCTCACACCTTTTGGAGAGAAGTAGTGAGCACTGCAGTCTACACGATGAACTAGGTACTCATCAAGAAAGGTAAGGACAAAACTCCTTATGATTATTGGACCGGTAAGACACCTATGGTTAGCTATTTTAGAGTGTTTGGTAGCAAATGCTACATAAAGAGGAGTGAACATCAGAGAAAATTTGAAGCTAAATGCAATGAGGGAATATTCCTAGGATATTCCACCAAGAGTAAAGCTCTCAAGTGTTACAACAATAGAACTCAAAGAATTATGGAAAGTATCAATGTAAGAGTTGATGAATCCTCTGAGAAAAATGAGGAAACTGATAGTGAGCAAACTATAAATGAACCGGTTGTCAGTCAACCAAGTACCAATAACAGTGTTCCTGAACCGGTGAATGATGATACTGATGATGATGAGGATGAAGAGGAAAAGTAAGAAGAACCAGTCAAGACCATTCCTCAGTATGTCAAGCTGAATCATGATCCTAAGCAGATCATAGGAGATAAGGATGTAGGAATCCTTACAAGAAGAAAGATTAGAGAAAACTCATGTATGATCTCTAAATTTGAGCCTAAATCATTCAAAGAGGCTCATAAAGATGAAGACTGGATCAAGGAAATGGAAGAGGAACTTGACCAGATAGAGAAAAATGGCACATGGTCCTTGGTACCCAGACCAGAGTATAAAAATGTCATTGGCACCAAATGGGTGTTTAGAAACAAGTTGAATGAGGATGGCACAGTGATTAGGATTAAAGCCAGATTGGTGTGCAAAGGATATGCTCAAGAAGAAGGAGAAGACTATGGAGAAACCTTTGCTCCTATAGCTAGATTGGAAGGAGTTCGTATGATTCTTGCATATGCATCTTTTAAAGGGTTCAAAGTATATCAAATGGATGTAAAATCTACATTCCTAAATGGTGTACTTGAAGAGGAGGTGTATATTGAGCAACCAGATGGGTTTGCCCTATCTGAAGACAAACATGGTATGTAGGCTACATAAAGCCTTATATGGTCTAAAGCAAGCACCTATGGCATGGTATGAGTGCCTACATTCCCATCTTGTGAAGATTGGATTTGAGAGAACAAGTGAAGATAGCAATATCTACTTGAAGTCTAAAGGAGATCAGATCCTAATCTGTGAGGTTTTTTTTTGATGACATTATCTTTGGTGGAGATGACAAGATGAGTCATGAGTTTGTTGATGAGATGAAGAAAGAGTTTGAGATGTCACTCATAGGGGAGATTAAGTTCTTCTTTAGACTACAAATCCAGCAGATGAAAGATGAAATATTTATCACTCAGTCCAAATATGTCAAAGAGGTGTTGAAGACCTTTGGCATGGAAGATAGAAAACCGATTGGTACACTGATGGTGACTGGTTGCAAATTGTCAAAAGAGGATGATTCCACATTGATTGATGAGAAGGAATACCAATCAATGATTGGTAAGTTGCATTATGTAGTGCATAGCAGACTGGATATTGCACATGCAGTTGGCATTACTGCAAGGTTCTAGAAAAGTCCAAGAGAATCCCACTTGGTTGCAGTCAAGTGGATTCTTACATATCTGAAGGGAACAGTTGACTATGGATTGTGGTACCCATACAACAATGATTTCATTTTGAAAGTATTCACAGATGCTAATTGGGCAGGTAATGTGGATGACTGGAAAAGCACAACCAGTGGTACATTCTTTCTTGGTGGTAGATTGGTCTCATGGATGAGTAAAAAGTAGAGTTGTATCTCTCAGTCTATAGCGGAAGTGGAGTATTTTATAGCTTTCATGAACTGCACTCAGACAATCTGGATGAAGCATGTTTTAAATGGCTTCAAAATCCCTATATCTAAATTGGTAAGTATATTCTGTGATAACACAAGTGCTATCAATATTTCAAAGAATCCGGTTTTACATTCTAGAACCAAGCATTTTGAGCTTAAGTATCATTTCTTGAGGGAAAAGGTTTAGAATAAAGAGATTGCACTGGAACATGTTTCTAGTAAGGAGCAGTTAGCATACATATTCACCAAGCCTCTCCCAAAGACTACATTTGTGCATTTAAGAGGTGAATTGGGGGTTCTCCCCCTTTAGGAGGTGAACTAAAAGTATTTGCTCCACATCAATCAGGTATTTCATAGTCAAATTTTTGTTGATTGATGTGTTGAAGGATGCTAATCCTCAGGGGGAGCAACATAATGGAACAGGGATACTTGTGCCTCCACTTTGGCATTGATTTCAAAGGGGGAGGAGTGAAGCGAAAAAGATATCTGCAAAAAATGGGGGAGAAAATGTGGACCAGAGAGATATCCTTGTATATTGCCATCAATGCCAAAGGGGGAGATTGTTGGCATTATGTGAACTGATATGAGGACATAATGTTATTGTATGTTGTCATTGATGTGAATATGTGATATGATGTGAACCGGCATATGTGATATGTGAGAAGAGAGAACCGACATAATGTGATATGATGTGAACTAGTATATATGCCAAAGTGAAACTTAGTATATTTGTTCAAGATGAACCGGCATGTCAAGGTGAACCAACATGTAGTTATGGGAACCGGCACATGGAAGCATTGTATGACTACCAGTTGGTAGGTAATTTCCACTTCAGGATTTCTTGTTGGAGTACCTCAAGCCTATGTGACTCAATTGGTGATCTCTGTGTGATGAGTTAGTAGTATAACGGAGAAGAGATCGTGTTGCCACATAAGCCCTATGCACGTGAAAGATCTTGCATGAAGAAGACTATCCCTATCCACCTTGGGAATGTGCAAAGTTTTTCAAATGGTGATAACGCATGATGGGTTATCAGCCACCATAAAACTGGTGGATAATGGATGATGGAGAATGTCTTGAGATTGATTCATTATTGTTGCATTTAATGCAGTATGATTCAACGGTCAGGATTGAACCGCTTGAATTGCTTAACCTAACAGGTTTAGGGTTTAGGTTTTTGCTACCAACCTGTCTGTTTCCTATAAGGTCGATGTTGTGTTTTTGGCAAAAGTTGTATGTGTGTATCTAAGGGAAGTGATATGTGATTCTTGCCAAACCAAAGGAGAGAAGAGATACTTGCAAAGTGAATGTACAGAAGGTGAAGAGGAGCCAAAATGGATCTACATTAGCATTGAGTGTTGTTACTAGATCATTGTAATTCCTGTTGATCTTTAACCACTTCAACATTTGTGAAATCCCTTAACAGGGCAGCCTTAACCGGCTTGATACAAATCCTTTAACAGGGTAACTTTAAGTTATTGAGTTCTAGGAAGCTATAGAGCTCTTGAGAACCTTTAGATATTGAGTTCTTGAAATCCTCTAACAAGGTAACCCTAACTGGGTAAAACCCTTAACCGGGTATTATAGCCATCCCTTAACCGAGTGATCCCTAATAGGATCGGTTCTTAGCAAAACCTATTGTAATGTCTTTAACCAGACAAGGCTCCTAATAGAGTGGACTTCTAAAGAGTTCAAAAAGAAGCTTGTGGGTATTCATCCCCACCGTGGTTTTTCCCAGTTGGGTTTCCACGTGAAAAATATGTGTGTCATGTGTGATGCTTTTATCTTGTGATGCTTTGTTATTACCTGTTAAGCATATGATGGTTTTGTGTTTTGTGCCTGTCTATAAAATATATTGAACTAACTATTGTGAAGATCTGATGATAGTTTGCGTGTTCATGCATGAGGGTGTAATGGTACTAGAGTATTGAGCTAAGAGGAAAGCTTAGTGAGTAACTGGTTTATGATTGTTTTAGTTGTTCTGGGTCTTACCGGTTGCACTTTGTTTCAACCAGTGTCACTACTTGCCAGTCACTTGGAGTATTTGCTGACAAACCGGTTTTGGACTATATTTTGTTTGTACTGATTTACCCCCCCCTCTCAGTACCGGTTTGGTACTATTCATTCATCATTGAGTTATCATTTTCTACAATAGTAGAATGAACAACATACCGACAATAGCTATACACACTGCCTACTAGATGATTAAGGAAAATATGGATTATGACTTGATTAGAGCATTAAGGAGCCAATTAATGGATAATTGAAAGCAGTGAAGAAAAATAAGAAGATTAGATTCAAATTTGGACAACTTATCATGAGCTTATTCTTTTATTTCCAAAACGTTTTCCCTAGTATTGGTGATGTGCAATGGATAATTGGGACACATGACCTATTGTAGATGAAGAACAAAAATTTGATGTAGAAAGACAAGTTTAATGATATATCATGGGGCTATTTTAAGGAATTTCAAAAGAACATGCATGCAAGAGATTGTATACTAGAAAAAGTTGTCAACCGGTATGAGGATTCCATCTGTTTCATGGTAGACATCAACACATGCTTAATGGAAGAGGTCATTCCAAGGACAACATGGGTGCTATTGATGGGATATGAAGTTGATAAGGACTTGCTTGTTGCATATGCTGAGCATTTGTTGGAACAACCAGTCAATACCACCACCAAGAGGTTTGGAACTTATAAGGAGAAACTACTTAAAGTACACTTTGAATTACAACAACCAGTAATAGCTAAGAAGGTGAAGAAAAAGGTGGCGGCCTTTGTTGAATAGGCTAGTTTCAGCAAGGAGCAGATAGCACTTGCAAGAGCCAAACATGAAGTAGAACAAGCCGGTACCTCTAGTGTACCAAGTCATTCTCCCACCAAGAAAACAAGAGAACCCAAAGCAATAGAGATGAAAAAGAAAGAAGAAACCAAGGTAAAACTTGTTGAATCTCAGAGAGAAACCATCAAAGATACCATTTTGGAGGAGAGGGCAAACTATTGAAACTCTTGTTGCACGAGTATAAACCATTTAAAGAAAGAAAGAGAAGACCCACAAATCGGCAGATGAAGAAGCTATTGATTCTGATGAGGATAAGTGACCATTGAGAGCAAGTGTTAAGAAGTCTAAAACAACTGGTAAGGGAAAATTACCTATAACTTTGACATTAGAAGATTATTTTAAGAGAATGGTCATATTAATAAAGGGCTATGGAATCTATAAAGGATAAAATTCATTGTTTATTAATTTAACTATGGATCAACAAAAGGAGATTGAAGATGCAATCATCTTCTGTATGAACAAATTTTAGAAAAACACTTATTGAGCTATAAGGACAAATTCCAAATTCTTTGTATAATTTTCTTGATGCAAGATGGCAGACTATCATTAGGCAAGATAAAGAATTCATTGATTAAATCCTTAAGTACATTCAACCATAATCAAGTGAAGAAAAAATTGGATAGCTAAAGGTTAATGTGAAGGCATCATACAGATCCAAAATAAGATTGACAAGAATGTTGATTGGTGAGATAGAATTAGTCCAAAAGGAGACTAAAATTTTGATCAAGAAGGCTTTAGGTCTCATCCCTGATGATGAAGAAAAACAAGATGAGGAAGATGAATCAGAAAATATTAAGGGTGAATATTTTCCTGAGGGTGTTAAGGCTACAAAATTTGCACCTGACAACAAGTACCTATATGATGATCCTATTGATACAAAACTGATAGATATAGCATATGATGATATCAATGATGCTGATGCTACTAATAATGTTACTAATACTGTTAATAATGTAGATTTTATTAATGATGTATAGGTCAATATTGATGTAAAGGATATTGATATGGAGATTGGTGAGCAACATGAATCATAAAACATAGAAGAAGAAAGAGTTGAAGACAAAATGACAACTAAGAAACCAGTGAATACAAAATCAATAGAGACTCAGAATGAACTAATAACTCTAACTACAGATGTAATTATTAGTGTTGCTATTGATGATAGCCAAAAGGATAAGATTGATTAAAAGAAGGTAGAGGAAGAATTGGTGAACGAACAAAGTGTGAAAACTCAACCACCACTGGTCAAGGACACCACTAAGGAAGAGAAGTCAAAAGAAGGTAAGACAGAGAAAGAGAAATTTGAGCAAAATGAGGAAGAGAAGAAAATAGAAGAGAAGAAGAATAAAACAATAATTGATGATGATGATGATTCCATAAGCATTAAAGGTCCTATTGATATGGAAAATTTGAGTTCTTTAGAGTTAATAGAGATTGCTATTGCAATGCAATCCCATGGACAAAATAAAATAATGAAGGAACAACAAAGAGAAGTAGAGACTATAAGGACTAATGTTGTTATTGTTGGAAACCAATAACATTGAGAGGGATGGGGGGGGTGAATCAATGTTATACCTAAATAGTAGATTTTATCCTTAACAAAACATTCATACACCAACTGGTATACAGATATAAACAGGATTGCAAGAAGTAAAGCAACCAATAAGCCAAACACATAAATGAGAATCGTAACACATAGATTTATATGTGGAAAACCTCAAAGAGTAAAAAACATGGTAGGATTTGTGACCCACAATATCAATTCACTAGCCATACGAAGAGATATTACAATATATGATGGGTTTGCACTTGCAGGAAGGCTTACAACCTAGAGCACACTTCTCAATCACAATAGGAGCCTCACAAACTACATATAATTCTGGAAAGGAATCTAGAGAAGTGTGAACTACTAAGATAGCATCTCCTATGCCATAATATAGTTTTGGTTTAAGCTCTATCTGTTCTGGTTGTAACCCTAAACCCCTTTTACTGGAATAATACTTACAATAAATTCCTCACATACATAGTCTCTCAGAGTAATTTTGCATCATATTACATTTTTATATCCATCCTAAGTCATATCCATATATATTGCAAAATGATCTATCAAACTGACCTATATACCCTATACAACTTTTATGCCTTATGTTAGTTTACAAAGATATATACAATATCAAATAATAAGAACTGTACACTGAATACCTCCAAAAATGTCTTACCAGAGCTTGAACAATTTCAAAATTTCTGGATAAGCTTTCTCTAGTAATTCCACATAAGTATTCTAGACGGTTTTGAATGTGTTGGAGATGGATACAAGTCCACTCAATAAATGTGCAAAAGATTCTTTCTCATTAACCTCTTCCGGTGTGGGCTTTCCCACCATATCTATGCATTCTCTCTTATGTACACAGAGTGAATCCA
Source organism: Cryptomeria japonica (assembly GCF_030272615.1). Lineage (NCBI taxonomy): Eukaryota > Viridiplantae > Streptophyta > Pinopsida > Cupressales > Cupressaceae > Cryptomeria > Cryptomeria japonica. Next base: position 147,790,615 of record NC_081409.1, on the reverse strand, counting down.
ATCTTAGACTCACCAAACCTCTCAGACTTCTAGCTCTCCGAATGATTTTATCTCTCTCCTTTTCCAAATCAGAAATTTGGTTCTCCAAAGTCAAAATTTGACCATAAATTGATGTTGTCAATGAAATTAGTCCATCAAAAGAGTTGACAATACTAGCAATTTTATCTTGTATCTCTTTTATCCTTTTATCTACATTTGTTGTAAGTATTTCAGTATTGCAACACACCCTATATATATTTGTGCATTGTTTCAAAAAAAATTCAATTAGAATTAGCTTCTCCTCAATATTTTTCTTCTATGTCTCAATTATTTGATCAAAAGCGGCTCTCTTAGCCTGAGTAAATATTTAAAGTGCTTGCCGGTTAGAGATCTATTGTAAGGATTGAAAGTCTTTGATATGTGCTTAGTGATTACCTTAAGCTTGTCAGAAGGGCTCACTTCATTTTTAATCTTACATTCCGGGACCAATCTGTGCAAAACAGTTATTGACTGATCTATAATCCCCTTGTCTGTGGATCCCTCCTTCATCAGTTTTTGAGCAACCATCATCATTAGTTATGTGGGACTCATCTTTGTGATGGCTTTCTTTTCTACTTGAGAAGTGTCAATTCTCAATAATGATGGGTTCACAACTAGTTCCCTACAGGATTCCCATGTTTTCTCTAATGATTTATCCTTTATTACCTCCTCACATGCACGGGTGGCTTCACCACTTGGTGCAGTCTGTGTAACTGTCAGTTCCTCTGTAGGAATAGTATCCTTAACCTATACATTAGTATTCAGAGGACAATTGTCCTCAATATTAGTATCATGTACAATGTTCTAAGTATTAATTGATGTTTCAGTATTGTCTGTACATTTGTGTTTATCAGTGGCTCAATTTCCACTATCTTGATATTTTTCAAAACTAAGGGTGGAGTACCCATAATCCCCTTTCCTTCCCCTTCAACCAGGGTATCTATAGTATCGGTCTTGGTCTCCGGTGAAGTAAAGAATCCTTCGTGTTTTCCCAAAAATTTAATCCATGCCTTCTATTTTTCCTTTATTACTTCAATCATTCCCCCTAGCATCGGGCTAATTATCCTATGTTTGCTATTAAAAACCTTTTTATCTGTAGCCTCAATTGTCTTCTCCATTTCATTTGGAGCTATAGTAACACAAATAGCTAAAAGTTCTTGCATTTTAATGTGTTTATCTTCTTGCATAGCAGATCATCTTCTAGCATCTAACATGTTAAATAACTCAACCAATATTTGATTTTCTATCTCTATTAAGGCTTTCTTATAAATATCTAAGTATAGCAAGACTACTTCCTCTACCTCTTTCTATTCATCAACCTCTAATTTGTCATAATAAAACTTAACATTCTTCAGCATGCCATCTTTAGTTATTTCATATACAATTTTTGCACAAGTTTTGGGTGGTATGATAGTTACATTACCAGTTTCAAGTGCCAAATCAATGTCACTATTCTTCCTCCTCTTGGTAGTATTGGATGCAGTTGTAGGTGTAGCTTTAGGTGCCTTCTTTTGAGCCGATAACTTGATTGTGACCTTTGTAACCATTTACTTCTTTACTTCCACCTTAGTTTCCTCCGATTTCTTCCTAACAACCCTCTTGAAGGCTAATGGTGTGTCATCCTCTAATTTAGAATCTACAGTAATAGGCTCAATATGAACTACTGGATCCTTCCTCTTTCTCCCTTTCTCCGCAACAATATCAGTTAGTGTCTTTATGTCCTTTGAGACCTCCTATACAAATTTGTTTTATTTTCCTTCTTGTTTTTCCCTTTCCTTCCGGTTGAAATCTGTTTCAACCTCTAGAGTCTTCTGTTGTGTAGTTCCACAAGGCTTCTCTGACTTATCAATTTCTGCATCAAATATAATTTTTGCATAGGCATCAAGGAATAATGCATCTGTCTCACAACCCATTTCCTCTATCCAAATCTTCTGGGGCTTGACTGCTTCCATGAGAGTCACATCCTTCTTAACCATGAAACATATGTCGGTAGAGTATTTCTCTACTATATGCTTAGGTACTCTTACCCTATACCTCATCGATTTTTGAAAATCCTTAAAATAACCCCATATCTTATCATCTCTTTGACTTCCTAATGCATCAATTGACTGTTTTAATTGTCTTCCTACCGGAATGTCAAAAGCCCATTGTTTCCTACCAAAACTAGGTGTATCATTTAGAAAGTATAACATCAAACACACTAACAAATTTCCATACTAGAAGGTTCCCTTCTTCTCACCTTTAATCTTTCCCAAGTTGATTAATAATTCATCAAGCATCCAACCGCAAAGATCTAACTTTACATTTTCTCTCATCATCTTATATGTAGCCAAAATATATGAACTAGAAATAGAATTCAGTCGGTTTGACTAAGTTACCTTGTATCCTATAACTATGCTGCCAAACTTAATTTTAGTGTCGGTGATAGTGCTCACCTTCATCGATCTCTTGTCAGATGTGGCATTAGTGATTTTCCTCACAAAGTCATTTGGCACTTTCTTATGTGGATGTTGCCCTATTGATGACAAGCTAGTAATTGCTTGGATTGCTTCCTTAGTGATTTTATAAGGTCTATCCAACCACATGAATTCCCCATGTACTCTTTTTAGTACATATCTGATTATTTCATCCTCAAACTTTGGAATATCCATATTATCTGTAAACTCTAGATCTTCAATATATTGATATGCTGGTTTAATCTTTTCAGATTCTCCCATTAATTCATTCATATACATTCCCTTGATCTCTGAAGTTCCTAAGTCCTCTATATGATAGTGAATGTATGAAAGTTGGGTTTGCAACAAAAATAGGAATAGAAGATGATCTCACTTCAATGTTTCAAGAAAAATACCTTTGACCTCTCTAGGTGAAAAATCTTCAACTAATTCTTCTAGATGCTGGTGAAATCACTCAAGAAGAAATTTGATTACCACTAAATAGCCTCTAATCACACTTAGTTGCTTTGAATTGCTCTGAAATTGCTCTGAATGTAGGGTGATTAACTTTTAAGTGTATTCGACCTTTTATTAATCAAGAAAAACCCTAATCTTCTATTGACCTAAATGACTTTCGGTGAAAGATACCGGATCCCACTCAGAACATATCCATGCTGGATAATCTTCTCCAATATTTGGAACATCTTCTAGAACCTCTTCCCCAGGCATATGCATCATCTTCATGAGTTTTTCCTACCCCTAAGGCATCTGCCTTAGTTACCAGATGAGCTCACTACTAGTGTAGGAGCAACCTCTTCTGTCAGATAGGTAATCGAGACATTACCATCTGATGATTGTTCTTCAGTCTTCCTAACCCATCTCTGAGTGTGATAATGCTAAATTTAACTAACCTTCACTTTCCCTTTTTCATTTGATCCTCCATTACTAACCAATGGATTTCCACTTCTACAGAACTTAACAATATGTCCAACTTCATTGCATGCATAACATGTAACATTGTTCTTTTGAATTGCTTTGCTAAAATTGGTGAAATTGGTTGACCTGTATTGATTAGCCATATGTCCAAATTTTCCACAAGCATAGCATTTTACATTCATTCTACAATATTTTGTCTTATGACCAAACTTTTTGCATTTAGAAAATTTACCAAGAGCAGAATCAGGGTTCTGATTTGCTCTGTTTCTAGATTGCCTAGCCATGTGACCAAATCTATTACAAACAAAACTTCTACCATTGAATTTATAACCATTGAATTGTCTTACCAGTGTCTTATGGTTTTGATCATCACTAGCAGTACTAGAACTCTATCCTTGCTCAAATCCAAGTCTACTGGAATCTCCAATCTACCTCTGTCTCTTCAATAACTCATCAAGTTGTGTTGAGCTGATCTTGAATTTTTCTTTGTATTCACTTGCAGTAGTTAAATATTCTCTTAATATTATCATTTGTCTCTCAAGCTCTTGCTTATTGCTTTGGGATTGTACCAAGTCAGTTCTCAATATATCATTTTCATGAATCAGTCTACCACATTCTTCAAACTTGTTCTTCAAGGATACAACAAGATTTTCTTCCTTTTTCTTTCTATCCTCAATCTCCTTAGACATCCTCATATTCATAGTTTGCATTTCATTCTTCATAACCATGTTCTCTTGACTCAATTTCTGACATTGTTCCTTAAGTAATTTTTTTCTTCATCATCCCAATTTTGCAAAAGTTCCTTCCTCCTAGCTTAAACAGATGATAGTCTCTCTTGTAGGACAAGACAAAATTCCTTAGTAGAAAATAATTCATCTTGTAGCTTTAAGTTCTTCAACCTTTCAACATCATAATCTTCAATGGCCATCTCAAGCTACTTCTCCAAAGCCATATTCAATGATTCTAGTTTTAGGATCTTCCTCAAACTGTTAAACTTCCTCTGATACCAATTGTTGGAGACCAATAACACTGAGAGGGGCGTGAATTAGTGTTATACCTGAATAGTATCTATTTTATCCTTAACAAAACATTCATACACCAGCCGATATACCAATATAAATAGAATTGAAAGAAGTAAAGAAACCAATAAGCCAAACACATAAATGAGATTGATAACACACAAATTTATACGTGAAAAACCTCAAAGAGGAAAAACCACAATGGGATTTGTGACCCACAATATCAATTCACTGGCCATATGAAGAGATATTGTTGGCAATTGAAACTCATTGGATTCATTTGTTTCCATTGATGGCAACAAGACTCTATAGAAGACATACACTGACATTAGGAGGCATTCACTGAAAGATACCAGCATTGGAGTATTTAGGGTCACAACTAACATCGACACCGAAACTGACATCCAACACTTTAGTGAAGCCGACATCAGTCTAGGATCTGATGGAAGCTCTATTTGTAAAATTATTTTGTAATTATTGTATTGAGCCAACATTGTATATCTTTTGTAAAGTATTGTAAGCCGACATAAGGCATATTATTTGTAAAGGGTATATAAGTCAATATTATTAGGTTATTGTGAAATATGGGATAGGAGAGTATATGACAAGGCAGTAGAACTATGTAATGCAAAGGATATGTATGTAGATCATTTGTATGTGAATTTTATATCATGTAATGATCTGTAGATGGTTTGTAAAGAATTCTTGGAGGAAAGGTGATACCGGTAGAAGTGTTCAGGGTTTATGAACCGGTACAAAACAAAGCTATAACCAGAACTCTTTTTGGCCTTGCAGATGCATTTTGTGAGTTCATTATTACTATTTTATCTTAGCAGAAGCTTGTAGTTAGGCAGACTCTTTTGTGTTCAGTAGTGTGCTCTAGGCAGTGTGCCTTCCTGCATGTGCAAGCCCCCATATTATGCAATATATTTCATATAACCAGTGAATTGATATTGTGGGTCACAAATCCCACCATGGTTTTTCCTTTTTCAGGTTTTTCACGTATAAATTTTGTGTGTTATGGTGTTCATTCATGTGGTTGGTTTAATTACTTTAAGTTATATGTTTCTTCATTTACCAGTTTATATGTGTATGTTATAAAAGGGTAAAATCATATGTTACTGACAAAACACTTATTCACCCCCCTCTCAGTGTTCTTGGATTCCAAGAATTGTTATAGAGCCTGGTGCCTTAGAGGAAGTTTAACAGCTTGAGGAAGATCTTGAAACTGGAATAATTAAACATGGCTATAGAAAAACAACTTAAGATGGCACTTGAGGATTATGATGCTGAAAGGATGAAGAATTTAAAATTACAAGATGAATTGAACTCTTCTAATGAATTCATTCTTGTCCTGCAAGAAAGATTATCATCAACTCAAGCTAGGAGGAAGGAACTCTTACAAAAATAAGATGATGAAAATGCACTCAAGGAACATTGTCAAAAATTGAGTCAAGCAAACATGCTCATAAAGAATAAAATGCAAGACCTGACTTTGAGGATGTCAAAAGATATTAAGGATAGAAAGAAGGAAGAAAATATTGCTATTTTTAGGATAACCGGTGAACAACTGAGATGGGGGGTGAACTAGTTGTTAACACATTATAACATTTTGTAGATCAGGAAATTGAGAATCATCAAAGCAAATAGAAATTAGCTAACCACAAAGCCAAATTGCAATGAAATAAATCCTAATTACAATAAATAGAAGAATTGAAAACAAGACACTCAAAATAAATGAAAATCCATCACCAATGCCTCTTTCAATTGACATCCATTGTTCTCCTTTCTCCTCCAAATAGCGTTTTGTGTGGATCTCACCTACAAGTGCAAAAGAATGAAGCAAGATTGATTTTGATAGTGCGAGGATACTAGAAGCATGGTTTATTCATCTCTCTTGATTGAAGAAACTCATCCAATTTATAAACAAATTGGAGAGAGGACAAGATTAGCATGAAGAGATTTGAAAGGAAATTCAAATCAAGAATGGCAACATTATGACAAATGACAAGTTGCTATGCAAGGAGTATGACAAATTATGACAAATTATGACAAGTTGCTATGCAAAATGCTTGACAAATTATGACAAGATTGAAATAGAAATAGAAATAGAAATTAGAAATTAGGAGAAATTAGCAAATTAGAAAATTGAGGAAAAATGAAATAGAAATTAGGTGAATTAATTAATAGGTTTTCATCCATTAATTAATTCATGAAAGAGACCTAGGACTAAATAAATAGATTTATTTAACCCACAAAGATAAACAAATCATAAAACCCTAGAAATAAAAGGACAAGGAATTAGGTCAAGACAACAAGAAATTAATGTAGGTTCGATCATGATTCTGACTGAGAAAAGACCAATGTTGATAAATGATTAAAATTGGTTGACAAAAATCAATGACAAATTGACCAAGATTGACAAGGAGATCAAATTGATAAGTGCCAATTGATGAGGAACAATGACTAATCGATCCAAATTGACATGATTGAAAAGGACAAGGATCGATGACGAATCGATCGCAAAATGACAAGATTGACAAGATCGACCAAAATCATGACTGAAGATTGCTATTGACAAGACCTAATTCAAAAGCAAGAAAAATGAGGAATGCAGAAGAAGGACTCGATGCTCGCAAATGATAAAGACCAAGTGTGCAACATAGAAGAATTGTTAATGCGACGCAAGAACCCTAAAATAAGGCAATGCGCAAATGTTAAAGTATGACTCCACAAGCATTGACCATTTTTAGATGTCTACACATTTAATCCACTTAATAACCTTTAACCAGGTTAAGTACAGGTAAAGCATAAACAGATACCGATAAGCAATAAGACTTAAAAATGAAACATATAATACACACAATGCAACCATACCACATGATACCATGATTTGTATGTGGAAAACCTAGAAAGGGAGAAACCATGGTGGGAAGCCTACCCACAGTCAAATGATACTTCTGTAGAAAGTATGTGATATAATGAGGGGCCTACACATCCAGGAAGGCACACTGCCTAGAGCATACTGCTCATTACAAAAGAGTCTCACTGACTACAAAGATTAAAACCACCTCAAGATATTTGGACAACAATCCAATAGAATGAACTGCCAGAGATGGGATCTACCATGCCTGATTACAGTCCTGATTAAGATCAATACCGAAGAATTTTGATCTCTTCCTTAATCCCATTTCAATCCTCAATGATCGACCTAATCCTCTGCCTGAATGATATTACAATATTCGCACATTACATTCCCTACATTTCCTTTCTACGATCTACAATGAGATCTTACATCCATTTATATAAACCCTAAGGCCTAAACCAATCAGGTCGGCCACCTAAAAGATATTACAATAAGATCATTACATAAATCCATATTGCAATGATATGCCATGTCATCTTAAGAGAAAAACAATAATAGCCAATCCATAAAACATCTCGAAACATTCTGGTAATGTGTAGAGTACATGTTAGCATGATATCGGTCCATAACCTAGATAGGCACCAGACCTATTCTGGGTCCACCACGCCAAAGCAATGTCTTCAAGCAGTTGAAGCACGATCAAAGAACATCTTCAAGATCCTGAAATCCATCTAGAAGCTGCACCAACACCACTTATGCATCCTGTCAAGATTCCTCAGTGAAATCTCTACCGGTAAAACCTTAAACCAATACCAGTAAGGGTTTACTAGAGTGTATGATAGCATGGACTTATACCAAGTTAATACTAACTGACCAAAACATGCTCCAAGAACATTTATCACATGTAAAAAATCACATTCCATAGATCCAAACATGCCGGAAGTGTCCAATAGATAGTCTCTTCTGCCGGTAACACTATATCTTCTAACGGTAACCAAAAACTTGTTTGTCAATAGCCAGCCATAATAGCTAGTGCTGGTAACCAACCATAATAGCTAGTGTTGAAATCAATAACAAACATCAATGCAACACATAATCAATTCCTCTATAATGCCAATAGTTATATCTCTAAAGAACAAATCTGAAGAATGTGACAAATTGTCTCATGAGAATGATATGTTGAAAACTAATTTGGTACAATTCCGGAATAATGAACAAGATCTTGAAAGACAAATAATAACTCTGAGAAATGATTTGACTATTGCAAGTGAGTATAAAGAAAAATTTAGGATTAGTGTTGCACAACTTGATGACTTATTAAAAAGACAAATGCAAAATGAAGACTCTAGAGAACTTGGATTTGTACAAGGTGAAAGCTCTAGTACTGCAAATGAAGATCAGACAACTGGTATGCAGAACTCATCAAAACAAAGGAAACTGGTAAGGCAATCTAATGCTTATAAATTCAATGGTAGATGCTTTGTTTGTAATAAATTTGGGCATATAGTTAAACAATGTAGAAATAGAGCAAATCAAAACTACAATTTTGTTCCCGGTCAATGCACAAACTGTAAGAAATATGGTCATAAGTCAGAAGATTGCAGAATAAATGTTAAATGCCATGCATGTGGAAAGTTTGGACATTTGGCTAATCAATGTAGGTCAAGGAATGACATCGGATATTTCAAAGAAATTCAAAATAACAATTTTACATGTTATGCATGGAACAAAATAGGTCATATTGCTAAGTACTATAGAAGAAAGACTAAACCGGTTAGCAATGATAAAGAAAATGAGAAAGGAAAGTAGAAGGTAGATGAAATACAACAAGATTACACCAAGAGATGGGTTATAAAGTCTGAAGAACCAAGTGGAGATGCAATTACACCAGTAACTACACCAGTAACTCCATAGGTAGAACAGAACATTCCAACACCAGCAGGAAATTCAATCGGTAATTGAGGCATACGCCTTAAGGGTTGGCAAATTCATTGCAAATCTTGTATATTCCCCGAAAGAGATCTGGAAAGTTGTATTGATCATTGATGAAGGTTTACCTGGCATAAAACTGTGGAACTAACATTCGGTAGGGTACATCGCTAAGCAATAATAACAGTGAAGGATTAGGGTTTACTCACTGATAAAAAGGGAAAATGGACTCATTTTCACTCACCTAGCACTCAAGAAAACTAGAGTAAAGAAAAGGTGAATCACATGTGATCAAGAGAGAGCAAAGGCATTCTAAAGGATTTCTAGCAGTTATCTGAGAAGTAATCAAACCTTCAAACCGATGATTATTTTCTAGGTATTTATTTGAAATGGCATCAAGATCATCATCTGATCCTACTTTCATTGTGAATCCCATCGTTGTTGAGGTTAAGGATTGGCTAAGACTGGTTTTTAAGGAAGTTCCCCAGATAGAAAAGAAGGAAGACTCTTGGGGCACATTCTCGAGGGTTCCTGATGACATAGTCTATGTAGAAGATGTTAGGGCCTATATTTACTACACCTTGGAAGATTTAGGCACTGAGGAGATCAAGGGCATGTGTCAATTTGTGATATTGGGTAGGTTCGGAACAATCAAGCCAGAATATCAAGTCATCAAAGACCTAGGGTTAACTGGTATCCTATACATACTAGAATTCAAGGATGAAGTAATTAGATATGTTCTAAGCAAGGTCCATAATGAATTCATCTGGATGGACCAGCCCTACATGATCACCAAGGAAGCAATTCAGGTAGTCACCGACTTACCCAAAGTCAGATAGGAACTTGGCAAGAAGATCTCCAATGTTGAGGTTGAAAAACTCACTGATGCAACCCATGATGGAAGATCAATGAGGATCAGCACCATCAAAGACACAAATGTGAAATTTGCTAGCATGATCATCGGCTACAAGGTAACTCAATCTAGTCGATTGAACTTTGTTGCAAGTTCATGTATCCATGCTGCACACCAAATGGTAAGGAATGATGGAATATATGATTTATGTGAATGGCTAAGAAGTGAATTAATGTTGAATCTTGGTAAAATCAAGGGTGTCAAGAAAGGAACATTTAGGTTTGGCAATCTTATTGTCTACTTAATGATGTACTTCATAAATGAGCTACCAAGTTTGGGGAAAAAGCATTGGGCTCATGACATACCGGCAGGTATGCAAATCAAAGATTCAATCACTAGTCTTGGCACCAGAAGGGATGAAAAGCTTTGGAGATTCTTTAAGACTTTTCAAGAAAACATGAGATAGAGGGAGAGGATATCAAAGCACATTGTGGAGAAATAATCCACTAATATTTGCTTTATGGTAAAAACTGATGAAACCATCATGGAGGCAGTGGAACCTAGAACCATATGGGTCACTGAACTAGGATATGAAGTTGATGACAACATCTTGGAAATTTATGTAAAAATGCTTCTTGAAGCTCCATTAGTTGACAAGACTAAACATTTTGGCAGTGTGGAGGAGAAGGCCCTTGAAGTCAAAATTAGCTTCAATAAGAAAAGGAGAGAAAAGAAAATAGATAAAATGTCTGCATTTGTTCAAAATATAATTCACAGGATAGGTACATAACTAGGTTCTGGATGCAAACCGACAGATGAACCGGTAGTGGCTAGTGCTCCTGATGAAAAGAGGCGTGAAACTTTCATTTCTCCTATCACTTCTGACTCTGATCCAGAGGATAATCAACCTCTAGCATTCAGAAGGGTACATAGGAAGAAAGCTTACAAGCCTTCAGTAGAGGGGAAGAAGGTGGAGCCAAGGAGGAAGCTTGTAAGAAAAGTGACAAAACCTACTGCACCCACACCTCTAGCAAGGAAACCTACTCAGAAAAGGAAACCAATTTCATCCACTCCTGCAAACCCCATCAAGAAGAAAAATAATGATGAAGCAATTGAATCTGGTAATGTTACCCCAATGACTTTTGCTGAATTGATAGATGAGGTAACAAAAGATGGTATTTTGAAGAATGTATCAAATTTATATGAAAATCTAGATGATAATGAGTAGAATGAAATTGAAGAAGAAATTTTGTTACATATAGATATATATAAGAAGGCTTTAGTAGAGATTTTAAAGGAAATTCCTCTATCATTGTATAATAAGTTACATGCAAGAAGATTAGATACATCCAAGAGGGATAGGGAAATTAAAGAAGTTGAACTTTTGAATATGTGTGGCTCTATAAATAATGAGGAAATGAAATGATGAATAGATGTTGCCAACAAAATAGTTTTTAGCAGCAAACCTTGGCAAATAAGCCTAATGATGGGTAGGGTAAATGAGATAATAAATGAAACCAGACATGGTTGGTATAAATTCTTCCAAAAGAATCCATATTTCTTTACTTCTCAAGAAGAATTTGTTAAGGCAACAACTTCCACCATTCCAGACAAATCTAAAGGGAAAGGAATATTGGGAAGTTTAGAACAAATTTTGGATATACCGATAGTAAATAAGAGTGTACAAACACCACCGATAGGTAGACCCAAAATTGATGAGAGTGTACAGTCTATACTGGCAGAGACAACATTTGTATAGTTTGATCAAGGCAATATAGATAATATACAAGGTACTAAAAATATTGTGGATAATACTCCACTGGCGGTAACAGATAATGCAAGAAGTGGCGAAGCCACCAGTGTAAAAGAGGATAAGGAAAAGGGGACTGATAAGACTCCCAGTATAGTACTGGTAGTTGATGTTGATTCCCTAGAAATTTTTTTGGCAATTGATACTTCTCAATTTGAGAATAAATCAATCACTGAGATGAGTCCCATAGAGCTAATGATGGTGGCTACTCAAAAGCTAATAAAGGAGGGATCTACAAACAAAGGAATAATAGATCAGTCAATAACAATTTTTCTTAGACTTATTCCTAATTGTATGATTGAAAATGAAGCAAGCCCTTCCAGAAAGCTTAAGGCATTAACAAAGAACATATCTAAAAAACTTTCAATCATTGTAGTAGATTTCTGACCGGAAAGAACTTTAGAGATTTACTTTGGATAAGAAAGCCTCTTTTAATCAAATTATTGAAACAAAGAAGATGAAGGTTGAAGAAAAACTTATACTTATTGAAAATTCTTTGAAATAGTGTACTAACATCTACAGGGTTTGTTGTAATATAGAAATTCTTACAACAAATGTAGATAACAGGTTAAAGGAGTTACATGAAAAGATTCATAATATTGCTAATTCTTTTGATGGACTAATTTCACTCACAACATCCATTGATGGACAAATTTTGTCTTTGGAGAACCAGATTTTTTCTTTTGAAAAAGAAAGAGACAAGATCATTTGGAGAGTAAGGAGTCTCAGAGGTTTGGTGAGTCCAAGATTGGAATCACTTGGTGTACATAAGAGGGAATGTATGGATATTCTTGCAAAGCCCACATTGGCAAAAGTCACTGAGAAAGAAACACTTGCACATTTACTAAGTGGGCTTGTATCCATATCTAAAACTTTGAAAACCGGCTGGGATACCTATATACAATTGCTAGAGAAATATTATCTAGAAATTTTGAAATTGGTCAAGCTCTGGTAAAGTAATCTATATTTATTCATTCTTTTGCACAAATTCTTAACCAAATTCTTTCAATTCTTTCATCGGTCTTTGGCATTGATGCCAAAGAGGGAGTATATATAATGTGAAAAATATTAGACAAAAAAATATGGGGAGGATATTAGGTAGAGTATATTGCAATTATAGTCAATCAACTTAGGAGGAGCATGTTTCATATTTCAATTGAACCAACATACCTTTATCAGTCCATGAAATCTGCAGTCCTAAAAAGAATTTTATCTCCCCAATCATAGGCATTTTAAATTCTCCTTGCACCTTATTAGAAAAGTCTTTACACAATCCATCTTCTCCTCCAAAAATAATATCATCAACAAAAACTTCAATAACCAAGATGTCATCATTAGTTACTTTGAAATGTAAGTTGTTGTCAATATTACCTTTAGTGTAATTAAGCTTCAAAATATATTTGTCCAATCTAGCATACCAAGCTCTAGGAGCTTGCTTTAATATATCTAAAGCTTTCCTTAACCTGCAAACCATATCTTTGTCATCTATCAAAGAAAATCCATCAGGTTGTGTTGTCACTATTTTGACTATTGGGTGATTTTGTTCTCTAATCCATTATAATCTACAAAAAATTGTGCTTTGTACTTCATTTTTTGCCTCCGAGGGTCTTGGTCTAAGGGTTTAAGGTTCTGCAATTTACCCTTTTTTATCTGAAGTCCATGCGTTATATTTTCATGTTACTTTTTCCACTTAAAGTGGAAGGGTCCCTCCACTGTGAAAAGAGGTCTCCCCTTTTACATTTATCCTAGATAGGACCTTAAATATGCTTTATTTCTACGCCTTCCCCTAAGTCTTATTTCCTTGTCGGGCTTCCTAAAGATCGTACAAGTTCTAGTTGATCTGAGGGTGTGCGCGATCTCGGGAAAGGAAGATGTGCGGAACATACCCTTTGCAAAGTAGTGAAAAGGTGGCAGGCCCGAGTAAAGTAGTCGCGAGGAAGGCTAACGGACGAGTATCTCCCAAAAGATCTAATAGACTGTGTTGTTTCATAGCCTAGAGATGGATGATGTTTATCCTTTGCAAAGCAGCGAAAGAATGGTGGACCCGGGCAGGTGGGTTAAAGAATGAAGTTAAAGACCGAGCATCTTGCTCAAGATCCGATGGTTTGCATTGATTCGCAAAGCAAAGCTGCTAGAGACTCATCTTTCACAAAGTAGCGAAAGCTTGGTGGGCCCCAAAAGGTAAGTGAATCCTCTGGTTAAAAATCGATCATCTCCAAGAAGATCTGGTGGTCAACACTTTTTCGCTAGGCGAAGATGTCTGAAGTTTACCTTTCACAAAGTGGCAAAAATGTAGTGGGCCCAGCGAAAGGGTTGCTTGTAAGGTAAAAAGGGTGCATCTTAAGATAGATCCAATGGTTGATGTTATTTCCCTGGGCATAATAGCGTGAGGTTTATCCTTCATGAAGAAACGAAAGGATGGTGGGCTCGATAGATAGACTGTTCTTGGGTTTTAAAGACCGATCAACTTGGAGTTGCTTAGATGGCTCGCATTGTTTCACAGCTAAAAGCAACACGAAATTTACCTATCGCGAAGTGGTGAAATGAGCTAGCGGTTACATGGCGGATGATGTGGCAGAACAGTTGGACACCTGGCTAAGGTGAAAGAGAATCTGTCAGATAGACATGTGGATCCAAAGGATCATAAAGGGCCCACTCCGATTGAGCGGTGATGGTGATGAAATTCATAGATAGCAGTTTAGATGTGGAGTTCAATGGAGTTCTTGAATGAATGAATGGCTGACATGTAAGAGTTGTCTACCAGCAATCAATAGGGCAAGTGGATTCCATGTAGAGGGCCCACTTTGAAGGTTAAGGGATGTTAAAGGCTGCACATCTCAAAAGTGATCCAATAATAAGTGTTGTTGCGTAGCCTAAAGATTCGGGGTTTTTAACCTTTGCGAAATAGTGAAAACCTTTAGCGATGATGGTTGTGTGAGGTTAGTGAAAAATATTAGCGGTCACCATAGAGAGTAAAGATTGAGCAGATGGTAGAAGATCCAATGGCTAGCGTTGTTTCACATTAAAGAGATGCGCAAGGTTTATCCTTCATGAAGCAGCGAAAGGAAGGTGGGGTCCGTTTTTAAGTAGGATGACCTAGGTAAGGTAAGAAACATGCATGTTCTTTAGGATCTGATGGACGATGTTGTTTCACATGGCAAATATGTGAGGTTTTTAACCTTCGTGAAACAACAAAAAGCCATGACACTGAGAATTTTCTTTGCGGTCCGTTGGAGCCTTTTTCCAAATTCAATCTCGAATTGATTGTCGAAGCATGTGGATTAATGTCTCAATTCAATGTTTTGTTACCATATTAAGCCTCACATCAACTGAATTTTAGTGTCATTTCAAAGACTTTTGCGAAGGAACCATTGCGCAGAGCAAATTTCTTCAGGCAACAAGTAAGTTATGCATATTGTTTAACTGTTATAGTTCGAATTCATATCATTGGGTGCTTAAATTCTCAGACGTCTGTTTGAGTTTAAATTGAAATAGTTGTAATTCAAAGATGGCACCTCAAAGAGATTTCATAGGGAAGGTAAATTATCAAGATAGAGCTATATGTGATGATTTTCTAGAACAATTAACCATGTCTACAAATGTCGCTGCTAAAATAAAAGAATTAGTGCCCAAGCACCCCCATCTAAGAATTGGAGACGGTTTATATGACAAAGGGAATTGGTTAAGGGATTCTTAGATAGGGATATCAGGTTTGGGGCTCTTCAAAGTGGGATTTGGCCAGAGACATTCCTCTGCTCCAATGAACAGTATATGGGAGTTAGATGTGGCAAAACTCATAGTCCCTGGGGTTCTCATGGATGTGGATTTGTTAACCCAGATTGCAAACAATTATGACCCTGTTGCTAGATGTATTAGAAATGTGATTGGGGGTTCATTGATTGAGATAAATGATTATGAGTTTAGGAAGGTGTTTAAACTTAGTGAGGTATCAAATTATTTAGAGCTAATCAATTTTGATACACTTGCACAGGTATACAATGTGCAGAGAGATCACCTCAAGAGTGGCCCTTTGAAAGAATTTTTTGTCAAAATAGGAGGATTAACTATTGTAGGCCCTAGTACCATGGAACCCTTCTCTCTAAATTTTTACTCTGAGGGCTAAAGGGATGTATTGGTCACTATGTAAGATTTTTGGGGAAGATGTTGAAACCACCATGTCAACTCACTACATGCTAATGATAGCACAGATTCTGAACCCCTCTCTAGCAGTAACTTTTGATTTTGCACCTTATCTCACTGATGTAATTCATGCAGGGCTGATAGGGATTAAAAATGGTAAGGTTGACAGACCTTTTGGGTAGTACTCTCTTCTTATGCACATGCTTTTATTTAAAGGTGCTGATTATTTTGCAAAGGAAATGGACATAGTTAAGGAAAAGGATGGTGAAGAGATGCCTGTGCAATTGTGGAGCACAATTTTGTCTTGGGACAGAGAGGATGCCAATTACTTGAATTTTGATAGATGTTTTGCATCTAGGCTTAAGATCCTCTTGTGCCCACAAAACCCTAGGATCCCTAAGGCTCTTCTAGAAATCCTTAGGCCTAAAGAATTTTCTAAAAGTATCAAGATTGTTCACAATTGGGGTGATATATATTTATACCCTATCTCTACTGTGTTTAGAGTTTATAGTTTTAGATGCACCCCATACTTACTCCCCTATCAAGTCCCATTGAAGATAGGAATTGCAAAGATCTTGAGGCAAATTGGGGGTGTGGAAGAGGTAGAATTAACAAATAGAGGAAAAGGGACCATTTTCCCAACTATCACCACGGCTCACCAATTTTTAATCACCAAGGGTGGTTGGAAACACTTTAATGATTTATTTCAACCATATAGGTTGTCTACTGTAGTATCAAGGTTTTCTAACCCTAAAGATTTCTTCAATGGCATGTTCAGAAAGAGAGCAGCATGTAAAGGTAGAGCTCACCAGTTCCATTTTCCTGAGGATCTGATTAGAAATGAATTCAATCTAGATGAGCGGGAATTGAGAAAAGAAAAATGGGTAGCATACAAAAAGGCTCTTGATTTTATTCACCAATATGATAGTGGTTATGACCCTCTGTCTAGTTTTACTCCCTTTGAGGAAAAAGTTAAATTGTTAATTCTTTATTTTGAAGACCCAATGCAAACATTGAAGGAGAAAAGGGAAGCTATAATGAGAAATGATCCTAAAAAGGATAAGCTACTTCTAGTCAAGTCTGCCTTTGCTAAGGCCATCCCTCTGAGTGATTATGTAATGCATAAGAAACCAAGGTATAGTGTTCTAGTACTGGTAACTGGTGAGCCCTCTACTTCAAAAGGGAAGAGAGCAATAGAAGGTGTAATTGACATCCAAGATTCCCCTAAAAAGCAAAGGGTAGGCAAAGAGGTTCAAACAGGTGAACCTTTTATACTCTCCATCCCAATCCTCTATCCATGTGGGAGATGAACAGGCAATGGTTGAGCAATTGTTGTAGTTAGAGAGTCTTGGGGAGATTGCCTACACATATGAGGAAACACAAGATGGAATTCCTGAAGAGCCACCTAGTGTCGAGATGAACTTGACTACAAATGAGTTCAAAGGAAAGGAGTTAGACCCTGCTATCAAACAAGTCAGTGAGGAGTTCCTGGCCGACAATAATTTTGTTACAATAGGGTCCTTTATGCAATTTGTTTGGAAACAAAACATTGAGCAATTCAAGGCAAGATGTGAGAAGAAAAGGAGTGAGCAACCCCACAAAGATGCAACTATAGTGGAGGAAGAGGTGAAGCAAGAAATGATGGCAGAGTTCAAGACCATTACTTCTGAAAAGGGGAGAGAAATGGTAGCAAAAGTTGGTGTGCTAATTCTTCCTAAGTGGGACATAGCAGATGCCTTAGTACTTAAAGTAGTAAGGAAAGAAACCAAGCCCCTGGAAGGAGTGACATTGAGCAAGGAAAAAGATACTTTAGTCATGTGGTCCTTAAAGAGGGATGAGAGAAGAAGGAGAAAGGACACCTTAGAGTCCAACTACCTTGGAGGTATGATTGTCAAGAGAGTGCAGGACACAGGGGTGGTAGAAACTACCAACACAATTCTAGAAATTGCAAAATTTAGTGCGGCAGTGGCTAAGAAGGAAGCTAAGTAGATGGTTGATCTCTAGGTAAAGCTAGAAAAAATTGTAAAGGATTATAATGAGGCCAAAGGGGAGATAGCCAACAGTTATAGCATCATTGCTAAATTATAGGGTCAATTGATAGGGTTGTACTAGAAAGGTGAGTCCTCTAATTTAATGATTGCATTTTCTCCAGCAAGACCCCCACCCACCAGTCCTATCATCGAAGTTCCCCCTTCTCCTATATCTTTTGGTTTTCAACCAGCTAAGACCATACATCATGAGTTAGAAAACTTGAAGTAGGCTCAGGCCCTGTTTGCAAGCAAATATGAGGAAAAGGTCAGAGGCACAATTTTGAGTTTTGCTCATGCAGTAGGAGCCCCTATTGTGCACACTAATATGAAAATAATTTTGGATATATCGATTGAGATGAATGGAGACAAGGATACTCTGGAGCCAATTTTGAATAAGTGGATGCCTAGGGAGGTGGATTTGGAACTTATGTGTGCATCTTATGATGAGGTAGGGTCTGATGCCAATATTTAATCCACTTGTGAGTTATTCAAAGGCATGACCAAGTTGGCAAAAGGAAGAGCTCATGTAGAGAGGAAGGCTAACTTATATAGGAAGGAATATACTGAACATAGGTTTGAACTATTTCCTAGGGGTTTTGTCGGTCCAAATCAATTGAAGGACAAAAAGGTGTGGCTTGATGAGATAGAAGATAACTTGTCTTAGAGGCTGAATGAAGTCATCAATACAGATGACACATCTTTATTTATCAAGACAATTGAAGAAATAGAGAACACAAAGTCACACTATGGTTTTTTAGAATCAAAGGTTAAGAAAATTAGAAATACTTGGAAAAGGTTGGACAAATTGAAAAACAAAATTGTTAGCATCTCCTGGCCTACTGATGACGTGTTCCAAGATTTGGCAACTAAACATGCAGTGCAAGAAGCAGAGGTTCAAGAAGATGCTGCAGCGAAATACCAAATTAAAAGGCTGCTAGGATTGAAAATGATTTGTAACTTCTTTTTGAAGAAAATTGCAGTTGTAACAAACTATTCTTAGGAAAGTCTGAAGCTATTTTTGCATCCATATTCTTATAAATGGATACCAAGACTTAAGGATAGGATATCACAAGAAATTTTAAGGAGACTCTACTAAAATATATCTAGGGTTTTCTGGTTCTCTCAGAAATTACCTTGAGTTATGTAAGATTTTCAAAAAATGAATATGAATATATAGATCAAAGCTTTTTAGGCCTAAATCTTTGTTGTCTTCTAGGTTGCAATCATTAGTTTGCTAGTTTCATTTGAATAGTCTAGGGTTATTCAATTGAACATGGATTGTAAGGCAATCTTATAGATATGTTTCTAGCTTTTCTCTTTGGGAGAGGAATTAAATATGCGTGAAATATTTCTGTCGGTAAATCAATTGTTTTCTTACTTTGAATTTGATAAATGGTTTTAGTTTAAAGGGAAAATGCTCATATATATGTCAAGCATGTATATAGTTAATGAAAGCCGAACTGATGAAATGTATGAGAATGTTCAGATTTGGGACTCTTGTGTAATTTGGGTGACTCTGTAGCCTCGATAAAGCACTGTTACTAATTGTGGAATTGTTTCTATCTTTCTTGGGATCAAAATTGAAGATGAGTATAAGTTTTCTTTAATGTTTCAGCTTTATTGAGGTGATGAAGTCCATAGGTTCTTAGCATTGGTTTACTATGGATTTCAGTTTAACAGTGTGAAAGTATTCACAAAAAAGGTATACCCACTCGAGCTTTGGATAAGTTCAAAGTGTATAAGGTTTTGTTGAAACCTTGTTATATGTTATTCTGGAATTCTATTTTCTTGGCATCCTCTTCATATGCAAACAGAGTTATCAAATTTTCTTACCTGGAGGATAGGATGGAATCATAATTTAAGAACAACAGGTTGTTTAATGTAAACTTCCTCTTCAAGATAACCATTTAGAAATGCACATTTAACATCCATTTGATATACTTTATAGTTCTTGTGTGCTGCAAAAGCTAAGAATAATTTGACTACCTCAATTCTAGCTACCCTTGCAAAGGTTTCATTGTAATCAATTCCTTCTTTCTATGAATATCCTTTACACACTAATCTTTCTTTGTTTTTGATTACCTTACCATCTTCATTAAGATTATTTCTGAATACCCATTTAGTCCCAATTACATTTTTTGTTTGTAGGTCGGGGAACCAATTTCCATGTGTTATTCTTTTCAATTTGTTACAATTCATCTTCCATAGCTTTAATCCAATGTTTATCTTCACATGCCTCATTAAATGATGTTGGTTCAATTTGAGAAATTAGACATACCTCTTCATTTTTCAGTCTTCCTCTAGTCATTACACCTTGATACTTATTCCCAATTATCTGACTTTCAGAGCGATCCAGTCTTACATACCTGGGTGTATTCACTTGTTGTTGTTCTTCAGTCACTATGGAATTCTCAGATGATGCTGGTGTGAATGCATCAACATTCTATATCGGTGTACTTGGTGTAGGTTTAGTTGTGATTATCTCAACTACTGGTTCAAAGTCCATAAAACTTGAATTACCTTTAAATTATTCATGAATCTTCACATTTGCACTCTCAATGATTTTCTAGAATCTCTTATTAAAACATCTATATGCCTTTCTCTTAGATGAATACCCAAGAAATATTCCTTCATCACTTCTAGGATCAAATTTACCAATATAATCATCTCTCCTAATATAACATTTGCTTCCAAATATTCTAAAATATTTAAGAGTAGGAGTATTACCAAACCATAGCTCATGAGGAGTCTTACCGGTTTCACCTTTGATGTGAACTCTATTGAATGTGTAAACTGTTGTATACACTGCTTCTCTCCAATACACATGAGGTAGGTTTTCTTTTGATATCATGCTTCTAGCTACATCCAAAATAGTTATGTTCTTCCTTTCCACAACTCCATTTTGCTGGGGTGTCTGAGGTGTTGATAACTATCTCCTGATTCCATTCACTTCATAGAATGTATTAAATTCCTTAGATGTGAATTCACCTCCTTGATCTAATCTTAAACATTTGATTTTCTTATCAGTTTCATTCTCTACCATTACCTTGAATAGTTTGAATTTCCCAAAAGCTTCTGATTTCTCCTTGAGAAAAGTAACCCAACACATTCTAGAATAATCATCAATGATTAGCATAAAATATCTATCTCCTTGTAAAATTCTATTTCTTGCCGGACCACATAAATCAATATGAATTAAATCAAGAACATTATTTGATTCATCTAGAATACTCTTAAAAGTTGTTCTAACTTTCTTTCCAAATTGACATTCCTTACATATCGGATTGTGAGGTTTTACAATCTTGGGTAAATCCCTTACTGCCTTAGTAGTACTAATCTTCACAATACAATCAAAATTTACATGACAAAGGCTTTTATGCCATAACCAACTTTCATGAATATGTGCAATCAAACATGTTTTCTCTTTCTTATTCAAGTGAAAGATATTACCTCTAGTCTGATTACCAGTTGCAATTTCCAAACTAGTTCTATTCATGATTTTGCATTTACCATTCTTGAATTGTAACTGAAATCCCTTTTCAACTAATTGACCAACACTCAAAAGATTGTGCTTCAAACCTTGAACATAATAAACATTGTCAGTATTGTGCTTACCATCAAAAGATATAGTACCTTTTCCTCTGATCAAACAAGCTTTATCATCCCCAAATCTTACTAGAACTCCATTGTATTCCTCAAAGGTTAAGAATTTACTTTTATCACCAGTCATATGATTTGAACATCTGGAATCAATGATCCATTCATTGGTTTCTTCAATTTTAGTTATCAGGGCCTACTGTACCAGTTGTATAGTAGGTGTCGGTTGATCTTCTGTTATTACAACAAAAGCCCATCCATTTTCTGTTGGTTCCTCATCAAAATCATCAGTAACTCCTTCATCAGCATAGTAACATGTTTTGTCTCTATTCTTCTTAAATTTGTATCTCTGATATTCAGGGTTAGGCTTATATGTTCTTTTAGCTTCTTCTTTCAATCTTGCATGTCTATCAGGACACCTAGATGGCATATGACCAATTTTATTATAGTTAAAATATTTAAATGGTGCTTTACCTTCATACTTATTTCCAACTAAACCTTTAGGCATTTTTCTTGCAAATAGTGCTTCAAGCTCTTCCAATTCTTCATTCTCTCTTCTGATTTCTTCAAGTTCTCTTGCATAAAGTGATTTCCAATCAGATTTCTTAGATGATGATGCTTTGAAAGCTAAATCTATCTTAATTGTAGCAACAGGACCAAATTCCTCAAGTTCAAAAGTTGAAAGTTTTCTAGCCAAGGTATCTCTAGATACTGATGTATTAGGCATCATTCTCAATTTATTAATAGCAGTTACTTTCATTTTGTATGCCGGTGGCAATTCTCTTGAAACTTTAGAAACAATTTCATCTTCACTTAAGGATCCTCCACAACATTGTATACCCAAAACAATTTCATTGACTCTTTCCATAAAAGCAGAAATCCTTTCATCTTCTTCCATTTTTAGATTTTCATACCTGACCCAAAAGCATTCCAGTTTTGCAATTTGACAATGGTATTACCTTCATTCAATGTCTCCAATTTGTCTCAAATAGATTTAGCAGTAGATCAGTCTAATAATCCCATGATTTTCTGATCTGACAATGCGCTCAAAAGTGCTTCTCTCAAGCTTTGCAATCATTCTCCTAATCTTTAGTCAAGTTAGGAGGATTAGGTTGACTCTATGTAGGATCAACATAGCCATTCTTTGTAACATCCCATATGTCTCTTCCAATGCAATTCATATGTGTCTCCATTTTGATCTTCCATATACCATAGTTAGTTCCATCAAGCTTCGGACTATCCTTCCTGAAATAGTTAGTTGCCATAGAATCTCCTCAAGTTGTTAAACTTCTACAAAAAGAGGACTTAGCTCTGATATCGATTGTTAGGACCAGAAGGCAACTAAGAGGGGGTGGGGGGGTTGAATTAGTTGTCTATTAATTTCAACCCAAACATAACTTAATCAAACTTGATTCATAATACCAGTAAACCAAACTTAATGTTAGTTGACAGTTTAACAATTAATAACAGTACCGGTAAAGTTTAATGCATGAAATAGAAAGACAAATAACATACACAACACATAACACAAATATTTGTACATGGAAACCCTGTAAGGGGAAAAACCATGGTGGGAAACCTTACCCACAATGAAATGATACTACTGCAGATAGTATGTGTGTACAAATGGGGTTTGCACATGCAGAAAGGCCAACTGCCTAGAGATCACTGCTCAAACACAAAATGAGAGTCACACTGACTAAAATTGGATGGTTAAATCCAATGATAATGTATTGCACAAAATAACATCTACATATGCTGGATTCAGTATTGGTTAAGCTCTGATTGTCTTCTTCATACCTTCCTTGAATCTTCAAATGATGTCTACGTATATAGCTCTGCTTATATTCGCATATACCTTGTTACAATCCTTTTTCAAACCTCTCTACATAATCTCATAAATCAGATCTTACATATATACCAAAACCTAAGACCAAATGTGTAGGTCGGCTCACTAAGAATATTACAATTAGATCAATTACAAATGAATCATTATGTCAGCTCAATGCATTTACAATAATGACCAATCAATAAATCATCTCCATAATGTGTCGTGCTGATCTGAAATAGATAACGCTTGCCGGTCCATAACCAAGACCTATTACTGGTAACAACAAATATGCAAACTCGATTAACCAATAATCAAATCACCAAAACCAAGTGTCCAAACCATGTCTTTGACATAACCAAGTAATCTTCAGATGATAACAGATCATCCTCAGTGCTGGTAAACAATATAACCTGTCAGTGAACCTAATATCGGTAACTATGCATAAGTCACTGAACATGCCAGTGAACATAACTAAAGATCTCTAAGTGTTGATAAGTGTTGACAAGTGTTGAAAGGTGCTGACATCAATGAAAAAACCAATGCAACACATCCATAATACAAAAAGACATTAGGAGGCATTCATCGATAGATACCAACATTTGAGTATTCAGGGTCACAACCGGCACCAACACCAGAATCCAGCACTTCAGTGAAGCCGACATCAGTCTAGGATCTGAAGGAAGTTTAATTTGTAAAATCGTTTTGTAATTATTGTATTGAGCTGACATTGTATATATTTTATAATGTATTGTAAGTTGACACAAGGCATATTGTTTGTAAAGGGTATATAAGTCAGTCTTATTAGTTCATTGTGAAATATGGGATAGGAGGCTAGATAAGCCCTCTTAAGTGCCTTATCAGACTAGCAGATCATGGGATTATCAAATAAATCATTAGCTAAAGCTATATGGGACAAGTTGGAGGTTCTGAATGAAGGTGACTCCATTGTTAATATTAAAAAACTTGAATGTTACTAGGTAAGATTTGAAAGCTTGAAGATGTAGGAAGATGAAAGAATTTTTGCATTCATGGAAAGGGTGAATGAAATTGTATTGGGAATTCAGTGTTGTGGTGGATCTTTGAACAAGGAAGAAATTATTTTAAAAGTATTAAGGGTTTTGCCACCAACATACAAGGTGAAGGTAATTGAAATTAATGAGCTAAGAACCACGCATAATACTTCTATCAATAGGCATACTCTCGTTGGGAAGATATCTACTTTTGAGCTTGAAGAATTTGGTCCTCCCAGAATTGTAAAGACTGATAGTGCATTCAAGGCATCTACATCATCAATCGGGAAGCAAAATTGGAAAGTTTTATATGGAAAGGAACTGGATGAGATAAGGAAAGAAGATGAAGAGCTTGAGCAACTTGAAGCCCTATTTTCTAGAAGAATACCTAAAGGTCCGACAGGAAGTAAGTACGAAGGAAAATCTCCTTTCAAATGTTTTGCATGTAATAAGATAGGTCATTTTGCATCTAGGTGTCTTGAAAGAAATTCAAAATTGGAGGAAAGAGAACGAAGATCTTTGAAGCCTAATCCTTACTATCAGATCAAGCATAAGTACAGGAGAAATAAAGACAAATCACACTATTATGTTGCTGAAGAAGGATTAACTAATGGCTCAGAGGATGAACCGGTAGGAGGTTCATCTAGTGGATCCGGCAATGGAAGATATTGGGTATTATATGCTATAAAGGAAGATGAACTAGAACTAGTTATCAAAAATGAAGAAAAGGCCCTTGTAGCAAAAGTTGAAGACAAATATGAATGGGTAATAGATAGTGGATGTTCTCATCATATGACAAGAGACAAAAGAAAATTTCTAACCCTGCAAGAATTTGATGTTGGTCAAGTCAGATTTGGTAATGACAAAGCATGCATGATAAAAGGAAGAGGAATCTTTTCATTAGATGGTAAGCATAACACTGAAAATGTCAATTATGCTAAAGATTTAAAGAATAATCTTTTGAGTGTATGATAGTTGGTAGACAATGGTTTTCAATTACAATTCAAGGATGGAAAGTGAAAAATCATTAACAAATCAAGATTGGAGATTTCCATCGATACACAGACAAAAGGTAACATCTTTCACTTGAACTCCGGTGAAAAGACATATTTGATTGCACATATTGATGAAATTTGGCTATGGCACAAGAGGTTGTGTCATGTAAATTTTGATTTCATTGTAAATGTAGATCAGGACTTCAATTAACATCAAAACAAATAGAAATTAGCTAACCACAAAGCCAAATTGCAATGAAATAAATCCTAATTACAATCAATAGAAGAATTGAAAACAAGACACTCAAAATAAATGAAAATCCATCACCAATGCCTCTTTCAATTGACCTCCATTGTTCTCCTTTCTCCTCCAAATAGCGGATTTGTGTGGATCTCTCCTACAAGTGCAAAAGCATGAAGCAAGATTGATTTTGATAGCACGAGGATACTAGAAGCGTGGTTGATTGATCTCCTTTGATTGAAGAAACTCATCCAATTTATAGACAGATTGGAGAGAGGACAAGATTATCATGAAATTGATATTAGAGGCAATTGATTTCAAAAATGGCAAAATTGAGTTGAAGGAAGAAGGTTATGACACCTTCTATGTCATGAATTATGACATATTGCCAATGCAAAGGTTAGAGGACTAAAAGCCTATGACATCTTGCTATGCCAATGGTATGACGCATGAGAAATTCATGCTTCCACTGAAGCACAAAAATAGGGAGAGACTAGAGAGGAATTGATTAGGTGGAAATTGAATTTAGCAAATTAGAAAATGAGGTGGAAATTAGGAATTAGGAAAATTATAAATGAGGTAGAAATTAGGAATTAGGAAAACTAGAAATGATGAAATAGAAATTAGGTGAATTAATTAATAGGTTTTCATCCATTAATTAATTCATGAAAGAGACCTAGGACTAAATAAATAGATTTATTTAACCCACAAAGAATAAGAAAAGGATTAAATGAACAAATCATAAAACCCTAGAAATAAGAGGACAAGGAATTAGGTCACGACAACAAGAAATTAATGTAGGTTCGATCATGATCCTGATTGACAAAGGACCAATGTTGATAAATGATTAAAATTGGTTGACAAAAATCAATGACAAATTGACCAAGATTGACAAGGAGATCAAATTGATAAGTGCTAATTGACATGATTGAAGAGGACAAGGATCGATGACGAATCAATTGCAAACTGACAAAATTGGCAAGGACAAGGATCGATGATGAATCAATCACAAAATGACGAGATTGACAAGGACAAGGATCGATGACGAATCAATCACAAAATGACGAGATTGACAAGGAGAAGGATCGATGATGAATCGATTGCAAAAATGATGATATTTGACAAGGACAAGGATCGATGACGAATTGATCGTAAAATGATGAGATTGACAAGGACAAGGATCGATGATGAATCGATCACAAAAATGATGATATTGACAAGGACTACAATCGATGACGAATCGATCGCAAAAATGATGATATTTGACAAGGACAAGGATCGATGATGAATCGATCGCAAAAATGATGAGATTGACAAGGACAAGGATCGATGATGAATTGATCGCAAAAATGACGATATTGACAAGGACTAGGATCGATGACGAATTGATCACAAAATGAGAAAATTGACAAGGACAAGGATCGACCAAAATCATGACTGAAGATTCTTATCAACAAGACCTAATTTGAAAGTGATAAAAATGAGGAATGCAGAAGAAGGACTTGATGCTCGCAAATGATAAAGACCAAGTGCGCAACATAGAAGAAATGTTAATGTGACGTAAGAACCCTAAAATAAGGTAATGTGCAAATGTTAAAGTATGACTCCACAAGCGTTGACCATTTTTAGATGTCTACAATAAAGATAAGTTCAACTAAGGTAGTTAGAGATCTACCTAAGATTGTGAAGCCTCATAATCCAGTATGTAAGGAATGTCAAATAGGTAAGCAAGTTAGAACTTGTTTTAAGAGCATACCTGACAAGTCTAATGATATTCTTGATTTGATTCATATTGACCTATGTGGTCCTTCTAGTACAAGAAGCTTCCAAGGAGAGATATTTCATGTTAATCATTGATGACTATTCTAGAATGACATGGATTGATTTTCTAAGGGAGAAATCTGAAGCCTTTGAGAAATTCAATATCCTTAAAGCTATGGTTGAGATAAAGACAGGGATGAATATCAAGTGTCTGAGATTAAATCAAGATGGTGAATTCACATATAGTGAATTCAAAAGATATTGTGAGAAATATGGTATTAGGAGACAGTTATCTACACCCTGGACACCTCAGCAGAATGGTATTGTGGAAAGAAAGAATATGACCATCTTGGATGCAGCCAAAAACATGATGATGAAAGCTAATTTGCCACATATCTAATAGAGAGAAGAAGTAAGTACAACCGTTTATACATTCAATAGAGTTCATATCAAAGGAGATACCAGTAAGACACCTTATGAATTATGGTTTGGTCTTTCCCCCACTCTTAAGTATTTCATAATTTTTGGAAGTAAGTGTTATATTAAAAGAGATGATTCAATTGGAAAGTTTGATCCTAGATGTGATGAAGGAATAAATATTGGTTATTCAACTAAAAAAAAAACATATAGATGTTATAACAAAAGAGTGGAGAGAATTGTGGAGAGCACTAATGTGAAGGTGGATGAGTAGCATAAAGACCAAGCTAAATTTTATGACAGAGAAAAGGAAGTGGAAATGATTATAACTGATTCGATAATGCCTGCATCGGAACAAAATATTGAACCAGGTACATCGACATCATTAGAAAATTCAATTGTAACTAAAGAGAAGCATAGAGAACCTGGAAATCATAAAACACCAAGGTATGTAAGATTAAATCATTCTGAAAATCAGATCATTGGAGACAAAAACAAGGGAGTTATGACAAGAAGGCTGGAAAATGAAGAGGTATGTATTATTTCTTAGATTGAATCGACATCGATAATTGAAGCTTGTAAAGATGAATGTTGTATGAAAGTTGTGGAAGAATAATTAGATCAAATAGAAAAGAATAATACTTGGACTTTGGTTCCCTAACCTGAAAACAAAAATGTTATTGGAATAATTGGGTTTTTAGAAACAAACTGAATAAGAATGGACAATTTATAAGAAACAAGGCTAGATTGGTCTAC
The DNA here is from genome assembly GCF_030272615.1 of Cryptomeria japonica. Taxonomy (NCBI): domain Eukaryota; kingdom Viridiplantae; phylum Streptophyta; class Pinopsida; order Cupressales; family Cupressaceae; genus Cryptomeria; species Cryptomeria japonica. Next base: position 147,761,971 of record NC_081409.1, on the reverse strand, counting down.
AAAGGATATTCTTAGAAGGAAGGAATTGATTATGGTGAAGCTTTTGCACCAGTAGCTATAATTGCAGTTGTTATACTATTATTGCCTATGCAACCTATAAGAACTACAAGGTCTATCAAATGGATATTAAGTGTGAATTTTTGAATGGATAACTTGAAGAGGAAGCCTTTATTGAGAAACTTGATGGATTTTCATTGATAGATGATAAAAACATGGTTTGTAGATTGAGGAAAGCTCTATATGAATTAAAACAGGCTCCTACAGCTTGGTATGCTAGGTTGGATAAGTATATTTTGAAGCTTAATTTTACAAAAGGTAACATTGATAGTAACCTATATTGTAAGATCACTAACGATGATATTCTGATTAGTGAAGTATTTGTTGATGATATCATTTTTTTAGGTGAAGACAAATTGTGCATGGAATTCTCCGACAATATGAAGAATGACTTTGAAATGTCTATGACTGATGAAATAAGATTTTTTCTAGGTTTGCAGATTAATCAGACAATCAAAGGTATCTTTATCTATCAAACTAAATATCTAAGGTAATTATTCAAGAAATTTGGTATGGAAAACTCAAAACCGGTTAGTACTACTATGGTTACAAGTGAAAAGTTATCAATTAAACATGTATCCCCATCAGTAAATCCTACAAGATATAAATCCATGATTGGTGGTTTTCTATATCTAACTCAAACTAGACCGGATATAATGAATGCAGTTATTATTATATCAAGATATCAAAGTAATCCAAGAGAAAATCATGAAAGTGTAGTAAAAAGGATATTTCGGTATTTGCAAGGAACAACTGAATATGGTTTATGGTACCCTAAAGATGATGACTTCACTTTATATACATATATAGATGCATATTGGGCAGGTGATGTTGATGACCAGAAGAGCACTTCTAGTGGAGCATTATTTCATGGGAAGAGATTAGTTTCATGGATCAGCAAGAAGTAGTCATGCATTTCTTTATCTACTGCTGAAGCTAAATATGTTGCAGTAGCAACCAATTGCACTCAAGTTTTATATGAATGAAGCAGATGTTGAAAGATTAAAAAGTAAGTTATGATGATCCTATTATTATTCATTGTGATAATCATGCAACTATTGATGTATCAAAGAATCTAGTATTTCACTCCAAAACTAAGCACATATCAATCAAGTATAACTTTTTGAAGGAAAAGATAGAAGCAAAAGAAGTCAGATTGGTTTATGTGAACACTAAAGAACAAATAGAAAAAATCTTCACTAAACCTTTGTCTCAGGAATCATTTGAGTATTTGAGAGACATATTGGGGGTTTCTACCCTTTCAGTAGAGACTTAATTGATATAGATGTGAGTTAGTCTAGTATGCATTATCAGAGTTGTCTTCTGCTCTGGATTGATGAATTTATGCTACTACTCGGGGTAGTAGTAAGCCTTGTGATTTGGATATTTCATATTCTATTTGATGTTTATGTCATATCTTTCATATTGATGTCAAAGGGGGAGAGATTTATTTGAAAAACAAGGAGAGATTAATTGTACTCCTCAGGGAAAGCTTTGGTGGTATTGTTTATCAGTATTTGGTTTCCTAATTCAGAATTGGTTCAAAGCTTTATTGCTATATACTTTAGAAGTGATTGTTGGCATTTCTTGGCACTTGGATGTTTTTCACATCTAGTGTTGCCATCAATTCGAAAGGGGGATATTGTTGGAAAAATGAAGGAAGTGATTATGTGTTGCATTGATGTTTTTGATAACTCAATGATGAACCAATAGTACCAAACCGGTACTAAGAGGGGGGTGGTGAATTAGTACAAACAAAAATACAGTCCAAAACTAGTTTGACTGCAAATACACTAAATGACTAGCAAGCGGTGAAACTAGTTGAAACAGAGTGCAACTGGTAAGACCCAGAACAACTAAAACAATCATAAACCCGTCACTCACTAAGCTTTCCTCTTAGCTCAATACTACAGTACCATTACACCCTCATGCATGAATAGGTAAACTAATATCTAATCTTCACAATAGTTGGTTCAGTATTTTTTATAGATAGGCATAAAACACAAAACCATCATATGCTCAACAGGTAATAACAAAGCATCACAAGATAAAAGCATCACACATGACACACATATTTTTTCACGTGGAAACCAAAATGGGAAAAACCATGGTGGGGATGAATACCCACAAGCTTCTTTTTGACCTCTTTAGAAGTTCACTCTGTTAGGAGCCTTGCCTGGTTAAAGACATTACAATAGGTTCTGTTAGGAACCGATCCTATTAGGGATCACCCGATTAAGGGATGGCTATAATACCCGATTAAGGGTTAAACCCAGTTGGGGTTACCTTGTTAGAGGATTTCAAGAACTCAATAGCTAAAGGATCTCTAGAGCTGTATAGCTTCTCAAAACTCATTAACTTCTAGTTACCCTGTTAAGGGATTTGAATCAAGCCAGTTAAGACTACCCTATTAAGGTATTTTGCATCAAGCCCAATTAAGGCTACCCTGTTAAGGGATTTCACAACTGTTGAAGTGGTTAAAGATCAATAGGAATTACAATGATCTGGTAATAGCACTCAATGCTAATGCAGATCCATTTTGGGTCCTCTTCTCCTTCTGCACATTCACTTTGTAGGTATCTCTTCTCTCCTTTGGTTTGGCAAGAATCACATATCACTTCCCTTAGATACACACTCACAACTTTTGCCAACAACCTTAGAAAGAAACACAACATCGACCTTATAGGAAACATACAGGTCGGTAGCAAAAACCCTAAACCCTAAACCTCTTAGGTTGAGCAATTCAGGCGGTTCAATTCTGATCATTGAATCATACTGCATTAAATGAAACAATCTTAAATCGATCTCAATACATTCTCCATCATCCATTATCCATCGATTTCATCGTGGCTGATAACCCATCACGTGTTATCACTGTTTGACAAACCTCGCACATTCCCGAGGTAGATAGGAATAGTCTTCTTCATGCAAGATTCTTTACGCTCATAGAGCTTACATGGCAACTCGACCTGTTCTCCATTATATTGCTAGCTCATCACACAAAGATCACCGATTGAGTCACACAAGGTTGAGATACTCCAACCGGAAATCCTAAAGTGGAAACTACCTACCAACCAGTAGTCACACCATGCTTCCATGTGTCAGTTCCCATAACTACATGCTGGTTCACCTTGAACAAATATGTCGCTTCACTTTGGCATATATACTAGTTCACACATATGTCAATTCCTCTCTCTTCTCACCTTTCACATGTGCCAATTCATAACTACATGCCAGTTCACCTTGAACAAATATGCCACTTCACTTTGGCATATATACCGGTTCATACATATGTCGGTTCCTCTCTCTTCTCACCTTTCACATGTGCCAATTCACACCATGTCACATATTGACATCAATGACAACATACAATATCATTATGTATTCATACCAGTTCACATAATGCCAACAATCTCCCCCTTTGGCATTGATGGCAATATACAAAGATATCTCTCCGCTTCACATCTTCTCCCATTTGCTGCAGATATCTTTTCCACTTCACTCCTTCTCCCCCTTTGACAACAATGCCAAAGTGGAGGCACAAGCAACCCTGTTCCATTATGCTACTCCCCTTGAGGAGTAGAATAGATCAACACATCAATCAACAAAAATTTGACTATGCAATACCTGACTGATGTGGAACTAATACTTTTAGTTCACCTCCTGAAGGGGCAGTACCCCCAATTCACCTCTTAAATGGACAAATGTAGTTTTTGGTAGAGGCTTGGTGAATATGTCTGCTAACTACTCCTTACTGGAAACTTGTTCTAGTGCAATCTCTTTATTCTGAAACTTTTCCCTCAAGAAATGATACTTAAGCTCAAAATGCTTGGTTCTAGAATGTAAAACCGGATTCTTTGAAATATTGGTAGCACTTGTGTTATCACATAATATACTTACCAATTCAGATATAGGGATCTAGAAGCCTTCCAGTACATGCTTCATCCAAATTGTCTGAGTGCAGTTCATGAAAGCTGCAACATACTCTGCTTCCGCTGTAGACTGAGAGATACAACTCTGCTTTTTACTCATCCATGAGACTAGTCTACCATCGAGAAAGAATGCACCATCGGTTGTGCTTTTCTGGTCATCCACATTACCTGCCCAATCAACATCTATGAACACTTTCAGATTGAAATCATTGTTGTATGGGTACCACAATCCATAGTCAGCTGTTCCCTTCAGATACCTAAGAATCCGCTTGACTACAATCATGTGGGAGTCTCTTGGACTTTTCTTGAGCCTTGCAGTAATGCCAACTGCATGTGCAATATTCGGTCTACTATGCACTACATAATGCAACTTACCAATCATTGATCGGTATTCCTTCTCATCAACTAGTGCGGAATCATCCTTTTTTGTCAATTTGCAACCTGCCACCATCGGTGTACCAACTGGTTTTCTATCTTCCATGCCAAAAGTATTCAACACCTCTTTGACATATTTGGATTGAGTGATAAAGATTCCATCTTTCATCTGCTGGATCTGCAATCCAATGAAGAACTTAATCTCCCCTATGAGTGGCATTTCAAACTCTTTCTTCATCTCATCAACAAACTCATGACTCATCTTGTCATCTCCACCAAAGATAATGTCATCAACAAAAACTTCATAGATCAGTATCTAATCTTCTTCAAACTTTAAGTAGATATTGCTATCTTCACTTATTCTCTCAAATCCAATCTTTACAAGATGGGAATGTAGGCACTCATACCATGCCCTAGGTGCTTGCTTTAGACCATATAAGGCTTTATGTAGCCTACATACCATGTCACTATCTTCAAATAGGGAAAACCCATCTAGTTGCTCAATATACACCTCCTCTTCAAGTACACCATTTAGGAATGCAAATTTTACATCCATTTGATATACTTTGAACCTTTTAAAAGCTGCATATGCAAGAAGCATACAAACTCCTTCCAATCTGGCTACAGGAGCAAAGGTTTCTCCATAGTCTTCTCCTTCTTCTTGAGCATATCCTTTGCACACCAATCTGGCTTTATTCCTAATCATTGTGCCATCCTCATTCAGCTTATTTTTGAACACCCATTTGGTGCCAATAACATTTTTATGCTCTGGTCTGGGTACCAAGGACCATGTACCATTTATCTCTATCTGGTCAAGTTCCTCTTCCATTGCCTTGATCCAGTCTTCATCTTTATGAGTCTCTTTGAATGATTTAGGCTCAAATTCAGAGATCATACATGAGTTTTCTTTGATCTTTCTTTTTGCAAGGATTCCTGCATCCTTATCTCCTATGATCTGCTTAGGATCATGATTCAGCTTGACATACCAAGGAATGGTCTTAGCTGGTCCTTCTTGTTTTTCCTCTTCATCCTCATCTTCATCAGTATCAACATTCACTGGTTCAGGAACACTGTTACTGGTACTTGGTTGACTAACAACCAGTTCATTTACAACTTGCTCACTATCGGTTTCCTCAGTGTTCTCAGAGGATTCATCAACTATTACATTGATACTCTCCATAATTCTTTGAGTCCTGTTGTTGTAACACTTGAAAGCTTTACTCTTGGTGGAATATCCTAGGAATATTCCCTTATCACATTTTGCATCAAATTTGCTCTGGTGTTCACTCCTCTTGATGTAGCATTTCCTACCAAACACTCTAAAGTAGCTAACCACAAGTGTCTTACCAGTCCAGTACTCATAAGGAGTTTTGTCCTTACCTTTCTTGATGAGTACCTGGTTCATAGTGTAGACTACAGTGCTCACCGCTTCTCTCCAAAAGGTGTGAGCTACCTTTCCTTGAATCAACATGGTTCTGGCTACTTCAACCATAGTCTGGTTATTCCTCTCTGCTAGGCCATTCTATTGTGGAGTCTGGGGGGTAGACAGCTGTCTCTTGATGCCAAATTCTTCACAGTACTTGTTGAATTCACCGGAAGTGAATTCCCCACCTTGATCGGTTCTGAGACACTTGATTCTTTTACCGCTTTCCTTCTCCACTAATGCTCTGAAAGCCTTGAATTTCCCAAAGTCATCAGACTTGTCTTTCAAGAATGTGACCCACATCATTCTTGAGCTTTCATCAGTGAGAATCATGAAGTACCTATCACCCTGCACACTTCTAGTTTTCAGAGGACCACAGAAATCAGTATGCACAAGATCAAGCAAGTTGTTAGCAGTGAAAGATTTACCTTTAAAGGTTGAGGAAGACATTTTCCCCAATTGACATTCTCTACACAAGGTATTATCTAGTTTTCTTAGCACCAGCAACCCTCTAACTACCTTGATCTTACTAGCCTTCACAATGTTATCAAAGTTTACATGATAGAGTCTCCTATGCCATATCCAACTATCATCAAGCTTAGCCATAAGACATGTACTTATATTAGCATTTAGATGAAATAGGTTACCTTTGGCCTGCATGCCGGTGGCCACCAATTTACCATCTTTTCCTTTGATTCTGCAAACTCCATTCTTGAATTCCAGAGTGAGGCCATTGTCATTTAGCTGGACAACACTTAGAAGGTTGTGTCTGAGACCGTCAACCTAGTACACATTGTCAGCACTGCTCTTTCCATTCAGAGAGATGGACCCTCTGCCTTTGACCATGCAAGGTGCATCATTTCCAAAGTGAACCACACCACCATCATACTCCTCCAAGGATAGAAACTTGCTCCGGTCACCTATCATATGGTGAGAACAACCACTGTCAATGATCCACTGATTGGAATTATCAAACTAGGAGACAAGAGCCTTCTTGTCTACCACATCTTCCTTTACAGCAACAAACACAATGTCTTCATTCTCTTCATCTTCTGATTCCTCATCTGTAACACCTTCATCAACTACCACAAAGTAGTTTCTCCGGTTTCCTCCTTTGAATTTCCTGAACCTTTCTGGTTTGTCCTTGTTATCGCCATTAGGACAGTTTATAGCAATATGTCCTATCCGGTTACAAGAAAAGCATTTCAAAGGTAGCTTACCTTTGTATTTACCGGTTCCTTTAGGAGGCTTCCTGGCAAGGAGAGCTTCAAATCTCATTAGAATCTCCTCATCATTCATTTCTCTACTCTGACTAGGTTCCCCACTAGTGCTAGCTTCTTTTCCTTTTCTAGATGGTATAGCAGAGGCTTTAAATGTTGATTCAGTCTTTTGAACACTGCCATCAAAACTATTTAGCTCATAGGCTATTAACTTGGCTATGATGGAGTCCAAGGATACCTTAGACTTGTCTATTGATCTCAGCTCCTAGATAGCAGCAACCCTTATTGCATAGACCGGCAACAGGGATCTCAAGACTTTGCTTACCACTGTGGAATCTTCTATTTTACCACCTACACTCTTGATTTCTCCAACAACAGTTTTGATTCTTATTCCATACTACTGAATGGTCTCACCTTCAACTATCCACATATCTTCAAACTTTCCTCTCAAGCTTTCTTCCTTAGCCTGTTTTACATGCTCATCACCACCATAGATATTTTCAAGAGCATCCCATACCTCTTTGGGATTTACCTTGTCCTGAACATCAATAAACTCAATGTCTGATAGACTACTAATGAGGGCTTCCATGACTTGCCCATTTTCTTGTATCTCTCTCTTTTGGTCATCGGTGAGAGTATCAGTAGGGACAACATAGACATTCTCAACATAACTCCAGTGTTGAGCACCCATGCTTCTGATGAATATCTTCATCCTATCTTTCCATATACCAAAATTTTCCCTGTTAAATTTTGGACCTTCCCTCTTCATCATTTGACTAGGATCTTTACCTCAAGCGGTTAAGCTTTCAACATAGAGGACCTGGAGGTGCTCTGATACCAATTGATAACTCAATGATGAACCAATAGTACCAAACTGGTACTAAGAGGGGGGGGTGATTCAATACAAACAAAAATATAGTCCAAAACTGGTTTGACTGCAAATACACTAAATGACTAGCAAGCGGTGAAACTAGTTGAAACAGAGTGCAACCGGTAAGACCCAGAACAACTAAAATAATCATAAACTGGTCACTCACTAAGCTTTTCTCTTAGCTCAATACTATAGTACCATTACACCCTCATGCATGAATAGGTAAACTAACATCTGGTCTTCACAACAGTTGGTTCAATATGTTTTATAGACATGCATAAAACACAAAACCATCATATGCTCAATAGGTAATAACAAAGCATCACAAGATAAAAGCATCACACATGACACACATATTTTTTCATGTGGAAACCCAACTAGGAAAGACCACGATGGGGATGAATACCCACAAGCTACTTTTTGAACTCTTTAGAAGTCCACTTTGTTAGGAGCCTTGCCCAGTTAAAGATATTACAATAGGTTCTGTTAGGAACCGATCCTATTAGGGATCACCCAGTTAAGGGATGGCTATAATACCCGGTTAAGGGTTAAACCTAGTTGGGGTTACCTTGTTAGAGGATTTCAAGAACTCAACAGCTAAAGGATCTCTAGAGCTCTATAGCTTCTCAGAACTCATTAACTTCGAGTTACCCTATTAAGGGATTTGAATCAAGCCAATTAAGACTACCCTGTTAAGGGATTTTGCATCAAGCCTAGTTAAGGCTACCCTGTTAAGGGATTTCACAACTATTGAAGTGGTTAAAGATCAACAAGAATTACAATGATCTGGTAACAACACTCAATGCTAATGCAGATCCATTTTGGCTCCTCTTGTCCTTCTGCACATTCACTTTGCAGGTATCTCTTCTCTCTTTTGGTCTGGCAAGAATCACATATCACTTTCCTTGGATACATACTCACAACTTTTGCCAACAACCTTAGAAAGAAACACAACATCAACCTTATAGGAAACATACAAGTTAGTAGCAAAAACCCTAAACCCTAAACCTGTTAGGTTAAGCAATTTAGGTGGTTCAATCCTAACTGTTGAATCATACTGCATTAAATGAAACAATTTTGAATCGATCTCAATACATTCTCCATCATCCAGTATCCGCTAATTTCATGGCAGCTAATAACCCATCATGCATTATCATCGTTTGACAAACCTCACACATTCCTGAGGTAGATAGGAATAGTCTTCTTCATGCAAGATCCTTCATGTGCACAGAGCTTACGTGGCAACTCGACCTATTCTCCATTATACTGCTAACTCATCACACAAAGATCACTGATTGAGTCACATAGGGTTGAGATACTCCAACCAGAAATCCTAAAGTGGAACTACCTACCAACCGGTAGTCACACCAAGCTTCCATGTGCCAGTTCCCATAACTACATGTGGGTTCACCTTGAACAAATATGCCACTTCAGTTTTGCATATATATCAGTTCATACATATGCCAATTCCTCTCTCTTCTCACCTTTCACATGTGTCGGTTCATAACTACATGCCGGTTCACTTTGAACAAATATGTCACTTCATTTTGGCATATATACCATTCATACATATGTCGGTTCCTCTCTCTTCTCACCTTTCACATGTGCCGGTTCACATCATGTCACATATTAACATCAATGACAACATACAATATCATTATGTCTTCATACCGGTTCACATAATGCCATCGGTTTTGTCATTGATGTTAATACTAGTTGTTATGACTATTTGCCGACTTCTGGTAGAAGGGTTAGATTGGGAAGGTTATCATTTGATTGTTACCAGTATGATCTAGATGATGGAATAATTTTGTTTGGATGGTTCATATGCTTCTGAAGTGTGTTTTAGTCAGTTGATATTGACCTAATGATTAGATTCTATCATATATTCCAGTATGCATGCTTTCTTGATCCGGTAAGGGTTTTATCGGTAGAGACTTATTAAAGATTCTTGATATTACATATAAAGTAGTTTTGGTGCATTTTCTAGAAGAGATTCAGGATGTTGATGGTCATTGTGTTCATGCATCGACTAGCTTGAATCATTGTTGTAGCATGTGTGGATCTATTTAGGTTCAGTACTATCTAGGTTTTGGACCGGTTTCATGAAACATGTTGTTGGATCTTTTCCATGATTTTGTAGGATATTTTATTGGTTGGATGACATTTGTTTGGTCCTAGGCCGACATGCCTTATGATTTTAATTTGGGATTATGTAATGGATTTATTGTATTAACATTTGGGTGGCTGACCTAATTATTTAGGTCCCGATTTTGTATAAATTTATGTAAGATCTCATTGTAGATCATATGAAAGGAATGAATAGTTTAATAATCATATGAGTAGAGGGTTTTTTAGATTATAGGTGATCAATTTGGGTTTATGCAAGAGGTTTTATACCTCTAATATTGAGCTTAACCAAAAATGTAATCCGACATGATTGATGCTATCTCTAACAATTCATCTTTCTGGATTGTTGTCTGATTATTTTGAGATGGCTAACTCATCACACAAAGATCACTGATTGAGTCACATAGGGTTGAGATACTCCAATCGGAAATTCTGAAGTGGAACTACCTACCAACCGGTAGTCACACCATGCTTCCATGTGCCGATTCCCGTAACTACATGCGGGTTCACCTTGAACAAATATGCCACTTCACTTTGGCATATATATCGGTTCATACATATGCCAATTTCTCTCTCTTCTCACCTTTCACATGTGTCGGTTCATAACTACATGCCGGTTCACCTTGAACAAATATGCCGCTTCACTTTGGCATATATACCATTCATACATATGTCGATTCCTCTCTCTTCTCACCTTTCACATGTGCCGGTTCACATCATGTCACATATTAACATCAATGACAACATATAATATCATTATGTCTTCATACCGGTTCACATAATGCCATCGGTTTTGTCATTGATGTTAATACTAGTTGTTATGACTGTTTGCCGACTTCTGGTAGAAGGGTTAGATTGGGAAGGTTATCATTTGATTGTTACCAGTATGATCTAGATGATGGAATAATTTTGTATGGATGGTTCATATGCTTCTAAAGTGTGTTTTAGTCAGTTGATATTGACCTGATGATCAGATTCTATCATATATTCCAGTATGCATGCTTTCTTGATCCGATAAGGGCTTTATCGGTAGAGACTTATTAAAGATTCTTGATATTACACATAAAGTGGTTTTGGTGCAGCTTCTAGAAGAGATTTAGGATGTTGATGGTCATTGTGTTCATGCATCAACTAGCTTGAATCATTGTTGTAGCATGTGTGGATCTATTTAGGTTCAGTACTATCTAGGTTTTGGACCGGTTTCATGAAACATGTTGTTGGATCTTTTCCATGATTCTGCAGGATATTTTATTGGTTGGATGACATTTGTTTGGGCCTAGGCCGACATGCCTTATGATTTTAATTTGGGATTATGTAATGGATTTATTGTATTAACATTTGGGTGGCTGACCTAATTATTTAGGTCCCGATTTTGTATAAATTTATGTAAGATCTCATTGTAGATCATATGAAAGGAATGAATAATTTAATAATCATATGAGTAGAGGGTTTGTTAGATCATAGGTGATCGATTTGGGTTTATGCAAGAGGTTTTATACCTCTAATATTGAGCTTAACCAAAAATGTAATCCGACATGATTGATGCCATCTCTAACAATTCATCTTTCTGGATTGTTGTCTGATTATTTTGAGGTGACTAACCTCTTTTGTAGTTAGTCAGACTCTATTGTTGAGAAGTGTGCTCTAGGCAGTGTACCTTCCTGCATGTGTAGGCCCCTATTGTAATCATATAATTATTGTAGAAGTATTATCTGATTGTGTGTAGGGTTTCCCACCATGGTTTTTTCCTTTACTAGTTTTTCCATGTACAAATCATGGTGTTATGTGGTATGGTTGTATGGTATTGATTCACTAGTTTATTGTTATGCTTTAATTCTTAATCTTCTATACCAATATATGTTTTCTTCTATTCTGGTAAAATGTTCTTAGTGCTTTAATTTCTCATAATCTATTGACAACTGATTCACTCCCTCTTCCTAGTTGTCCACTGATTATCCTCACTAGTAGAATCATAAAGCACTAATAGGGGGGAGTGAATCCATGACAACAAAAACAAAATCACTTTAAACACCGACCAGTAAAGACATTTAACCAACTTGCTAAATACTATGCATGCAATCCAAAATGATAATAAAGCATCCACAATAAGTAAAACATCCACCATAACACAAGTGATTATACATGGAAAACCCAACTGGGAAAAACCACTGTGAGATGGGACTCACAAGTTAACCATCTGTTGTTAGGACCCGGAGGGAAACTGAGAGGGGGGGTGAATCAGTTGTCTATGAATTTCAACGCAAATACAACTTAATCAAACTTGATACTTAATACTAGTAAACCAAACTTAATGTCGGCTAACAGATTAACAGTCAATATCATTATCGATGAAACTTAATGCATGAAACAAAAAGAGAAACAACATCCACAACATAGAGATTTTAAAGGGGAAACCCTGTAAGGGGAAAAACCATGGCGGGAAACCTTACCCACAATCAGATGATACTACTACAGATAGTATGTGTATACAAATGTGGTCTGCACATGTAAAAAGGCCAACTACCTAGAGCACACTGCTCAAATGATAGTCGCAATGACTATAGTAGGATAGTTAAATGCTAGAGTAATGTACTGCTCAAAATAGAATCTCCAATGCTGGATTTAGTACCGGTTAAGATTTGATAATCACCTTCAAACCTTCCTTGAACCTTCTCTATGGTCTGCTCATATGATCTTCAATATTCACACATACCATGTTACAATACCATAACCTCACATACCATATCCCATATCCTATATCTCATCATTTGAGATCTTACATATATACAAAACCTAAGACCAAATGTGTAGGTCGACTCACTAAGAGTATTACAATAAAATCAATTACAAACAAATCAAGATGTAATGCATCATGTCGGTGTTGGCATTCTACACTCTAGTGAGAAATGATGGTGTTGTCATTGATGGAAACCTATAGGAAGCCACCCAACATTCATCTGGTAAATCACCGGCAGGCACCGGCACTGGCAGACACTTTGCCGACACCGACAACAATGTATACCAACACCCCAGCTAACAAGATTTTGTTTATTGTATTTAATTGTAATTATCTATTGTAAAGATGACAAGGCATATTGTAATAAGACTCATATGTGTATGAGATCTTGTGAATCATTTTGAAATGAGGTAGCATGGATGTAGAAGTGATGAGCGAATATTAAAGTAGATTTTGTATAAGGGTTTATGGTTATAGTATGAGCTTAAACTGGTACTGAACCTAGCATAGTAGATGTTGAATTGTAGCAGTACATTATATTGGATTCTCATAATCCATTTTGTAAGTTAGTGAGACTTCCTTTTGTAATTGAGCAATGATCTCTAGGCAGTTGGCCTTCCTGCATGTGTAGGCCCCTCTTGTAAGTAATATCCATTCATTAGCCAGTGAGTGAATATTGTGGGTCACAAATCCCACCAAGGTTTTTCCCACACTGGGTTTCCTTGTTAAACATCTTTTGTTATGGTGTGCTTTCTATGCTATCTTTATTGTTCATATTTACTGCATTAATTCTTGTTTACTGGTACATTGTTTTGGAATGCAAAATACTTAATAAAGTTAAATATTTTGTAAACTAGTTAGATAGTGATTCAGCCCCCCCTTCTCATTATCTTTGGGACTATCATTAATCCTAATAGCTAGCTCAATACATTTAAAATAATATCCAATTAATAAACCATCTCCATAACGTGCCATGTTGTTTTGGAATAGATAATGCATATCGATCCATAACCTAGACCAATTTGCCAGTAACAATAAATATGTCAACCCGATTAGACCAGTAACCAGAATACCAAAATCAAGTATCCAAACCATGTGTTCGACATAACCAAGTGATCTCCATATGATAACAAGTCATCCTTAGTGTCGGTGAATAATATACCAGTGACTGGGCATAAGTCACTGAACTTGCCGGTGAACACAATGTGTCGATTCAACATGACCAAATATCTCTAGAAGGATAAGTGTTGACATCAATGGCAAAACTAATGAAACACATCCATAATACCAACAATCTCCCACTTTGGCATTGATGGCAACACATAGGATTACTCTGAAATCTTGAAACAATACATAATGAATTCATTATATCAGGTCTTGTTTGTGTCAAATACAATAAACCTCCAATCATAGATTTGTATCTTGTCAGATTAATAGGAGCTTAATCATCCTTCTGTAAAGCGAAAAAATCGAACCTTAGTTGTTCTCCCCCCCCCCCCACTCCAAGGAGAGAGAAGGGAGATCACTAGGGTTGACGGTTTTCACTTAGGAGAGACTTTACATTCAAAAAAGGGGTTGAAACCCACAAGATCCAATCTCACACAATGCAAGATTGGATTTTAAATAAATTTCAAGGGTTGAGATAACAAGGATACCCTCTTTTGTAAAGAATATAGATAGAATGATTGGACTAGGAATGCATGTAAAGTAAGAAAGATTTGCTTATAAGCAGAGATAGGGATATAGGATGAAGCTAGGAACCTGGAATTAGCAGTAAAATGTTGAGACAATGTTGTTCTGCAAATTTGAGCAAAAGTTGACGGGATGATGGCACCTGGAGTGCACACGGTCCTCCGAAAATCCGCGAAACGAAGGGGGATCTGTTCGTCTCTGCACAAGGATTCCAGATCTTCAATTACAGTCGCGTACCTGCAACCTTGTTGTAAGAATGTTTGTATTCTTACATGCGAAGGTGTAATGTATGTTGTATGTTGTATGTTGTATGTGATCTCCTCTTCAATGGTTGAATCCTTGTCTTGAATGCAACACCTAGCCTTGAATGGAGACTTAGAATGCTCAATTGCTTGAAGGAATGCTTGAATGCTTGAATGTTTGAATGTTTGAATATCGCTTCCGCATCTTGCTCTTGCTTATTTCCTTCCTCCCTTTCTAGGAGAGGAAAAGTAGTTTATATACTTGTCAATTAGGGTTGAGAGATTGATTTTCCCGACATTAGGCCGACCTAGAAACATTATTTTTCGAATTGCAAACTTAAAGACTAGATGCCCAACAAGAGACCGGGCCCAAAATAGGGCCAGGGACCAGGGCGCTGGGCGCCATGGTCCTGGGGGATGAGGGCACTAGGCACCATGGTCTAGAAGGACCAGGGCACTAGGCGCCATGGTCCCACCTCCCGAGACAGCAAGGTGCAAGGAAGGATCATGCCAAGGTGCAGAAATATGCAGTTTTTGATGTCACAAGCAGGTTTCAGGGTCTCCATTCAGGTTCAACATTGCGCCGCCATCGTGAAGACCCAAATGCAGTCAAAATTGTAAGTGTCGCAATTTTAGGACACTACATTTAGCCCCCACTTTAGCGGGAGTATAAGCGTACGCCCATACTTCCGGTAAAGTACAAGGAAACAACATTGAAAAACTTTCACTACGTCAAGGAGGCAAGATACACCAAGCCCCGAGTGGACTAAGGATCTTACGACTTCGATTGACAAAGTAAAAGGGAAGATCATGAGGGAGAACCATGACTGTCAGTAGTAAGGTTCCCTCACTATGAGTCATGCAAGAAAAATACCAAAAATTTTCAAGGCAAAGCTAAGTTCACTAAGAAACTTTCAAGTATCTTGAAGAGATATGAACGAGGTGTATGCCCCCCTACATTAAAGCGATCGTACACGCCTCATCAGGGGTGATTGCTTTAAGGTAGTGATACATATAAGCAATGAAAAGGGAAAGGAGCACGTTATCATAAGGATTTAGCCCCCAAGTGTGAGATAAACCCAAGGATAATAGACACAAAACACAAAGCACGAGGTGACTTTGCTTTCCTCGGGGTCAGTATGCTGTATGATAATTCATGTATATCATATGTATGTATGTATAATTGTTCTTCATTCCCCAATCAAGGAAGGTCACCTAGAAGAAGGGAACACATGTGTCTTTTGAGTCAACATGAGAGAGACCAAAAGAGATCTCAATGTTTTGCATCGTCCTCAAGTAGACAACACTAAGGACAACAAATAGAAGAATGAGAATAACACATAGAAGAAGTAACAAAAGAGATCCAGAGAGGAGGAGAGAGTCTGCTATGCTAATGAAACTAGTCTAGCACGTCATCTACCCCCCGATTTTGCTGATCAATATTTCGGGAAGGCAGGAAACACGCTAGAGGAGGAACATCCAACACAGCAGATGGAGCTATCACAAGATCCAAACAAGTACTATGTTCATGTTCCAAGCCACGTTGTTCTTGTCTAGGAGCTAGGATAAGTGCTTTAGAAAATTTGTTAGATAAATGGTTATCAACATCAACATATTCATATTCACTATCAGAATGAAAAGAAGCAAGAGGAGTAACATTTTCATCTATATCATCATCAAGATTTATAAAAATAGGATCTTTAACTCGCATAGGATCAAGGCCATCATGCATCTTATGTTTAGGAGATTTTGGCTCAGTTTTCGACTGAGGAGAAAATGGAATAATATTGGCTGAAGGTATTTTTGGGGATTGAGAAGTTTGAGAAGCAACTGCCTGAGCTCTAAGACGACACTTTCGTCGGCATTCACATGCAGAACGATTTCGTCTAGTCTTAGTAGGAAGTTGAGAAGATTGAGGAGGAGGAATGTTCTCATCCTTATCACTTGGGTGTTTAGGTTGTGGTCTCTTAGGTTGAATAATAGGAGAAGAGGAAGCTCTCTTCTCTCCATAAGAGGAAGGAGGAGGAACTGCTCCATATAAAGGAGGAATATTTGGTTTAGGAAGGAGACCAAGTCCATCATGACAAGGAGGTATAGGTCTACTTTTAGAAAGTTTATTAGATATGGGCATAATCACATTCATAGGGATGGGTTGGGAATCTTCTTGAGGAAAGACATTAGTTTTATCTTTCAAAGGAAGAACTTCCTTCTCAAGAATGATAGGAATATCAAGTTTGGGTGTTCTAGGTTCACTTAGAGATAGGATCATATATTTTTTCCACTTTTGATAAGATTTGAAAAGATGATCATTCTGTGGTGGAAGAGATTGGAATTGTTTAGGCCAAAAATAATCAATAGGAACACTAGAAGTTCTTTCAGCTGGTTTAAAGAGACTATGATTGACAGTAACAACTTCACCATTATGGGGAAATTTCAAACACTTATGAATAGGAGAAGCAATAGCTTTCATGGAAGATAACCAAGGATAGCCTAGCTTCACAAGAAATTGTTCGGACGATGGAATAATAGAAAAGCTCACATCAAGGGATTTGTTATGAACCTCAATAGGTAATGTAATAGAACCAATTGGAGGAGAAAAAAATGCATCAAATAGTTTCACAACCACATTTGTTTCATCATAGATCACTTGATTCAGTTGCAAAGTAAAAAGAAATTCTTCAGTAATGACATTAACCATGCAAGAAGGATCAATAAGCACTCCACGGCAAGGTGTATTCTTGACTTTTGCAACTATATATAAAGGACCATCAGGTGCCCTGATAGTTTCACTGGAATCAAATGTGATGGAAGGTTCTTTAGGGATTTTCTATTGTTCCACAAAGTTATTCACATTCAGAGTGAGAAAGAGGAATCATTAGTCTCAACCACATTAGAGGTATGAGAAGGTAATGGATCAGTAAAAATATTAAGATTTTGGTTAGGAAACAGATGTGTTGCCTTTATCATTCACACCAGAAACAGAGATAGTATTATTATCAATCAGATCTTGAATTTTACCCTTTAAAGCAAAACATTTTTCAGTATCATGCCCAGGTTGACGATGAAATTGACAAAAAGATTTGTTATCAAAATAGGGTGAATTAATCTTTGCAGGATCTATTTGCCTTATAGGAGGGAGGGTAAGCACATTTTGTTCTAATAACTTATTCATAATACTATGCAATGATTCATTCAAAGGAGTAAACTTTCTTTCTTTCTTGAAAAACTTAGAAATAGGAGGCACACCTGATGCTGCATTCACATGGTTGTTGATGATGTTTTCATTGAACTTAATGGACTCTCTGTTCGGTTTAAACTTCCCAAATGGTTGTTGACTACTATCACCCTTATCACTCGGAGCCATAGGATTTGCTTGTTCCATTTGACTCACAGTCAGTTGATAATTGTGAAGAGTTGCGCACAACTGTTGGAAAGAAGTAAACTCAGAAAATAGAAGTTTTTCTCTAATATCTTTTTGTAAATTAGAAATAAAGATTCTTTGAATATCATTCTCAGGTACTGGAAAATAAATTTGAGCATACAAATGCTTATATCTACCAATGAAATCAGTCACTTTTTCTTTAACACCTTGTTTACAATGCATTAAATCAATCAAAGTAACTTTAGGACTTATATTTTTTTGAAATTGTTGAATAAAAGCATTTGCAAGTTGTTCGAAAGAAGTAATAGAATAGGAAGGCAATGAGCAATACCATTGTAGGGCTTTATCTCTTAATGTTCTAGTAAACAGTTTTGCAAGCAACCTTTGGTCATAAGCAAAATCGGTACATATTGTTTGAAAGGTCTTAACATGTGTTAGAGGATCACCCTTACCATTATAAAGCTCCTAATGTGGAATTTCAACATGTTTAGGTGGGATAGCTCGAACAATGTCAAGAGAAAGTGGCCTCGCAACATCAAATGTGGGCACACTAGTCTTAGATTGATTCATAGAGGCAATTTGTTGCTGTAAAGAAGAGACAGTTTGTGCAAGATTGTTGATGGTCACTTCAGTCAAAGAGTTCATATTAGACGTGTTAGATTGTGATGGAAGTATTATGTTATTGAGAGAAGGTATTGATTGAGAGTAAGGTGGTGGGACACTATGATAGTTAGTCATAGGAGATGATTGGAAAGGAGGAACACTACAAGGAGGAATGGAATGGTTAAATGAATTGCCCCCTTGCGTCATGTTTATTTGTGGAGATGAAATAGGAACACTCATTGAAGGAATGAATGAAGAAGTTGGATTGAATGAAGGAAGAGGGTTGATTGAAGAAGAGGGATCACCCCCATGACTAGTGATCATAGGTGGAATGTCTTGTATTGAAGTAGTCATTATGTTTGATGTAAAAGTAGGTATACTAGCAATAGGAGTTGTCAAAGGAATAGAATGATTAACTTGAGTAGGAGGTTGTGTATAACCTGAAGTTTCAGCACAACTCTTCATAGGCATCACATTCAAATCCACAATGTGTGCAATACCATGAAAAATATCAATTCCATTCTTATCACTTTGAACCATACATTTTAGACCCTCAATGAAAGAGCTTCACTATCAGGGTATTCTTGAGACATCCATTGTCGAAAATCATCAAATTGGTTATCCAATTTCGAAAGTTGTTCTACAGAAACCTCATGGAGAGCTTCTTCATCATTAAGAGGATTAGAGGAATTACCCATGTCCTCATTAAAAAGGCCATTCAAATTAGGTTCCATATCCTCAGTAATTAAACCTTGGAAGGACTTAATTCTAAGGCTTCGTCTAATGGGAATAGTGTAAGTAGGGCTTATTGTTGTAAAACTCGCACTAAAGAGAGAGAGAGAAGATTTTGAATTTTAGAGGTAGTATATTTCCATAAAATCAGCCAATCTCCTAGATTTAAGCTGTTAAATACAATCAAGACAATCTCCCAAAATTTTAGAAAAAATGTCGGGGACCGTGGCGAACGGAGTGCACACGGTCCTCGCAACTTTTTTTGAAATTTTCAGGGGTGAAAGTTATGATGATTTTAAAGCTAATCTGAAAAAATTGAGTGATTTTACGATCTGTAGATAGGCCAAATTAAAGTTGCAATCTCAAAATTGAACCCTACCAAGATTGTTGAAAAATGCAAAATTTGAATTTTGAAAGAGAGGGAAATTGAAATTTTGACTTTTATGATTTTAGAGGGAATACTGAAAGCGATGCAAGCTTTGAAATTTAAAAGTTGACTCAATTTCATGCAAAATTCAAATTTTGAAAGCGGAAATCAAAGTTGCCTCAATTAAACACTTAATTTCAAAAGTCACAAATTGTAAAAATTTGAATAAAGCACTAAAATTTTGAATGAATGCCAACACACTTTTCAGATTTAGGACAGTAAATAACACAATTTTGATATGAATTTTAATTTCAACAATTTTTTGAATGATTATAAGCCTTTATCCAAGCAATCACTAGACCAACTTTGACTTTAATTTTGAAAGTGTTAGAATTGATAAAATCAGCCAAAATTTTGGATTTTACCAGAAAAAATGTCAAGGACGATGGCACTCGAGGTGCACACGGTCCTCGCAACTTTTTTCCAAATTTTCAGGGATGAGAGATATTGTGATTTTGTTGCGGAATCCAAAGTTACAGCTGATTTGGAGGTGTTTTGATCAGTGAAATTATCAGTCAAAGGTTGAATCAAGAAGGTTTTAAAAATTAGGGTTTTGACACTTAACCACTTAATTTTTAGAATTAAAGCACAAATATGAATTGACCATTTGCAATAGAAGGGTAGATCTGAAACAAGCATTAACAATTAAACATTTCACAAGCTTAATTACTAAAAAGAAAATTTTAGGGTTTTTATGCAATTAACCTCTAAAATTTGCAAAAGATCAAACATGGAAATGTAATTAAGGAAACAGATTTTTTAGATCTAACAATGAATAATCAGAATTAGGATGTTCACATCAGGTTCACCAAAATGTAAAGCAGAAAAATCGAACCCTAGTTGTTCTCCCCCCCCCCCACTCCAAGGAGAGAGAAGGGAGATCACTAGAGTTGATGGTTTTCACTTAGGAGAGACTTTACATTCAAAAGAGGGGTTGAAACCCACAAGATCCAATCTCACACAATGCAAGACTGGATTTTAAATGAGTTTCAAGGGTTGAGATAACAAGGATACCCTCTTTTGTAAAGAATATAGATAGAATGATTGGACTAGGAATGCATGTAAAGTAAGAAAGATTCGCTTATAAGGAGAGATAGGGATACAGGATGAAGCTAGGAACCTGGAATTAGCAGTAAAATGTTGAGACAATGCTGTTCTACAAATTTGATCAAAAGTTGACGAGACGATGGCGCCCGGAGTGCACACGGTCCTCCGAAAAATCCATGAAACGAAGGGGGATCTGTTCGTCTCTGCACAAGGATTCCAGATCTTCAATTACAGTCGCGTACCTGCAACCTTGTTGTAAGAATGTTTGTATTTTTACATGCGAAGGTGTAATGTATGTTGTATGTTGTATGTTGTATGTGATCTCCTCTTCAATGGTTGAATCCTTGTCTTGAATGCAGCACCTAGCCTTGAATGGAGACTTATAATGCTTGAATGTTTGAACGTTTGAATATCGCTTCTGCATCTTTCTCTTGCTTATTTCCTTCCTCCCTTTCTAGGAGAGGAAAAGTAGTTTATATACTTGTCAATTAGGGTTGAGAGACTGATTTTCCCGACCTTAGGCCGACCTAGAAACATTATTTTCCGAATTGCAAACTTAAAGACCCAATGCCCAACAAGAGACCGGGCCCAAAATAGGGCCAGGGACCAGGGCATTGGGTACCATGGTCCAGAAGGACCAGGGTGCTAGGCGCCATGGTCCCACCTCCTGGGACAGCAGGGTGCAAGGAAGGATCATGCCAAGGTGCAGAAATATGCAGTTTTTGATGTCACAAGCAGGTTTCGGGGTCTCCATTTAGGTTCAACGTTACGTCGCCATCGTGAAGACCCAAATGCAGTCAAAATTGCAAGTGTCGCAATTTTAGGACGCTACACCTTCAATGTCAATTTATTAGTTGTAGTCATAGGAGTACTTATCGGTTTGGAGTTTTCCATACCAAATTTATTCAATAGTTCCTTCAAGTATTTTGTTTGACATATGAATATATCTTTATCAATTTGTGAAATCTGCAATCCTAAAAAGAATTTTATCTCCCCAATCATAGACATTTTAAATTCTTCCTGCATCTTGTTAGCAAAGTCTTTACACAATCCATCTTCTCCTCCAAAAATGATATCATCAACAAAAATTTCAATAACTAAGATTTCATCATTAGTCACTTTGAAATATAAGTTGTTGTCAGCATTACCCTTAGTCTAGCCAAGCTTCAACAGATATTTGTCCAATCTAGCATACCAAGCTCTAGGTCAGGTTGTTCAATGTAAACTTCTTCTTCAAGGTCACCATTCAAAAATGCACATTTTACATCCATTTGATATACTTTATAGTTCTTATGAGCTGCAAGTGCAAGAAATAATCTAACTGCCTCAATTCTAGCTACTGGTGCAAAGGTTTCATTATAGTCAATTCCCTCTTTCTGTGAATATCCTTTACACACTAATATTTCTTTGTTCCTGATTACCTTACCATCTTCATTAAGTTTATTTATGAATACCCATTTAGTTCCAATTACATTTTTGTCTTTAGGCCAGGGAACTAATGTCCATGTATTGTTCTTTTCAATTTTTTCTAGCTCATCTTCCATTGCTTTAATCTAGTGTTCATCTTGACAAGATTCAATAATAGATGTCGGTTCAATTTGAGAAATTAAGCATACCTCTTCATTTGTCAGTCTTCCTCTTTGTCATAACACCTTCATACTTATTCCCAATTATCTGATTTTCTGAGTGATTCAGTCTTACATACTTGGGTTTATTCACATGTTGTTATTCTTCAGTCATTGTGGAATTCTCTAATGATACCGGTGTGACTCAATCCACACTTTGTATCGGTGCACTTTGTATAGGTTCATTTATGATCATATCAACTGTCAGTTCAAAAACTACAGACCTTGAATTTCCTCTAAATTGTTCATCTATTTTCACATTAGCACTCTCAATGATTTTCTACAACCTTTTATTAAAACATCTATATGTCTTGCTCTTAGATGAATAACCCAAAAATATTCCTTCATCATTTCTAGGGTCAAATTTACCAATATACTCATCTATCCTAATATAACATTTGCTTCCAAAAATTCTGAAGTATTTAAGAGTAGGAGTATTACCAAACCATAGTTCATAAGGGGTCTTACCGATTTCACCTTTGATGTGAACTCTATTAAAAGTGTAAACCGTTGTAGTCAATGCTTCTCTCCAATACACATGAGGTAGATTTTCTTCCAATATCATGCTTCTAGCTGCTTCCAGAATAGTTTAGTTCTTCCTTTCCAAAATTCCATTTTATCAAGGTGTCTGGGGTGCTGATAGTTTTCTTTTGATTCTAGTCACTTCACAGAATGTATTAAATTCCTTAGATGTAAATTCACCTCTTTGATCAGATCTCAAACATTTGATTTTCTTACCGGTTTCATTCTCTATTATTGCCTTGAATAGTTTGAATTTTCCAAAAGCTTATGATTTCTCCCTGAGAAAAGTAACCCAACACATTCTAGAATAATCATCAATAATTAGCATAAAGTATCTATCTCCCTGTAAACTTCTTGTTCTTGTTGGACCACACAAGTCAAATGGATTAAATCAAGAACATTATTGGATTTCTCATAAATATTCTTAAAAGTTGTTCTAACTTGCTTTCCCATTTGACATTCCTTACATATTGGATTATGAGGTTTCACAATCTTAGGTAAATCCCTTACTGTCTTAGTTGAAATGATCTTTACAATACAATCAAAATTTACATGACAAAGTCTCTTATGCCATAACCAACTTTCATCAATATGTGCAATCAAGAAATTCTTATCATTGTTGTTCAAATGAAAGATATAACCTTTAGTCTGATTACCGGTTGCAATCTCCAATCCAATTTTGTTCATGATTTTGCATTTACCATTCTTGAATTGTAATTGAAATCCACTTTCAACTAATTGACCAACACTCAAAAGATTATGCTTCAAACCTTCAACACAATAAACATTGTCAGTATTGTGCTTACCATCCAAAGATATAGTGCCTTTTCCTTTGATTAAACAAGATTTATCATCCCCAAATCTTAGTAGACCTCCACTATATTCTTGAAAAGATAAGAATTTACTTTTATCACCAGCTAGATGATGTGAACATCTAGAATCTATGATCCATTCAACCTTTTCTTCAATTTTAGCTACTAGGGCCTGCTCTACTGGTGGAACAATAGGTGTCGATTGATCTTCTTTTATTGCAAAAAAAGCCCATCCATTGTCTATTGGTTCTTCATCAGAATCATCAGTAACTCCTTCATCAACATAGTAACAAGATTTGTCTCTATTCTTCTTAAATTTGTATCTCTAATATGCAAGGTTAGGCTTATATGTTCTTTTGGCTTTCTCTCTCAATCTTGCATGTCTATCAGGACATCTAGATTCCCTATGACCAACTTTATTGTAATTAAAATATTTAAATGGTGCTTTACCTTCATA
Organism: Cryptomeria japonica; assembly: GCF_030272615.1. Lineage (NCBI taxonomy): Eukaryota > Viridiplantae > Streptophyta > Pinopsida > Cupressales > Cupressaceae > Cryptomeria > Cryptomeria japonica. The sequence goes on along the minus strand of NC_081409.1, from coordinate 147,737,685 downwards.
CTTACTTTCAACTGGACCTTTAGGCATTTTCCTTGCAAATAGTGCTTCAAGTTCTTCTAGTTCTTCATTTTCCCTTCTGGTATCTTCAAGTTCTCTTGCATAAAGTGATTTCCAATCAGATTTGTCAGATGATGATGATGATGCCGTGAAGGCTAAATTTGTCTTAATTGTAGCAACAAGACCAAATTCCTCAAGCTCAAATGTTGAAAGTTTTCCAACCAAGGTGTATCTAGATATTGATGTATTAGACATTGTTCTCAACTCATTAATAGCAGTTACTTTCATTTTGTATGCCAATGGAAACGCTCTTAAAACTTTAGAAACAATTTCATCTTCACTTAAGTATCCTCCACAACATTGTATTCCTAAAACAATTTCATTAACTCTTTCCATAAAAGAAGAAACATTCCAGTTTTGCAATATTGGTAGTGGTATCTCCTTCATTCAGTGTCTCCAATTTATCCCAAATAGGTTTAGTAGTAGATCAGTCTGACAATCCCATGATTTGTTGATCTAATAATGTGCTCAAAAGTGCTTCTCTTGCTTTGCAATAATTTTATTTATCTTTACCCCAATGTTGGTGGATTAGGTTATTCGGTGTAGGACCAACATAGTCATTCTTTGTAACTTCCCATATGTCTTCTCCAGTGTAATTCAGATGTGTCTCCATTCTGATCTTCCATATACCATAGTTAGTTCCATCAAGTTTTAGACAGTCCTTCCTGAAAATGTTTGTTGCCATAGGATCTCCTCAAGTTGTTAGGCTTCCACAAAAAGAGGACTTGGCTCTGATACCAATTGTTAGGACCAAGAGGGCAACTAAGAGGTGGGGGGGGGGGGGGGGGGGCTAAATCAGTTGTCTATGAATTTCAACCCAAATACAACGTAATCAGACTTGATACTTAATACTAGTAAACCAAACTTAATGTCGGCTAACAGATTAACAGTTAATATCAATACCGATGAAACTTAATGCATGGAACATAAAGAGAAACAACATCCACAACACATAACATAGATATTTTAATGTGGAAACCCTATAAGGGGAAAAACCATGGTGGGAAATATTACCCACAATCAGATGATACTACTGCAAATACTATGTGTGTACAAATGGGGTCTGCACATGCCAAAAGGCCAACCGCCTAGAGCACACTGCTCAAATGGGAGTCACAATGACTACAGTAGGATAGTTAAATCCTAGAATAATGTACTGCTAAAAATAGCATCTCCAATGCTGAATTTAGTACCGGTTAAGCTTTGATAATCACCTTCAAACCTTCCTTGAACTTTCTCTATGGTCTTCTCATATGATCTTCAATATTCGTACATACCATGTTACAATACCATATCCTATATCCTATATCTCATTAATTGAGATCTTACATATATACAAAATCTAAGACCAAATGTGTAGGTCGGCTCACTAAGAATATTACAATAAAATCAACTACAAACAAGTCAAGATGTGATGCATCATGTTGGCTCAATACATTTACAACAATATCCAATCATTAAATCATCTCCATAATGTGTCATGCTAATCTGGAATAGATAATGCATACCGGTCCATAACCTAGACCAATTTGTTGGTAATAACAAATATGTCAACCCGATTAGACCATTAACTAGAATACCAAAACCAAGTATCCAAACCATGTCTTGAACATAACCAAGTGATCTCCATATGATAACAAGTCATCCTTAGTGTTGGTGAACAATATAGCCTACCGGTGAATAATATATCGGTGACTGTGCATAAGTCACTAAACATGCTAGTGAACACAATGTGTCGGTTCAACATGACCAAAGATCTCCAAAAGGATAAGTGTTGACATCAATGACAAAACTAATACAACACATCCATAATACCAACATCTGTAGTAATAGGTAACTGACCGGTTAAGGTCTACAAAGTGCTCTTCTAGGAGCAAATCCTGTTAAAGATCCCAATGCCCTGTTAGGAGTTGTACCCTCTTAAAGGTCATACCCTGTTAGTAGTAACCTTGATAGAGGAATTCAAAACCCAAACTAATGGATCGCCTAGTTAGAGGATTTGTATAAATAGCTTGTTAGAGCTTACCTTGCTAGGAGATTTGACTGTTATAGTGATTAGAAAACAATAGGTAGGGATGATCTAATAATAACACATCTTGCTAGTATAGATCCTCTTCAGCTCATTCAATACTACATCACTGACTTACTTCTTCAATTTGCAACAACTCTATCTTGCATCACTTATCATATGAAAGAAGATGGGTTCAAAAATCAGAGACACAACTAGTAGAGCCATCAGGTCCTACACCAGAACCAGGAACTTCAACTAGTAACTAAGGCATTTTGCCTTAGGGGTAAGCAAATCATTGAAGATCATGCAAACACCTTGGATTAGGTCTATAGTTAGGGAATTTTGATTGTGGGTGGATAGTCAAGAGGATTCAAGTGTTTGTCAGAATCTATATGCAAATTATATGATCCGGTCATATTTTTCGATAAAAAGAGGAAAAATTAAATCATTTCTTCACACAATGATCGAGCATTCTGAAGAGCGATTTCTAAGGCATTCAAGAGTCCAAAGGCAATTTGTGTGAGCATCTGAATCTGAAGAGCATTTCATAATCCTAGAAGTTATAAAGGTATTTAAGAAACCCTCAAAATTTATCATGGCTTCATCATTGAATGTTGATACTCCTTTGGTAGTGGAAATCAAAAATCACCCTTGTCCGAAATTCAAGAAACATCCTTACAAATTACTTTTGGATGATCCTTTGGGAGCATTTTTGAGTGTTTGTCATGGTATTCTTCATACTGAAGATATTAGGGCATACATTCACTATGATATCTAGGAGATTGGGAATTATGAGATGTCCTGTATATTCATTGATCACCTGATCACTAAGAATCAACTAAAATCAGAATATGCACATTTGTAGAGGAAGGTTTTACCCAGTTCATGGATTTTTTGACTTTTGACGAAGATGAATGGGTATGGTATATTCTCATCCATATTCATGGGGAATTCTTGTGGTTAGACCAAACGTACAAAATTACAAAGGAAGTGATCAAGAACATTACATACCTTCACAACATTGGAGGTTTGCTAGGGCTTAAATCAATATCAAACATAGAACTCTGCAAACTCACCCATGCCACATATGATGATAGATATATGAGAGTTGATGATATTGGGGATATTGATGTGAAATTTGTAGCGATGGTGATTGGATATAAGGTTTATCAATCAAACTGGTTGAACTCAATTTCCAGAACCGCCATTCAAATTGCATACCAGATGATCAAAGAAGATGCACATTATGATTTATGCAGTGTTATGCTAAAGGAATTAATGACCAATCTCTAGAAGATTAAGCAAGGCAAGAAGAATAATTTTTGGTATGGTTCTTTCATTATATGCTTGAAATTTTACTTTCTGAATATGGTATCAGGTTATGAGAAGATTCAGTGGGCTTTTGATAGACTAGTTGCAACACAAATTGTTCAAATATTAGACCGGCAAGGTGATAAGAAGCAAAAGGCTAATCTGTTGGCATTTTTTAAAACTTTCCAAGAAGAAATGAAAAATAGAGTTATAATTCCAAAAGAATTTGCTGAGAAATATAGGTATACTATTTTTTTTGAGGTTAATAAAGATGAATGCATGATGGAGGTAGTCCATCCTAGAATAGTTTGGATCATGTCGATGGGCTATTGAGTAAATGAGGCCACACTGGATGCAAATGTACAACATTTACTGAAATCTCTAGTTGATGAGAACGAAGAGGAATTTGGCACAGCTCGGGAAAAGGTTCTGAAGTTCATCAGGATTAAGTTGCACCTGCCATCAAAAGGAAAATGACAAGGGTTGTAGTAGAACAATTAATCAGTGAAGGACATGACAGGGTTAAAGTAGAATAGAAGGTCAAAATTATTGAAGCTCGGAGGAAGGAAGAATGAAAGAAGAAAAGGAAGGAGGAGAGAGAGGATAATACAGCAACTCGAGCCATTCCTAATGTGGTCTCGGTTACTATAAAATAATCCAAACAACTGGAAGGACCATCTGGTAAGCTTGCTAGTCCTAAGCCGAAGGAATCAATGAAGAGGATGCAAAAAATGACTAGGCAATATATGACCGTTTCTTTAGAGGAGACTGAATCTGATGAGGAAATTAAACAAGCTCCAAAGAAGAAAGGTGTATTTTCAAGAGTTATGAGAGAAGATAAGGAAGATCATAAGAAGGAACCAAAGAAGGAGCCACAGAAGAAAACTCTAAAAATCATAATTGTGCATAAGAGGAAGCCTAAGGAAGATGAGCAGTCTAAACCAGAAGCTAAAATGAGAACCGGTAAGGAGAAAAAGTTAGATGCTCAAGAAGTCATTGATCAAATTATTAATGATGGAAATTTAGACAACATTTCTGCATTTTATGATGATTTTGATGATAAGGACAAGAAGCAATTAGAGGAGGCAATTGTTTTATATCTTGATTCTTTTAGTAGGACTTTGATTGAATTGGAGAAAATTTTGCCTAAGGAATTGCATGATAGATTAGAGGTCAGAAAATTACATGCACAAAATTAGTTAATCTTTGTCCACCAATAACTCCGGTAGAGGTTGCTAATTTGATTAATAAGACAAGTGTGACAGAATTCAATCCCAAACACTGGATTAATAATTTAATGCTTGAAAAATATGAAGAGATCCGAAAGAAGACTATTGACATACGGGTCCGAATTCTTTTGAGTCATGGTTATGAACTTAATCCCATTTTTGTACAATCACATAATATTCATATACCTAAGGACAAGGAACCAAAAAAGAAGGATGAGTGGGATGTGGATACTAATCCACCAATTACTATTCAACCGACTAATGAGTCAAATTTTGATACTAAGGATACACAAAATCCTTCAAAATCCCATGTATAGTATGTTGAGGGAGACGTTGATAAGGATAAAGGTTCAGAAGATAAAGTTTCAAAAGATTCACCATAACAGAGTGAACCACCAAGTGGCAAAGCCACTGATGCACATGTGGAGAAGACTCTAGAAGATAAGTCACCGATAGACACAGGTAAGAAGATAGATTCATATTTCCCTTCCATTTTAGAAATTGGCACTTTATTATCAAAAGTTAAAGGGAAATTGCCACAATTCTCTATCAGTTTTGAAAAACCTTATCATTTTATGTCACCGGTGGGAAAGGTTTTGGCCACTATAGCACTATAGGCACAAGCTACCGAAGAAATAACATAGGAGGATTCTAAAGCCAAAGAATTAATTCAGAATACTTTTCATTTTTTGAACCAGTTTGTATCAGAATTCAAGGATAAGGAGATCTTAAACTAATCTAATAAAGTGTAGGAAATCATTGAATACATTCCTAAGCAATATGATTCTTTGGTAAAGCTTTCAACACTTGGGGCTAAAGATAAATTCATTGAGTCTAGGAAGCAGACTTTTTTGTAGATGATTCCATCAGAAAAAGCTAAACTTCAAATTTGTTTACAATCTATTGATCATGCATTAGTGAAAGGAGGTAAGGTATGTAAGACTTGTCTATATTTTTCAAAGATCACAAATCCCATAGAAAAGTAGATTTTGGATTGTAAAGACCATTTTCTCTAGATCTCTAATTCTTATAATCCGACAACAAATCTAACAAGTTCTCTAGAAGATCAAGTTTTGGCAGTTATGGATCAGATTTTGAGGATGGAAAAGGAAAGGGACAGTGTAATAAGGCAAGCAATAGAGCTCCAAAATTTTATTTGTCCCTGGTTAGATAACCTGCTATGTTATAAAATTGAATGTATAGCCAATATGTAGAAGGAGGATCCCACTAAATTCCATGCCATTAAGTATTATGCCAGTCTCTTGAATGGATTCAACTCCATTCTTGATTCTCTTAAGTAGGGATGGGATACTTATTTTCATTTTTTAAGACTCTGTATGCAGATATTTTGAAACATGTATAGGAACTAGTATGTGTATATATATGTACAATAGTTTTGGTGGGCACCTCATTTTGTCATTGATGTCAAAGGGGGAGGAGTATAGTGAAAAATGAATGCTTATCACAGGGGGACTATACAGATGCAAATAGCCGCATAGATGTACATGTTAGGGGGAGCAGACTCAGAGGTTATATCATTTTTCACATGAGTGTTGCCATCAATACCAAAGAGGGAGATTATTTGCAATTAACAATCATCTAGTAGTCACCTTTTGAGGTAAAGTACATTTTATGTTGTCACTGATGGAAACTCATGTTTAGGTGTTGGTATTTCTCATTCAGAATCATTGTCTTATATTTTTGTCTTCATTGGGCCAACCAATATACACACTTTTCTTTACTCTTGTTAACTAGTAAGTCTTGGTAATAGTAACTTTAGGACACAGTTAAGATATTTTGGGACCCGAAAAAATATTTTGTGGAATTTGAGGTAGCATGTGGGTGTTGGCATTCTAAACTCTTATGATAATGACAGATTTAGCCAATCTATAGTGTGTTCCTAATTGGGTGAGTTTGTGGAATGATTTATCTACTTATTGTTGATGCAGTCATATGTCTGTAATTGTTGTATTTAATGCATCAAAAGGGTGTCCCCTTGTTTCTAGAAGAACCTGAAGTGCGGGAGGATCAATTAGGGTCATATGTTATGTTGTCCAAGTCCTGAAGTATTCCATTGTTTGAAAATGGCTATTTCATAGAATCAATTGTAGGTAAACTTGGGTTAATCAATTTTGATGAACAACAAAAATAGCAACTCTGTTGGGGAAGCTAAATAGAAATTGCCTAATTTCATCCAATTAGTCTGTCCACTGTATATGCACAGAGTTGAAAGTGATTTTATGGTGAAGAAAATGTTCCTTATTCTAGATCTGTAGAATGATATGTTATTTCATGTCATATTTTATGGAGTAAACAATAATTTCATGTTGTTGAGTTGTGAGCAAGTCCTTGCAGCTGTATGCAAACTTTTCCCCAATTCCTTATTTGGGTGGTGACTCTATGGTTCATACCAGTGCTGAATGTCTATGCAATTAGTATTGCATAAGGTTTTATGGTTTGATATATAGTGCAAAGATATGGGTTATCATTGCTAATGCAGATTTACAGATAAATTCTTCATCATAAAAGTTTGATATAAAGTGCAGTAGAAAGATACGCATAGATTTGGTGTTAATTTCCCAAATCCATATGTGTTAAATAGCCTGGAAGAGTGTTTATCACAACAAGATTGAAGGAGCCAATAAAGAATTTAAATATGTGTTGAATGACTTTCTATTGTTCAAAATATCCTCTATAAAAGAGGTGGGGACTATGAGGTAAAAGATCGTGCTGGAAGTTGAAGTAAATGCTCAGATCTACAAGTCCTACATCTGCATATACCCAGGTACTTTCAGAAGTTTCAATGCAAGACATTTCTTCTGAAAAATTTGAATGAGTAAAATAGTTTTCCCATTAAGTTAATAGCACTAGTAAAGAGGGAGAAAAGAGGAATTAAAAGTTCATTTGCATATCTATTTTGTTGTAATATCCAACATATATGTTCTTCTGTAGTATGCAAATTTGGAAAAGCTTTGTGTCAAGCACTGTTATGAATAGATTTGAATGATGATATGTGCTTGAAGTGTTTCATTATTCAACACAAGTTTGTGCAATTATTTGTAGAAGCAAGAAGAAATGAGTAGTGAAGTTTTTCAGCCTTGTGTATTTCCACATATGACCATGCCTAGTGAAGTGTCACAACCATGTAATAGGAAAAGTTTCAATATGAAGTACTATGCTGCTCTAAATTTCAAAGATATTTTGGGTTACCCAAATCCCATACCTACAGAAATTAGAAAGTATTTGCCTGTATTTAGTGGGAAGAAATCAGAATCAACATGTGAAAATATTTTTTGATTTGATAAGAGAGTTTGAAATTTGTCAAGAAGATGTGTGCATGAAGTTATTTGTTCAGTCATTGAAAGAGGATGCAAGGGATTGGTTCTCTTTTTTCCTGACAGATTGTATTTCCTCATGGGAAGTGTTGTTCTCAAATTCTAATTGCTTTGTTTTCCCTACTCGAATCTTAGACCTCTGTCACTTATGGAGAGAAACAATAGGAAACAAAACAAAAGACAACATATAACAAGGTTTATACAAAAACCTTCTACACTTCAAGCTTTCACTTAGCTTAGGTGGGTTTACCCTTTGTGATTACTTTTCATAACTGTGACTGGAGATTTACAGAGAAGACAAATACCAACCCCTGCAAACCCTATCACTTTGAACGTAAATGAACATAAAAAAATGGCTTGTAATCATTTTCATTGATCCCCAAGAAGCTTATAGAACCTAGCAAACTATATCAGTGCCTTATCCAGGGCTTCAAAGTCACCTAAGACTAAATGAGAATTCTAAATTGGAAATCTACATACATTTCATAATTCTGACTTCACTAAACTTATATATGCCTGACATACATAAATTTTACCTTTATGCTAAACCCAGTTATCAAATTCAAGCAGAATTACTAATTACTATCAGAGAAATTCTAAATATATTTAATCCCCCTCACTGAGAGAAAAACCTAAAACATCTCTATGAATTTGCCTTGCAAATCATTCAATTAAATAACCCTGGATTATCTAACCAAACTAGTAAATCAATCATACATACAAGAAGACAATGAGAATTAGGATCAGAATGCTTTGATCTGTGTATTGATGTCCATCATTGAATTCTACATCACTCAGAATGATCTTTCAAAACCAGAAAGAAAAAACCCCCAAATATATTTTGCCAAAGCTTTTTTACAAAAATCTTGTGATCTCCTTCCAAATGAGAATAGATTAGGATAAGAAGGAAGAGGGAAAATATTAGGTCTGCAACCAAATTTGCCAAGTGTCTCCTTTGTCCCTAATTGCAAAAATATCTTCTTCATTCCCATGGAAACTGCTCTTGAAATATCCCATATCTATTGAAACTAATTCCATCACTGGATTCCTCATTCTGAGAGCTTTCTGGCAATATATTGTACTTACCATTTCGGGCAAAAATGGACCTCCAGGCAAATTAGTTCTGAATATGGCTCTATCATTTAAATTTTTTAATTTTTCTTGTATAGTTTCAACTATACATTTAATTTTCATTTTTCATCCATTTTTGCCTGACACCCTGCCATGTGGAAGCCTCTGATTCACCGATAAGATCCACTGGTCACCACCTCGGATGACACTTCATCACTCTACCACGTGTCTACTACCAGGTTGCTTGCTCATCGCCACATGTCTGCCACTTGTGTGCCACGTCACTGCCATGTCACTGGGACTCGCAAGCTAGACCTCCACTTGGACCTGCCACCTATCTTTCACCATTTCGCGATGGCTAATGAGTTTGTATCTTTCCTTCGTGAATCCATGCGCACCGTTGGATCATTTGGAACTTGCAGGGTCTTTAACTTTAGTTTTTCGCACATGTTTTTTTGCTATTTCGCAGACCTTAACTAGTGAGCATCTTTCCTTGGCGAAGTCGCGCCGACCGTAGATCTCCTACAACCTGCTCACCAGTTAAGTTAGCCTTTCTCTGCAAAATTCACCTCAAGATTCATGCCTACATGGGGTCCAGCTGGTCGCCGCTCAATCAGCCTCCTTGGTTGCCTTGAGATCCATGCCCACGCGCATGGGGTCTACCTTGGGCGCCCATAAGCTCCTTGTGTCAAAAGCCCTTAAGGCTTTGACACTATGAATGAGTGTGTTTTTACTTATAAATACCAAAATATTTCATTCCCCAACCAATGTGGGATAATGTATTTTGCCCAGAAATGCATTTTCTAGAAGCTTTTCCTGAGTGTTAATGGCTAATTGCATCCAATGACATTCGGTTGGAAGTATCTATTTTAACCATTCCATGCAAGAGGAGAGGATGGTTAAACACTTACCACTTACACTTGCTTGAAGTTTGTTTAAAATGACATCTTCACCACACCACACACCTCACACAAGAGCAAGGAAGGCCTCACCATTAAACCTGGAAATTACATTTGCATTAAGTTTTCAAAAAATCCTCCAAACTCCACGACAGAGGGGGGAAAACTTGCTAATGACACCTGCTGAAGTTATTAAATGCATTTTAAAACATGCATGGGAAATTTGGCATCAAAATCTGCCATATTGCATTTGCTTGATGGTTTCTATGGCCTTTACAATGCCACACTGCTATTGCATTTGTATGAAAGTTTCTGCTACTGCCAAAACCACGTTACCTGCTGCACCTTACATCTGCAATTTTTAATTTGTTTTAAAAGTTTCTACATTTCCTAGACCATGTGTGGGAGGAGGGATTTTGGCTGTTCACTAACCCATTGCATTGTTCCATGTTTCAATGGCTTTTGCCCATGCCACGCTGCCTACAGTTCTCATCAACCACGTAGAGGGAGAAGATGGCTTTACCCTAGCCAATTGCATTTTCTGAAGGTTTAACAAAAGTGCCCACTCCATTACCTACGTGGAGGATAACATGCCATGCAGAAGGAGAGAAACACCTGCCAAAAACATTTGCTATGAAATTCATAATGCCTTGGTTCAAACACCACCGCCAACAGAGAAGGATAAGGAGGCACGTGAGGGGGTGTGACTGGCATTACACCTGCCAAATTTGCATTTGAAATTTGTTTCAAAAGACACTTCCTTCTAATGACCACATAGGGAGGATGCTTCTTTAGACTTGCCAATGCATTATGCTTGAAAATTTTTGAGAATCCCCCAGTAAACAAAAATCGCCAATAAAAACAATGTACGGGCCAGGTTGGACCCCAAAGTGGGTCTGACTAATTTTTTTTTCTGTTTTCATGCAACTGACCTCCAAAATACCTCAAGAACCTTTAACTTACCTCTGGAATCAATCGGCACCATTTTTGGATCATCAGACTGAGTTTTGCAACTTTCAGGCGCTTGCTTGCATTTAATCGCGAAGACGTAATTTTCAAACCTATCAAAACACCTTTCTAGATCTCGCCATCTGACAGGCGTGTACTCTAATATACAAGCACGAACTCTACCAAATGGTTTTTCAAGACAAGTCCTGAGTGAAGAGATATTATTTTTTGAAAATGCCCAACTGGCTTTGTCGACACTGTGGACCTGATGAAGTCAATGTTTAGGCAACACATGATGCCTTTCTAAAAAATATCAAATGACCTCCATAGACCCTCAAATTTGAAACATAGGTACCTTGAAGTACATATTAAAACTTAGAATACTTGGTTCAACCAAAAGGATGACTGGGTGCAAATGGCGCACTCATGAAAATAGCAACTTTAATTGATATGGCAATGAAAGTATGGATCACTGAAATAGATGGCTCAATAAACCCTTTTGAAAACTGATCAAACGGATTGGCAGAGGCTTGAAACTTGAAAAATTTCTTGTCATTTATACCCATAATAACCCTAAACAAATTTTTTGGCATGACACTTACTGAGGCAACTTTTACATTTATGCAAAACAAGGCTCTGACTAGGCGCTTAAATAGGGACTTGCCAAAACATACAAACTGCAAACGGATTGATCTTTGAAAACTGAACAAATGGATTCATAAAGACTTGAAATTTTGCATGCTGATTCACATTCATACATAAAATTCAATCTATTTTGAAATTATTCATGACGATCAATAGGGAAAAAGATATAAACACACAAAGGAGGCTACTTAATAAAATCTGCATATGTGCCTAAAATGCACTTTCAACTCACCCCTCGAAATGGGTACCTGGTAAACTTATCCAAACTAAAATTTGAAAGTTGTAACACACTGCATAGGCCAAATGAAAGGTGTAGGACACATCTCTCGAGCCTTACCCTCTGAAAATCATCTGGCTCCATTTTACCCTCTCTCTAACTAGGCCATTCAAACTGACTCATTTTGAAATGCAGAGCAAAATTTTGAATTGGGCCTCTAAAATTGACTCAAATTTAATGAGTCCCAATAGTGGCTCTGACTAGGGATGGTTGATTGCAAGATCAACACAAGAATCCAGCTAGCTATGGTTAAGCAAACCACCCAAAAATGGACCATTCTCTCATCTCTTCTCTTCTCTTCTCAAAAAATGAGGGCTCCTTATTCGGCCCAAACAATAGGGTGCTTTATTGAAAACACACAACTGAAGCAAAGCGACTATAAAAAATATACATACATACTTACAACTGATTATAACTGCTCCACTTTCCTCAACATTTACCTCTGTCAAAAATCTGGTTTTCATCTCTTGATATCATGATCCAAACAAAGGCACCTTCTAGTAACAACTGAGCATAATCATTATAATCAAACCTTACCATCATACTATTGAAATAGCTGTTGTACATGTCTTTTGTCTGAATTTGAACTTCATATTCACAAATTACTTCAACAAAAGTAAAATCATGAGACAAGGAACAATAGAGGCCTTCCCATAAGATACCATACATTTCACTATCCCAAACAATTCTATCATTTCCAGCAAGTATAAGTTTGATGATAAAGTACTCCTAGATATTTATATGAGTTCTTTTGGAAAGAAGATGGGTTTCTTATTGAGAAACAAAGAGCCCAAAACTTTGTATGAAGCTTTTAACACAGTTACAGACATTGAAAATAATTTGAAATTTGGGATCTCAAAGAGATTTGTGTTTGCTGTTGTTTCTTGCCAAAACACCTTCAATGGTGAAATACCATGTGAAGCTGAACAAATCATTCCTTGTCAAGGTGCATCAAGCTCTACAGTTCCAAATGGTTTTGCTGATGCATGTGATTCAAATTTAGATGAGAGTCAAGAATCTCTGCTATCAATGCCGGTTGTCTCTCACAGTAATGATGGAATGATTAGTGGGAAATGTTGTGATAATGCTGATACAGAGGTAGATTTGTAGAAAAGATATGTACCATTTGATTTATATGTCGGTTATGCTAATTATGTGACTGCAAATCATCAAGTAAATCATGCATCCCCTAAGGTTAATAATAATGAAAATAATGATAATGATGACCATTGGTCTTTACATGCTACTGATGTATTTGATGTTGAAATACCAAATAATGAGGGATCACTAAATGTTGCTGATTATGCAAGTGAAAATGTGCAATATGATGTAAATCATATTTTGATTAAGTCTGATAAAACTAAAAATGAAATTGTGAATGATGTCGATAGTGTTTTCAATGCAAGTATACCCAGTGATGAATGTGTTTCAGAATGGAGTGGTGCTGTTGATTATGAGGATATTGAGTTCGATTTTCAGCACCTTGAAGGTATACAAATGAACAACGGAGAACATTTTCAAAATGAGAGTGATCTTGGCATGAGTTATTCACTTTCTTATGATCAGCAAATGAATGCTAGTCATGTAGCAGATGATGGTTATGAGAATTCTTATTATTCATCTTATGAAGATGATATAAGAGGAGACCAAGTTATATATCTCAGTCATGAATCTGAAAATGAAAGTTTTTTTGAAGATAAAAATGTATGTGAAAGTGTGGATAATGTTCTATTTTTAGATTTAAATGAACCTATATTTGAATGCTTTCTGAATTTGAAGTACCATGAAGAGGATGTGAATGTTGATAGTGTTGGAAAATGCACACTCCAATAAGATAATGTAGGTGATTGAAGGTTTTGTCATTGATGGTAACCTTCCAATCCTATGACACCGACAAGACAATTTACTGACACCGGCAAAGACAGACTCTACACCGGCACAAAGACCACCCGCAGTAAAAGGAAGCATACCAGTGTTACTACTTATCAAATTGCCATTAGTTTTTATATTCAAAGTCATACTATATATTCTAGTCGGTTAACATTACCGAATCACGCAGTCGGTACACACAGAGAAGTCGGTATGAACAGTCTAGTCGGTTATAGAAGAAAGTAGTCATAGAACGCAGTATTCACCGAGCTGTTTACCGAGTATCTTTTTATGGCTACTGAGCAGTAAAGTTAACACACCAAGTTAATATTCACCGAGTGAAACGTGTTACCAGATACATTGAACTTGGACATGCACATGAAAACATGTTACAAGATCAAGGCACATCTAATCGTTATTACATTGGAAATTGCACTAGAAGATTGTGTATGATTGCAAGGTCAATCTAACCAATGAAATATTTTGTTTAGTTATTCACTCAAGGAATCTTGTTTGTAAGATCGAAGCAATGAATTAGATCACCGTTTTAAGAGATCTATTTATACAGCATGGGAAGAGAGTAAAAAGTGTGTGTATGAAGGAAGACTATTATAGAGACACAGAGAGGTCACTGAGAAGGTTATCAGAGAATAGTCAAAGAACAAAGTAAACAGAAGGGTTTACCGAGTTACAATATGGGTTACCGAGGTATGCTATAAGCAAGGTAATCTTATTCTGAGAACATAGAATTTGCTATAACATTTTAGATGTGAAGTTGTAGATATTTGTAATGATTTTATTGTAATATTGTGAAGTTGAAAGAGAAACCTTTAACAGGGTAAAAGACTCTAACCAAGTCTATAAATTGTAAATCCTCTAACCAGGTCCAGCATTCAGATTAATGTTGTAAAATCCTTTAGCAAGGTAGATCTAATAGATCTTGTTACTCCTAACAAGGTAAGCTATCAGAAATAGCTAAATGTAGCTCTAATCGAGCAATCTTTATTATTACAGTAGTGAAGTTGTGGGTGCCATCCCCATCGCAGTTTTTCTCTCTAACCAAGAGTTTCTACGTGACCAAAATATATGTGTTATGGAGTGAATCATGTATGATTGTTACCTATTTGTTTTAACCTTATTTTATGTTATTGCATTATTCTGTTTATGCATAACAGTAAGGTTATTATTGAAGAAAAGTTTTGGAGTACTGATTCACCCCTCCCCTCTCAGTACATTAGCTTTCCATATTGGGCCTAACAACAGGCACAGAAGCCGACAGGAATTTTGTTTGTAATATATTTTGTTAATTATTGTAAAATCATTGTAAGCCGACTTGGAAAGTTGTAAAATGACTCATATATATAAGAGATCATTGTAGAACATTTTGTAATAGATGGAAGAAAATATATAGGCGAAATAAGGTAGACCTATTATGCAAATTATAGGTTAAGGGTTTATGTATGAAGCAGAGCTATAAACAGGTACTAGATCTGGCATAGTAGATGCTATTTTGAAGCAATACAAGACATTGGATTTATTTAATCCATTCTGTAAGTCAGTGAGAGTTCCCATTTTGTAATTAAGTAGTGAGCTCTATGCACTTGGCCTTCCTGCATGTGCAGGCCCCTCTTGTAACAGTAATATTCTCTTATTGGCTAGTAAGTGAATATTGTGGGTCACAAATCCCACCGAGGTTTTTCCCACACTGGGTTTCCTCGTTAAACTACTATGCTATGGTTTGTTTTTCATGTGGTTACTATTATCTTTGTTTATTGTATTATTTCTTGTTTACTGGTATACAGTATTGATATGATCTACATGTTTTAAGTTAAGAAAATATTATAATTGGTTAGATACTGATTCACCCCCCCTCTCAGTATCTGTGGGAATCCTAACAATTGGTATCAAAGCTTGGTCCTCTATTTTCAGAAGCCTAACAACTTGAGGAAGATCTTGACACTGGTAGAGATGGAAAACTTGATGAAGCAATTAGAAGCAACTCTCTCAGACTACGATGCAGAAAAATTGAAAAATATCAAACTTGAAGATGATCTAAAAGCTGCACAAGATATTATTCAAGCACTTCAAGAAAATCTTACCATTACAAGGAACAAGAGAAGAGAACTTTGTGAAAAGATGCAAAATGAGAATGATGAAAAGGAAACTCTTAGTGATCTGATGAATAAGCTGAAACAAGAAAACATGACACCAAAGAATGAGATGCAGGATATGACTATGAGATTTTGTACAGAAATTGAAGATAGAAAGAAGAATGAAGAAGACTTGACTAGAAGATTGAATGATGCTACAAATGAAAACACAAGACTTAGTTATGAAAATGATATGTTGAAGACAGATCTGATGCATGCACAGAATGACTCAAATGAACTCATGAGACAAAAAGGTATCTTGGAAGGAGAACTGGTTGCTGCAAATAAACATAAAGAAAAATTCAAGAAAAGCTCGGAAGAACTTGGTGACTTGTTGAAGAATCAACAACCTAATGGTGACACTAATGGTCTTGGCTTTGAAGCTGGTGAAAGCTTCGGTACTGCAAACACATAGGATCAAGGAAAACCGGTAAGACAACCTACTGCTTATAAATTTAATGGCAAATGCTTTAACTATAACAAGTATGGTCATAGAGAAAATCAATGTAGATCTAAAAATTATCAGAATACCAATACACCCACCAGTCAATGTTCAAAATGCAACAAAGTTGGTCATAATTCAGAGAATTGCAGAATGAATGTAAGATGTTATGTTTGTGGAAGATTTGGACATTTATCTAATCAATGCAGAACACAAACCGGAATAGGATATGGGAAAGCTATTCAGAAAAATAATGGGACTTGTTATGGATGTAACAAGATTTGGACATATTGCAAAATTTTGTAGAAGCAAGTCCTCACCGGTAAATAACAAAGGTCCTAGTTTTAAAGGTAAAGAAAAGGTTGAAGAAGTAAAGCAGGAATTCTCAAAACAATGGATCAGGAAATCAAATATAAATGGTGATAGTAACACTCCTCCACTAGCAGAACAAAGTAACACTCCACCGGCAGAAGAGAGTAACACTCCATCAATAGGAGACTCTTCATCTAACTGAAGAAAATTCCCTTGAGGGTTTAGCAATCAAATGTGAAACATGCTATTATTCCCTCGGTTGATGGTGAGAAGTTGAAATTACTTCTATACCGGCAGATAAGTTAAGTCATTACTTAACTGGCAAGCATTAAATGTGGTGGTTGGCAAAATTAACATTATAAATCAAGTGTTTTGGCTCCAATTTCATTTCACTGAGCATTCAAACCTTCGAGAGCACAAAAATTCCAGAGCAAAGGCATTTCGAGCAAAAAAGTGAAGCAATTCAGCAAGCAATCATTCCAAAGGTAGATAAAGGTATTTATAATCATGACTTCTTCATATGTTCCTTAATTCATAGCAAACCCTACTATAGTCACAATGATTAAATACCCTAGACCAATATTCCAGTTAGTTCCCGAGATTGCCAAGAAAGATGATAATGTTGGTGCATTTTCTCAAATCCCCAAAGGAGTAGTTTTTGCAGAAGACCCTAGAATGTACATTCATTGTCACATAGAAGAATTAGGTGATGAGGAAATCAAGAGCATGTATAAGATTGTAATTTGTGATGATTCTGGTAATGTGAAACCTGAACACAAAATAGTTGAAACCCTAGGATTCACTAAAATTCTTAGTATTCCAAAATTTCCTAAGGATGTTATAAGGATAGTATTAAGCAGGGTACATGGTGTATTCTTTTGGTTAGAATTAGTTCAAAAAATTATAAAAGAGGCAATAAAAGCTGTGACACGGTTACCTTCCACCGGTAACAGGCCTGATAAAACAAAGAAGGTCTCAAATGACCTAGTGACTAACCTAACAGGTGCAACATTTGATAAGAGATCTTTAAGAGTAAATGATGTAACCGACATCAATGTCAGATTCATTAGCATGATTTTAGGCTACAAAACCACACATGCAAATAGGTTAAACTCTATCTCGAGCCTATCCATAAAGAGTGCTTATGATATGATTAAGGATAATGCAAAAATAGATGTGTGTGAATGGTTGAAAGATGAACTTATTGACAATTTTGGAAAGATAAAGAAAGACAAAAAGGGGACATTCAGATTTGGAAACCTACTTGTTTGTTTAATGCTACACATAACAAAACAAGTGCTCGATATCGGTAATAAAAATCTTGGTTTTGATATACCGGTAGGCAAACAATTGTCTGATTTACTAAATAACATGGGTGAAAATAGAGAAAAGAATATAAATGAGTACTTTCAAGCATTAAAGGCCCGGATGAATACCAGAGTCAGACTATCACAAGCAATTGTAAATAAGTATAAGGATGAAATATGCTTTTCTATTAAGAAGGATGAGATTTGGATGGAGGCAGTTGTTCCAAGAACCATTTGGGTTACTGAAATGGGTTATGAAACTGATGACCACATAATTGAAACATATGCAAAAGCCCTCCTGGAAGCACCCAAGGAACCTAAAGAAGAGGTATTTGGCAGTGCTGAGACTATTGAAAATCAGATCCAATCAAAGAAAAGGGTAAAGAAGGTGAAGCAACAGTTAGAAGAGGATCTAGACAAGCTAAAGCTATCAAAGAAGATGTACTTAAACAAACTAGTATTACTGAAGATGAGTTAGAAACACTTCAACTGGAAACTCACCTTTCACCAGTTGCAACCTCTTCGGAAAGTGATATGCCAGCTGAATTTAAAAGAGTTGTGAGAAAAAGGAAACCTTCACCGGTATCTACACCTTCTCCTAGAAGAACCAACCAAAAACAATAGGCAATAAGGCCCCCGACTAGAAAAGTAACTCCAAAGAAGAAGTTAACACCCAAGAAGAAGACTCAACAAACCATTGCTCCAATTGACAAACTTCTAAATGAAATTACGGAGGATGGAAAGCTAAAAAACATCAATAAATTATATGATTCAGTATCAGTTGATGACAAGGAGAAAGTTGAAAACAGAGTAATTCTACACCTAGACATTTACAAGAATTTTCTAATGCAAGTTGTAGATGAATTACCGGCAGAACTGTTTAAAAGACTTGAAGCTAGAAGGCAAGCTATTTTAGAGCTTGATAAGAAAATGAAAATTGAAAAACTACGTGTTGTTTATCCTGTCAACTCACCAAAAGAGATAGATGATCTGATCTCTAAGGCTAACTGGTCAGTATTTTCAACTGCACACCGACATGTGGCACTTATGGTTGGTAGAGTGAATGAGGTAGCAGAAGAAACTGCTAATGCATGGGACATATTCCTTGTAGAGAAGGAAAAGTAGGAAGAATATAGAAACAGTAAACCCATCAAAGTATATCAGAAGGATAAGGATAAGGGAAAAGGCAAGGTTGGTGGACCACCTAGAATAAAAATAAAGGATAACTTATACCCACTGCCTCTGGATACTCCACTGGTAGTTACCACTGACAAACAACCGGCTAGTGAGAGTATGGACATACCACAAGAGGACACCAATCCCAATTCTGAGGTGTTATATACAGTGGACATTGACACACAAAAATTCAATATCGTGGTAGATAAGGATACACTAGTACATTTGGAGCTGATTTCTAACGGCCGTTTGTCGAATTTTCGACGAATTTTCATCGGAGTGTCGACAAAATCCACCATCGAAAACTTGGTGTCAGATTGGTTGATGATGCCATGCCCATCAAAAATTTGACAATCCAATGGACTATGCTAACTGTCAAAGAAGTCGTCGATTGAAAGCTTGGTATTCATCGTAATTCTGACAATGATCATTTTTATAAAAAAAATAATAATTATCATTGATATAAAAGAGCCATCGAAGGAAGGAAACACCGAAAGTACTCACTGAAGATAATAAATTCATCGAAAATAGATATCGAAGAAAGCAGAGAGGGTCTTCATCGACGAAAAAAGTTCTTGAGGAAATAATACTATTAGTGCAACAGAAAAAGGACCCACCGAAAGGAGCATTTTCATCAAAAGAATAATATCGATTAGACAAAAAGAGGCTACATCGATAAAAAATATTGATGAGGATATAGGTTTCGAGGAGGTTAAACTTCATCGACAAAAGATATTGAAGAAAGCAGAGAGGGTCTTCATCGATGGGAAAAGTTCTTGAGGAAATAATACTATCGATGCAACATAAAAAGGACCCACTGAAAGGAGCATTTTCATCGAAAGAATAATATCGATCAGACAAAAGGAAGCTACATCGATAAAAGATATTGATGAGGATATAGGTTTCAAGGAGGTTAAAAGGCATGCTCTCAATATGCGTGGTTTTGCCGATGTAACTTTATCGGTGAAGAACGATAAGGGAAAATAAAGAAAAGCTTTGGTGAGATAATAGACTCATTCATCGACAGGGCATAGTGATATCGATGAAAGAAGTATTTTGATGGAAAAATAAAGGAGGACACTGAAGCCCAAGGTTTCTTCGACATAAGACCCGATGGATATTAGATATGTTTCGATGAGGAGACAACCATACTGACCGAATATAGTATTTTGATGAAGGGAAAAATACTTGATCGAAGTAATATTCGAAACAAAAGTATTATCGATAGAAACAAAGAGATCGATGGACTAAAGAAACAAATGATCGAAAGACATATCCTCATCGAAATGATTATTGATTGCCACAAAAATTATAAACAAATCCCAGGGAAGGTCACATCGCCATTAAATTCAAATGTGTGCCCAAGTGACCATTGTCCAAAGCGCTATTACTAACTGATTAAATATGCCATAAGTAGTGGATCAACCATCAAAGGGCACAACATTAAGGAATTCACAGGCGATGAACTAAAAGCAAGAATTGGGAGAATTCACAAATAAAGCTCAGTAATTTCGAGTAAGTTGTTTGCACATGGACCTCTTTTACAAAATTCAAATGGAATCATCATCTAAAACTAATAAGACCAGAAAGGGAAAAGAACCTATTACTGCAGAAGAAAAACCTAAAAGATAGAAAAGGGAAGGGCGTTCTTTGGCCCAGGACCTGATTGACCAGTGCCCATCATCCAGTTTGAGGTCCAAGAAGATTAGAGCTGATGAGGAAGGCCTGGAGGACTGGTTTGAGGATCTTGGAGACATATGGATAGAGTTGAGAGGGTATGAATTATTCATATATGGGTCCAACAGAAGAGTTTCCCCTCAACCTATCAACAATTTATGGCGATTGAACTTAGGAAGGTTAGTTGTGGCTAATGTATTCATGAATGTGGAGCTCATGAAGGCATTGGCAAACAATTATGACCCCAAAACCAAGACCATATATAACTACATGTGTGAGCCAATTCTTGCAATCACAAAGGAGGTTATTGACACCGTGTTCGAGTTGGATTGGGGATTTGAAGAATTGATTCACCTCAAGAAGTTAACAAGTGAATATTTTAACCTAGAGCACATTTACAAAATGTGAAGACTCCCTATACATAGACCTAGGAATGCAGGGTCCTTAGTGCCACTAGGTCAGGATGACAAAGCTCCCTATGATGTCAACTCTTTCCATCCATATTTCAAGTATACCTATTACTATGTTGCCCAAGTGCTAGGGATAAAAGCCCATCCTTTGATGGATATTGCAGCCATGGTCATTTGTGCCAATTTACAGTCTAAGGACCCCCGCTTCTTTGATTTTTCTACTTATTTGGTTGAGGTTTTGATTCATGGGTTAGAAAAGTTAAGGGGGGATGACATCAATGTTCATTTCAAGCATTATTCCTTACTTATGCATATGCTATTGTATGTGGGACAAGATGAAGGGTTATGGCCAGAAGAGTTATGTGTCAAGACATATGACAATGCTGAAATGAGAAAACTAGTGCAACTATGGGTTTCTTCATGGGACCAGAGGTATGTGAATAATCAATATTGGTATTTTGAGGAGTTCTTTGTCAAGCCATTATATAGACTATTGGGATGCCCGTGCGATCATGCCCTTGCACCAGAGGTTCAAAGATTCCTAAGACCAAAAGATTTCGCTGAAGATCCCTCAATTGAACACAATTGGGGAGATTGGTATTGTTTTTCAGACTACACACAAGTCAAGGTATACGAGTTTGAAGGGAGACCATACTTACTACCACTTACAGTCCCTAACAGAGTGGCTTGTCTGGAAATTGTGAGGCAACTATCAATAGTGAGTACAAAACATCTGATAAGCCATGAAAAACAATCAATTGTACCTGGGTTGTTAGTATTTTCAGATTTTATTGTGAAAAGTTCAAAGAGTTATGGCCTGATGCAGACAAAATTGGATTATTATGGCATGGCTATGGGGGATCCAAGGCCCAATTTTGATCTTGAAGGATACATAAGAATAGCCTGGTCATCACAAAAGCTGAAGGCTAGAGAGCATAAATCTTACCTACCGGATGACCTCATTAAGAACATTGGCAGAGAAGAGGCCAGAGTGAAGTGAATAAAGTTTGAGAAAGCAATGCAGGCTTATAAATGGAAGCTTTATAGAAGGAAAATGGATGAGAATGTGCTACAAAAGATTGAAGACCCCTTGGAGTTGGCCAACAAACTTGTGGAGCATGAATTGGAAATACTTGAGGGAGTCTCGCCTCATGTTTTTAGGGATTACATTGATACTATTAGGAATACAGAGCCTTTGGCTCATATGTCTCCTTCTTCCACATCTGGCATCGTTCCATTCACTCCTCGAGAGGATTACACCCTTGGTTATGTAGAGGAGACACAAATAGACTTGGCAACAGGACAACTGAATGTCCGAGAAGTGGCTGACATCAGATTCCTAGAGCATGAGGATTTCATTGCTGATAGTGACTTCATTGCTTCCAAGGAGTTCACCACATTCCTCTATCAACATAAAGGATCTCAAATTAGGAATAACATGAGAAATAGTGAAGAAGAGTAGCAGCTTCAAAAGTTACAAGAGGAGATGGACCTTGTGATGAGAGAAATGACACCTGAGAAGGGGAGACAGTTGCTTAAGGAAGTTGGTGTGCTATTATACTCTAGATGGGACATGAACTCTACCTTGTTGTTTGATGGATTCCTCAAGAAATAGGATCCAAGTAGGAAAATGATGCCAAAAGAGATTGATAAACTCTTTAGAGGATCAGGATATGATCTAGATCAGAAGGCTCTTCTATAGTGGGCTATCTATCCCAAAGATAAAAGACCTATATTGGTTGATACAGAAGAAGCTTTTGGACATTTGATGGTGCAGCAGGTTGGAAAGACTGGCCCTAGAACAACAGCCAAACTAAATTTGGATGTCGCTAAACTGAACCAAGATCAGATAGAGTTTCTGGTCTGAGAAAATTGTACATACAAAAGCCTTTATGAGAAAACCGATGAAGAAAAATAGAGGCTGCAAGCAAGATTGCTTCAAATTGATACAGGTACTAGTCAAACAGGGATGACATATGGTGTTGATAGAGATGCCATGGATGCCTTGACAAATGCTATGTATTGGAGGAATAGGGCCAAAAAGACATCTTGGCAACTAAAAAAGGAACAACAAAAGATGGATAAGTTAGTTCTCAAGGTCGTTGACCATAGATTCAAAAGTATGATGCAGGTTGCAGAAATCTATTGGAAGACATACACTGGAACAGTCAAAACTGTGGAAGAGAATGAAAGGCTCAGGTCTCGGTTGGAAGGCTTGATGAATGACAATAGTCTAATGAATCCAGGTGAGAAAATTGAAGCCAAGGCTCACTTGAAGTCCCATGATGAATTGGCAAATCAATTAAGGAAAGAGCATCAGAGGCTAGATGATGGGAATACCCCTAGGGTGCCCTCTTTTTATAGTAATTGTGAGTTAGTATCATTGGAACAGTGGAAACAAGAGTTCAATGATGAGAAGAATCGAGCAGTAGTAGAGTTGGATCAGGACAAAGATTTGTCACTTTGTGTTAACAATATTCTATCTAATCATTTCTAGACAGAAAGAGACATGAGGACACTAAACAATGACGTTCTAATGTATAAAGATGATAAGTACATTGAACACATAGGAATGTTGAACTTGTTTATCTTCCAGTTTGTTAACAAAAGTGCTAATTAATAGTTATGTGCTGAAAAGCCATGATGCTTGGTGACAATGTATACCCTCATATAAATGAGGGAATTTTTGTAACAATAAGGATCATTAGAGAAGAAGTAGAATATAACCTCGGGCTTACTATTGTACCATTTTGTGAATATACATAATATAATCAGTCGTCTTTCCTTTGTGTATATGTTGTGGATTACTGCATCTTTCTATAGGCAGTTGCTTGTGATATTATCTAAAGGAGATAAGGTTACTTGTTTTCTTCCAGTAAAACTCTGTGTTTCATATTGTGGATTTGAATAAAAGATTTACTTGCGAATATAGTTTTGTATATAGTGCGCATGCATATTATCTCAACCATGGTGTGCCTGCATATGTATATAGTTTTGTTTATAGGTGGAAAGCCTGAGGTTCAATGTCGAACTTGGTTGCTCTGATACCATATGTAATATTCCATTAATTCTATACTTAAAGAAAATAAATTATGATCTATATTAAGATAAAAAATTGAGCATTTCAAAATAAAACATAACTACTTCAGTTGAAGGAGAAAACTAACTAAATGTTCTTCAACATAATAAGAATCTAACTAATTTATCTAAAAGGAAGGTAATCTTTTAATGATAAAAAACATTGAACAAATATTATTAAGCTAATCAATATGAGAAAGGAATTCAAATGGCAAGTTTCATTTTTGAGGGAAGAGATAAAGGTTCAGAGATTACTGTTATCACTGTTTAAAAATGGGTATTCTTTTCCATAATTGGCTAAGTCTATGAAATCTTGGGTCTAGTATGGCCTTGTGACTTCTATTGCTTTGGTCCTAAAGAGGGTTTAGGGTTTAGGTTTAATCACTTTCAAAATGTCTATGAAAAAACCCTTATAATTCTATTTCCATGTTACTTTATTCACTTAAGTAATGGGTTCTTTTGTCATGCAAAGTGTTCCCCCTGTTGTTTTTTACCTAGGTGGTCCTTTTAAATGTTTTAATTTTTATTTGCCTTTAAATTGCCTTTTCTAATGACTGTCGGGCCTTGTAATTGTCGCACAACTCTTAGTCAATTGGATGGCCCATGTGGATTCGTGAAGTCAACATGCTTGAAAGTTACCTATTGCGTAGTAGCGAAAAGGTTTGGTGGGACCCAGCGATAAGGACTTCTTTCTTGGCTAAAAGCATTCTATCGAAGTATCTAAGATTTAAATAGTATCGATGAGACCCAGCGATGTCTCATCGATATAAAAGGGGCATTGAAGAAAGAAAATGCCAATGAACTTCAGAAAGGACTCATCGAAGACAGTAACTCCATCGATAAAAGATATCGAGGAAAGTGGAGATGGTTCTCATCAACAAGAAAAGGTCTTTGAGGATATAACACTATCAGTGCAAAAAGAGTCATCGAAAGGGATGGTCCCACCAACAAAAGGTATCAAAGAAAGTAGAGGTGGCCCCCACCAATGAGAAAAGGCTTTCAAAGAAACAATATCATCGATGCAAGATAAAGAAGATTCACCAAAAGAAGCATTCTCATCGAAAAAATGATATCAATAAAACAAAAGAAAACTACATTGATGAATGATATTGATAAGGATATGAGTTTCGATGGGAGGACAAAAGAAGTCACCAAAGTCCAAAGTCTCTTCGACATCAAACCCAATGGACAGCAAAAAGATTTCGATGAGAATGAGTTTTGAGGAGACTGAAAGGCATGTCTCCAATACACATTGTTTCATCGATAGAAGCCATCTCTCTTTGTTTCATTCGATCAGACGGACAATGTGGTTTTGTGAGATCAAGCTGAATGTGTTTTAACCTTCACAAAGTGGCAAAAGGGTTTGCCAGGTCCCAGAGATAAGTGGTCTTCTTTGGTTAAAGAATGATCGGGTTGGAAAAATATCAATGGCTTCTCGTTGTTTCATGGCTGGGAGATGAACGAGCTATACCTTCAGCGAAATAGCAAAAAGGTGGAGGGTCCCGCTAAGAGTGGTAGTAAATGTGGTAACCCCAGTTGGTGATGACATGGCAGTGACAAGGCACTTAGTTGGTGGTATGCTGTGGGTCCAAGCAAGGTTGTCATAAAAAGAGTAAACAACGAGCAAGTTCTTGAGATCTAATAGCTTGCGTGAATTCGCGAAGATAAGATGCTAGCAAGTTAGTCATTGCGAAGTAGTGAAAAGGCTGATGGGCCCAAGGGACATGCATGGCATGAAGTTAAAAGCAAATCAGGTTTGTTTTGATCTAACGGTTCTCATGGTTTCGTGGCTACAAGCCAAACGAAGAAAAATGTTCGTGAAGTTGCAAAAGATAGGTGGAAATCACATGGAGGAGTGACACAGCATAACAACTGCCACTTTTTGTAGAGCTTGATAGTAATGTGTCGAGTGACACGTGGTTTAAAAAGTGGTGGAGAGCCTGCCTAGGTGTAACCGGCAGTTATGTGGGAATAGTAAAAGGGAACACATGGTGGATTAAGGGTGGAAACAAAAGGAGTTTCCAGGGCTAATGGTCGACTACCGTGTGGCATTTATTAATCGGATAACAAGTGGGGTAAGTAGTTCCCAGATAAAGGGCCCACTTAAAAGGCATTCATCTCAAGATTGATCCAACACTTCTTGTTGTTTTGTGACCTGAAGACCATTAGCCATCAAGATGAGGCACGGTTAGTTAAAAGGATTGACGGTCCCAGTTAGAGTTAAAGGCCGGGTGATTTGAGTTTGATCTAACGCTTGGCGCAACCTTGCAAATGAAAAGTGCATGACTGTTAAACTCCGTGAAGTGGCAAAAAGTAGGTAGGGCCCGACACTAAAGCAAAGAGATTAAACGAAGATAAAGGCAATGTAAGTTCTCAAGATCCAATGGCCAGTGTTGTTCCGCGAAAGAAAAGAGCATGGGTTTTATGTTCTGTGAAGTAGCGAAAGAGAAAAATAGAGGAAAGACTTAGAGAAATTATGACTCGTTGGAGCTAGTTTTGAATTCAATTTGGCGAATTTAATTCTGAAAAGAAAGCCGAAGCATGTAGAGTTAATTTCTAAAAACTTAAATGCCAACTTCCCCTTTTCAGTCCGCATCAACTTGATTGCTAAGTATTGTTTCATCAAAGTTTGTTACAGAGCGGATTGTTGCAGAGCGATTTTCTTTAGGCGAATAATCAGGTTTCTTGTGCTTTTCTTGATAACTCTTGGTTTGTTCTCAAATACTATTGTGTGAATTACTTCATTAGAGGTCTGTGCTAGCTTCTAGTGGTATAACTGTTTGACCAAAATGGCACCTAGAAGAGAATTTACAAGGAAAGTGAATTACCAGGATTGAAATATTTGTGATGATTTTTTAGAGCAATTAACCATGTCCACCAATGTTGGGGCTAAGGCCAAAGAGCTAGTACCTAAGAACCCTCGTCTAAAAATTGGAGATGGCCTTTATGATAAGGGTAATTGGTTGAGGGACCCTGAAATAGGATTTTTTAGGCTTAGGACTCTTCAAAGTCAGTTTTGGGTAGAGGAATTCCCCAGCTTCTTTGAATGGCATATGGGAGTAGGATGTAGGGAAGCTTGTGGTCCCAGGTGTTTTTATGGATGTAGATTTGTTAGCCCTAATTGCACAAAATTATGACTCTATGGCAAGATGCATCAGGAACATAAAGGGATCAATCTTGATTGAGATAAATGAAGATGAATTCAGGAAAGTGTTTAAACTCAGTGAGTCCTCCAATTTGTTATAACCTATTGACTTTGAGTCGTTAGCCTAGGTTTACAACACACAAAGGGATCATCTTAGAAGTGGCCCATTGAAAGAATTATGTGTAAAGATAGGGGGGTTAACAGTTGTAGGCCCCAACACAATGGAACCATTCTCTCTCAACCTATTCACTTTGAGAGCTAAGAGTATGTATTGGGCATTATGCCAGAGTTTTGGAGAGGATGCTGAAAAGAATATGCCAACCCATTATATGTTAATGATTGCCAAATTCTAAACCCCTCCCTAGCAATAACATTTGATTATGCCTCAGACCTTGCTGTAATTCATAAAGGGCTAGTAGGAATAAAAAATGGTAAGGTGGATAGGCCATTTGGATGGTACTCCATGTTAATGCATATGTTTCTATTCAAAGGGGCTGATTATTTTGGAAAGGAGATGGACCTGATTAAGGTCAAGGATAAAGAGGAGATGTTAGTGCAATTGTGGAGTATTGTTCTATCTTGGGATAGAGAAGATGCAAGTTATTTTAAATTTTGATAGATGCTTTGCATCTAAAATTAGGATTCTTCTATGCAGAGAAAACCCTAGAATTCCTAAGGCTCTTTTGGAGTTTCTCAAACCAAAGGAGTTTGCAGAGGATATCAAGATTGTTCACAATTGAGGAGACATATATTTGTACCCTGTGTCTACTATTTTTAGAGTGTTTGGATTTAGAGGCACCCCCATTTTACTACCCTATCAAGTCCCATTGAAGATAGGGATTGCAGAAGTCCTGAGACAAATTGGGGGAGTACAAGAAGTAGAGGTAACCAATAGAGGTAAAGGGACTATTTTCCCAACTATTACCATGGCTCACCATTTTCTGATCACTAAGGGTGGATGGAGATTTTTTGAAGAATTCTTTAAGCCATATAGGCTATCTACTGCAGTGTCAAGATGTGCAGACCCTAAGGATTTTTTCAATGGCATGTTCAGAAAAAGAGTAGTGTACAGAGGTAGGCCACATCAATTTCAATTCCCAGAAGATCTGACTAGAAATGAATTCAGCTTAGGTGAGAAAGAACTGAGGAAGGATAAGTGGGTGACATATAAGAAATCCCTTGATTTTATCCATCAATTTGACACTAGCTATGACCCCCTTTCTAGCTTCAATCCATTTGAGGAGAAAATAAAATTCTTGATTCTTTATTTTGAAGATCTCATACAGACCTTAAAAGAAAAGAGGGAGGCCATAATGTAAAATGAGCCTGATAAGGCTAAGATGGTATTGGCTAAGCCTGCCTTTGCTAGAGATATTCCACGTGGTGACTATGTAATGCACAAAAGGTCAAAGTACACTGTGATAATACCAGTGACAGGTGAGCCTTCCACTTCAAAAGGGAAGAGGAAAATTGAAGATGTCATTGACATCCAGGATTCCCCTAAGAAGTAGAGAGTGGGAAAGGAAATCGAAACTAATGAGCCTCAATATTCTTCATCTCAGTCTCCTATCCACATTGGAGATGAACAAGTTGTGGCTGAACAATTATTGCAGTTAGGGAGTCTCGGTGAGATTGCCTATACCTATGAGGAGACCCAAGAGGGGATGCCCAAAGAGCCACCTAATGCTGAGATGGATTTGACTGATGTGAGTTAAAGGGCCAAGAAATGGACCTTACTGTTAAGCAAGCTAGTGAAGAATTCCTAGCTAACAGTAATTTTGTCACATCAGGAGCTTTTATACAGTTTCTATAGAAGCAAAATATTGATCAATTCAAGACTAGATGTGAACAGAGGAAAAGTGAGTAGCCTCTTAAAAATACAACTCAGGTAGAAGAAGAGGTTAAGCAAGAAATGATGGAGGAGTTCAAAGCAATCACCCCTGAGAAAGGAAGAGAAATGGTAGCAAAGGCTGGTGTGTTGATTCTCCCTAAATGGGATATAGTTGATGCCTTCGTGCTTGATGTAGTGAGGAAAGAAACAAAGCCTATGGAAGGAGTGACATTCAACAAAGATAATGCTGCTCTTGTCATGTGGTCTTTAAATAAGGATGAAAACAAAAGAAGGAAGGATGCATCAGATTCTAGCCTCTTAGAAGGCATGATAGTTAAAAGAGTCCAAGACACAGGGGTAGTGGAAGCTGCAAGCACAGTCCTAGAGACTGCAAAATTTAGTGTTGTGGTGGCAGAGAAAGAGGCACAAGAAAAGGATAATCTCCAATTGAAGTTGGAGACTATTTTAAAAGCTTACAATGATGCTAAAGAAGGAATAGCCAACAGAGACAACATAATTGCTAGACTCCAAAGTCAACTGGCAGGTCAATATCATCTTGGTGAATCTTCTACACTCATGATAGCCTCCTCTCTAGCAAGACCCCCTCCTACTAGTCCCATCATTTAATATCCCCCTTCTCCTATGCCTTCTAGTTCCCAATTACTTGAAAATGTCCAACATGAGTTGGAAAAATTGAAACAAGCTCAAACATTGTATGTAAACAAATATGAGGAGAAGGTGAAAGCCACCATCTTGAAGTTTGCTGACTCAGTCAAAACCTCTAATGTATACATAAATATGAAGAGGATTCTTGAGGTTTTGATCAAATTGAGAGAAGAAGAAGCCACTTTGGAACCAATCCTGAATAAGTGGGTGCCTAGAGGTAAAGAGTTATAGCTCATGTGTTCTTCCCATGCAGATGCAGAAGAGAATGACAATATAAGGTCCACATGTGAGTTTATAAAAGAGATGAATATTATTTCAATGGAAGGAGTAGGTATAAAAAGAAAAGCCCTACTTTATAGGAAAGAATATTCAAATCATAAATTTGAAATGTTTCCAGGAGGTTTCATCGGTCCTGTCCAGCTAAAGGAAGAGAAGACTCGGTTAAAGGAGGTGGACCACAATTTGTCCCTAAGGATCAATTAGATTATTAGTATTGATGACACATCCTTATTTGTCCAAACAATTGAGGAAATTGAAAAAGTGAAATCTCATTATGGTTTCATAGAAACAGAGATTGGGCATGTACGAATCACTTGGAAGTGGCTAGAAGATATGAAATAGAAGATTGCTAGTTTTACTTGGCCTAGTGATGATGTGTATGAGGAGTGGAAAGATAAGTATATGGGACAGAAAGAAGATGCTTGAGAGCAGTTATAGGAGGTTGCAATAGAACAACAAGCAGAGGAAGCCACAGATGCTGAAAAGGACTTATAACCGCTTCTTGAAAATGACCGGTTGTTTGTAACAAACTTTATTTTGAAGGGTCCAAAGCTTGTATGCATCCATACTATTATAAATGGATACCAAGACTCCTAAAAAACCAATCGCAAGTAATTGTAAGAAAATGCTGCAGAAATTTATCTAAGCTTTTTTCTAGTCTTATGGAGAATACTCTAAGTTTTGTAATATTTTCTCAAAATTAATATCAATATACAAACTAGAAATTGTGTATATAGATAAATGTGCATAGCAGTCATAGGGCAACTCATGTCAAATGTGCAACTCAATACAATAAAAAATCTTACTTTGTAGCCCTATAGCATCATAATGCAGTCCTTGACCAAGTATGCATACAAGAAACATCTAGTTCTATTAAGGCACAAGCATCAAAGTCAGAGGTTATGACAACTAGTGAAAAACATCAAGAACAAAAATTTTAGTCTCAAGAATTAGGAGTTGTAATAAAAAACTTACAAGGATGAGGCATATTCATAACTTTTGCAGTCCCACCTTGGATATCAACACTAGAAGCAACTCATATTGTTTGTGTACAGACAAGACAATATGGGAGTTCATTATACCCAGCAACTCGTGGTGTTGTTGTTTATGTTGGCTCTGTTGGACCCTGCAATTAAGATTCAATATGCATTATTCAATAAGATTAATTGTGCAACATAATGAAATATTGAAAAGTGTGTTACCTTGTTGAGCTTCACTTGGTTTCGAGAATAGTTTAATATTCTCTACTTAACAGGGCCAACCATGTGAAGGTGGAAGCTCATTTGGCCCCTCCCCCCCCCCCCCAACATCACTCTAAATTCCCCATTAACATCTTATAACATTCATTCATTAATTCTTTCTACCATTAATAAAATATAGCATTCATTCATTAATGTCACATAACGCTCATCAACACATAACATTGATTAACATTAATTAACACGCAACATTCATCAATATTAATTAACACATATCATCCATAACCATTAATTAGCACATAATTACATTCACTAACACATAAAAATCAGTCATTATCAAATAAGTTAGATTACAATCATTTCTTTCTTTGTTTTTTCTTTGAAGCTATGAAAAGACTAAGTGGAACATTGGTGTCTTCATCATTTCCCCCCTCTGCAGATGTTCCGCCAACTGCTCGTGATCTCAATGTATGCCTAGTCCTATACTGAGGACGAGGACACTGAAGCAAAGGGGGGTCCTCTACAATAACAAAGAAATGGGTTAAATTCAAAAAAAAAATTTATTATTATTACAAGTATTTCATTAATTTAGAGAACATAATTGTTGTGGTCTTTACCTGATGGGGCCACATCATTTTGTGTAGCCTCAACCTCAACATGTTGAACACCATGGTCCTCTTTACCTGAGTGGGGAACATCACGTTCTTGAGGTTGTGTACCCAAATCATGCTCCACTTGCTCACCACTGACTACATGCTCTAAAATATTAACAAGAAAGGTTACATTAATTACTACCCTAATTACAAATTAAGATGTTTAATTGTATTAATAGCTAAATAAATAAATTTGAATAGCAAATGAATACCTCCACTACTGGGATGCACATCCAGACCTTCATGTGCAGGTGGTGTTTCACAATTAGCAAGCTGCATTCCAACGACATGCACATTGTTATCATTACTTGCTTATTTAAAACAAATATAGTCACTTTATGTTGGAGCTCAACATCAATTAGACTATTGGTAAAGTATTCAATTTGAAACAACTTCCATTTAGCATATTTACCTGTGTGACAGATGCACTCGAATGTTGTGTATGCCCACTCAATTCTCGTAGCCGATTAGCCACGGCTGAATAGCCTTGCTGGTAGGAAATTATCTTGTCATCTTCTGTGGGTGCTCTATTGAATTCAGAGCCCTGCATTTTTGCTTGGTACCGTGAATTTTGCTTGCATTGTTTGATAAAAAAAAAATGTTTGATATTTATTAATATTTTGAGACAATATGGGAGTTAAATGAGATACTTACAATTCGTTCAGCAAGTTTCATGTAACCACCAGAGCCGAGTTTGTGTTGCCTGTGCTTTTCTTGCCTTGCCTTGGTTGCCTTTGACGTGTCACTCAGTCTATAAAAAGCTTGAAATATGTTAGATTATATAAATATAAAGAGTAATTAATTAGTACATAATTACATTCTTAATAGTATCCCGTACCTTCTTCTGGCGTCTACTGGTGTATTTCCTTTTTTCCTTTCAATTCTCTCCTTGGCATCCAAAATCAGGTCCTTCCACTCCCTCTCTGGAATCATGGGGGAATGCTTGTACTTTAGGTTCCTCTCCAAATGGGTCCTGTATTGGTCCCTCACATACTTTAGATATGTGCCAGCTTTTTCAAGGAGCTTGGTTTTGTCAAAGGTGTCATTTCCAAACCACTCAACCATTTGGTTTGTCAATTCATCTTTTAACCTTTTTTCTTCGTCATTCCACCTTTTAAAGCAAAAACAAACCTGTTAGATTCAGAAATGAACTGAAGCTACATTTATTACACTTCAAGAAATGGATCAAAGGAAAAGTATTCTAGCAATGATATGAAATCAAAAGTGGATAAGGGTTAGTTCACATATGATGTACCACCTTTTACATATGGTGCACCCAAATATCTGCAATGCAATGGCACTAAGATGTTTATAGAAAATATCATTGCCTGCAAAAAATTCATGGGATCAATATTAGTCCAAAATGAGTGATCATAAAGTAAATTACAATTAGAGTATATATAATAATAATTTTAAAGTACCTGGAACCTTTTGTATCTTTAAGGGAAGCATTTCTTCGTCACTCACCATGAATGTGGCCTGCAATGTTCCCGTACTAGCAATACGAGAAGATCCAGGAAACGATGCTATGTTATCAGCAGTAGTCGCCTGTGGCACATCCTCATGTGCATCTCCTCCTGCAAAAAATCAATCCACTATGAAATGGCATTAGAATTCAAGAAAGAATGCTTGAAGGGAAATAAACACATGACAGAAGATAGAGCAAAAGAGGGATCTACCAATAGTGGGTGGGCCAATATGACGTGCACTAGAGGATGTCTGCATGCTACATGTTGCTGATATTGTAGTCGGCAATACAAGTGAGGGTGACCTCTGATGAGGCAGTGTCGGCATTTGCACAGTAACATTGACAACACCTAAAGAATAATACATTAAATATATCAAACATTAAATATATGAAAAGTGCAAGAATTGTAAACAAGGATGAACCTTTATTTTGAAAATTGACAGTGTCAAGTATGATGTGTTTTGGGTACTCAGAGTGATAAGCCAAGCAAGTGATAATACAAGAAAATCATCATCACCTGATCCTGCAACGCCCTGATCGTAGGAATGACTTTCATGAGGGTGGATAAATTGTTGTAAAAACAATACGTACATATTTTAGTTAATGACATAAAAAGAGAATAAAATATAAACCATTATTGAACTTTTGTTATAATTAAAGCTTTCATTACTGCTTACTTGCAATTTTTCTGCTATCTTATACAATAATTCCACCCTCTGTTGTATCTCATCAGTGGTAGGATGCACGGTTGCCAAAGGAACAATCTCTTTTCTAATTTTTATAAGAGGCATTTTAAAGAATTTCACAAGGTCTGTGGGATCTTCAGGGTCATCATTTCTTAACCCTAATGATTCCACATCCATAGAATGGTGCTCAGGTACTGCAACTCCCTTTCCCTTTCCTCGAACACCCGTCTGTGTCAAGAATATCATTAAAAATTGCAAAATTAGTATAAATCACTAAAAAAAAGAACATAATAATGTAATAGTTTGCTTCTACCTAATTTGTACAATTACAATGAGGTTTACCTACTCGGTAGAAGTGTCGCAAGGTACATCTCTGTCTGCGATATGTGATGGATCCATGTCGGCCTGTGACAAAGAAAAAATATAAAAAACATTAGCACAATTACATCATACACAACATGAACAACATGAACTTTGTAGACAAAAAGAGTATTAAATAATAAAAAGATGATGTCATCAAAATCATTGTAAATTTTGTAATTCCTTACCTTTACTTTATGTAGACTATGCAGGATCCTCAACTAAATGGTCACATAAATAGTCACATAGCTAATAAACAATCCAATTTCCATAAATAAACACAGTTTAAAATTGTCACATAAATAGTCACACCCCCTATCTCCATCTCCATATTAAAAGGAGCATCATGAATTAATTATGTAATGGCATTAGAATTCAAAACAGAATGAATTAATTATGTAAAAAAAATTCTATCAAGAAGTCAATATTCAATAGATAATATACTAATTGCATTCCTCATACATTTCATTCCTCATCATCATGAACATCAAGGTCATCACCGCCATCATCATCATCATCATCATCATCATCATCATCGTCATTGTCATTGTCATCATCATCGTCATCATTGTTATCATCATCATCATCAACATCTTTGCCATCATCATCACCATCATCACCATCATCATCATCATCATCATCATCATCATCTTCTTCTTCTTCTTCTTCTTCTTCTTCTTCTTCTTCATCGTCATTGTGAAACTGTCGATTGTGATCATCATCCACTTCATCTTCTACTTCTTTGGTATCTTCTTCTTCCATCACATTATACTTTATCGGCCTTCCTCTTGGATCATGTCTAACAACAAATGACCAACCTGGTTTATGTGGAACCTCTGAGTAAAATACTTGCTCACATTGGCTTGGAAGAACATAGGGCTCATCCCCAACTGGTTCAAATGACCTTGTATTTAGCGTTATTAAACCATTATCATGTTCAATAACAGTTCTATCAGGATCATTTTTATTCAATCATATCCTGTACCATTTGACGATGAACAAAACTAATTTGAAGGAATTAAAGTCACACTCAAGTATATCATCCAAAATGCCATAGTATTGATTTTGAGACTGTTGAGGATGAATATCATTTCTCGATGAAATATTTGTCACCTCAAAGACTGCAGTGATGCCAGAATCATAAGTTTTCTTTGTGTCATCCAACTTTTTTATGCGAAATTTATGACCATTGCAGCACATAGCGTTGTGGTGTTTGACCTGCGATATGTCAAACATGTAAAATTTATTACATTGTGAGTTGATAAACATATGGGTGATTAATAAATTTATACGTACCTATTTATCTCTTAAACCATATGCTAAATCAATTTCCCTTTGCATAACATTGGAATCTCCATTACGATGTGCTTCTTTAACCAATGAAGCCACACCTTCCCATGTTAACGTGCATCCAGAATGTTGACAACGTTTAATCCATACCGTCATCCAATCAAGATTGTTTGAAATATACAAATGTAGTGCATCCCACTCTCAACCAACTGTACAAAAAATAAATAGACGTCTTACAATCGATTTACTTTGAAGATTAAGAATTAATTAACTACAATAACATCTTATAATTACCTCTCACTTTCCTCAATCTACCTTTCCCCATCAAGTACTCCCCTTTGAATTTGTTAATGGTGTTGGGATCCCAAATGCGATCCACGTGGATCTTTGCTGCAAACTTAGGAAGATATTTAGAAATGTACACCATAGTCTGGTATACCATATATCCCTCCACCATAGCACCCTCAGGATGTGCTCTTTATCGAACCAAAGCCTTCAAAAATTTCAAGTGCCTCTCAACCATCCACATTGACCTAGTGTGTACAGGTCCACACAATTCAATCTCCTCAACTTGGTGTATGAGGTAGTGTTCTTGTGCATTGAAAAAAGGTGGAGGTAGACACTTTTGCATTTCACACATTAAATGAGGAATTTTTCTCTTCCAATATTTTATATCGTCTTTATGGATTTCTTTACATGACAACCACCTACAAGGTATTCAAGACGCAAAAAAATATATTACATAAGAAGTAAAACAAATCGCAAATATAATATCTATACAATGAACTAAACAAATATCACTACTTACCTCATGTATTTTCCAAGATCATATATGACTTGCTTGACATTATTGTCGAAGTCATCTGGGAGAGATAGAGGTAGAACGTACTGCAACAATTATAAAATTATCTTTTAATTTTTTTGTAACATAATGAAAAGTACACATACGCGTAGTACTTAAATACATACTAAAAACACAAGAACATGAATTACCTTAATGAAGGTATGCCAATCATGTGTTTTCATCCCTGGCCCAAATTCACTTTTCTTTGATATGAGATTGTTTATGTTCGCAACAAATCATGTGGGAAATTGAATTTTTCGTATGACTTCTTTTATAACATTGCTTTGCTGGTCCGTTAATAACCAAGGAAGCTCACTTATATTAATCTGGTCTCCATGGCTATTTGATTGAATGACATTTATCATTGCATGATTGGAATCCTAAATGTCACTACATATTTTGACAATTTTTTCTTTGTCACGCCTTCCATCCAATATTTTTCATAATGTCTCTGTTATATTCTTTCCAATATGCATACTATCAAACAAATGAACAATTTGTAACTGCTCATAGTAGGGAAACCTACTAAATTGTCGGGGATAACTTTTTATTCCCTTAGGAAGGTGGTCATTTATGCCTTCACGACCTTCATGATCATCAATCACATCATCAGTAAACAAAACAAAATAGAAAAGATGTTTTATGACAAACCAATAGATGGAATGGCATTACCTTGATGATTAATTCTATTACATTCCAACTTCCATAGGTGAGGTGTCATTCTTCGTGGCTTTGACGTATTCTCTTCTTTCCCATTGAAAAGATGTTTTTCAGTGTTTTGATACTTATGATTTT
The DNA here is from genome assembly GCF_030272615.1 of Cryptomeria japonica. Taxonomy (NCBI): domain Eukaryota; kingdom Viridiplantae; phylum Streptophyta; class Pinopsida; order Cupressales; family Cupressaceae; genus Cryptomeria; species Cryptomeria japonica. The sequence continues at coordinate 147,700,265 of NC_081409.1, read as the reverse complement.
TGTGGAGAAAGTGCCTATACTCATCAAACACCTGCTTTCCTAAACTTTTTGAATGATGATATTTCATCTTTGGACCACAAACAGGACATGCAAATTTTCCCTTTGTTTGAAGACCTAAAAGATAATGTATAATTGGATTAAATATGACAATTTTTTGAATTATAATGTTCATGCACAACTTAAACACTATAACATACCACAAAAATGTGTTATCCCCAAGGCATCGTGTATTGTCCATAGAAGCATCGCATGGAATTGAAATTGTCTTTGTCCTATTGGTCTAGAGACGTCATACATAGTGACACCATTCCATAACTCTAGCAACTCGTTGATAAGAGGCTTAATATATACATTCATATCTTTAACTTGGTACTTACCTAATCGAATGAACAAAAACATTACATAATTATTATGACCATTTTATTGCAATATTTATAATTAAATTTAGATGACTATATTTAAGTAATAAAATACTTGGAACAATCATTGCCAACATTATGTGCTCCCTCTTTATTGACATCCATGGAGGAATGTTATTGTTGATAACAAAAATAGGCCACATTAAGTAAACAGATCTCATCTCTCCAAATGGATTGACACTATCCACTACCAATGAAAGCCCGAGATTATGAGGTTCTTCTTTAAAGTGTGGCCACTTTTCCTCTATGTCCATAAATGTTGAACCATTTGCAAGCATTCTAATAATGTCATCTCAACTTCTATTGTGTGCATGGTAATCCATAAATTGTGCCAAGCTAGTACACTTGAATAATCGTTGCATACATGGAATAATGGGAATATAGCGAAGAACCTTGCGAGGAACCCTTTTTGTTATTTGATCTGTTTGATATCTACTGATATGACATTCAAGGCATTCAGTTTGAAATTCATGTTGTTTGTGATATATAATATGATCGTTGGGACAAGCATCTATTGCTTGATACTCCATTCCAACATCTTTCATAATGGCAGATAATTCTCGGTATGAGCGAGGTAGAATATTTGATGGTGGTAACAAAAACTCAAGTATCAATCTACATCAACAAAATATAATTTGTTATAATAAAGAATATTAATGGTACAATGTGATTCATAGTTTATTATGACATATATGACATGCCTTAACATACGTGACATTGTTATGTTGGATAAACCATTCATAACCTTCAAGTTCACCAACAACAATACAACGAAGAGAAGAGTTGCCTGCAAGCCTTCATAAAGGGCCTTAGATGCCTTCTCAAGTAGAGGGACATCATGAACAACATCAAGGTCATCTTCATCATCATGATCAGCTGCACAAGTAATAAATGAGTCGTAGATCAATATATTTGTACCATCATCTTCAATTGTGTTTTCTAGCTCGTCATCTTCCATGGGATCATTATCTTCAGCTTCGATATTCACACCTCCATGTTCATCCACTTCGAAAACCATATTCTCAGGGTTGTGTTGATCCATACCATGTGCTCTGGGGTGCTTGACCTATATAAAATTGATATACATAAATAAACCATGATCATGATCTCATCATCACATGATTTATTATGTATATAAATTGTCAAAATGATATAATGAAAAACTTACCAATGGATGATAATCATGTCCACCTTCAATGTGACCATGCAGCCTACAATGTTTCTTCGTTGTTTTGATTAGAAGTCTTCTAGTCTTTAACCCCTTACAAATTTTTCACAGACAATAACATTTTCTGTCACCTTTTCTTTTCAAGTTAGACCACAATCTAGCAATTGTCTCCTTATTTTGTTGTTCGTTGATATTGTCTGACATGGTCTTTCTTCACAGGCAAGAAAATAGAAATTATTGTCTGATGTGGTCTTTCCCTCAGGAGCTAGCAGATCCCGCTTCCATACTTTAATTCTATTTTCTCAAAGGACAATCCTAAAAATCCATGCATTGCAAACAACTTTTTACACCTTTGTTGGTTGTGGTGGCGTCACAGAGAGTTTACATCAATAAATGAAGAACATGCCAATGCTTTTAATGCAGTAGTAGAAGTCTATCTCTTATTCAATATCTCTAGTGAAACCCCCATGATCTTTTGTTGGAGTAGAATTTTTTATATTCTAGAAAGGGTCTTGTCCTTTGTTGATGGGATATTCATCTACCTCAAGAAATAACTATTCTTTTCTCCAACAAGAAGTGGCACTAAATGAAGATCTAGCACCATGAAATTAATCCTCAAAAGGATTACTATAGTTAGTTTTGGTAGATAATGATCTAGGTAAAATACTAATGTGGCTTTACGAAACATTATGTACTAGCTTAGCATACTCTAACAACTTTGGTGCAACATGCTACATCCAATTAAGTCTCCATCGGTATCTCTATTGTGTTTATGGATTGGGATTCAATGTACTCTTTTTATACACAGATTTTACTTTCAATTGAGGAGGTTTGTATGTACTTACTTGTCTTTCAATTGTATCCCTATTTCAAGAATTTCTTCTATCAACAAATCATTTGTTGTAAGTTGTACAAGTGGAAGCTTGAACATGCCTTCCATGCTAGCCTTGTTGATATGTTCAACACCATCTTGTGCAACAAATCTTTAGAACTCCATTTTTCCGAATTGAAGAGTGAGTAGTAGGGACAATCTAGGACACTTACAGAGGTTTTGCAAGAGAGATAAATAGACCTAAATATTATGGCTTAATAATGATCAATAGGTAAACAGATAAGAAACTCTCAATATCAAAATGACTTTCTCAATTGTCTTTACTAGAAATAGATAGATCTGCTAATAATGGCTTTATGACTGTATGTCAACTTTAGACTCAATCCAAGAAGAACTATAACTAATATGTGATATCTAGATTTATGATCTCTATAATATAACAATCCCATAATTATGTTTCCACGCATCTATACCACAACACAAACATCATGCTAGTGTTCAGCCATAGCAATTGATATCCTAATTATAGAATGTGAAATATGCACATAACTATGAATAAAGATTAAGAAAAACAAAGAAAGATGCTTATTGCAAACATAAATGACTAATGGACAAGAATTAAATTCATTGTAGATAGTTTTGAATATCAAATTCACTTATTTGTGTGCATTTAGTAACTCGTGTACTTGTGGCCAACCATTTATCTCTTTCATAAATTAAACACTTATTAATAACATTAAATGGCTGAGTAATTATGTTTTAGTTGAAATTGAAAATAAAATATTTTATTTCAGGACAACTCACACTATTCCCTATCATATTTTAGACTCTCAGTTTTGTTAGTAGTGGTTTGATGTCTTTGGAGCTGATCATTGCATTTCTTTAGTTACGTTTGCCAGCCTACTCCTAGCCTGTGCCAAAATGGGAGCTTTGGAACAGGGTATGGACATCCATCAAAGCATAAAAGATAGAGGAATTTTGTCAGATGTAGTTGCAACTGCACAAAATGGATTTGTTGAGAAGGCTTTAGAAACTTTCAAGCAAATGCAATCAGCAGGTGTAAAGCCAAATTCCACGACCATTGCTACTATCCTCCCCGCCTGTGCCAAAATGGGAGATTTGGAATAGGGTATGGACATTCATCGAAGCATAAAGGATAGAGAAATTTTGTCAGATGTTGTAGTTGTAACTGCCTTGGTAGACATGTATGCAAAATGTGGAAGCATAGACAAGGCACGTGAACCATTTGATAGAATGCCTGAAAGAAATGTTGTCTCGTGGACTGCAAGATTGCTGGATATGCACAAAATGGATTTGTCGAAAAGGCTTTAGACACTTTCAAGAAAATGAAATTGGAAGGCATAGAGCCAAATTCCACAAGCTTTGCCAGCATCCTCCCTGCCTATGCAAAAATGGGAGCTTTGGAACAGGGTATGGACATCCATCAAAGCATAACAGATAGAGGAATTTTGTTAGGTGTTGTACTTGCAAATGCCCTACTTGACATGAATGCAAAATGTCGAAACATGGACAAGGCCTGTGAATTGTTTGATACGATGTCGCAAAGAGATGTGATTTCATGTGAACAATCAACACGCACGTATACGAGAGGAAGGGATTGCTGATACAAAATTGAACGCTCACTCCTCAATCATAGTTCTATGGTTTTACGATATTAAACTAGGACAATTAACCACCACATGTATATTTTTTGCAACATGAAATTAAAAACTAGGGCAATTTGAATCTACCTCCTGCGTGGGATTGCCTTCAACGTGGGTTTGATGTTCTTGGGGGTTGAAGTTGCCACGGACACCTACACAGGATTGCAATTCACAAATGAATTTCCCACCTTTTTTTTAATTTTGTAATGGCCGCTGTCATCAGAATTACAACAAACTCGAACACTTTTTTGAAGAAAAGAAAATTCTCATTGCTAATGCCTTCTTCGTCGAAACCAAATGGGTAATTTACATCGGAATTATGACGAATGCAGGCATTTTTTCAAAAAAAAATCAAATTTGGCCACAATATACCTTCTCCGTCGGAAACCTCATTCGGAAATCTAGTCCAAATGTATTAGTGATACAACTGGGAAAACAGATATGGCTAATGAGCCACTAGTAACAAATAGTATAGAAGGTAAACCGGTAGATGACAACACAAAGCAACAGGCTCCATCACAGCAACAAGTTCATATAGAGACAATGCCACTGGCATCAGCTGAGCAATCCAAACCTTTGCTTAAAGAAATGGAAACACAAACTGACCTACCAGAGGTCACCACAAGCAAGGAAATTGCTCCCACCGACGGGATATAGAGTGTTGGCTCTTCAAATGCAGAATTCAAATCAACTAATGTAACAGAAGTTCTTTTGGATTCCATTAAGAAGATAACAGACTGTAGCTCACAAGCATACAAGACAATAGATGATGCCATTCCAATTTTGAAAATGATAGCACCTAAGTGTAATGTAGATAACAAAGATTCTTTAGGTCAACTTGACACTTTGTCTAAGTATATTACTGACAACACTATGACAGTTGAACAAATAAAAGAGGAAGCATTCAAGGAGAGACTAGAGAAAGAAAAACACAAATTCTTTGAGGAAGAAATAAAGAAGTGTACAAGGCAATTTGACACACTTTTACCAAAACTATGTAGTACACTAAAGGAATTTAGAACTTTGTACAGGGATACATGTAAAACTAACTTTTTGATAGTTGATATAGACAAGAAAATCAGCAAGATACAGGAGGAAATAAACTTCATTAAATCATTTGATTCATTATCAGTTTTTGAGCAAAAAATAACAGGTTTTGAGGAAGAACTACTAAAGTTGGAAAGAGAGAAGGAAAGAATAAAAGGAAAGGCTAAAGATCTACAATGGAGACATAGTCCAAAATTGGACTACCTCACCTCCTTAAGAAAATAAATATCTGATGCTTTGATTCAAGGATAGAAAACACCGACAGAGCAAATGCAACACCTCGCCGGTACAGTTCAGAGGATTGAGGCTGCAATAAAAGACAACAAAAAGTTCATTGAGAGCCTGAATCTGGTTTTGGTAGATCTTTTTCAGATTGTAACCAACCGGTTACAAGGATGCAACAGGAAACCACACTCAATTGACACATTGACAACCTTTGTCATTGATGCCAAAGGGAGAGTAGTGGAATGAGAAAAATAACCAGCAAATGACTCATCAGCTCAGGGGGAGCACATATTCTTTTGGTAAGACAATTCTGGCAGACTCTTTTGGATAACATTTTTTTTATTTTTCTCATGAGTGTTGCCATCAATGCCAAAGGGGGAGATTGTTGGCAAATGCACACTCCAATGAGATATTGTAAGTGATTGAAGGTTTTGTCATTGATGGCAACCTTACAATCCTATGACACCGGCAAGACAATTTACTGGCATCGGCAAAGACAGACTCTACACCAGCACAGAGACCACCAGCAGTAAAAGGAAGCATACTGGCACAAAAGCCGATAGGAATTTTGTTTGTAATATATTTTATTAATTATTGTAAAATCATTGTAAGCCGACTTGGCAAGTTGTAAAATGACTCATATGTAAGAGATCATTGTAGAACATTTTGTAATAGATGGAAGAAAATATATAGGCAAAATAAGGCAGACCTATTATGTGAATTATAGGTTAAGGGTTTATGTATGAAGCAAAGCTATAAAATGGTACTGGATCTAGCATAGTAGATGCTATTTTGAAGCAGTACAAGACATTGGATTTATATAATCCATTTCTTAAGTCAGTGAGACTTCCCATTTTGTAATTGAGCAGTGAGCTCTAGGCACTTGGCCTTCCTGCATGTGCAGGCCCCTCTTGTAGCAGTAATATTCTCTTATTGGCCAGTAAGTGAATATTGTGGGTCACAAATCCCATCGAGGTTTTTCCCACATCGGGTTTCCTCATTAAACTATTGTGTTATGGTGTATTTTTCATGTGGTTACGGTTATCTCTGTTTATTGCATTATTTCTTGTTTACCGGTATATAGTATTGATATGCTCTACATGTTTTAAGTTAAGAAAATATTATAATCAGTTAGATACTAATTCACCCCCCCCCATCAATATTTGTGGGAATCCTAACAGATAGTATGCTTGAGCCGGATATGGAATTTTTTGCTTTTGATATAATTGTTCATAGTGTTGATGTCATTATGGAAAATGTTGAAGTTTCCCCTTGTGTTGAACAAGTTTGTTATACTGACAAAGTTTCGAATAGCAGTAGCATGCATTGTAAAATTTTACTTCATGATGAAGATAAGAGGCATGGGTTGTGTGATGATTACTTTAGACCACAAATGGAAGTTTTTCAGGTGGATGTAAGTCTGAATGAGAAAGACTTAGTTGAGGATTTGCTTCAACCAAAGGTATGCATTATTTTCCATGATTGGGATGTTGAGGATGTAGATGTATTGAGTTTGATGAACAAGGATAGTATAGAGTGTGATCAGCATAGTGAAGTATCATATCTAGATCAAAATATTTATGTTCCTTTTTGCATCAATTGGTTGTTAATGTCCATCATTCTATGAATTTAAATGATAACAAGGCAAGTGTTGATGAGAATTACAATGGTGAGAATGAATGCTTTATTTTTGAAATTCAGCATGATGATGCCCTTGCAAATGATAGAGTTGATTGGGATAGTGAAAAGTATTGCGGCTTGTGTGAAGGCCTCTATAGTGTTGTGTCTCATGATTTTACTTTTGTTGAAGTAGTGTGTGATCACAAAGTTCAAAATCAAGCAAAAGGTGTGCACACCAGCTATTGTGATAATGAGATGAAAGTGGTTGATTATAATGATTATGCTCAGTTGTTATTGAAAGGTGCCTTTGTTTGGATCATGATGTCAGGTGATGAGAATCAGATTTTTAATAGAGGCAAGTGTTGAGGAAAGTGGAGCAATTTATAATCAGTCATAAATATGTTTGTATATATTGTATAGTTGCTTTGCTTTAGTTGTGTGGTTTTCAATAAAGTACCCTATTGTTTGGGTAGAATAAGGAGCCCTTTGCTTTTGAGAAGAGAAGAGAATGATCCATTTTTGGGTGGTCTACTTAACCATAGATTCTGAATTCTTGTGTTGATCTTGCAATCAACCATCCCCAGTCAGAGCCACTATTGGGACTCATTAAATTTGAGTCAAGTTTAGAGGCCCATTTCAAAAAATTTGCTCTGCATTTCCAAGTGATCATAAACTGAGTCAGTTTGAATGGCCTAGTTAGAGAGAGGGTAAAATGGAGCTAGTTAGTTTTCAAAGGGTAAGGCTTGGAAACTTGTTGTACACCTTTCATTTAGCTAATGAAGTGCTCTACAACTTTCAGATTTCAGTTTGGATTAGTTTATCAGGTACCCATTTCAAGGGGTGAGTTGAAAGTGCATGTTAGGTGTAAATGGAGATTTTATTGAGTAGCTTACTTTGAGCTCCTATACATTTTGTCATGTTGATCATCATGTTGAAATTCAAAGTGGAATTAATTCTATGCATAAAAGTGCACCTCCGTACAAAATTTCAAGTCTCTAGCAATTCATTTGCTCAGTTTAGCAAGCTCAATTTGTTTGCAGTTTGTATGGTTTGACAATCCCCTGTTTCAGTTGCTAGTCAGAGCCCTATTTTGTATAAGTGTAAAAGTTGCCTCAGTGAGTGTCATGTCAGATTGTTTATTCTAGGCTATTGTTGGTACAAATTAAAAGCTATGTTTCTAGTTTCAAGCTCCTGCCAATCCGTTTGATTGGTTTTCAAAAGGGTTTCTTGAGGCATCTTATTCAGTGATCCGTACTTTCATTGCTATATTAGTTAAAGTAGCCATTTTCATGAGTGTACCATTTGCACCTAGTCAGCCTTTTGGTCGAACTAAGTATTATACGTTTTGATATGTACTTCAAGGTACCTATACCTTAGATTTGAGGGTCTACGGAGATCGTTTGATATTTTTAAGAAAGGCATCAGAGTTGCCTACACATTGACTTCCTCAAGTCTGCAGTGTCGACAATGCCAGTTAGTCATCTTTGACCATTAATATCTCTTCACTTGGGATTCATCTGGAGAAACCGTTTGGTAGATTTTATGCTTGTATATCAGAGTACACGCCTGTCAGATGGCAAGGTCCAGAAAGGTGTTTTGATTGGTTTGAAAATTACGTCTTCGCAATTAAATGCGAAAATGTGGCGCAGGCGCCTAAAAGTTGCAAAACTCAGTTTGATGATCTGAAAATGGCGTCGATCGATTTCAAAGGTATGTTTAAGGTTTGTGAGGCATTTATAAGGTCAGTTGTATGAAAATAAAATTTTTTTAGTCGGACCCGCTTTGGGGCCCGACCTGGCTCATGCCTGTGCATTAATTTTATTTCGAAATGGTCAAAAGAAAAGCATGTATCTTCCAAAACCAAGAGGGAAATAAGTTTGACATTGAGATCCAGTGTCCTGATAGTGAGGTTTCAAATAAAAATAATCCTTCAGGTAACTCAGTTGGCAGGAAGATGTGGCTACAAAATAGGAGGCCATTAAGACTTCAGGCCAATGCAATTGGTTGGTGTCAATGTCAAAACCTCTAGCAAATGTCATTGATAGTAAGAAAAGCCACTAAAATTTTCAACCAATTGCAAGTAGCAGGTGTGGGCCAATTTCTATGACATTGCCAGCAGCTTCCTTATGTTGAAAAGGGTTTTAGAGACTTTCAAGCAAATGCATTGGCAGGTAAAAGCCAAATTCAACGTGGAGGTTAACTATATTTAATAACCTTTAAACAAATTACAGTTGTAGAAACTTTTTGGCAAATTGAAATGCTAGTCACTCATCCCCCAAATCCAACGTAGCAGAGCATGAAAAGACCATTGAAGGCAACCAAATGCAAATGGTGCAAGGAGTAACTCCCCCTCTACGTGTTTTTTTTTAACAACATAAACTTTTATGCAAATGTTAATGGAAGCCCCTGCATGGTATCTTCCTTCTCATGTGAATTGGTGTTTGGAAAAGGCTTCAAACCGAATGCAATCAGCAGCCAATGCAAAATCCCCCCACGTGGAAACCAGTAATAGTTGAATGCCATTCTAAACTCTCAAGCACAATGCAATTCGTGAGATTTTTAAATGTGAAGCCCCTACGTGAAGATGGCATGGAGGAGAATGTAGAAGCTTTCAGCTAAATGCAAACAGTAGTCAAAAGCCCCCCACGTGTTGCAGCAATCAGAATGCAAAAGCTTTCAACCATAGAGAATTCTCTCCCTCTGCCTGACTAGTAAAAGGGTTTGGTAGAGCTTTCAAGAAAATGTAAATCACCATTCTTCCCCCTATGCGTGGCGTTTAAGGCATCAGAAAATGTTCAAGAAAACCCCATTAAAACTCAGGAAATGCTTAGAAAATGTGCTGCCAGCCTAAAAAGTATTATCCCACATTCGCTGGGGAATGGAACTTTCTGATATTTAAAAGAAACAACACACACATCTATAATGTCAAATCCTCAAGAGGCTTTTGACACAAGGTTCCAGTTGGGCGCTCAAGAAGACCCCACGCGTGTGGGTACACTTCTCAAGGTGACCAAGGAGGCTGAGGGGTGACTAGGTGGACCCCATGTAGGCATAGATCCCGAGGAGAGTTTTGTAGAGAAAGGGCGACTTAAATGGTGAGCAAGTTACAGGAGATTCGACAATGCGCGTTGTTTCACGAGGTGGAGATGCACACTGGTCAAGCTTTGCGAAATGGCAAAAAGACTAACAAGTGAGCAAGTTCGTCGAAGATCTACGGTGTGCATTGAATCGCAAAGGGAATATGATTGGGAGTTAAGCTTCACGAAATGGCAAAAAGCATGTGCGAAAAAATGAAGGTTAAAGATCGCGCATCTTGGAGATGATCCAATGGCCGGCGTGGTTTCATGAGCCGAAGATGCAAGCCCATTACCCTTCATGAAATGGCAAAAGATGACATGGCATACAGATGGTAGGTCTAGGTGGACCTCCAGCTTGCGGGTCCCGCTGACATGCCGCTGAGGTGGCATACAAGCAGGCAGTCCAGTGGTGGTGACGAGGCAGACAAGTGGTGAAGGATGAGGTGTCATCCCAGGTGGTGCCCAGTGGACCCCATCAGCGAATCACAAGCTACCATGTGGCAGGGGTCAGGCCAAAAATTAGGTAAAAAATCAAAGTTAAATTGCATAGTTGAGACTATAGGGAGAAATTCAAAAATTTAAATGACAGAGGCACATGAATGATTAATTCGCTAAGAGGCTCATTTTTGCCCTAAATATCAAGTATTATATATCACCAAAAAGCTCTCGGGATAAGGAATTGAATCGTATAGTTAGTTTTAACAAATATGGGATATTTTGAGATAATCTTCCATGGGAAGGAGGAGGAAAATGGATTTTAGTTAGAAAATAAGACACTTGTCAGTGTGTTATGCAAACCTGATTTTTCTCCCTCCTCGTTTTATTCTATTTCTTCTCAATTGTAAGGGTTCCAAAATTTTGGAGGAAGTGCTCCAGATTTCATGGCTTCCAGTTCTGAACTTCTTGACCCAAATTTGTAAAATTCTTTGGTTTGTTTTGGGGTACAGAGATTACATTGTAGGATGATAGATTTTTTTTCTAGTTGCAGGTTTTATTTATGTTAGGCATGAGTAAATTTCCCACAATATTGTCTATGTGCATGTATTTCATTGTTATGAATTGAATCCTCAAGGAGACTATAATTTTTCATCTCAAGGAGATTGTATGATTGTTTGTAGGCATTCTTCAGTGAAAAGTTTAAATTCTATAATCAGTCATAAATAATGGAATGTGTCCCAGATCTGATAATTTTGTGAATGAATTGAGTAATGCATTAGTATAAGGTATTAATGTAGGAATATCTTGTAAGGAAAATAAACTTGCAGCTATGATTTGCATTTTGCAGTTCTGTGTGTGACTCTATTGCCAAATGAACAAGGCATTGGTCTTTGAAAGATTTTGGGATAGTTTCAGATTTACAAATTTTTTAAAAAAATTATTTCCCTTCAAGTTTAGGGGTTTGTATTCTTTTCATTCCAAGCTCTGTTTTATCTATGGTTTATTCAGATTTAGCCAATATGTAGTGTGTTCCTAATTGGGTGAGTTTGTGGAATGATTTATCTTCTTATTGTTGATGCAGTCATATGTCTGTAATTGTTGTATTTAATACATCAAAAGGGTGTCCCCCCTAGGTCTAGCAGAACTTGAAGTATAGGAGGATCAATTAGGATCCTATGTTATGTTGTCCAAGTCTTGAAGTATTCCATTGTTTGAAAATGACTATTTCATAGAATCAATTGCAGGTAAACTTGGGTTAATCAATTTTGATGAACAACACCCCTCTCAGTATCTTTGGGACTATCATTAATCCTAACAATTGGTATTAGAGCCTGGTCCTCTATTTTTAAAAGCCTAACAGCTTGAGGAAGATTCTGACACTGGTATAGATGGAGAACTTAAGAAAACAATTGGAAGGAGCTCTTGTAGACTATGATTCAGAGAAGTTGAAGAATATCAAACTTGAAGATGATCTAAGGACTGCACAATAATTCATTCAAGGACTTCAGGAGAACCTTACTATAGCTAGAAATAAAAGAAAAGAACTTCATGAGAAGATGCAGAATGATAATGATGAAAAGGAAACTCTTAATGAACTTGTGAACAAGTTGAGACAAGAAAACAATACTATGAGGAATGAAATGCAAGATATGACTATGAAATTTTGTAAATACATTTAAGATAGAAAGAAGAATGAAGATGACTTGACTAGGAGACTCAATGATGCTGGAAATGAAAATCTAAGACTCAGTCATGAAAATGTTATGTTGAAGACAGATCTGATTCACATGTAACATGATAAAACATAACTTATGAGACAAATGGGAATTTTGGAAAATCAGTTGGCTACTGCAAATCAACACAAAGAGAAATTCAAGAAAAGTTCAGAGAAATTTGATAAAATGTTGAAAAATCAGAAACCTAATGGAGATACTAATGGACTTGGATTTGAAGTTGGAGAAAGTTCTGGTACTGCAAACAATCATGATCACAGTAAACAGGTAAGACAACCTAATGCTTACAAATTTAATGGGAAATTATATAACTGTAACAAGTATGGTCATAGAGCAAACCAGTGTAGATTCAGAAACAATCAGAACATCAATGCACCCACCGGTCAATATTTCGAATGCAACAAAGTTGGTCATAATTAAAAAATTGTAGAATGAATGTGAAATGTTATGTTTGTGGAAGATTTGGGCACTTATCTAATCAATGTAGAACACAAACCATCATAGGATATGGAAAGGCTATTCAGAAAAATAATGTGACTTGTTATGCTTGTAGCAAAATTGGACATATTGCAAAATTTTGTAGAAGCAAGACTTCACCGGCAAATAATAAAGGACATAGTTTGAAAGGCAAAGAAAAGGTAGCTGAGGTAAATCAAGAATTTTCAAAACAATAGATTAGGAAGACAAATCAAAATGTTAATGAGACTATTTCTTCATCGATAGAGCAGAGTATTACTCCATCGGTAGGAGATTCTTCATCCCACTAAGAAGTAACTCTTTGGGGGTATTGCAGTAAGTTGAATATCATGCAGATTACCCTCGGTTGATGGTGAGAATATATATTTCTTCTCTACCGGCAAATGTGTTAAGTTTTCACTTAACCAACGAGAATTTAATGTGATTGTTGAAGGAAAAGTCATTATAAATCATCGATTTTCCCTCATTTTTGATTCACCGAGCATTCAAATTAGCAGAGAGTGCAAAATCCGAGCAAAGGCATTCAAGGCGAAGGTGTGAAGTGATCTCTTTCAAGCATTCAGACATTATCAAGCAGATAAAGGTATTTTTCAGATGGCTTCTTCTTCTACTCCCGAATTTATTACAAACCCTATTGTCATGGAAAACATAAAATGCCCTAGGCCCGTATTCAAAATTATTCCCGAAATAGCTAAGCAAGATGATTCCATAAGCGCATTTTCAAATATTCCTAAAGGTGTAGCTTATGTTGAAGACCCTAGGATCTATATTCACTGCAATATTGAAGAATTAGGTTCTGAGGAGCTGTTAAAGATGTTTAGAATAGTAATTTGTGATGAAAACGACATTGTCAAACCTGAGCACAAGATTATTGAGACTTTAGGTTTTGTGGAAATTTTGAACATCCCTGAATTTCTGGAGGAAGTTGTGAGAATTGTCCTAAGTAGCACACATGGAGAATTTCTTTGGTTAGATTCAGTCTTCAAATTCACCTAGCAAGCAATTAGGGCAGTAACAAGTTTACCCTCAACTGGCAGCAGACCAAACAAAACAAAGAAGATTCCTAATAATAAAGTCATGACCTTAACCAGAGCAACATCTGATAGTAGATCTCTAAGAGTAAATTACATCAAGGAAATCAATGTGAGATTCATAAGTATGATTTTAGGTGACAAGACTACACATGCAAACAACTTAACTCAGTTTATAGTCTTTGCATCAATAGTGCTTATGAAATGGTAAACAATAATGCAAAAATTGATTTGTGTGAATGGCTGAAGGATGAACTAATAGATAACTTGAAAAAGATAAAAGGAGACAAGAAAGGAACATTTCGTTTTGGTAATCTCTTAGTATGCCTTATGTTGTAATTCAAAAAAGATATCCCTGGTATTGGATAGAAAGAATTTGGATATGACATACCGGTAGGCAAACAATTGCAAGAAGCTTTCACCGGCATGGGTACTGCAAAGGATAGCAACATCACTGAATACTTTAAAACATTTCAAGCCAAGATGAAAACTAGAGAAAGACTACCACAAAGTGTAGTAGATAAATATGGTAAAGAAATTTGTTTTGTAATTAAAAAGGATGAAACATGGATGGAAGTTGTATTACCTAGGACTGTATGGGTAACATAAATGGGTTATGAGGTAGATCTCAACATTGTTGAAACTTATGCAAAAGCCTTATTAGATGCACCTAGAGAACCATCAGAAGAAGTTTTTGGTAGTACAAAAACAATTGAAAGCAATGTGAAAACAATGAAGAAAAGGAAGAAAAGAGAAAAATGCATAAGAGATGCTTCTAAGAAAGTAAAGGAAATAAAAGAAAATGTTATGAAAATTACTGGTATAAAGGCTAGTGAGCTGGAAGGACTGCAACCAGAGGCACACATTTCACTGGTTGGCACATCATCTAACAGTGAGATACCTGTGAAATTCAAAAGAGTTGAAAGGAAGAGAAAACCTTTACTAGTACCCTCTCCTCCACCCAAGAAAACAAGAACCTTGAGAAAGAAACAATAAGCAGCAGGACAATCGACAAAGAAACTAACATCCAAGAAGACACAGAAATAGGTTATTCCTCCATTGGATAATTTGCTGAATGAAATAACTAATGATGGTAATTTGGCTAATGTGAGCAAATTGTATAACACATTCATTGACTCAAAAAAGAAAAGTATTGAAAACAACATTATCTTACATCTAGATATATATATATATATATAAATGTTAATTAAAGTTGTGCATGACTTTCCAAATGAAATATATAGGAGATTAGATGCAAAGAGGATTGCAGTAATGGAATCAGACAAGAAACTTAAGGTTGAAAAACTTCTAGCTGTACATCTAATTAACTCTAAAGAGGAAATTCATGACCTAATTTGTGAAGCTAACAGATCAGTTTTTGCTAGTGGTCACCAGCAAGTAAGTTTGATGGTTGGTAGAGTTAATGAGATTGCAGAGGAAACGACTAATAAATGGGATATCTTTTTTGTTGAAAAAGAAAAACAAGAAGAATTGAATAGGCCAAAGAAAACATTAAAAGTTTATCAAAAGGATAAGGACAAAGGGAAAGGTAAAGTTGGTGGAATACCAAACATAAAGATAACTGACAACTTACCACCACCTGTGGACACTGCACCGATACATACTGTTGATACACCAGTTACTGATAGTATAGGTATAACACATGATGACACCAATCCTAATTCTAAAATCCTATTCACTATGAATATGGATACTCATGAAGTGAACATTATTGTGGATAAGGAAAATCCAGAGGTCAAGGATAACATTGCTAACAATGGTAACATTGAGCAACCGATAGAGAATGTTGAGGTTGATATTCAAACAGAGCAAACACTGCTAACTAAACAACCATTGGATACTGGAATAAATGCTGATGGTATTGATGCTAACACTAAGAAACCTACTGAGATAGAGATACCAGAAGCTGAGCACATGGAGAAACCAACAGAGACACCAATAGAGGCACAAGTACATATTGAGATAGTGAAACCAGTAATCACTGAGAAACCTAAACCAATGCTAGTTGAAATGCAAACTTAGACTGATCCATCGGAGAATAACACAAACAAATTGGTTACAAATGTTGGAAGCACAGAGGTAATTAAGACAGTTGGTCAGACATTTGGTACTTCATTAAGTGAATTCGGGCCTACCAATGTGACAGAGGTACTCCTGGACTCTATCAAGAAGATAACTGGTTGTAATGCATTAGCCTACAAGGCAATTGATGATACAATACCAATTCTTAAGATGATTGCACCAAAATGTAATATAGATCATGTAAAGGATTCTTTAGGTCAGTTGGACAAATTGTCCAAATTCATTACCGACAATGTAATAACAGTTGATAAGGTAAATGAGGACACATTCAAAAAGAAAATTGAAAAGGAAAAGGAAAAATTCTTTGAGGACAAAATAAAGAACTGCACAGAACACATTAACACACTTTTACCGACACTTAACACTAAAATTTTGGAATATAAGGAGTTGTACAGAGAAACATGCAAGATAAAGGATATTGAAAAGGAAATAAGAAGAGTACAAAAGGAGATAGATGATATAGTTGATAACATAATTGGTTCATCCAAACCTATATCAGTTATTGAGCAAGAAATAGCAGGTTTTGAGGAAAATTTGGAGGAATTTGACAAAGAGAAGTAAGGATTAAGGAAAATGCCAGAGAGCTTAAGTACAAACTTGGTCCCAAGCTGGACAACCTTATCTCTCTGAGAAATGAGAACTCTAAGGCATTACTTCAAGGAGAAAGATCACCAGAGGACATATGCATCATCTCACCGGCATGATCCAATAGACTCAGGGAACCTTGAACGACGGTAACAAATTCTTGCAGAGCTTAAATTTGGTTTTGGCAGACATATTTCAGATTGTAACCAACTGGTTCCAAACATTGAGGTGAAATTTTTGCACTCATTTGACAATTTTGACAAACTTTGTCATTGATGTCAAAGGGGGAGTAGTGGACAGAGAAAAATGTTTAAATCAGAGAAGATCATCTGCTCAGGGGGACCAAATATTTTTGGTAACTTTTGGACTTCACTTTTTGGAAATAGTTTTTGGACTTTTCTCATGAGTGTTGCCATCAATGCCAAAGGGAGAGATTGTTGGCATTCTACACTCTTATGAGAATGATGGTGTTGTCATTGATGGAAACCTATTGTCAACCATTTGGTAACCTTCTAACACTCATCTAGTAAAGCCACTGGCAGACACTAGCACCAGCATAGACATCTACATACACTGGCAGATACTTCATCGATAGCGGCTACAATGCATACCGACACTCCAACCGACACGGAATAAACTTTTGTTGATTGTATTTAATTTTAATTATCTTTTGTAAAGCTGAAAAGGAATATTGTAAAAGACTCATATATATGTATTTGATCTTATAGGTCATCTATAGAAAAAGGTATGGATGAAGAGTTGTGAATTATGTATAAGGTGATATAAGTGATTGCGAAGGTTTTGGTTATTGTATGAGCTTAAACTAGTATTGAACCTAGCATAGTTGATGCTGATTTGAAGCAGTACATTGTATTGGATTTCATAATCCACTTTTGTAGTAAGTGTGACTCTTATTGAGCAGTGAGCTCTAGGCAGTTGGCCTTCTTGCATGTGTAGGTCCCTCATTGTAAGTAATATTTATTCATTGGCCAGTGAGTGAATATTGTGGGTCACAAATCCCACTGAGGTTATTCCCACACCAAGTTTCCTCACTAAACATCTTGTGTTATGGTGTGTTTTCTATGCTATCTTTATTGTTCTTGTTTATTGCATTAATTCTTATTTACTGGTACACTATTTTGGAATGCAAAGTTCTTAATAAGATTAAGTATTCTACTAACCAGTTGGATACTCATTCATACCCCCCTCTCAGTATCTTTGGGACTATCATTAATCATAATAGTGGGGAAACATAAAATTATGATCATTGGAATAATGCATAACATACTTTACGATCCTAAAGCCGACAAGTTTATTTTCTTATTAAGGTAGACATATTGAACAAGTTTAAAGGGTATTTAAGGGAGATAACTTAACAATGAATTTCATTATTGTGGTGATGTAATTTTTGATTTGAATCAATCAGAGATTGATGGTAGGAGAATTGGTCAACGAGTGTCAGCATTTGTGCATAGTTACACGTGTGCAATCCTAACCTTTAGCAAAAACAAGGCAGAACAGAGTACCAAACCACTGATTGAGTGAAGGTTATCAGAGCTTAAACTGGAACTTATCTAGCATGGTCAGATGCACCATTTAAGTTCATTTATGTTTGTAATCATTGTGTAATGTTGTGTAAGTCAGTGAGAATTCTATTTGACTAGTAAGCTCTGGGCGGTGAACCTGTATGCATGTGCATACCCCTTATGTAATATTTGTATACCTTGATCAAGTATATAGATATTATGGGTATTAGCCCCATTGTGGTTTTTCCCTTTACAAAGGTTTTCAACATAAAAATATTGGCATTATGGTGTTTCTTTATGTGTTTATTTGTTTATGCACTTTAATTTTATATTTTGTCATCCGGTTGATCAATAATAAGTTCATAAATTCATTCACCGATAGAACACTAATTAATCCCCCCTCACAGTGTTCTTGGATTCTAACAATGTATGTATTTAATCCATCGCTAAGTGATCTCCCTTATATACCCTTATAACTTGTTCATCATGTCGGCTTCTGGATCATAAAGAGTATTACAAATTATCTCGATGATATTGCTTGATGTCAGCCTTGCACGCTACCTTCTATTCCTCCAATGACTTTACTGGGTCCCATAATATGAATTATCAGTACCAAGAATAACCGATTAACAAGTGTAAACCATAGGGTGTATACTGGTTAGCCTTAACTAGGCAAAATGATAAAGTGATGAATCCGAATGAAGAAATACCATCCCCTGAAGATGAGTTTCCATCATGATAACCCAAAATGAAATTCACCTCAAAAGGTGACTACCCGATGAGTGTCAATTGCCAACAATCTCCCCCTTTGGCATTGATGGAAATACTCATGTGAAAAATGATATTACCTCTCAATATGCTCCCCCTTTCCTATATATCCATGTAGCTATTTACATTTGTACACTCCCCCTGTGATATACATTCATTTTCCACTGTACTCCTCCCCCTTTGACATCAATGATAAAGCTGGGTAAATATATACAAGAGTAAATATGTACAAGTGATTTAGATATACCGGTCCCTATACATATTTTAGAATGTCTGCATACAAAGTCTTCAAAAATGAAAAATAAGTATCTCATCCTTTCTTAAGTGAATCTGGAATGAAATTGAAGCCATTCAAGAGACTAGCGTAGTATTCAATGGCTTGGGATTTTGTTGGATCCTCCTAGTGCATATTTTCTATACACTTTATTTTGTGAAAAAGAAGGTTATCTAACTGGGACCTATAAAATTTTGGAGCTCAGTGGCTCTCCTTATCATATTGTCCCTTTCCTTTTCTAATTTCAATATTTGATCCATGACTGCTAAAACTGGACCTTCAAGAGGACTTGTTAGGTTTGTTGTCGAATTGTAAGAATGTGAGATTTGAAGCAATTGTCCTTTACAATCCATAATCTTCTTGTCTAGGGAGGTGGTGAGCTTTGAAAAATCTAGACAAGTTTTATATACTTTACCTCCTTTCACCAAGGCTTCATTAATAGATTGTAGACATGTGTGAAGTTTTTCCTTTTTTGTGGATATCATCATCTGCAAAAATATTTGTTACTTGGTGTCAACAAATTTGTCTTTGGCCTCAAGTGCAAAGATTTTAACTAAAGAATCATTATATTTAGGAATATACTCAATTATTTGCTAAAGCTTCCTAGAAGAGCTTGAGATCTCATTTGCTTGAAATTCAAAAGTGGACTGCATCAGTTTCTTGTCCTTGGATTCTTCTTGAGCTAACTCTTGACTGGCCTGAGCTTGGAGTGCAGCAGTATCCAAGACCTTTTTTGTCAGTGACATAAAGTGGTAAGGCTTGTTAAAACTGATGGAAAATCTCAGCACTTTCCCTTTGGCTTGTGTTAATGATGTGTCAATTCCCAATCCTGAAGGGAAATTTGACTTTGTTCTTTTGCCTTTATCTTCAATAGAGGTCTTTAGGGGTGTATCTTTCTGCTAAAGTCTACACCTCATGTGCATCGGTGGCTTCACCACTTGGTGCACCACTCTCTTTTGGCGGTTCCCCTAATTCCTTCTCTTCTGTACCTTTTTCCTTTTCAACTTCTACCTCAACATTCTATACATTTGATTATGGAGGATTCTGAGTATCCTCAATGTCAAAATTTGAAACATGAGCTAGTAGAGTTGTAAACGATGGATTAGTTTTCTCATTTTGCTCATCTTTCATTTCTGGTTCCTTATCCTTTAGAAATTGAATGTTTTGTGACTGTACAAAACTGCAACTGATCTCATATCCTTTATTCAAAAGAATTCTTACCCATATATCTATTGTTTCTTTCTAGATCTCTTCATATTTTCCCAACATTAAGTTGTTTGTTTGGTGTTTGGCTTTGAATTCTATCAAACTTGTCTCACTTTTTAAATCTAAAACCTCTTGTGGAGTGATAGATGGGTAAAGATTAACCAATTATGTTTCCTTCATTTGTTTGTCACTTTTTTCTACATGTAATTTACTTGTATCAAATCTAGATCATATAGTTCTTTGGGTAAAATTTTCACCAACTCTATCAATATTCTACTAAATGAATTAAGATATAAAACATTGGCCTCTTCTAACTATTTCTTATTATTTTCATCAAACTCATCATAAAATACAAATTTTCTTTTCAGATTGCCATCATTGATAATTTAATCTATGATTTCCTGAGCATCTAACTTATTTTTCTTACTGGTTCTCTTCTTAGCTTCCGGTTTAGATTTCTCATCTCTTTTGGGCTTCATCTTATGTACAATGGTAATCTTGGGAGTCTTCTTGGGCTTCTCCTTCTCTAGTTCCTTCTTTTGATCTTTCTTTTTATCACCAAAGGGTTGTCCTCTAACAACTCTTGCAAATACACCTTTCTTCTTCTGACCTTGTCTGATTTCTTCATCTAATTCTGTCTCCTCTGAAGAAACTACAACATATTCCCTTGCCAATTTTTCTTTTCTTTTCTTTGCTTCCTTAGGCTTGCGACTAGCAGGCTCATCAGATGGTCCTTCCAATTGTTTAGGCGGTTCTGTTGTGACTGGGACAACATTCAGTGTGGCTTGGGCTACTTTCTTTGCCTCTCTCTCCTCTTTCCTCTTCTTCTTTTGTTCTTGTTTTCTCCGAGCCTCAAGTATTTTAATTTTTTATTCCACTTCTGCCCTATCATGACCTTCACTAATTAGTTGCTCAACTGTAACCCTTGTCATTTTCTTTTTGATGTTGGGTGCAACTTGTTCCTAGTGGACTTTTAGTCCTTTCTCTTGTGGAGTAATAAATTTCTCTTCCTTTTCATCAATTGGAGTTCTGAGTAGATGTTGTGCATATCCATCAAATGTGTTGGCATCTACCTCATAGCCCATTGGCATAATCCAAACTGTTCTGCGTTGAACTTCCTCCATCATGCATTCAACCAAAACTATTTTTTGGCATTAGTAGATGCTATTATTCAGTTCAAAAATTATTGTAATCATTTGTAATCACTATAAGGCAGTGAGCCTTCCTTTGGGTTGTATCCCTCTTTTGTATTTGAGTAGTGTACTTGAATGCAAGTGCATTCCCCTTTTGTAATATTATCATAATCTTGATCAAAGTATAATAATATTGTGGGTTCAAATCCCACTATGCTTTTTCCCTTTCTGGGTTTCCACGTAAAACTTCTGGTGTTGTGGTATTGTGGTTGATTGGTTTATGTTTCTGCACTTTACTTTCATTCATATGCATCTGGTGCTTTAAGAATCAATTTAATAAATTTGTTAATTGTAGAACATAGATTCACCCCCCTCTCAGTGTTCATTTATTCTATTAATGATGTTTTGATGCACTATCAAACACAGAATAAAATACCAAAGACACTCTATCCTCTCTTGATAAAAATACTCTCAAATGGTGAAGATCTATGAAGGATCACTTGAGATGACTCCAAGGCTCTCTTATGTTAGGTCTTAACATGTTGGATAGCTTCAATGGTATTGATGCGATTTGTTGTACTTACGAGGGGACTTAAATTGAACACCTAAATGATCGAATGGTTGGTGGGACATGGGATGTCACTTGACTTTATTTTTTATTTTTAAAGGAAAAAAGGATAAGGGTTGGAGAGACTATTCTAACTCTAAGAATGTAGGAGCAATGAATGATATTTGATGAAACTCTAACCAAGTCTTTCTTCGACATCCAACGAACATATCCACAAGGCTAGTGCAATCTTCTAAGGATAGCTTTATGATGCTCAAATCACCACTACAAGCATAGACACCATCAAGTTGATGCATATCAATGAAGAAGTGATAATTGAAGTTAAGCTTTACTAAGATGAATCCAGATGACTATGTAAGGCACTTTACCACTGGCAAAGTGTCAGTGGTATGGATATGCGAATTTCACCACTGATCATACAAATTTCTTCCATTCAACTAATTAACTTGAAATCAAATTGAGAAGTATAAAGAGCATGCAAATTGTTGAATCAATATATCAATTTCACCATACCTTCAATGAAGTTTACATGTCTTGGCAACAATCTTTTCTTTCTCTTCCTACTCTACTATAATTATTGTCTATCTAGTATTGAGCTACTAACTATTTTCTAACTATTAACTATCGACTATTAACCTTTAAAAATTAAGAATTGAGGCCTTTTATAGTGCTCCCATTACATTTTAGTGGCTCAGATCGATTTGAGATCAATGGCCAAGATAGAAAGATAAAAACCATATTGCAAAGAATTTAATGCTCGACCAATGATATGATTAGGGTAGGTACATCGAACTTCGTGCCCATATGGTGGTTATCTCCTTTGTTAGTTTCATCAAATCTGGACACATTCTCGTGAAACAATGTGATTGGATATAATGATGACTGAACGCCACCTTATCTCGATTGATCTTTGTAACTCATCACAAGTGTGTAATTGAATGTGGCAAAGTCACAGCATGTCAATAATATGATCGATCAACTCATGGCAAAGTCAATGATTTGATCGATTTACTGATAAAAGAAATGAGGTCGTTGTAGTCTAATATGATCGATCAACTCATGGCAAAGTCACAGCATGTCTATAATATAGTCGCAGGGTATCTAAGGCTACAGCGGCTGTCATACTCAAAATCACCACCACATATGATCAAAAACTGATCAAAGGTTGAATCACTCACTCTTCGATGTAAGATAACTCCCCAAAATGAAAATCAATAATGTCAGAAATGAAATCGCAGAGTACAATGAAATTGCATAGCCTTCAAGGTGAATATCGCTACCAGCTTAATCAAAATTTGATCGCTGATATATCCATTTTGCTGTGTGAGGTTCGATCGCTGGTGATGAAGGTCAGATGGAGAAAGATCGCTGTCTAGGTAGGTGCAAATCACATATCAAAATGAGTATCATCTCATAAAATTCGATAATGCTCCCATCAAAATCGCACAAGCTAAACGGTAAATCGCTGCTTGTTTATCGATCAAATCAGTTTGCATGTATAAAGGGTGAATTTGATCAAATGTAATGATCAAATTCGATTCCATTACCGTTGAATGCTTTAATGAAATCGTTGAATGGCAATAATTCACATTCAAGATGTTGATATAAGAGATCAAGGTCGCTACTCGAAGATGGCCAAAATTTGATCAAAGTTGCAATCGCTGAGTGCCTTGATGGAATTACTGAGCACTATGAGATCACCAAATATCTCAGGAGAATTCGATAAACACTAGAATCAAAATCGCTGCCTCTCAATGAAATCATTAATGCATATATGATCAATGCTCACAGTGAAGTCGCATCATGTCGACAATGAAATCGCCTATCAAACTCGGTCAGTTTCAAATCGCTGATGTATGTATTGGCTGTGTGCAAGTTGATCATAGGCAATTAAAGGCAAGTCGACTACAAATTGATCAAACGAAGTGATCAATTTGAAAGATAATAGCAATCGGTAATACATCACCTTTTGGACGATTTTATTAAATGAGGCTGAATTGGGATACAAAGCAGTTCAACGACCTCCATTAAATGTCAATTTACAAACTATAAATGACACCTCGTTCCTTCAAAATCGTTGGGCACTTCTATTTAATATCATTCGATCAAATCATGATGCCTTTTAAAATTTCTAAGTTGAATTGCCACCTTAATCGATTGATTGCAAAGCTTCGTGTACTAAATGATTTCAATTATATCGCTACCTTTATCGAATGTCTAATTTTAATATTGATCTTCAAACCATTAATTATATGCTTCACATTTGCCTTTGAATTTCGTTGTTGATCTCATACTTGATGATTAAATACCTTCTAGAATTGCATCGTGGAAATTCAAATTGTGTCGCTACACTTTACATTGCATGTGCTCTTTCTCATTCTACAATTGAATATTGAAATTGTTTTGAGTGACTGGCATCGCTAGGAATAGTGATGAGCAATGCACGAAAAGTGCAATGCTTTTGAGAAGCAGTGCTAAAAGTAGTAATGATATTAATGAGCACTACTTAAAAGCAGTAATGACACCAAAAAAACACCGCTGAAAGGGTGTGTGCACCAAGATGGTGTGCAAAAAAGTGGACACACACCAAAAAAACTTGAAAAAACAGCAACAACATTCGCGGTTTTAAATTTTCAAAATACCCTATATGAGGTTAGGTTCGTTGTGGCCAAGTCTAAAGGGACAAAACAGCGTACGCGGTCCTTTAGGAACTAGGACCCCCTACGTGGTCTTAGTTCCTGAAGGACCGCGTACACGATCCTGCTAATAAATTATTTTTTTAAACTGTCGATTGTAACTTTTTTACCCTGCAACCAAGAAGGAGTTTGGATGTGTTTTTAGTCTCGAAACCGCGCACAGGCTCGATTTATTCACACCCAATCGCCATGGAAAGTGGTTATTTATTTATTTATTTTCTTGCACATTTGATAAATTTTATTTACGTTTTCAATTTAAATTTGTTGATTTTGATCATTTTTTTCATTTTTTGTTACCAATATCAGATTTTAAAAATTCAAAACCACAACAAGACGCACCTCAAAGCCAATAGAAAAACCCACAACAAACACCTCCAGCTCTTCCTTTAGACCATAAAGTAGCTACATAGGAGGAATTTCTTAATCAGTTAGGACAAAACACTGCTAAAATAACTAGACTGACTAATAGATTGAAAACATCTGAGCTTGAACATCATTTATCCTATAGAACACAATATGTCACTGAGGGGGGGGGGGGGGGGTTGAATCAGTAATTTTAAACAAACCCGGGTAGTGTGTGAGTGACCAGTAATAATAAGAACACTAATAATCAATCATACACAAAAGACACATCACATAACACCGATTATACGAGGAAAACCCAATGTGGGAAAAACCTCGTTGAGAAAAGTTGTTGGAGTCTACTGCTCCAATCCAACCTCACAATGAAACAACAATATTACAATGATTTAGGGAACCAACCCCTACTGATTTAGGGCACCAACCCAAGGAGCACCAACTCCTAACTATTTATGGGAACCAACCCAAAGGAGCACCAACCCTGCACCGAGCTCCAATTCAATGATATACAATGAAATAACAACTTATTACAATAATAGCACCTTGTTACAAATGAGTTTTGTAACACCTATTCAACTTCTCTCTTCCAGTTACAAATCTACACTATTTCTCTGGTTCTTTCACTACCGATTATCAATTCACTCTCTTTGATCCCTTACTGGTCACCCTCTTCCTTTCTTATCTTCCCTCGATTCTCAATCTACATTCTTTCACCCTATGATGCCTTCCTACCGGTTCAATCATTGTTGGTGCCCTTGACTATTAACTCTATAACAATTCACTAGTTTCCCTGTCTCTACCGATTCTACCTTCAAATACTCAATCACTTAAATCTTCAATGATGAACTCTTAGACTGGTTATCTCTTTGTTTTCTCAAGCACACTCTCTTCTCACAACTGGCATCATCAACCTCTAATCATCAATATGCATATTTATACTTCAATTTTCTTGCCAGA
Source organism: Cryptomeria japonica (assembly GCF_030272615.1). Lineage (NCBI taxonomy): Eukaryota > Viridiplantae > Streptophyta > Pinopsida > Cupressales > Cupressaceae > Cryptomeria > Cryptomeria japonica. Next base: position 147,674,358 of record NC_081409.1, on the reverse strand, counting down.
GCAATAAGGTTCAAACAATTTGTGGTTAGGGTTTCTTTCATCTACCACGAACCGTATCAGATCACATCGGATTTCCTCTCCAAGATGATCACTCATAGCAATGACACACTACATCACCAAATCTTTCCTTCAAATACGTGTTTACTATATTTGGAAAACACAACTCTTCTTTTTGTCAATCATCATAAATGATCTAGCAATTTGCTTCTCCAGGTCAACAGGAGGATCAGATATCTTGCATCGATCAACTCACAAGTGTCGTCCTTTGATCTACTTTAAGCCGCAAACCTCTTTCATCGTCTTGTGATTTTCGCAATCAATAATTAATGCAAACTCAGTTGACAACTACCTCACCGACTCACTCTTCATTGACTACTACGCTTAGCCAGTTGGATCCTATGTGTCATTCTTCATCTGTAGCCACCTCAGCTCAGTCCACTTTGTTGGTTTTGACTCATTCACTGATTGAAAACATCCTATCAGTATCTTCCTTATGCTACCGGTCTTCTTACCCTACTGGTCATGCAATAACCGGTCAATCTTTAAACCATGCAGTCTCTTGTTCTATCGGTGGGATCACATCAACCTGGTCACCAAACTTGTCAATGCATAATAGGTATCCAAGGTGAGTCACTATGTCCATTTCTTCTTCACTTTGTCGCATACTAGTATCCTTGTTTACTGGTTGACTTTGCTCTTACCTACATACCGACAACATACATAATAACATTATGCCAACATCATGCCAGCATTCTTTAACCATCTGGCATACACCAATCTCCATCTATATCATGGTTGACATACTTACCTCCACCTGTATCTTGGTTGACATACTCACTAGTGGTCATGTGCCTTTTGTTGTCTCTTCCTTGCTTACCAGTAGATAACACTTATGTTTGTGCACTGATAACATACCTTACTTACCTGCCTACATACCGGTTGACATCAATGACAAAACAATGGCAACAATCTCCCCTTTTGGCATTGATGTCAACACACTTAGCATTTCTTCTTCAACAAATTCTTACCCCACCATTCTCCCCCTTTGACAACAATGACAAAGGGCTAGGGCATTTCTTCATCCGATTCAGTTCTGCATCTGATTAATTCTCCCCGATTAGACTATGTATTCTCCCCCTTTGTGTTCTCAACCAACTCCTTTTCCACTATCAGGACAGTCTCAATCACTGTCACACTAGTTCCTCTGCACATACTCAATTAGAACAATCTCCCACTGTGATATAGCAGGGTTACCAACAATACAACTGTTCTTTTCAACCGACAACTCAATTGTGATTTTAATTAAGTACAAATTGGGTACATTGAAAGAAACCACAAACAAGGACCAATAGCATCAACAATATATTATACTTTAGTAGTAGATAGGGAGATTGGATCTTGCGCCTTGTTGTGTCATGAAACCAACTAGTTACCTAAGAAGAATGCACCATCACTTGTGCTCTTCCGATCATCAATGCATCCTGCACAATCAACATCAGTGTAGGCTTGCAAGGTGAATTCTCCTAGCTTAGGGTACCATAATCCATAATTGAGTGTTCCTTACGGGTACCTGAAGATCCTTTTGACTGCATTCATATGTGACTATTTAGGTCCTTCTTGAGATCTTGACACAATGCACACTGACTGCACTATATCCGGTCTAGAGGCAGTAAGATACAATAAACTACCAATCATGGACCTGTATAAGGTCTGATCCACTACCAGCGACTCATCTTCCTTTCTCAACTTGCATCTGGTCACCATGGGGGTACATACCAGTTTGTTGTCCTCCATCTAACACTTCTTCAACATATCTTTGTCATACTTGGTTTGAGAGATAAATTTTCCCTTCTCATGTTGTGAGATCTGCAAACCAAGAAAGTATGTCAGCTCTCCAAGCATTGACATCTCAAACTTTGACTATATTTGATCAACAAATTTTTTGCATAGAGTGTCCTTGTTGCCTCCAAAAATTATGTCATCCACATATACAACCACAATAATAATGCAGTTTCCATCTACTTTAATGTACAGATTATTGTCTGCACTCCCTTTTTTGAAACCTTTCTCCTTTAGATACTTATCTAACCTTGAGTACCATGCTCTTGGGGCCTACTTCAAACCATACATCATTTTCTTTCTTCAACCAGCACACAAAAGTTTCATCATCATGTAGCAGAAAGCCTTCTGGTTGTTCCATATACACTTCCTCTTCTAAATTTCCATTCAGTAAAGCAAATTTTACATCCATTTGATAGACTTTGTATCCCTTGTAGGATGAAAAGGCTAGAAACATTCTAATGGCCTCAAGTCTAGCAATTGGTGTAAATGTTTCTTCAAAATCTATCCCTTCTAATTGAGAATATCCTTTTCATACTAACCTAGCCTTATGCCTAACAATTTTGCCTTCTTCATTCATCTTGTTTCGATAGACCCATTTTGTACCAATGATATTCTTATCAACCGGTCTAGAAACCAATTCCCATGTCTTGTTCTTTTCAATTTGTTGCAACTCTTCTTCCATTGCATCCATCCATTTTTAACTGTTGCTAGCCTCATTGAAGGTCTTAGGTTCCATTTTAGTCATGAGGCAAAAATTGACTTGTTCATTATTCCGGGCAAGTCATCTTCTAGTATGCACACCATCATTCTTATTGCCTATAATCTAATCTTTAGGGTGATTTTTTATGCACATACCCATTAGGGGACTTGTTGGATGCTTCTTTTGGTTCACTATCTGGCTGAACTTCATCTTCATCACCGATGTCATCACAATGGTTGGCTTGAGCATATCTCCCTTTATGCAAATCTTCATCCACTCTTACATGCACACTCTTAATGACTCTTCTTAGTCTTTTATTGTAGCACTTGTAGGTCCTACTGTGAGTTGAATTACCAAGGAAAATACCTTTATCACTCTTGGAATGAAAGCTACCCAAGCCATCCTGATCTCTTTTGATGAAGCATTTACTCCCAAAGACTTTGAAGTATTTGACCGATGGATTCTGGTCATACCATAATTTATAAGGTGTCATCTTGTTCTTTTTTTCTCAATTGAAGCCGGTTCAAGGTATATATAGTAGTATGAACTGCTTCTTTCCAATATATATCTAATATGTTTGCTTCATTTAGCATGGTCCTTACCATCTCCTTGACTGTCTTTTTTTTCCTTTCTATCACACCATTTTGTTGTGGTGTCCTTGGAGCTGAATACTATCTTCGGATTCCATGTCTCTCACAGTAGTCTTCAAACTCATTTGATGTGAACTCTTCACCCTGGTGCGATCTTAGACATTTCATCTTACATCCACTTTCCCTCTCAACCATCTTCTGGAAGATCTTGAATTTTTCATATGCTTGAGATTTGTCATGGAGGAAAGTGACCCATATCATTTTTGGAAAGTCATCAATGAACAACATTAAATATCTCTCACTGGCTAGAGCTTCTGTCCTGGTTAGACCACATAGATCAGTATGCACAAGTTCAAGTGGCCTTGAAGTATTATATTCTTTGTTCTTGAAGGTCACCTTAGTCTACTTTCCTTTTACACATTCATCACAAAAGGTGCTTACCCATTTGTTGATCTCCGGTATGTGTCTCACATAACCTTTCTTTCTTACTTTGACCAAATTATCAAATTTTATGTGTCCTAATCTTTTGTGCTACAATGAGCTCTCATCCACTTGTCCCATCATGCATTGGGACTCAAAGAATTATTTCAGATTTACACATTTCCCTCTGTTCTTTTTCCTTCTGCAAAAAGATGACTGGTACTCTCTTTTCTTATCTCGCAACCAATAGAGTCAAAAGTGAATTTGTATCTTTTATCACACATTTGACTCACACTTAGCAAGTTGTGCTTTAAAACTTCCACATAATAAACATCATGTGCTTTCAATTTTCCATCTATGTTTAGAGTACCTTTGCCTTTATCTTGATAGAGGAGTTGTCTCCAAATATTACTAAGACTCCATTCCAATCTTCAAGCTTGATAAATTTCATTTTGTCAATGGTCATGTGATTGGAACATCCACTGTCTGCAACCCATAGATTTCTTCTTTCTACATGTAGCACAATCTGCATAATCAAACTTGATTCTTCTTTGTTCTTGTCCTTCTCAACCCAAACCGATTTGTCTTCCTTCTTGTCTATTGCAATTTCATCTTTTGGTTTATCTACTGGTTTCCGATCTGGTGTTGAATTCTTTTGCTTAATTTTTCTGAGCTTGCAATTCTTTGCAATGTCTCCAAACTCTTGACAATTATAGCATTTCACATTGACATCAAAAGATGAACCTTTAAAACTATTGTAGGACACTGGTTGACTTCTCCTACATTCAAAACTCCTATGACCAAATCCATTGTTAGGATTGATGATAGTCCAAAGATACTAGGAGGGGGGGGGCTAAATTAGTATCTAACCAGTTTAAAAAATATTTAACCTTATTAAGTATTTTGCATTCCAAAATAGTGTACCGATAAACAAGAATTAATGTAGTAAATATGAATAGTAAAGACAACGTAAAAAGAATACCATAACACAAGATGTTAGGAGATACAGAGTCTACCGAGCCTGTATTAGCCAAGTATGTTAGAAGGAATCATGCATCAAGTCAAATTATAGGAGATAAGGATGATCCAGTGATGACAAGGAACAAACTGAGACAAAACACGTCTGATATCTGAATTTGAACCAAGAATAATGAAAGAGGCATTTAACAGTGAAGATTGGATAAATGCTATGACAGAAGAGGTTGATCAAATCAAGAAGAATGACACATGGACACAGGTCCCAAGACCGAAGGACAAAAATGTAATTGGTACAAAGTGGATTTTCAGAAACAAGCTAAATGAAAAAGGTGAGGTCATTTGAAATAAAGCAACACTAGTTTGCAAAGGTTATGCTCAAGAAGAAAGAACTGATTATGGTGAAACTTTTGCACCTGTGGCAAGACTAGAAGGAGTAAGAACATTGTTGGCATATGTTGCATTAAAAAATTTCAAGGTATATCAAATGGATGTCAAATCTGCATTTTTGAATGGTATATTAGAAGAAGAAGTTTTCATTGAACAACCTGAAGGATTTGTTGAAGAAGAAAATAATGATCAGGTATGTAAATTGACTAAAGCTTTATATGGCTTAAAACAAGCACCTAGAGCATGGTATGAGAGATTGCATTCATATTTGATCAAAATTGGTTTTATAAGAACAAGTGAAAACAACAATATGTACATGAAGAATGATGAGTATGGAATATTGATCTCAGTCATATTTGTTGATGATATTATCTTTTGTGGAAATGACTCTCTATGCAAAAACTTTGGAAATGAAATGAGCAAAGAATTTGAGATGTCATTAATCAGTGAGATAAAGTATTTTATAGGTTAACAGATACTGCAAATGAAAAATGAAATTTTCATTACCCAATCCAAGTACATAAAGGAAATCTTGAAGAAATTTGGAATGGAGGATTCAAAACCAGTAAGTACTCCTATGACTACCAACTGTAAACTAACAAAGAATGATGAATCTGCATTTTTTGATGAGACACTTTACCGATCTATGATTGGAAAGTTGCAATATGTTGTTCACAGCAAGCCAGATATAGCACATGCAGTAGGAATAGTTGCAAGATTCTCTGCAGATCCCAAGGAAACACACATGATGACAATCAAAAGAATTTTCAGATACTTGAAAGGCACTGAAGATTATGGCTTAGTATATCGGAAAGGAAAAGTCTTTGATTTAAAAGTTTATACTGATGCTGATCGGGCAGGCAACATTGATGATAGGAAAAGCACAAGTGGAGGAGCTTTCTTTTTAGGAGAAAGACTAGTGAGTTGGCTTAGCAAGAAACAAGGATGTGTTTCACAGTCAATAGCTGAAGCTGAATATGTTGTTGTAGCATTAAATTGTACCAATATAGCATTGATCAAACAACTATTGGAAGCCATAAATGAGCAAGTTACTGAGCCAGTAACCATATTCTATGATAACCCTAGTGCCATAAACATTTCAAAGAATCCTGTAATGCACTCTAAGACAAAGCACGTCTCTATCAAATATCATTATCTTAGAGAAGAAGTTCAAGAGAAGAAAGTGATGTTGGAGTATGTTAGCACAAAGGAGCAAATAGTAGATATCTTCACCAAGCCACTACCAAGGGACACTTTTGAGTATCTTAGAAGTTAGTTAGGGGTCCTACCCCTATCTTCCATTCACTGACCAAGTTCGATGAAAGCATCAATTTGATGATTCTATAGAATTTCTTTTAGGAGTTGATGTTGATTTACACACTTTAGGAAGTTTTCTAAAGGTGTGCAGGAAACAATAATAGGAACCGGAATTGAAGACATAATGCTCAGACCAAGACTAAGCAGATACATAACAACAAGGAATTCACTTCTCAGCAACAAAAATTATGTTTTAGTTCTTTTAATTTTTGGCATTTTTGTCTAAGGGGGAGAAGACTAATGAATGGGGGAGAAGTCTATTGACCGAAGGAGAAGACTACATTTCAGAACTGGGGAGAAGACTAATGACCGAGGGAGAGCATTTCAGCATTTTATAATTTCACCGCAATCTGAATCTTTTAAGTCAAATCAATTGGTTTTGACATCAATGCAAAGGGGGGAGATTGTTGGCATTATAACAGACAAAGTGAGATTGTTGGCATTTCAATAAGGATATTGAGAAGGTTGTTGATGACTATGGATATAACTGATTAAGGATGTTCGTTGTCTTAACATTATTATTTTGTCATTGATGTCAAGAAATTGATTTTCTAATTTAGTATGATGTTGCCATATCATAAGCAGTATGATTTGATGAGTATAAAGTTGTCAGTGAGTGACATAGAAAGAATGTGATGAATAAGGGAAGAAATAAGTTATTCAATGGGCAACTATTACCGAGTTAGACAATGATGAGATCATGATGTTTAGATTGTTTTGATATCCTACATATGCTTTTTTTTGTAAGGTTAATACTATACTATGTTACCAAGCAAAGAACCTAGTCAGTAAACCCTAAGGTTATCGCTATCGGTTAATGAAGGCAGAAATGTCTACCGAGTAAAGTTTATTATTTACCGAGTTGCAACCGAGTAATAACATAATGCATTAAATGATTAAATATGTTATTTAATGAAGGAAGCTGATGAGCTGGAGTTGATTAAATGATTGGTAATCCGTGCAAGAAGTTTGTTAAAGAATCTATGGTAATGGAAGATCGACAGGAAGATCTATAGCTTAGATTGAACCGCAATACCATAGCACAAGTTCCAAGAAATGTATGCAAGTTCCAAGGCGAGGTAGAATATTTTCGGACCGAAGGATACATTGAACCTGGTCAAGTTTGAAGATCTGATGGCTATGATTGATCATGGGAAACGTGATCAAGGAGATTAAGTGGTTGGCAAATTGTTTATAAATAAAGAACTGTTGATAAACAATCTATGCAAGCAAGTGTAAGTAGATGAATGCTACATAGTGATTACCAAGCACAGAAGCTTGAAGAACTATTTTGATAATAGAGTATAGAGCCTAGAAGAGGGACAAGATAAGTCCTATGACTAAGATTGTATTGAGAAAATAAGAATCTACTTTAGCATTTGTAGATGTGAAGTTGTAGATATATTTTATTACTGTTATTTTGTGAAGTGACAGAAAATCTCTTAACCGAGTGGACTTAGCAGTCTTATTTGTAAAACCCTCTAGCAAGGTAACATTCATATTGAGTGTTTGAAATCCTTTAACAAGGTCACCTCTAACAAGGTGAAGATCCTAACTGATTTGAGGGAAATCCCTTAACCGGGTCACATCTAGCAATGTGTTTGTAATCTTTAACAGGATTTTCTTTTGACCGAGCATACTCTAGAAGAGTATATTTCTTAGTGGGTCCGAAATCCCATAGTGGTTTTTCCCTATTTGGGTTTCCACGTTAAATTTTGTGTTATATGTTGTGTGATCTTATCTATTTATGAGTCTGCATGCTTTACAGTTTTTTTGATAAGTTTACCTAGGTTGAATCTATTGTTTTTATGGAAGATTAAGTTTGTATGATTCACCCCCCCTCTCATCTTGTTAGCTTGGCATCTGTACTAAACATATTAGTATCAGAGTTGTCATCCTATTCAATAACCGATATAGGTTTAGATGAACCAATGATATTATCAGCTATGTCATTAATCTCCTTTTGAACTTTGTTGATTTCTTTGTCAATATCCACTGTCAACAGATTTGTCTTGCAAGTATCTCTGTACAGTTCCTTAAACTCTGTAATTGTTGTGTTCAGTGCCAGTAAAAGAGTATCAATATGTTTCGTGCACTTCTTTAATGTTTCCTCAAAGAATTTCTCTTTTTCTTTTTCCATTTTCTCCTTGAATGTTTCCTCATTTATTTGATCAACGGTCAGTATATTACTAGTAATATATTTAGACAATGTGTCTAACTGACTCAAAGAATCCTTATTATCTACATTGCATTTGGGTAAAATCAACTTAAGAATAGGAATTGTGTCCTTAATTTCCTTATAGGCCAATGCATTATAGTCTGTCATTTTCTTTATTGAATCCAAAAGTACTTCAGTCACATTGGTGTGTCTAAATTTTGTCAATGAAGTACTGGATGTTTGCCCAACTATCTTTACAATCTCAATGCTTTCAATGTGAGCAACTTTACTTGTCTCAACCTCTAGTGGGTCAGTCTATGTCTGCATTTCCACTAGCAAAGGTTTTAGTTTTTCTGTGGTTACCGGTTTCACTATCTCAATGTGTCCCTATGACTCTGTCGCATTCTCTGCTTGTTTCACTGTGTTATCTACTACCGGTATCTCTATTGGTTTTTCTTTATTCTCAGCTGTCGGTATCTTAATTATTGTCTCTGCATGTTTTTCTATGCTTGCATTGGTATTGTCAGTAACCATTTCACTAACCAAGGGTTCCTCTAAAAGCTCAGTTTCCTCTACCTGTACTCCAATCTCAATGTGTTATGCCTATATTCCAACCTCAATATTATCTGTCAGTTGCTCAGTAGCAACATCTTTCTTTTCCTCTATGCTTTCCTTATCAACTACAATGTTAACCTCCTGAGTGTCTATATTCATAGTGTACAAAATTTCAGACTCAGGGTTTGTATCCTCATGTGGTGTATCCACATTTTCAGTAGTCGGTGTACTATCAGTCTATACCGATGGAGTAACTGAAGGTGGTGGTAGGTTATCAGTTACTTTAATGTTTGGTAGTCCACCTACCTTGCCTTTCCCCTTGTCTCTATCCTTTTGATAGACTTTGAAAGTTTTAGATCTTTTCAGTTCTTCTTGTTTTTCCTTCTCAATAAAGAAGATGTCCCATTTGTTAGTTGTTTCTTCTTAAATTTCATTAACCCTGCCAGCCATTAGGCTCACATGTCGGTGTTTGCTTGCAAAAACTAACCTATTAGCTTCACTGATCAATTCATTAATTTCTTCAACAGATTTAACTGGATGTATAGCTAGAAGTTTCTCAATTTTAATTTTCTTATCTAGCTCCATAATTGCTAATCTCTTAGTATCTATCTTGGATTCTTGTTTTCTTGGGAGGAGGAGAGGGTACCAGTGAGGGTTCTTATTTTCTTGGGAGGAGTAGAGGGTACTGGTGAGGGTTTTCTCTTCCTATATACTCTTTTGAATTCAATAAGAATTTCACTATCTGATGATGTGCCAACCGGTGAGAGATGAGCCTCTAGTTGTAATCCTTCTAATTCACTTTCTTTTATACCAGTGATATTCATGACATTTTCTTTTATTTCCTTAACTTGTTTGGATGCACTCCTTATGCATTTTTCTCTTCTCTTTCTTTGTTTCAATGTTTGTACATCACTTTCTATTGATTGTGCATTTCCAAAAACCTTTTCTTTCGGTTCTCTAGGGACTTATAATAGGGCTTTGGCATAAGTTTCAATGATGTTTACATATGCCTCATATCCCATTTCTATTACCCATATAGTTCTAGGAAGAACTGCCTCCATCTAGATATCATCCTTCTTGATTACAAAACATATTTCCTTCTCATATTTATCTACAATGCTTTGTGGTAATCTTTCTCTTGTTTTCATTTTTGCTTTGAATGTTTTGAAGTACTCTGTGATATTGTTATCCTTATCTGTCCCCATACTGGTGAAGATATCTAATAGTTGTTTGCCTAATGGTATATCAAAACCAAAGTCTTTCTTACCAATATTGGGAACCTCTTTTGTAAGATACAACATCAGACATACCAAGAGACTTCCAAAACAAAAAGTACCTTTCTTGTCTTCTTTAATCTTTTTCAGATTATCCATTAACTCATCCTTTAACCACTCACATGATAACTCAATGATGGATGGTTAGTACAAAACCAGTACTGAGAGGGAGGGGGGTGAATCAGTACAGGCAAAAATACATTTCCTAAAACCAGTTTGTCAGAAAACACTTTGATTTGCCAAGCAAACAGTAACACCGGTCTTAATCAGAGTACAACTGGAAAAACTCAGAATAACTGAGACAAGCATAAACCGGTTAACACTTATCCTATCAAACAATCAAGTACTTCATTTCTAGTTCACCCTAGTGCATGAATAGGTAATCTATCATCAAAAACATAATAACAGCTAGTTCAACATGTTTTCCTGTCAGACATGAGACACTGAACCAACACATGAAAACATCACACAAGACACACAGATTTTCATGTGGAAACCCAACTGGGAAAAACCACGATGGGGATGAATACCCACAAGCTCTTTTGAACTCTTTAGAAGTCCGCTCTATTAGGAGCCTTGTCCAGTTAAAGACTGATACAATAGGTTCTGTTAGGAACCGATCCTGTTAGGGATCACCTGGCTAAAGGATGGCTAGAATACTTGGTTAAGGGTTAAACCCAGTTAATGGTTACCTTGTTAGAGGATTTCAAGAACTCAATGTTTTTGAGTCACCCTGCTAAAGGATTTATAGTAAGCCGGTTAAAGCCACCCTGTTAAGGGATTTCTCAACTGTTGAAGTGGTTAGAGATCAACAGGTATTACAATGACCTGGTAATAGCACTCAATGTCAATGCAGATCCGCTTTAGCTCCTCTTCACCTTCTACACTTTCACTTTGCAGATATCACTTTTCTACTCTGGTCTGGCAAGAATCTCGTATCACTTCACTTGGATACACACACACAACTTTTGCCAACAAACTCAGAAAGAAACACAACTTTGACCTTATAGGAAATAGATAGGTCGAAAGCATAAACCCTAAACCCTAAACTTGTTAGGTTAAGCAATTAAAACTATTCAATCCTGACCATCGAGCATATTGCATTAGATGCAACAGTATTGAACCAATCTCAAGACATTCTCCATCGTTCATTTTCCACCACTTTCATGGCGGCTGATAACCCGTCACGCGTTTTCGCCGTTTACAGACTTCGCACATTCCTGAGGTAGATAGGAACAATCTTCTTCATGCAAGATGCTTCATGCGCACAAGGCTGATGTGGCATCATTATCTGTTCTTCTATATAGTGCTCACTCATCACATAAAGTCACCAATTGAGTCACACAGGCTTGAAGCACTTCAACCGGAAACCCTGAAGATGAGACTACCAACCGATAGTCATACAAAGCTTCCATGTACTAGTTCTCATATCAACATGTTGGTTCTCCTTGAACAAACATACCGCTTCACTTTGGCACATATACCGGTTCTTGGTAACATACCAGTTCTTTCTTCTTCAATATATTGACATCAATGACAACATACAATGTCATCATGTCCTCATACCGCTTCATGTCCTCATACCGGTCCACATAATGCCAAGAATCTCCCCCTTTGGCATTGATGGCAATATTCAAAGATATCTCTCTGCCAAAAATCTCCTCCTTTGGCTTCTTATATCAATTTCTGCAAATATCTTCTTCGCTTCACTTCTTCTCCCCCTTTGACAACAATGCTAAAGTGGAGGCACAAGCTTTCCCTGTTCCATTATGTTGTTCCCCCTGAGGAGTAGCATCCTTCAACACATCAGTCCAAAAAAAATGACTATGCAATACCTGATTGATGTGGAGCAAATACCTTTAGTTCACCTCCTGAAGGGGCAATACCCCTAATTCACCTCTTAAGTACATAAATGTAGCCTTTGGGAGAGGCTTGGTGAATATGTTTTCTAACTGCTCCTTACTGGAAACATGTTCCAATGCAATCTCTTTGTTCTGAACCTTTTCCCTCAAGAAATGATATTTAAGCTCAAAGTGCTTGGTTCTAGAATGTAAAACTGGATTCTTTGAAATATTGATAGCACTTGTGTTATCATAGAATATGCTTACTAGTTTAGATACAGGAACTTTGAAGCCATTTAATACATGCTTCATCCAGATTGTCTGAGTGCAATTCATGAAAGCTGCAACATACTCTGCTTCTTACTCATCCATGAGACCAGTCTACCACCAAGAAAGAATGCACCACCGGTTGTGCTCTTCCGATCATCCACATTACCTGCCCAATTAGCATCTGTGAATACTTTTAGGTTGAAATCATTGCTATATGGGTACCACAATCCATAGTCAACTGTTCCCTTTAGATACCTAAGAATCTGCTTGACTGCAACCAAGTGGGATTCTCCTGGACTTTTCTGGAACCTTGCAGTAATGCCAACTACATGTGCAATATCCGGTCTGTTGTGCACTACATAATGCAACTTACCAATCATTGATTGGTATTCCTTCTCATTAACCAATACTGAGTCGTCCTCTTTAGATAGTTTACAACCGGTCACCATCGGTGTACCAACTGGTTTACTATCTTCCATGCCAAAGGTCTTCAACACCTCTTTGACATACTTGGACTGAGTGACAAAGATTCCATCTTTCATCTACTGAATCTGTAGTCCAATGAAGAATTTAATCTCCCTTGAGTGACATCTCAAACTCCTTCTTCATCTCATCTGCAAACTCATGACTCATCTTGTCATCTCCACCAAAGATAATGTCATCAATAAATACCTCACAGATCAGAATTTGATCTCCTTCAGTTTTCAAGTAGATATTGCCATCTTCACTTGTTCTCTCAAATCCAATTTTTCACAAAATGGGAGTGCAGACGTTCATACCATGCTCTAGGCGCCTGCTTTAGACCATATAAGGCTTTATGTAGCCTACACACCATGTCACTGTCTTCAGATAGGGTAAACCCATCTGGTTGATCTATATACACCTCCTCTTCAAGTACACCATTTACGAATGATGATTTTACATCCATTTGATATACTTTGAATCCTTTAAAAGATGCATATGCAAGAAGCATACAAACTCCTTCCAATCTGGCTATAGGAGAAAAAGTTTCTACATAGTCTTCTCCTTCTTCTTGGGCATATCCCTTACACACCAGTCTGGCTTTGTTTCTAATCACTGTGCCATCCTCATTTAGCTTATTTCTGAAAACCCATTTGGTACCAAAGACCATGTACCATTTTTCTCTATCTAGTCAAGTTCCTCTTCCATTGCCTTGATCCAGTCTTCATCTTTACGTGCCTCTTTGAATGACTTAGGCTCAAATTCAGAGATCAAAAATGAGTTTTCTCTGACGTTTCTTCTTGTAAGGATTCTAGCATCCTTATCTCCTATGATCTGCTTAGGATCATGATTCAGCTTGACATACTAAGGAATGGTCTTAACGGATTCCTCTTGCTTTTCTTCTTCATCCTCTTCTCCATCAGTATCAGCATCTGCATCTACCAGTGTAGGAACACTATTACTGGTACTTGGTTGACTGGCAACCGGTTCCCAGAAAGTTACAACTGGTTCATTTACCACTTTCTCACTATCGATTTCCTCAGTTTTCTTAGAGGTTTCATCAATTCTCACATTGATGCTTTCCATAATTCTCTGAGTCCTATTATTGAAACACTTGAGAGCTTTTCTGTTGGTAGAATACCCTAGGAATATTCCCTCATCACATTTTGCATCAAATTTGCTCTGGTGTTCGCTCCTCTTGATGTAACATTTGCTACCAAACATTCTAAAGTAACTAACCACAGGTGTCTTACCAGTCCAATATTCATAAGGAGTTTTATTCTTACCTTTCTTGATGAGTACCCAATTCATTGTGTAGACTGTTGTGCTCACTGCTTCTCTCCAAAAGGTGTGAGCAACCATTCCTTGAATCAGCATTGTTCTTGCTGCTTCAACCACTGTCCGGTTATTCCTGTCTGCTAGGCCATTCTATTGTGGAGTCTGGGGGGCAGACAGTTGCCTCTTGATGCCATGTTCTTCATAGTATTTGTTGAATTCACCGGAAGTGAATTCCCCTCCTTGATCAGTTCTAAGGCACTTGATCCTTTTACCGCTTTCCTTCTCCACTAATGCTCTGAAGGCTTTGAACTTTCCAAAAGCTTTGGACTTATCTTTCAAGAATGTGACCCACATCATTCTTGAGCAGTCATTAGTGAGAATCATGAAGTACCTATCACCCTGCACACTCCTAATTCTCATAGGACCACACAAATCAGTATGCACAAGAGCAAGTAAATTATCAACAGTGAAAGGTTTACCTTTGAAGGTTGAGGAAGACATTTTCCCTAGTTGACATTCTCTGCATAGGGCATTTTCTGGTTTGCTCAACACTGGCAACCCTCTAACTGCCTTGATCTTACTAGCCTTTACAATGTTATTGTTGGTGTAAATAAATATTCATTATGGATATTATTACACTTACTTAAGTTAACTTAGGATAATGCATTTCATAGTAGTTTGGATATGAGACACTTGGGTGTTTGTGTCACATTGGGATAGTGTGTGTAGGAGAAATTCCACCTTTTATGGTGTTGATCTTGTTATTACACTATCATATCCACTTATTGTGGAGTGATAATTCCACCTTCGGTGGGTGATCCACCTCATGTGGAATATTATATTATTTCTCCTACCTACCCTTGTTTCTCATTGAGCCACTTGTCATATTTGTGTGCTCATACATCCATATGGCCTTGCCTATATAAGCAGGCCTCTATTCATTGTATTGGTTAATCCAATTGATCATTTTTATATTGATGAGAATATAGTTTGTTCTTGTCATTCTATTGTCTCTTTTATGCTTTTCATTGTGCCCTTGATCTTGGCAAAATCCAACATGGTATCAGAGCTATTGGGGCTTCGTTGATCAGTTTTTGGAGACATCGTGGAAGGCTTCTATTTTTGGATTTGGGGATCTTCATTTTTTGGAGGCATCATACAGCGATTTGGACATCACTGTTGAATCTGGGAGGCCATTTCCATAAATTTCGACTATAAAGTCGACCTATTTTGGTGAGGAAAATTTTTTTCCCCAATTTTGCTACATAGTACGGATTTTCGGATTTATTATTTATTTTTCAAAAAAAAAAAAAATTCTTCTTTTTCTGGAAAATGTTTTTCAAACATTAGAAAAATCAAAAAAAATTTCAAAAAATCCGAAAGCAAAAAAAAAAAATAATTTTCAAAAAAAAAAGGGAAAATTATTGAGGGGTCCGCAGACCCCCGTACCTGGCCGTACCCTCGCTGCAGGTTGTGCAGGTTCCGCAGGTTGACGGTACCCGTAGAATCGGACAACGTACCTGCTGTGCGTAGGTGTTACAGGGCATCGTACCCCGCGCCGCCACCGTGATCCCTGCGCATCATCCTCCGCCGCGTCCTCTCCCGCCCGAGCAGCGCCGTCCGTCTCCTGCTCGAGCACCGCTGTCTCCCGCTCGAGGCACGTCCACGCAGCACCCGAGCAGCTCCTCAACCGCCGGCCTCAGACCTCCGGCGAAGCCACTCCCGCCGGCAGATTACCCTCCGGCACGGCCAGGTCAACTTGACCCAGCCACGTGGCTCGCAAACAGGTATCTGTACACCGCCATGTGTGCATTCCGTACTGCACAATCACACAGCCGCGTAAGCATCCGTACAGTGCCACGTCATATGTACAGACTGCATAGTCAGACACACAGTCAGCAGTCCGTACAGTACGGATGCCCAGTCAGCAGGGAGGCGACGTTTTCATGACGGTCATATGGCCGTCAAATTTAACACAGTGTTTTGCTGACGTCGGTGCCACATCAGCATTTTTTTGAAAATTTTTAACCCCTCTCCATTGGGCTTTTCAGTTTTGCAGTCCAACTTTGGAAGGCCATATCTTGCTCATTTTTGCTCCTTTTTTAGTGCAATTTTTTTTGAAATGGGCTAAAATTTCATGATCTTCACAGTGGTGTGGTTATTTTCTGATTTTGATGCACAAGTTTTTTGAAATTTTTGGATTCTCTCAGCTGTACCTGTCCAATCCTCAATTCTGCAACTTCAAAGGCCTCGTTTGAGCTCATACGACCTCCTTTTCAGGTGCCGTTTTTTTTTAAAGTGCTTATTTTTTCATCTACTTTCAGAATCTATGATCAGATTTTAGAGATTTTGAGTGAAAATTATACTTTCAGATATTGGTCTTATTTGGCCTATTAGGTACTTGTAAATTGCTTGGATCTTAGTTAGATCTCTTGCATTATCAGTTTGAGTCTCTTTTGGCCTTCTTGAGGCAGTTGTAAAATTGTAAAATCAGAAGTCCACTTTGCCATTTTTTGCAAGTGGCCCATTGTATACGCACTACTTATAAAGTGCCAAAATCATCACATTTGGGGGGGTTCTTTGATTGAGTGAATTTGGGGGGGTGTCTTGTGTGATTGTGCCTCTCTTTGTGCTCTTTCCATTCTTTTTGCAATGAGTCCTAATAAGTTTCCACCATTAACTCCACATAATTATGTATCATGGAAAATTAAAGTATGGAGTAAACTAATGGAAAAGGGTCTCACACACTACATCGATGGAACAATAACAGCACCACCTGATCCTAAGGCTGATCCAAATGCTCAATTAGAATGGCTCACAAAGAATTGCATGGCTCTTGGAACCTTACGCAAGTATGTATCAGATGACCTCATTTTCCACATTGAGAAGTGTAAAACAATTAAAGAGGCTTGGGATATGTTTCAGAAATTGTATGGACAAGTTGATGAAATCAGAGGCTATCAGATTGATAATGAGCTCACCAACTTAGATCCCAAGAATTTTGATACAATCCAAGATTATGTAACCAAAGCAAATGAGCTAAGAGCAAAGCTAAAGGATTGTGGAATTGACAAAAAGGATGCTCAATTGATATTCAACTTGTTGGACAAGCTTGCACCAGAATATGCAGCATTTGTATCTAGCTTCCAAACTCATCGTTTGATAGTGGGGAGTTCTTGTGTTATGCCTTCTTTTGATGCTTTCACAGAAATGTTGATATTGGAACAATCTAAGTTGTTGAACATGGGGTTTCTCAAGTCTTCAAAGTCCAAGGCTTTGGTAGCAAATCAAGGAAATCAAGGAAGTCAAGGCAAAAATTCCAACAAGAAGAAGAAGCAATCTAAGTCTCAACCACACCAGGAAAAGGGACAATCATCCTCTCCACCACAAGGCAATCTTCAATCCTCTTCCAAGAAGGGGACACCACCTAAGAAGGATAAACCAACTTGTGCATATTGCAAAAAGTATGGTCATGATGAGCATCGATGCCACACAAAGCAAGTTGATGAGTTAACCAATCTTCTCAAGAAAAACAACATCAACTTGCCATCCGCCTACACAAAGAAGGATTCATCTTCTTCTTCTTCCTCACAGTCTAAGGGAAAAGGGCAAGCATTTGTGGCTACAACAGGTTCTTCACAGCAATGGATACTTGACTCGGGTGCCTCATATCACATGGGTTCTACAAAGGAGCAGTTTTCTTCATTAGAGCCATCTAAGG
Source organism: Cryptomeria japonica (assembly GCF_030272615.1). Classification (NCBI taxonomy): domain Eukaryota; kingdom Viridiplantae; phylum Streptophyta; class Pinopsida; order Cupressales; family Cupressaceae; genus Cryptomeria; species Cryptomeria japonica. The sequence goes on along the minus strand of NC_081409.1, from coordinate 147,656,565 downwards.
TACCTCACATTTACATAGGTGATGATACACAAGTAGAGGTTGAAGGGAAAGGTTCAGTTGACATGGATGATGGAACATTTGAGAATGTTCTCTATGTTCCTAACTTGTCTACCAACCTTCTCTCCATCTACCAAATCACTCACTATGGGAATGGGAAAAAGGTTGAGTTTACACCAGATTCAGTTGTGGTAAAGGAACTTGATGATGATGCCTTGGTAGCAGTGGGACAAGTCAATGACAACTCAAGGCTTTATTCATTTTCCCACTTTGTGCCAAGTTCACCTTCTAGGGCCTTGCTTACTCATTCAAATTCAGAAAGTAAGCTATGGCATGAGCGGTTTGGTCACCTCAACTACCGCTATCTTCAGCAGCTCAGCACTAAAGACATGGTCACAGGTCTTCCTCGAATCAGCTTCTCAGAGGGTGTATGTTCAGGATGTTCCATGGGCAAGCATCCCGAAGAGAAATTTGATAAAGAGAAAACTTGGAGAGCTTTGGAAGTTCTTCAACTTGTTCATAGTGATGTAGCAGGTCCATTTCTAGCACCTTCATTTAGTAAGGCCCGCTATGTTCTTATCTTCATTGATGACTACTCCCGCTTCACTTGGGTCTACTTTCTCATTCATAAGAGTGAAGTATTTGATAGATTTCAGGACTTCAAGACTCGTGTGGAGAAGCAATCAGGGAAAGTGGTCAAGATTCTTCGTACAGATAATGGCAGGGAATATGTGAACAAGAGACTTGAGGATTTTTGTACATTTGAGGGGATTGATCTTCAGCATTCTGTTGCATACACTCCACAGCAGAACGGGGTTGCAGAACGCAAGAATTGAACTCTCAAAGAAATGGCTAGCTGTATGATTCATGCACGTTCTCTTGATCCCGCCTTTTGGGCAGAGGCTATTAGTTGTGCCACACACATCCAGAATCGGGTTCCTCACAAAGCTTTACAAGGTATTACTCCTTTTGAAGCTTGGGCTGGTAGGAAACCGATTGTGAGACATTTTAGAGTCTTTGGGTGTCCAGCATGGGCTCGCATACCTCCACAAAAACATAAGGCATTGGAACCACAGAGTCGGCCTTGCATATTTGTTGGATATCCTGAGGGTGTTAAGGCATACAGATTGATGGATCCAGAGACACATGAGGTATTCATTGAGAGGAGTGTTCACTTTGAGGAAAGCTCTCCTAGCTTAGCCTCTCTACCTCCTCCACCTTCCTCCATAGTGGATAGTGATGTTAGTGATTCAGATGATGAGACTCCCTCAACTCCGACTCGCAGGGTCACACCTCCGCAGGGTCCACTTGCAGTTGAGGTGCCTCATTCTCCACCTCCACCTAGACCTCGTTGGGCTCGACAGACACTTGAGTCCATGGGTTCTCTTGTTGGGGATCCTTCGGATACACGGAGAACTCGATCACAACATCAGGATCTTCCACATGCATTTATTGCTACCGCTTCCGATCCACAGACATTTAGGGAAGCATCAGGGGTTCCTGAGTGGGACCAAGCTATGGAGGAAGAGTATAGTTCCTTGATGAGGAACAACACATGGGATCTCGTCCATCTCCCTAAGGGGAGAAAGATGGTTCGATGTAAGTGGATCTATCGGACCAAGTTCACAGCGGATGGTAGTGTGGATAAGTTTAAGGCTCGGCTTGTTGCAAAAGGTTTCTCGTAGGTTGCAGGTGTTGACTATACTGAGACCTTTGCACCCGTAGCTAAGATGAACTCCATTCGTTTGACACTTGCTATTGCTGCAGCTCATGGTTGGGCTGTACATCAGATGGATGTGAAGAGTGCCTTTCTTCATGGTGATCTTGATGAGGAGATTTATATGGAGCAGCCACAGGGTTTCATCCAGGATACTTCCTTGGTTTACAGACTAAGGAAATCTCTTTATGGCCTTAAGCAGGCCCCCAGGGCTTGGTATGCCAAGATGGATTCCTTTCTTCTCTCCGCAGGTTTCACTAGGTGTCATTCCGATCCGAATGTCTACATTTTGTGACAGGATGACTCTCACTTGATACTTGTGCTCTATGTTGATGACTTGATCATTACAGGGAGTACTTCATCCATCATTAGCAGGGTCAAATCCGCTTTGCATGACAGATTTTCTATGACTGACTTGGGTCTTTTGCACTACTTTCTCGGGATAGAGATTTCACAGTCACCTTCCGGGATTACTCTATCGCAGCCCAAGTATGCTCTTGATCTACTTGCACGCTTTCATATGGCTGATTGTAAGCCTGCCCCGACTCCCTTTCTTTCAGGAGTCAAGCTTGAGACTCAGTGTTCTTCTCCACTAGTTGATGCCACTTTGTATCGTCAGCTTGTGGGTAGTCTCATCTACTTGACTCATACACGCCCTGATATTTCATTTGCAGTCGGCATGGTTTCCTGCTTTATGCAGGAACCACATGAGCTTCATTGGAAAGCTGCCAAACGCATTCTACATTACATCCAGGGTACACATCACTATGGGATTCACTATGCAGCAGGCACAGGACTTCGCTTGGTTGGTTACACAGACTCCGATTGGGCTGGCGATCTCGTTGATCATAAGTCTACTTCTGGTTACAGTTTTCACCTTGGTTCGGGCCCCATTTGTTGGCAGAGCAAGAAGCAACATGCTATTGCTCTCTCTTCGACTGAGGTTGAGTATCGAGGCGCTGTTAACGCAGCGACTGAGACCATTAGGCTCTAGCAGATTCTCACAGAGTTTGGATTCACTACTCCACGGTCGACAGTCCTACATTGTGACAATCAGAGTGCCATTGCCATCTCGAAGAACCCGGTCCAACACCAGCGGACCAAACACATCGAGATTCATATGCACTATATGCGAGAGCTCATCCAAGAGCAAGTCATTGATTTGCAGTATTGTCCTACAACAGAGCAGGTTGCTGACATATTCACCAAACCTTTCATCGAGAGTAAGTTCCAGTAGTTGCGAGCTCTCTTGGGGGTGCGGGATGTGTCATTAGGGGGGGTCAGCTGACTTCTCCTTCCTCTCTTATGGTGGGGGGACTTTTTTCTCCTTGAGGTTTTGTCCTTCTTCCTTGAGATTCTTTTGTACATTCATCTCTCTTTTGGGGGGGAGTTTTTTCCCACTGGGTTTTCTCCCTTTCTCCATTTATGAGAGATTGCATTGCATTGTTTTGCTTGCATTTGCATGTTGTACATGGATACCTATCATGGCCTTATAGCTGGGACCCATCTTGCATTGTTGACTTGAGTCTTCATTCCCCTAAGTTGCACTTAAGGGGGGGTGTTGGTGTAAATAAATATTCATTATGGATATTATTACACTTACTTAAGTTAACTTAGGATAATGCATTTCATAGTAGTTTGGATATGAGACACTTGGGTGTTTGTGTCACATTGGGATAGTGTGTGTAGGAGAAATTCCACCTTTTATGGTGTTGATCTTGTTATTACACTATCATATCCACTTATTATGGAGTGATAATTCCACCTTCGATGGGTGATCCACCTCATGTGGAATATTATATTATTTCTCCTACCTACCCACACCTATTTCCTACCTACCCTTGTTTCTCATTGAGCCACTTGTCATATTTGTGTGCTCATACATCCATATGGCCTTGCCTATATAAGCAGGCCTCTATTCATTGTATTGGTTAATCCAGTTGATCATTTTTATATTGATGAGAATACAGTTTGTTCTTGTCATTCTATTGTCTCTTTTATGCTTTTCATTGTGCCCTTGATCTTGGCAAAATCCAACAGTTATCAAAGTTTACATGGTAGAGTCTCCTATGCCATATCTAGCTGTCATCAAGCTTGGCCATAAGACATGTACTGATATTTGCATTCAGCTGAAATAAGTTACCTTTGGTCTATATGCCTGTGGCCACCAATTCACCATTCTTTCCTTTGATTCTGCACACTCTATTCTTGAATTCCAGAGTGAGACCACTATCATTCAGTTGGGCAACACTTAGAAGGTTGTGTCTGAGACTATCAACCCAATACACATTGTCAGCATTTCTCTTTCCATTCAAAGAGATGGACCCTCTACCTTTGACCATGCATGGTGCATCATTACCAAAGCGAACCACACCACCATCATATTCTTCCAAGGATAGAAACTTGCTCTGGTCACCAGTCATATGGTGAGAACAGCCACTATCAATAATCCACTCATTGGAATTATTAAAGTAGGAGACAAGAGCCTTCTTGTCTGACACATCTTCCTTGACAGCAACAAACACAATCTCTTCATTTTTTTCATCTTCTGATTCCTCATCTGTGACACCTTCATCAACTGCCACAAAACATTTTCTCTGGTTTCCTCCTTTGAATTTCTTGAACCTTTCCGGTTTATCCTTGTTGTCACCATCAGGACAGTTTACAACAATATATCCTATCCAATTGCAAGAGAAACATTTCAAAGGGACCTTACCTCTATATTTACTGGTTCCTTTAGGAAATTTTTAGGCAAGGAGAGCTTCAAATTCCATCAGAAACTCCTCATCATCCATTACTTTGCTCTATCTTGTTTCATCACTGGTGCTTGCTTCTTTTCCTTTTATGGATGATACAGTAGAAGCTTTAAAACTTGATTCAGTCTTTTGAACACTGCCATCAAAACTATTCAGCTCATAGGCTGTCAGCTTTGCAATGATGGAGTCTAGGGATACCTTAGTCTTGTCTATCAATCTCAGCTTCTGAATAGAAGAAACCCTTATTGCATAAACTGGTAATAAGGATCTCAGAACTTTGCTTACTACAGTGGAATCTTCTATTTTACCACCTGCACTCTTGATATCTCCGACAACAGTTTTGATTCTTATTCCATACTGTTGAATGGTTTCACCTTCAATCATTCACATGTCTTCAAACTTCCCTCTAAGGCTTTTTCTTCCTTATCTTGTTTTACATGCTCATCACCACCATAGATATTTTCTAGAGTATCCCATACTTCTTTGGGATTTACTTTATCTTGGACATCGATAAACTCAATGTCAAATAAACTACTAATTAGGGCTTCCATGACTTGCCCATTCTCCTGCATCTCTCTCTTTTGGTTATCAATGAGAGTACCGGTAGGGGCAACATAAGCATTCTCAACATAGCTCCAGTGTTGAGCACCCATGCTTTTGATGAATATCTTCATTCTGTCTTTCCATATACTAAAATTATCTCTATTGAACTTAGGACCTTCCCTCTTCATCATTGGACTGAGATCTTTTCCTCAAGCAGTTAAGCTTATAACACAGAGGACCTGGAGGATGCTCTGATACCAATTGATAACTCAATGATGGACGGTTAGTACCAAACTAGTATTGAGAGGGGGGGTGAATCAGTACATGCAAAAATACATTTCCTAAAACTGGTTTGTCAGAAAACACTTTGCTTTGCCAAGCAAACTATAACACCAGTCTTAATCAAAGTACAACCAACAAAACTCAGAATAACTGAGACAAGCATAAACCGGTTGACACTTATCCTGTCAAACAATCAAGTACTTCATTTCTAGTTCACCCTAGTGCGTGAACATGTAATCTATCGTCAAAAACATAATAACAACTAGTTCAACATGTTTTCCTGTCAAACATGAGACACTAAACCATCACATGAAAACATCACACAAGACACATAGATTTTCACGTGGAAACCCAACTAGAAAAAACCATGGTGGGGATGAATACCCACAAGCTATTTTGAACTCTTTAGAAGTCCGCTCTATTAGGATCCTTGTCCAATTAAAGACTGATACAATAGGTTTTGTTAGGAACCAATCCTGTTAGGGATCACCTAGCTAAGGGATGGCTAGAATACCCGATTAAGGGTTAAACCTGGTTAAAGGTTACCTTGTTAGAGGATTTCAAGAACTCAATGGTTTTGAGTCACCCTGTTAAAAGATTTACAGTAGGCCAGTTAAAGCTACCCTATTAAGAGAATTCTCAATTGTTGAAGTTGTTATAACTGATTAAAATTGGGTTTTTCTTTTCCCATGATTGGCTATGGTATGTTGAATTTTTTGAATAGGGTGTAATTCCAAATGCTTCAGCTTTGTTCTAGCCTTTAAGGGTTTAAGGGTTTTTGATTTTAGATCCTATCATATTTGTTTTAAACCCTCTGGTTTCTAATCTTCCGTTACTTTATTCACTTAAGTAATGGGTCGTGGGGTCGTAGGATGTGTCCCCCCTTGTTTTTTGCCTAGGCGGTTATGTTGATTAATCAAAAATTTTATGCCTTGTATGTTTTTCTTCTAAAGTTGTCGGGCCTAGTAACTAGTGTGCATCTCATGGATGGATCCACGGCTCGCATTATTTCGCTAGGCGAAGTTGCGCATAGTTTATACCCCGCAAAATAGAAAAAACCACATGGCATGCCACATTGATGATCCAACGAGTAAAATGGTGGCACGTGGTGTAAGTCACAGCAGTCAGCGGGTCAAGGTTAAAGGCTAAAAGGCAGGCCCCAGAGGTGAGTCATGTCGCAGGTAGATATGACCTAGCGGGTATAGCTGTTAATAACACCTAGAGCCCCGTGTTTTTCTTTTGGCAAATGACAGAGCGACAGATCAGCGCCGAAAGTGATAGGGTGCCAGGTGTTCACGATGCGTCAGTGGGTCCACCCCTCTTGAGAGCCTTTTCAGAGGATTAAACGCTGATCAGCTTGAGAGATGATCCAACGGTCCATGCTATTTTGCGAAGGCAAGGTGCTCACTCTTTATGCCTGTGAAATAGCGAGAGTGAACGAGAACCATCCACGTGTCATGATGATGACCTGGAGGATGCAGTTGTTGAGACAAAAGTGGGGCCCCGTGGTTTTCTTTTGGCAAATGACAGAGCGACAGATCAGCACCGAAAGTGACAGGGCGCCAGGTGTTCACGATGCGTCAGTGGGCCCACCCCTCCTGAGAGCCTTTTCAGAGGATTAAACATCGATCAGCTTGACAGATGATCCAATGGTCCATGCTATTTTGCGAAGGTAAGGTGCTCACTCTTTATGCCCGCGAAATAGCGAGAGTGAATGAGAACCATCCATGTGTCATGATGATGACCTGGAGGATGCAGTTGTTGAGACGAAAGTGGGGTCCCGTGGTTTTCTTGTGGCAAATGACAAAGCGATAGATCAGCGCCGAAAGTGATAGGGTGCCAGGTGTTCACAATGTGTCAGCGGGCCCACCCCTCCTGAGAGCCTTTTCAGAGGATTAAACGCCGATCAGCTTGAGAGATGATCCAATAGTCCACGCTATTTCGCGAAGGTAAGGTGCTCACTCTTTATGCCCTCGAAATAGCGAGAGTGAACAAGAACCATCCACGTGTCATGATGATGACCTGGAGGATGCAGTTGTTGAGACGAAAGTGGGGCCCCGTGGTTTTCTTTTGGCAAATGACAGAGTGACAGATCAGCACCGAAAGTGACAGGGCACCAGGTGTTCACAATGCATCAGCAGGCCCACCCCTCCTGAGAGCCTTTTCAGAGGATTAAATGCCAATCAGCTTGAGAGATGATCCAATGGTCCACGCTATTTCGTGTATGTAAGGTGCTCACTCTTTATGCCCACAAAATAGCGAGAGTGAATGAGAATCGTCCACGTGTCATGATGACACGTGGTAGAAAGTGTGGGCCCGCCAAGGTGGAACCATCAGTATAAAAGAAAGACACACGACCAGTATCAAGTGGAATGTGAAGGGGATTTCAAGGCCAATGATTAGCCACCACGTGGTATTATGTAGCCAATAGAAAAGTGGGACCCAGAGAAAAGCCAAAGCCGTCAGTTAATCTAACGCTCGATCAAGTTTCTTTTGATCGAACGGTTGGCGTTATTTCACAGGACTAAGCTGCCCGATAGTTATGCTTCGCGAAGTTGCGAAAGAGAAAAATGGAACACTTGTAGGGATGTTGTGACTCGTTGGAGCAAAAAATATGAATTCTCGTATGAATTCAATTTCAAAGGGACGGCCGAAGCATGCGGAATCAATGTTATAGTTAAGGCCCTGAGTACAAATATTTGATTTCCTAACAACCAAGCGAAGATATCTTTTAAAAGATTTTGAAGAAGAGAAGACATAGGGTTATTTTCCTCAGATACAGAGCAAGTCGGTTCAATTGCAGAGCTAATTCCTTCAAGCAAAGAATAGGTTCTCTCATATTTTTGTAGCAATTCTTGTGTAGTGTTCTAAATAAGATAATTCATTCGTTGCAGGATTGTTTAAGAGTGACATTTATTATCTTACATTTACAAAATGGCTCCTAAAAGGGAATTCTTTGGCAAGGTTAACTATTTAGAAAGAAGTGTATGTGATGATTTTTTAGAACAGTTGACATTGTCAACCAATCAGGCATCAAAGGCTAAAGAGTTAGTGCCCAGGGCTCCCTGCCTAAAGATAGGAGAAGGATTATATGATAGAGGTAATTGGTTGAGAGATCCACAGGTTGGACTATCCGGGTTGGGGTTGTTTAAAGTTGGATTCGGAATGAGAAATTCTCCTGCCCCTCAAAACAGTATCTGAGAATTAGATGTTGGGAAATTAGTAGTCCCAGGGGTATTCATGGATACAAACCTGCTAACCCAAATGGCGTTAAATTATGATCCAGTCACAAGATGCATCCGGGATGTAAATGGGAAAACCTTTGTTGAAATTAATGCTGAAGTGTTTAGGACGACATTTGGGCTTAATGAGTTCACAAACTTCCTAGAACCTATAAATTTCACATCATTAGCCCAAATTTATGGTGCACAGAGGAGTCATCTCAGGAATGGGCCTCTCAAGGAACTTTTTGTGAAAATAGGAGGGTTAACAGTTGTAGGACCCAACACACAAGAGCCCTTCTCATTAAGTATGTTTACCCTGAGGGCTAAAGGAATATATTGGGCACTTTGTCAAGTTCTAGGAGAAGATGCTGAAGCAAATATGCCGAATCATTACTTGCTAATGATTGCCCAGATTTTGAATCCTTCTCTTGCTATCACATTTGATTATGCCTCTTTCATTGCCAATGCTATCCATGGAGGGTTGATAGGAATAAAGAATGGAAAGGTGGACAGACCTTTCAGATGGTATTCACTCCTAATGCACCTTTTTCTCTTCAAAGGTGGTGATTATTTTGCCAGTGGACTAGACCTGGTTAAGGAGAAGGAAGGAGAAAAAATGCTAGTACAATTATGGAGTACTGCGTTGTCATGGGACAGAGAGGATGCTCGTTTTTTGAAGTTTGATAAATATTTTGCATCCAAAATAAGGACTCTCCTCTGCTCTGATAACCCAAGAGTCCCCAAGGTTCTTCTGGAATTCATAAGGCCAAAAGAATTCACAGAGAATATAAAAATTGTTCATAACTGGGGTGACATTTATTTATATCCAATCTCCACAGTTTTCAAAGTTTTTGGTTTCAGGGGCACTCCATTTTTGTTACCTTACCAGGTCCCTCTCAAAGTAGGAATAACGAAGATCCTTAGGCAAATTGGTGGCCTACAAGAAGCAGAGTTGACAGGCAGAGGTAAAGGGACTATTTTCCCTACAGCTACCATAGCCCACCAATTTGTAATAACAAAGGGAGGCTAGAACTGCTTTGTGGATTTCCTCAAACCTTATCATTTGTCCACTGCAGTGTCCAGGTGTGCTGATCCAGAGGACTTCTTCAATGGTGTGTTTAGGAAGAAGGTAGCATGCAGAGGTAGGCCTCATCAATTCTAGTTTTCTGAGGACCTCATCAGAAATGAGTTTGATCTAGATGAGCAAGAGCTAAGGAAAGAAAAGTGGGTGGCTTATAAGAAAGCCTTGGATTTTGTGCATCAGTTTGATGCTAGCTATGACCCATTATCTAGCTTCTTCCCACTAGAAGAGAAAATAAAGTTTTTGATTGTTTGCTTTGAGGATGTGATGCAAACACTGAAGGAGAAGAGGGAAGCTGTGATTAAGAGCAACCCTGAAAAAGCCAGAATGATCCTAAGCAGGTCAGCTTCCAGCAAAGCAATTTCTCCTAGTGATTACACACTGCATAAGAAATCAGGTTACAGTGTGCTGGTGCCTACAATAGGGGAGCCCTCTACATCCAAAGGAAAGAGGAAGATACAAGATGTCATTGACATCCAAGACAGCCCAAAGAAGCAAAGAGTGGGGAAGGAAGTGCAATCAAATACACCTTTGTATTCCCCATCCCAATCCCCTATCCATATAGGAGATGAACAAGCAGCAGCTGAACACCTCTTGCATTTGGGTAGTTTAGGGGAAATTGCATACACCTATGATGAAGTGGAGGAAGGGATGCCAAAAGAACCCATTGATGCTGAAATGGATATCACCTCCACTGAACTTAAAGGCCAGGAGTGGGATCCTGAAATAAAAAAGGCAAGTAGTGCCTTTCTAGCTGATGACAATTTTGTCACATCGGAAGCATTTATGCAATTCATTTGGAAACAACATATAGATAGATATAATGCTAGATGTGAGACAAGAAAGGTTGAGCAGCCCAATAAAGATCCAACCTCAGTGGAAGAAGAAATAAAACAAGAGATGATGGAAGAATTCAAAACCATCACCCCTGAGCAGGGAAGAGATATGGTAGCACAAGCTGGAGTGCTTATCTTACCAGAGTGGGATATTGCAGATGCCCTGGTAATAGATGCAGTAAGAAAAGAGACTAAACCCATGGAAGGGGTTACTTTCAATAAGGATAATGCTGCATTAGTCATGTGGTCTCTCAAGAGAAATGAGAGCAAGAAAGGCAAAGACACCCCAGGGTCAAGTTACCTTGGCGGAATGATGGTAAAGAGAGTGTAGAGTACAGGGGTAGTAGAGGCTGCTAGCACTGTGTTAGAAACTGCAAAATTCAGTGTTGCAGTGGTAGAGAAGGAAGCCAAAGAAAAATGGGCCCTCCAAATTAAGTTGGAAACAATTTTAAAGGCCTATAACAGTGCCAAGGAGGAGGTAAGAGGTAAATATAGCATCATTGCTAATTTGCAGAGCCAATTGATGGGACAATACCAACAAGGTGAGTCTTCAACACTAATGATTTCCTCTTCTCCTGCAAGACCTCCACCAACTAGCCCTATCATTGAACTTCCACCATCTCCAGCACCCTCTAGCTCTCAAATGGTTGAGATCACTCCCCAAGAACTAGAAAACCTGAAACAGGCTCAGGCCTTGTATGCAGGGAAATATGAGGAGAAAGTAAGGGCCACAATCTCCAGTTTTGCAGATACAATGAATGCCTCATTGCTCTACAATAATGTGGGAAAAATTATGGAAATATGGAATGAGCTGAGGAGAGATAAGGCCATTTTGACACCCATTTTTGACAGATGGAGGCCTAGGGAGCAAGATTTAGAGTTCATGTGTGTATCCTGTGATGAAGCAAGAGCCAATCCCATTATTAAATCCACTTCTGACATCGCTAAAGTCTTAATGCAATTGGCAGCAGAGGTGGATAATGTGGATAGGAAGGTTAATTTGTGCAAGAAGGAGTACACTGATCAAGTTTTTGAGTTGCTCCTAGGAATTTTTGCTAATCAGGATCAGTTAAAAGACAAGCAGATATGGCTTAAGGAGATAGAAGCCAAATTATCAGCAAGAGTTAAAGGAATCATTGATCTTGATGATACTTCTTTCTTTGTTGTGACAATACAAGAGATAGAAAAAATTAAGTCACATTATGGTTTTCTTAATTCAGAAGTCAACAAACTAAGGAATTCTTGGAAAAGGTTGACTAAAATTAAAGATGATGTGATTAATTTTTCATGGCCGACAGAAGAGATATATAGTGAGTGGGCAACTAAATATGCCACCCAGGATCCAGAACAGTTGGAGAGCACCCCTGAAAAGACAGAAGAGGTTGCAACCGAACAACATGTTGAAGTAATTGCAGAGGCTGAAAAGAGTTTGTAACTGCTTTTGCGAAAAGCTTGTAACCTCTTTATTTTGAAAGAAATGATTGTAACAAACTCTCCTCGAGAAGTCCAAAGCTTTGTGCATCCATGTTGTTATAAATGGATACCAGGACTAGAGGAAAAGGGATCACAAAATTTTGTAAGAAAACGCTGCAGAAATTTATCTAAGCTTTTCTAAGTCTAATGGAGAATCAAAATTTATTGTAATATTTCTTGAACTGAATATCAATATACAGGCCATCGGTTTTGAGTAAAGCTTTGTGTTGTCTTCAAGTTTGTTCACAAATTTATTTACTATTTTCATTCTAAATAATCCAGGGTTGTTCTGTTTGAATGGAATTGCAAAGCAATTTTAGTATAAGTGTTTGTTAGCTTTTCTCTTTAGAAGGGAAATTAAATACGTGGGATCACTCATACCAGTAAATTCTTTGGGAGGAATTTTGAATTTTGAGGACCATAGCTTAGTTTGGAATGCTTGAATTCTTGTATGTGTCAGGCATATATAAGGATTAATAAAAACCAAGCCAACAGGAAGCATAAAGATGTATTGTTTGAGGAGTTTTATTTGAGTTTAGATGACTCTGTGACCTTGGATAAGGCATTGGTATTAATTGGAGTTGTTTATTGCATGCTTTGTTGATCGAAATGCTAAATTTAAGTATAATTTCCATCCTTTGTTTTCAGTTGATTTCAAGGTGAATAAATCCACTGGTTTTCTAGACTGGTTTGCTATGGGTTTATGTTTGAAAGTGTGAATTTAATTCACAAAGGTATACCCACCTGGGCTCCGAGGAAGCCCGAAGTGTAGAAGGTCTAACCAAACCTTGTCATATGTTGTCTTGAGAATTTCTTTATCTTTGATGTCTCTTTTGCACCAAGCTTGAATCATATTATTCTAAGGATATTAAAGGGAATCAGATTTTGAAGACAACAGAAGTGGTTAGAGATCAATAGGTATTACAATGATCTGGTAACAACACTCAATGCCAATGTAGATCCATTTTCACTCCTCTTCACCTTCTACACTTACACTTTGTAGATATCACTTTTCTCCTCTGGTCTAGCAAGAATCTCGTATCACTTCACTTGGATACACACACACAACTTTTGCCAACAAACTCAGAAAGAAACACAACTTTGACCTTATAGGAAACAGATAGGTCAAAAGCATAAACCCTAAACCCTAAACCTATTAGGTTAAGCAATTCAAATGGTTCAATCCTGATTGTTGAGCATATTGAAAAAAATGCAACAGTCTTGAACCGATCTCAAGACATTCTCCATCGTTAATTTTCCACCATTTTCATGGCAGCTGATAACCCATCATGCGTTTTTGCCATTTACAGACTTCGCACATTCCCGAGGTAGATAGGAACAATCTTCTTCATGCAAGATCCTTCACACGCACAAGTCTTACGTGGCACCATGATCTGTTCTTCTATACAGTGCTCACTCATCACATAAAGTCACCCGTTGAGTCACACAGGCTTGAAGCACTTCAACCGGAAATCCTGAAGATGAGACTACCAACCAATAGTCATACAAAGCTTCCATGTATTGATTCTCATATCAACATGCTGGTTCTCCTCGAACAAACATACCACTTCACTTTGGCACATATACCGGTTCTTGGTAACATACCGGTTCTTTCTTCTTTAGCATATTGACATCAATGATAACATACAATGTCATCATGTCCTCATACCGGTCCACATAATGCCAACATCACATACATCTATCTTTGCATCATTGTTGACCATATCATATGCACTTTTAATACAAAGATTGGAAATAGAGTTGAGTCGGTTTGCATGGGTGGCTTTATAACCTAAAATCATACTTATGAATTTAACATTCACATCTTTAACATCATTCACTCTCAGGGATTTGTTGTCATAGGTTGCTCCTATTAATGTCATGACAATGTTATTAGGAACCTTTTTAGTTTTTTCTGACTTACTACCGGTGGAGGGTAAGCCAGTCACTGCCCTAACTACTTCATTAGTGATTTTACAAATAGAGTCTAGCCAAAAGAATTCACCATGAACTCTGCTAAGCACAATCCTTACTACCTCCTTAGGAAATTATGGGATGTCAAGGATTTCCACAAAACCTAAAGTTTCAATAACCTTATGTTCGGGTTTCACAATTCCACTTTCATCACAAATAACTTTTTTATACATTTTCAATATTTCCTATGAACCTAATTCCTCAATATGGCAATGAATATAGATTCTAGGGTCTTCAGCATATGCAACACCTTTTGGAATTTTTGAAAAAGCTCCTAGGGAATCATCCTATTTTGCTATCTCGGGGATAATCCAAAAAAGGGCCTAGGGCATTTAACTACTTCCACAATAGTAGGGTTTGTAATAAATTTCAAAGCAGAGGAGGAAGCCATTGATAAATACCTTAATTTTCCTGATAGGTTTGAATGCTTGAAAGAACTTGCTTCACTTCTCACTAAGGATGCCTATGCTCAGATTTTTGCGCTCTCTGAAAGTTTGAATGCTCAGTGAATGAAAAAGAGGGAAAATCAAAGATTAATAATGTCTTTTCCTCCAACAACCACAATAAATGCTCACTGGTTAAGTGCAACTTAACACATCTATTGGTAGAGAAGAAGTCCATCTTCTCACCATCAATTGAGGGTAAACTTGCATGATTTTCAACTTGTTACAATACCCCAAGGGTTATTAGTTGGATGAATAATCTCCTACCGGTGGAGTAATTCTCTGTTCTACCGGTGAAGGAATAGTCTCATCAACATTCGGATCTATCTTTCTAATCCATTGTCTTGAAAATTATTACTTTACCTCATCAACCTTCTCTTTTCCTTTCAAACTGGATCCTTTATTATTTGCCAGTGAATTCTTGCTTCTACAAAATTTTGCAATATGTCCAATCTTGTTACAAGTAGAACAAGTCACATTGTTTTTTCTGAATAGCCTTTCCATATCCTATGTTGGTTTGTGTTCTACATTGATTAGATAAGTGCCCAAATCTTCCACAAATATAACATATTATATTCATTCTACATTTTTCTGAATTGTGACCAACTTTGTTGCATTTGGAACATTGACCGGTGGGTGCATTAATGTTTTGATTATTTCTAGATCTACACGGATTTTCTCTATGACCATACTTGTTATAGTTAAAGCATTTCCCATTAAATTTGTAGGCATTAGGTTGTCTTACCGGTTTACTATGATCATGATTGTTTGCAGTACCAGAACTTTCACCAACTTCAAATCCAAGTCCATTAGTGTCTCCATTAGGTTTCTAACTTTTCAGCATACCATCAAGTTCTTCTAAACTTTTCTTGAATTTATCTTTATGTTGATTTGCAGTAGCCAACTCATTTTCTAGAATTCCCTTCTATCTCATAAGTTCAGTTTTATCATGTTCCATGTGAATCAAATCTATCTTCAACATATAATTTTCATGACTGAGTCTTAGATTTTTATTTCCAGCATCATTGAGTCTCCTAGTCAAGTCATCTTCATTCTTCTTTCTGTCTTCAATGTCTTTACAAAATCTCATAGTCATGTCTTACATTTCATTCCTTAAAGTCATGTTTTCTTGCCTCATCTTGCTTACAAGCTCATTAAGAGTTTCCTTTACATCATCATTACTCTGCATCTTCTCATGAAGTTCTTTTCTCTTATTTCTAGCAATAGTGAGATTCTCCTGAAGTCCTTGAATGAATTTCTGTGTAGTCCTTAGATCATCTTCAAGTTTGATATTCTTCAAATTTTCTGCATCATAGTCCACAAGAGCTCCTTCTAATTGCTTTCTTAAATTCTCCATCTATACCAGTGTCAAAATCTTCCTCAAGCTATTAGACTTTTGAAAATAGAGGACCAGGCTTTGATACCAATTGTTAGGATTGATGATAGTCCAAAGATATTGAGAGGGGGGAGTGAATCAGTATCTAATCAGTTTAAAGAATATTTAACCTTATTGAGTATTTTGCATTCCAAAACAGTGTACCAGTAAACAAGAAATAATGCAGTAAATATGAATAGTAAAGACAATGTAGAAAGCACACCATAACACAAGATGTTTAACGAGGAAACTCAGTGTGGGAAAAACCTCGGTGGTATTTGTGACCCATAATATTCACTCATTGGCCAATGAATAGATATTACTTACAAGAGGGGCCTGCACATGCAGGAAGGCCAACTGCCTAGAGCTCACTGCTCAATCACAAAAAGGAAGTCTCACTGACTTACAAAATGGATTATGAAAATCCAATATAATGTACTACTACAATTCAGCATCTGCTATGTCAGGTTCAATACTGGTTTAAGCTCATACAATAACCATAAACCTTATACAAAATATTCGTTCATCACTTCTACCATCATATGTCCATCCATCACTATTACAAATGATTTATAAGATCTCATAGATATATGAGTCTTATTACAATATGCCATGTCGGATTACAAAAGATATTACAATTAAATACAAAAACTTGTTCATGTTGGTTGGGATGCCATTGAACATTGTTGTCGTTGTCGGTGAAGTGTCTATCAATGCCAGTGCCAGTGCCTGTGCCTACCGGTGGATGTTCCTGCCGGTTTCCACAATGCTACAAGATTGCTGATAGGTTTCGATCAATGACAACACATTCAATCACCTTCAATTCTCATTGGAGTGTGCAATTCCAACATCCATTACACTGATAACAAGACACATCCATATCTTGAACTGCATTGAATGGATTTTTACTTACAAAACTAATAGGGGGCTTGTTCATCAATCGACAATCAACAATTCTATGTCCAAACTTATTACACTGGTAGCAATAACCATGGAATTTGGGTACATGCCAGTCATGTTTCTTTGGACCGACAAACCTTTGTCTCACTAGATGCCTTGCTTGCATGCTGTTGATTCTAGTGAATCCTTCATTCTCCACCTTGGGCTTGGTTTTATGATTTGCATTCTATTACAATGTGCGAGCCTTCTAGTTTTGAGCATATCGGTTCATAGGTTGATTTCTTGTAGCCTCATCATAGGTCTTCTTACCGGTATCTTTGGTGATAGTAAATGTTTGCTTCTCTTTACTTTCACTTGAGGAAGTGAATTGTATCTATTTACCAGATGTGTCTTTGTTGTTTGAACTTTGTCCTTCTACAAATCCTAAGCCACCGATATCTTTTGAGTGCTTTTGATTGCTCAACACTTGTCCAAGGCTTCAGTGATGCCCTCATACTTTCTTCTCATCTTCAATTCATCCTTTCTCTTTTCAAGATCCTTTTTGAGCCTTACAATCTCTTCTTCTAACTTCTGATGCTCCTTCTCCTTTTCTAATGCAATAGAGCTTGTGACCTCACAAATCCTTTTAGCTTCTTCCAGCTGAAGTTTCAAATCAGAGATTGCTTTCTTTGATTCCTCCAAAGATTTCTCAAGCTATTCTTGTTCCTTTGCAACAACATGCTTAACCTTATTGAGTTCTTTTCTTGTTTTATTCAACTCCTCAAGTGCACTTATGACTTCACCTTCCAAGTCCACTTCAGCTTCAATGTCTTCATCTTCCTCATCTTCAGCAACTGGTTTATCTAGTGCCATAAAGAGACTAAGTTCTCTTTCATCCTCATGGCAGTCATCTTCTGATGCACTCTCTTCATATGTGGCATCATCCTCAATGGTATATAGGTTGTTCTGCTTCTGGTAGCTTCTTCTTCCTTGCTAATAGACTTTCTTCTCTTTGTCTTTATTAGAAGACCTGCCAGAGCTCCTTTTCTCATCTCCAGTGGTTTCACCATAAGGACATTTTGTGGAAAAGTGTCCTATTTTGCCACAGTTAAAGAATTTGAGAGACAGATTTCCTTTATACTTACCGGATCCTCTTTTGAGCTTTCTTACAAAGTTTGCCACCTCAATATCTAAGTCTTCACTGGATTCACCATGAACAATTTCTTCCTTTCTCTTTTTGATGGAGTTGAAAGAAGCCTCTTTGTTTGAAGTTCCTTCACTAGTTGTCCTCATCTCATAAGAAGTTAGGGAGCCAATAACTCATCCATTGAAAAGATTTTCAAATCCTTGGATTCCTCTATGGTAGATACCTTAGTATCATACTTATATATGAGTGATCTAAGTACCTTTTTGACAATAACTTCATCAACTATTTCCTCTCCAAGTCCTCTGATGGTGTTTATAGTTTCATCTACTCTGTGAAGGCAGTCTGCAATCTTTTCTTCATCTTTCATCTTCAAGCCTTCAAGTTGACCTCTTAGTGTTTGCAGCTTGACCTCCTTGACTTTGACATCTCCTTCAAATAATCTCTGCAATTTATCCCAAGTCTCCTTGGCAGATGAGCAATGCATAACTTTAACAAACTCATTATCAGACAACCCACTGAGAATAGCATGCTTAGCCTTTGCATTGTTTTCATACTCCTTCTTAGCATCTGGGTCAATAGGAGGAACACTAGGGATAGTATACCAATTCTTCACAGACATCTGAACATCAAATCCTAGATAGGATAGATAGGTTTCCATTCTTCTACTCAAAATGGCATAGTTGGTTCCCTCAAACATGGGAGCTTTAGAAGAGGAGGACTCATTTCTTGCCATTGTGTTCTTAGATCAGAATCTACCCAAGCTAGAGAAAGCTTTAACCAACCAGGAACCTAGAGCTCTGATACCAATTGTTGAACACGATATGTCACTGAGAAGGGGGGGGGTGAATTAGTGATTTTAAACAAACTTAGGTAGTGTGTAAGTGCCCGATAATAATGAGAACACTAATAATCAATAATTTACACAAAAGACACACCACATAACACCGATTATACTAGGTGTAGCATCCTAAAATTGCGACACTTGCAATTTCGACTGCATTTGGGTCTTCACGATGGTGACGCAACACTGAACCTGGATGGAGACCCCAAAACTTGTTCATGACATCAAAAACTGCATTTCTCAGCACCCTGGCCTGATCCTCCTTGCACCCCGCTATCCCTGGAGGTGGGACCATGGTGCCCAGCGCCCTGGTCCCTGGCCCTATTTTTGGGCCCGGTCTCTTTTGGGTCTCGGGTCTTTATGTTTGCAAATTGGAAAATAACATTTCCTGGTCGGCCTAAGGTCAGGAAAATCAGTCTTTTAACCCTAATTGGCAAGTATATAAACTACATTTCCTCTCTCAAAAAGGGAGGAGGACATATGTGAGCAAAAGGCGAAAGCGATATTCAAACATTCAAACATTCAAGCATTCAATCATTCCTTCAAGCAATTGAGCATTCTAAGTCTCCATTCAAGGCTAAGTGTTGCATTCAAGACAAGGATTCAACCATTGAAGAGGAGATCACTTACAACACATTACATACTACATACATTGCACCTTCACATGTAAGAATACAAACATTCTTACAACAAGGTATCAATACTTGTTTACATTACAAACATTTACATTTACAAAATTCTCATTTCTTGGTTAATTCCAAAACCGGGGTTTGACCTAAAGGCAAACCCCTCATCCCTAACCCCCGAATCGTCCTCTCTTTTCTGTGTGTAGGTTGTAGGTACGTGGCTGTAATTGAAGATCTGGAATCCTTGTGCAGAGACGAACAGATCCACCTTCGTTTCGCGGATTTTTCGGAGGACCGTATGCACGCCGGGCGCCATCGTCCCGTAAACTTTTGCTCAAATTTGCAGAACAGCACCGTCTCGACATTTTACTACTAATTCCAGGTCCACAGCTTCATATCATAGCCCTATCTCTGTTTATAAGCGAATATTTCCCACTTTACATGCATTCCTAGCTTAATCTTTCTATCTACATTTCTTTACAAAAGAGGGTATCCTTGATGTCTTAACCCTTGAAACTCATTTAGAATCCAATCTTGCATTGCATGGGATTGGATCTTGTGGGTTTCAACCCCACTTTTGAATGTAAAGTCCCTCCTAAGTGAAAACCATCAACCCTAGAGACTCTCCCTTCTCTCTCCTCGGAGTTGGGGAGGGGAGAATGACTAGGGTTTGATTTTTTCGCTTTACATTTTGGTGAACCCGACGTGAACATCCTCATTCTGATTATTCATGGTTAGATCTGAAAATTTTGCTTCCTTAATTACATTTCCATGTTTGATCTTTTGCAAATTTTAGAGGTTGATTGCATAAAAACCCTAAAATTTTCTTTTTAGTAATTAAGCTTGTGAAATGTCTAAATGTTAATGCTTGTTTCAGATCTACCCTTCTATCACAAATTATCAAATCATATATGTGCTTTAATTTTGAAAATTAAGTGGTTAAGTGTCAAAACCCTAATTTTTAAAACCTTCTTGATTCAACCTTTGACTGATAATTTCACTGATCAAAACACCTCCAAATCGGCTGTAACTTTGGATTCCGCAATAAAATCACAATATCTCTCATCCCTGAAAATTTGGAAAAAAGTTGCGAGGACCATGTACACCCCGAGCGCCATCGTCCCCGACATTTTTTCCGAAATTTCGGGAGCTAGATCTTACTGTATTTTTCTGCTAAAATCCAGAATTTTGGCTGATTTTATCAATTCTAACACCTTCAAAATTAAAGTCAAAGTTGGTCTAGTGATTGCTTGGATTGAGGCTTCTAATCATTCAAAAATTGTTGAAACTGAAATTCATATCAAAATTGTGTTTCTTACTGTCCTAAATCTGAAAAGTGTGTTAGCATTCATTCGAAATTTCAGTGTTTTATTCAAATTTTTGCAGTTTGTGATTTTTGAAATTAAGTGTTTAATTGCAACATCTTTGATTTCCACTTTCAAATTCAAATTTTGCATGAAATCGGGTCAACTTTTAAAATTTCAAAACTTGCATTGCTTTCAACATTTCCTCTAAATTCATAAAATTCAAAATTTCAGTTTCCCTCTCTTTTTCAAAATTCAAAATTTACATTTTTCAACAATCTTGGTAGGGTTCAATTTTGAGATTGCAACTTTAATTTGCCCTATCTACAGATCGTAAAATCACTCAATTTTTTCAGATTAGCTTTAAAATCATCATTACTTTCATCCCTGAAAATTTCGAAAAAAGTTGCGAGGACCGTGTGCACTCCGAGCGCCACAGTCCCGGACATTTTTTCTGAAATTTCGGGAGATTGTCCTGATTGCATTTAACAGCTTAAATCTAGGAGATTGGCTTATTTTATTGAAATTTGCTACCTCTAAAAATTCAAAATCTTCTCTCTCTCTTTAGTGCATGAGTTTTACAACAATAAGCCCTACTTACACTATTCCCGTTAGATGAAGCCTTAGAATTAAGTCTTTCCAAGGTGTAATTACCGAGGAGATGGAACCTAATTTGAATGGCCTTTTTAACGAGGACATGGGTAATTTCTCTAATCCTCTTAATGATGAAGAAGCTCTCCATGAGGTTTCTATAGAACAACTTTCAAAATTGAATAACCAATTTGATGATTTTCGACAATGGATGTCTCAAGAATACCCCGATAGCGAAGCTCTTTCATTAATTGAGGGTCTAAAATGTATGGTTCAAAGTGATAAGAATGGAATTGATATTTTGCATGGTATTGCACACATTGTGGATTCGAATGTGATGCCTATGAAAAGTTGTGCCGAAACCTTAGGTTATACACAACCTCCCACTCAAGTCAATCATTCTATTGCTTTGACGACTCCTATTGCTAGTATACCTACTTTTACATCAAGCATAATGACTACTTCAACACAAGATATTCCCCCTATGACCACCAGTCATGGGGGCAATCCCTCTTGTTCAATCAACCCTCTTCCTTCATTCAATCCGACTTCTTCATTCATTCCTTCAATGAGTGTTCCTATTATATCTCCACAAATGAACATGATGCAAGGGGGCAATTCGTTTAATCATTCCAGTCCTCCTTGTAGTGTTCCTCCTATCCAATCATCTCCTATGACTAACTATCATAGTGTCCCACCACCTTACTCTCTACCTTCTTTCAATAACATAACACCTCCATCACAATCTAACACATCTAATATGAACTCTTCGACTGAAGCGACCATTAACAATCTTGCACAAACTGTCTCTTCTTTACAGCAACAAATTGCCTCTATGAATCAATCTAAGTTTAGTGTGCCCACATTTGATGTTGCGAGTCCACTTTCTCTTGACATTGTTTGAGCTATCCCCCCTAAACATGTTGAAATTCCACATTTGGAGCTTTATAATGGTAAGGGTGATCCTCTAACACATGTTAAGACCTTTCAAACAATATGTACTAATTTTGCTTATGACCAAAGGTTGCTTGCAAAACTGTTTACTAGAACATTAAGAGATAAAGCCCTACAATGGTATTGCTCGTTGCCTTCCTATTCTATTACTTCTTTCGAACAACTTGCAAATGCTTTTATTCAACAATTTCAAAAAAATATAAGTCCTAAAGTTACTTTGATTGATTTAATGCATTGTAAACAAGGTGTTAAAGAAAAAGTGACTGATTTCATTGGTAGATATAAGTATTTGTATGCTCAAATTTCCTTTCCAGTGCCTGACAATGATATTCAAAGAATCTTTATTTCTAATTTACAAAAAGATATTAGAGAAAAACTTCTATTTTCTGAGTTTACTTCTTTCCAACAGTTGTGCGCAACTCTTCACAATTATCAACTGACTGTGAGTCAAATGGAACAAGCAAATCCTATGGCTCCAAGTGATAAGGGTGATAGTAGTCAACAACCACTTGGGAAGTTTAAACCGAACAAAGAGTCAATTAAATTCAATGAAAACATCATCAACAACAATGTGAATGCGGCATCAGGTGTGCCTCCTATTTCTAAGTTTTTCAGGAAAGAAAGAAAGTTTACTCCTTTGAATGAATTATTGCATAGTATTATGAATAAGTTATTGGAACAAAATGTGCTTACTCTCCCTCCTATAAGGCAAATAGATCCTGCAAAGATTAATTCACCCTATTTTGATAACAAATCTTTTTGTCAATTTCATCATCATCCTGGGCATGATACTGAAAAATGTTTTGCTTTAAAGGGTAAAATTCAAGATTTGATTGATAATAATACTATCTCTGTTTCTGGTGTGAATGATAAAGGCAACACATCTGTAGCTCCTCCTAACCAAAATCTTCAGATTTTTACTAATCCATTGCCTTCTCATACCTCTAATGCGATTGATACTACTGATTCCTTTGTCTCACCTGATGATCTTATGTCTATGACTTCGAATGTGATTAACTTTGTGGAGCAGCAGAAAATCCCTAAAGAACCTTCCATCACATTTGATTCCAGTGAAACTATCAAGGCACCTGATGGTCCTTTATATATAGTTTCAAAAGTCAAAAATACACCTTGCCGTGGAGTGCTTATTGATCCTTCTTGATGCATTTTCTTCTCCTACAATTGGTTCTATTACATTACCTATTGAGGTCCATAACAAATCCCTTGATGTAGACTTTGCTATTATTCCATCATCCGAACAATTTCGTGTGAAGCTAGGCTATCCTTGGTTATCTTCCATGAAAGCTATTGCTTCTCCTATTCATAAGTGTTTGAAATTTCCCCATAATGGCAAAGTTGTTACTGTCAATCATAGTCTCTTTAAACCAGCTGAAAGAACTTCTAGTGTTCCTATTGATTACTTTTGGCCTAAACAATTCCAATCTCTTCCTCCGCGAAGTGATCATCTTTTCAAATCTTATCAAAAGTGGAAAAAAGATATGATCCTATCTCTAAGTGAACCTAGAACACCCAAACTTGACATTCCTATCATTCTTGAGAAGGAAGTTCTTCCTTTGAAAGATAAAACTAATGTCTTTCCTCAAGAAGATTCCCAACCCATTCCTATGGATGTGACTATGCCTATATCTAATAAATTTCCTAAAAGTAGACCTATACCTCCTTGTCATGATGGGCTTGGTCTCCTTCCTAAACCAAATATTCCTCCCTTATATGGAGCAGTTCCTCCTCCTTCCTCTTATGGAGAGAAGAGACTTTCCTCTTCTCCTATTATTCAACCTAAGAGACCACAACCTAAACACCCAAGTGATAAGGATGAGAACATTCCTCCTCCTCAATCTTCTCAACTTCCTACTAAGACTAGACGAAATCGTTCTGCACGTGAACGCCGACGAAAGCGTCGTCTTAGAGCTCAGGCAGCTGCTTCTCAAACTTTGCAATCCCCAAAAACACCTTCAGCCAGTATTATTCCATTTTCTCCTCAGCCGAAAATTGAGCCAAAATCTCCTAAACATAAGATGCATGATGGTCTTGATCTTGTGCGAGTTAAAGATCCTATTTTCATAAATCTTGATGATGATATAGATGAAAATGTTATTCATGATGCAAATGTTACTCCTGTTCATTCTGATAGTGAATATGAATATGTTGATGTTGATAACCATTTATCTAACGCATTTTCTAAAGCACTTATCCTAGCTCCTAGACAAGAACACCGTGGCTTGGGATATGAACATAGCCCTTGTTTGGATCTTGTGATAGCTCCATCTACTGTGTTGGATGTTCCTCCTCTAGCATGTTTCCTACCTTCTCGAAATACTGATTAGCAAGATCAGGGGGTAGATGACATGCTAGACTAGTTTCATTAGCATAGCAGATTCTCTCCTCCTCTCTTTTGTTACTTCTTCTATGTGTTATCCTCATTCTTCTATTTGTTGTCCTTAGTGTTGTCTACTTGAGGATGATGCAAAGCATTGAGATCTCTCGATCTCTCTCATGTTGACTCAAAAGACACATGTGTTCCCTTCTTCTAGGTGACCTTCCTTGATTGGGGAATGAAGAACAATTATGCATACATACATATGATATACATGAATAATCATATAGCATACTGACCCCGAGGAAAGCGAAGTCACCTTGTGCTTTGTGTTTTGTGTCTATTATCCTTGGGCTTACCTCACACTTGGGGGCTAAATCGTTGTGATAACGTGCTCCTTTCTCATTTCTTATATGTATCACTACCTTAAAGCAATCACCCCCGGTGAGGCATGTGCGATCGCTTTAACGTAGGGGGGCATACATCCCGTTCATATCTTTTCAAGATACTTGAAAATTTCTTGACAAATTTAGCTTTGCCTCGAAATTTTTTTATATCTTTCTTGCATGACTCATAGTGAGGGAACCTTACTACTGATAGTCATGGTTCTCCCTCGTGATCTTCCCTTTTACTTTGTCAATCGAAGTCGTAAGATCCTTAGTCCACTGGGGGCTTGGTATATCTTGCCTTCTTGACATGGTGAAAGTTTTTCAATGTTGTTTCCTTGTACTTTACCGGAAGTATGAGCGTACGCTTATACTCTCGCTAAAGTGGGGGCTAAATGTAGCATCCTAAAATTGCGACACTTGCAATTTCAACTGCATTTGGGTCTTCACGATGGCGACGCAACACTGAACCTGGATGGAGACCCCGAAACTTGTTCATGACATCAAAAACTGCATTTCTCAGCACCCTGGCCTGATCCTCCTTGCACCCCGCTGTCCCTGGAGGTGGGACCATGGTGCCCAGCGCCCTGGTCCCCCAGGACCATGGCGCCTAGCGCCCTGGTCCCCCAGGACCATGGCGCCCAGCGCCCTGGTCCCTGGCACTATTTTTGGGCCCGGTCTCTTTTGGGTCTCGGGTCTTTATGTTTGCAAATTGGAAAATAACATTTCCTAGTCGGCCTAAGGTCAGGAAAATCAGTCTTTTAACCCTAATTGGCAAGTATATAAACTACATTTCCTCTCTCAAAAAGGGAGGAGGAAATATGTGAGCAAAAGGCGAAAGCGATATTCAAACATTCAAGCATTCAAGCATTCAATCATTCCTTCAAGCAATTGAGCATTCTAAGTCTCCATTCAAGGCTAAGTGTTGCATTCAAGACAAGGATTCAACCATTGAAGAGGAGATCACTTACAACACATTACATACTACATACATTACACCTTCGCATGTAAGAATACAAACATTCTTACAACAAGGTATCAGTACTTGTTTACATTACAAACATTTACATTTACAGCATTCTCATTTCTTGGTTAATTCCAAAACTGAGGTTTGACCTAAAGGCAAACCCCTCATCCCTAACCCCCCAATCGTCCTCTCTTTTCTGTGTGTAGGTTGCAGGTACGCAGCTGTAATTGAAGATTTGGAATCCTTGTGCAGAGATGAATAGATCCACCTTCGTTTCGCGGATTTTTCGGAGGACCGTGTGCACGCCGAGCACCATCGTCCTGTCAACTTTCGCTCAAATTTGTAGAACAACACCGTCTCGACATTTTACTACTAATTCTAGGTCCATAGCTTCATATCATAACCCTATCTCTGTTTATAAGCGAATATTTCCCACTTTACATGCATTCCTAGCTTAATCTTTCTATCTACATTTCTTTACAAAAGAGGGTATCCTTGATGTCTTAACCCTTGAAACTCATTTAGAATCCAATCTTGCATTGCGTGGGATTGGATCTTGTGGGTTTCAACCCCTCTTTTGAATGTAAAGTCCCTCCTAAGTGAAAACCATCAACCTTAGAGACTCTCCCTTCTCTCTCCTCGGAGTTGGGGAGGGGAGAACGAGTAGGGTTTGATTTTTCCACTTTACACTAGGAAAACCCAATGTAGGAAAAACCTCAGTGATAAAAGCTGTTGGAGTCTACTGTTCCAATCCATCCTAACAATGAAACAACAATATTACAATGATTTAGGGAACCAACCCAAGTAGCACTAACCCCTACTGATTTAGGGCATCAACCCAAGGAGCACCAACCCCTAACTATTTATGGGCAGAAACCCAAAGGAGCATCGAGCTCCAAATCATTGATATACAATGCAATAAAAACTTATTACAATGATAGCATCTTGTTACAAATGAGTTTTGTAACACCTATTCAACTTCTCTCTTCCGGTTACAACTTTTCTCTGTTCCACTGTTCTTTCACTACTGGTTGTCAATTCACTCTCTTTGATCGCTTACCGGTCACCCTCTACCTTTCTTATCTTCCCCTAATTCTCAATCTATACTCTTTCACCCTGTGATGCCTTCCTACCGGTTAAATCACTGTTGGTGCCTTTGACTGTTAACTCTATAACAATTCATCGGTTTCCCTATCTCTATCGGTTAAATCCTCTTACCGGTTCTACCTTCAAATACTCAATCACTTCAATCTTCAGCGATGAACTCTTAGACTGGTTATCTCTCTACTTTCTCAAGAACACTATCTTCTCGTAACTGGCATCATCATCCTTTGATCATCAATCTAGATATCTATACTTCAGTTTTCCTGCCATATTAAGGTTCAAACAATCTGTGGTTAGGGTTTCTTAGATACCTACCATGAATCATATCAGATCACATCGGATTTCCTCTCCAAGATGATCACCTGCAACAATGACACACTGCATCACCAAATATTTCCTTCAAATACACGTTTAATATATTTGGAAAACATGACTCTTCTTTTTGTCAATCATCATAAATGATCTAGCAGTTTTCTTCTCTAGGTCGACAGGAAGATCAAATATCTTACATCAATCAACTAACAAGAGTCATCCTTCGATCTGCTTCAAGTCGCAAACGTCTTTCATCATCCTGTGATTTTCGTAGTCAACAATGAATGCAAACTCAGTTGACAATTACCTCACCATCTCAGTCTTCACTGACTATTGCATGTTATCCACTTGGATCCTATGTGTCATTCTGCGTTGGCATCCACCTCAGCTCAGTCCACGTTGTTGGTTTAGACTCATTCACCGACTAAAAAACATCCTACTAGTATCTACCTTATGGTACCAGTCTTCTTACCCTACTGGTGACGCAATAACCTATCAACCTTTGAACCATACAGTCTCTTGTTCTGTCAGTGGGATCACATCAGCCTAGTCACCAAACTTATCAATCCATAGCAGGTATCCAAGGTGAGTCACTATGTCCATTTCTTTTGCGCTTTGTTGCATACTGGTATCCCTATTTACCAGTTGACTCAGCTCTTACCTACATATTGACAACATATATAATAACATAATGCTAACATAATGCCATCATTCTTTAACTATCTGACATACACCAATCTCCATCTGTATCCTAGTTGACATACTTACTAGTTGACCATACACCTCCTTGCATACCGGTGGTCATGTGCCTTTTGTTATCCCTTCCTTGCTTACCCATAGATAATACTTTTGTCTACACACTGGTAACATACCTTACTTACCTACTTACATACTGGTTCACCATACCGCTTGACATCAATGAAAAACAATGCCAACATATTCCTTGCCACTAGCCTAAAAACATTGGCTAGTGGTGCCACTGCAGTTTCGAGTCAGATTACAAAATGGGGAAACTATAGGGATAGGTGTCTCACTTATTATGTTGATGGGTTATCATATGATGCAGTGAAAAATAAAAACTTAAGTAAAGAACAAATATGTGCTCTTTTTGTTGATCCTATAACTGGTGAGTCCTTACCTCTTAATGTAAAGAGGTTTCCCATACATTGGTGTACCAATGTGCAGATGAAGAATCCTTTTTGGAATAGATGGTGGATGGTCTTTGACGAACCACCTTGTAATAATTTTGAGGTTCCATTATATTTTTGAGCAAAGTATATTGTGAGTCTGACCTTAATGAGCAAAATTATTTTTATATGAGAGAGTTTCATGGTAGAGATGGTGGCTTTGCCCAAGATAGACCTAGAGCCCATAGGTTATTAGACCCGTAGAGTCATCACCCCTTGCACCCAAACACAAGGTGCATGCAATGGTCTAAGTAGCCCTGAAAGAGTTGATAGAGCTACAGACTCTTCAGGCAGCCACAACATTGACTGATGTGATCATCTATCATGGGACACTGTTAGAGCACCCTCTTGTCCTAGAAGATCCATTAGATGAGGTAGTTGGTGCTAGTTAGCCCATTGGGCATGTGTCTCCCACTTGCTCAGGCATATGCATAGGGATGGATGTTGAGGCCAGTGTATATGGTTCCATGTCCCATCTATGTACGATTTGCAGGAGCAGATGTCAAACCCACACAACTAAGGATATGGCATTGACAAATGAATTGATGGATATGTTGTTTGCTAGTCAATCACAGACACAAATGTGTTAATTTGAATTCATAACATTTTATTTATCAGTCACTTAAAATTTTTAATTGTAAATAAATTTTCATTTATAAAAATTTTTAATTGTAAATAAATTTTCATTTATAAATCGATTTAAATTGATACAAACAATATGCATTTCAAGATGCAGCAGCAGGTGTTAATACACCATCTGATATTCCTCCCGCAGTTATTGTAGCTACAAATTCAATGCCTGGGGTATAAATTTTGTAACATGTTAAAATAGAATAGTAATTTGAATTCAAAAAAAATTATAATATACTAACTCTCTTTAATTCTTCACAATTTTTCATTTTGTAGGTGTTGACAAGGGACCAAATGTCCCACATTGATGATGTCATGTTCTCAGAAATCAATTTTGGCCTACAAAGCTATGTGGTATCATATTTTGTACACCTTATTTTATGTATTATTTTGATGGAATATGAAAGTCATTTAATTTTAGATTTATTAAATTATGTTTCATATTATCTACTAATAACTCTTGTGTTAATTTTGTTTGTTTTAGGGTACCACCTTCATGTCTAGGCCTCATCCTCAGTGAAAGAAATCCTCAACGATGCCTAAATGTGGGAAGAAGGTAATTGAACACATTTTTAATTGTACAATTGTTTGAAAAGGTTGAAATTTTCTTAGTTGGAATTTGTAGATTGATTAGTGTTTTTTGTCTGTTTTATATACAACAGTCATTGGGCTTTGTAGATTTGTTGAATACACCTGATACACTTGAGGATTGAGAGAGGGAAGAGGTATCTATCTCTACTTTATTTTCTTGATTTGATGATTATATGCATGTGTAAATGTGAACTTGTGATAAATTATAATCTTATCATTTTTCATATAGGAAATATGCATAGCCACTTCATTAATAGCGAGCCCTCCTCTGTGTACTAGAGAAGCATCTCAGGCTCCAGTACACTTTTGTTTTATATATTGCATTAATTGTATTTAACCTACAATACTTATCATTATATTAATTGCTTTTAATATTTAATAATTTTTCATATAGGTAATAGCCACATCTACTCCATCAATAACAAGCACTCCTTAGACTACTGGAGAAGCATCAGAGGCTTCGGTACACTTTTGTTCTCTATATTGTACATTTTTAGTGTTTTTGATCTATATATGTTAGTACATTGTATTAATTGATTTTAATCTACAATAGGCCCCTACACGGTTCGGCTATAACTTGGATCCTTTCAATTTTGTGTTCAAGAAAACTACTAAGATTGACAAGTAGAAAAGAAAGAAGACAATAGATCCTAGATCAATAGATGAGGTAATCTACATTTCAATTGCAAAGAAATTATGGTTAATGCATAGTTATGTTGATAATTGTGAACTATTTTCTACAAAATGATTCTAACTTGGCTTTTGAATTATGGTTGTGTAGCCATCTATAGAGTCACATACTGCATCAAAGAGGCTCAATTTTGATGATCCACAACAAGTATAGGATCATATAGTGTTAGTTGTGGTCATTGAATGACCAATACATGTAGATATATTCTACATTTTTATTGTATATCAATTTGGACATGGCATATGCCACAGTTTTGTAAAACTTGTATTGACTTAGCATATATGCATTTTTTGATATATATAAATGTTGATATTGTTAGCATTTGGAATTATAATAGACAATGGAAGACTGTTGGCATCTCAACAAGGATATTGAGAAGGTTGTTGATGATTATGGATATAACTGATTAAGGATGTTTACTGTCTTAATATTATTATTTTGTCATTGATGTCAAGAAATTGATTTTATAATTCAGTATGATGTTGCCATATCTTGAGAAGAATGATTTGAAGAGTATAAAGATGTCGGTAAAAGACACAGAAAGATTATGATGAATAAGAGGATGAATAAGGTATTCAATGGGCAACTATTACCGAGTCAGACAATGATGAGATCATGATGTTTAGATTGTTTTGATATCATACATATGTTGTAAATTGTAAGGTTAATACTATATTATGTTACCAAGTAAAGAACCTAGATGGTAAACCCTAAGGAACCTATTCGATAAACCCTAAGGTTATCACTATCGGTTAATGAAGGCAGAATGTGTGTCGAGTGAAGTTTAGTATTTACCGAGTTGTAACTGAGTTGTTACCGAGTTGTAACCGAGCTATAACAAAATGCATTAAATGTTTACATGCGTTATTTAATGAAGGAAGCTGATGAGCTGGAACTGATTAAATGATTGGTATGCCGTAAATAAAGTTTGTTAAGAATCTATGGAAATGGAAGATCGATAGGAAGATCTACAACTCAGATTGAACCATAATACCCTAGCACAAGTTTCAAGAAATATATGCAAGTTCCAAGGCGAGGTAAAACATTTTTTAGATCGAAAGATGCATTGAACCTAGTCAAGCATGAAGATCTGATGGCTATGATTGATCATGGGAAATGTGATCAAGGAAATTAAGCAGTTAGCTAATTGTTTATAAATAGGGAACTGTTGATAAACAATGCATGTGGGCAAATGTATGCATAGGGATGCTACATAGTGATTACCGAGCATAGAAGCTTGAAGACCTGTTTGAATAATAGAGTATAGAAGCCCAATAGATGGACAAGATTAGTTCTATGTATAGATTGTATTGAGAAAATAATAATCTGCTTTAGCATTTTAGATGTGAAGTTGCAGATAGATTTTTATTACTGTTATTTTGTGAAAGTGATAGAAAATGTCTTAACCGAGTGGACTTCACAGTCTTATTTGTAAAACCCTCTTGCAAGGTGACATTCTGATTGAGTGTTTGAAATCCTTTAACAAGGTGAAGACCCTAACAAATCTAAGGGAAATCCCTTAACCGGGTCACATCTAGCAATGTGTTTGTAATCTTTAACAGGATTTTCTTTTAACCGAGCATACTCTAGAAGAGTATATTTCTTAGTGGGTCTGAAATCCCACAGTGGTTTTTTCCTATTTGGGTTTCCACGTTAAATATGGTCTTATGAGGTTTATGATGTTTATATGCTTTTGAGTTTGTATGTTTAGCAGTTTTGGTTATATTACTGAAGTATATGTTACCGAGGTTGAATATAATGTTTTTATGGAAGATTAAGTTTGTATGATTCACCCCCCCCCCCTCTCATCTTGTTGGCTATTGGATCTGTACTTATATTAAGTATCCGAACTATCAATTGGTATCAGAGCATTGGACTCTGGGAAGAAAAGTTTAAATGTACTTGAGGCAAAGATCCGAAGATGTATAAGAGGGATGCACTGAAGCTGAACAAGTCAAGTTTCTCTACGTGGTAGAAAAGGATGAAGCTGCACCTATCAGGAGTTGGAGAATATGCTGTATACTATCTAGAGAATGATTTTATTACACTTGTAGACATCTAAAAATGGTCAATGCTTGCGGAGTCATACTTTAACATTTGTGCATTGCCTTATTTTAGGGTTCTTGCATCGCATTAACATTTCTTCTATGTTGCGCACTTGGTCTTTATCATTTGCGAGCATCGAGTCCTTCTTTTACATTCCTCATTTTTATCGCTTTTGAATTAGGTCTTGTCGATAACAATCTTTAGTCATGATTTTGGTCAATCCTTTTCCTTGTCAATCTCATCATTTTGCGATCGAATTCGTCATCGATCCTTGTCCTTGTCAATTTTTGTCATTTTCCAATCGATTCATCATCGATCCTTCAATCATGTCAATTGGCATTTATCAATTTGATCTCCTTGTCAATCTTGGTCAATTTGTCATTGATTTTTGTCAGCCAATTTTAATCATTTTTCAACATTGGTCCTTTGTCAGTCAAAATCATGATCGAACCTACATTAATTTCTTGTTGTCTTGACCTAATTCCTTGTCCTCTTGTTTCTAGGGTTTTATGATTTGTTCATTTAATCCTTTTCTTATTCTTTGTGGGTTAAATAAATCTATTTATTTAGTCCTAGGTCTCTTTCATGAATTAATCAATGCATGAAAACCTATTAATTAATTCACCTAATTTCTATTTCATCATTTCTACTTTTTCCTAATTCCTAATTTCCACCTCATTTTCTAATTTGCTAAATTCAATTTCCACCTAATCAATTCCGCTCTAGTCTCTCCCTATTTTTGTGCTTCGGTGGAAGCATGAATTTCTCATGCGTCATACTATTGGCATAGCAAGATGTCATAGACTTTTAGTCCTCTAACCTTTGCATTGGCAATATGTCATAATTCATGACATAGAAGGTGTCATAACCTTCTTCCTTCAACTCAATTTTGCCATTTTTGAAATTAATTGCCTCTAATATCAATTTCCTGCTAATCTTGTCCTCTCTCCAATTTGTCTATAAATTGGATGAATTTCTTCAATCAAGGTATTGAATCAATCACCCACGCTTCTAGTATCCTTGTGCTATCAAAATCAATCTTGCTTCATGCTTTTACACTTGTAGGTGAGATCCACACAAATCTGCTATTTGGAGGAGAAAGAAGGACAATGGAGGTCAATTGGAAGAGACATTGGTGATGGATTTTTATGTATTTTGAATGTCTTGTTTTCAATTCTTCTATTGAGTGTAATTAGGATTTATTGCATTGCAAATTGGCTTTGTGGTTAGCTAATATCTATTTGCTTTGATGTTAATCGAATTCCTGATCAACATTTCTGGTGAACCTGACGTGAACTAACCCCTTAACCATGTTTTGAGTGCTTTTGAGCTTGTTTGCAGGTGAAAAACTCAAGAAACAGAGCGACTTTGAGCTTTCTGGGCACTTCTATACCTATGTCAAAGGGTTTTGCGGCTCTGTCAAAGTGTTTTGCACTTGTGTCAAAGTGTTTTGCGCCTATGTCAAAGTGTTTTGCGCCTGTGTAGAAGGGTTTTGCGCTTGTGTCAAAGGGTTTTGTGCCTGTTTCAAAGAGTTTTGCACCTGTGTTGAGTCATTCTGTAGTTGTGTAAGGCCAGAATAGAGGTAAAATCAGTGTTTTTACTAATTAGTTTGTTTTCATTCTGTTTCTTGCATTTTGGTTTTTCTTTGGTACTAATTCTCTATGCAGCATCTTGGCATTACGTGTGACGATGACTAAAAAAAACAACTACTGATGAATCTTATGCAGGACGCGGTCAAAGAATTTTATTAAAACATCTTGCTTGTGATTTTTTTAAGTAGTTGCACATTTCATTTCTTAAAGGTTAATGAACACCATGCATGCTTTGTCTGTTTTTTATTTGATTGCATGTTTTAACCCTTAGAACTGGGCTTGCCTCCCAATTTGCCTGGCACTTCGCACAGGCATTGGTGAGAGGGAACGACCCAAAGTGGTGACGAGCTAAAGCCAAGCTCTTCCAAACCACTCTAAATAACTGTGGATGCAACAAAAGTTGTAGACAATGGGTGCTGGAATGGTATTGCGACAATTTATTCGCCGGATCAATACCCACCAGAATGGATGCCCTTACTAGAATCTCTTGTTTAGATGCCAAAATCCTTCTATCTGTTGGCTCAGGCATTGTGATACATGCATGCTAAAGAAACCTCTCATGTACTCCTCAGTTAGAGATAGCAAGTTCTTGGGAAGTGATGTCCCTTGAACTCGAAGCTTGGTATGCCCGAGAAGTGAGTGCACTGTAAGGGGGAGCCAGTGCTACCAAGCGTCTAGCTATCCGGCTGAGTGTTGTATTTTATGGTTAGAGGATTCAACAGATATTGCCCTTGCAAGCCATAGGATTTGTTGTGAATGAGCATGATTGTCTTGGGTCTAAGTCCAAACATCTTGTCTTTTGTGATTGTCAAAAGTTGAATTATACAATTGTCACAAAACATCATTTGTCAAACAAGTCCAAACATTGTCCAAACAAGGTTTTAAAAAGAGAACATTCATCCAACAAAGTTCAAAACATTTTCAAAACATGGCTTTCAAACACATTGAAAAACTTTGTCTCAACATTCATGTCACTTTAGGCTAGGTTTTGCATAGTCCAACTTAGGTCCAAGGACATATTGTCACCTCCCTTCATTTTAGTCCTTTTCATTGCAAGTGTCTTCATTTTGCACTTAGGTTTTAAAATCATTTCCCTAAGTTTGCATTTCATTGTCATATCCAAGCTAGATTTCCATTTAGGTGACATTTGTGCATTATCCTTGTCATGCTAAAATTAGGTCTTGCCTAGGTTGCATTTTGCATATTCCAAGTCATTGGTCTTTGCATATCCTTATCATTTTATTGTCATCTTGTCTTGGCTTCATCTTGTCATATCATATCCTTAGATCATTTTCATGTCATATCCTAAGTCATTGTCATAATCATTGCCTTCTTGCATTTAGTCTCAAAAATTTGGTTTGTCAAACTTAAAAAAAATCAAAACTTTGGATGATACCCTAAGTTGTTGTTAAGAAGTCTTGACCTTGTCTAAAACTTGTCCTTTTATTAATATCATTTTTGTCAAACCTGGCTTAGTATCCAAGCATATAGGTGAGACATTGTCAATTTGTCCTATTGTCATTTGGTCCTTTGTCAATTAAGGTCTTGGCTTCATTTCAATTTCCCAAGGTTTTGTCTTTAGCTTTGCATTTCAAAAGTTTGTCTCCAAAAATTCAAAAAGTCCAAAAACATTTAGTTGCATTGTCATCCTTTTAGGTTGCATTTGTCAGTCCCATTAGTTGCATTGCATAGTGACATGTTTGTTGAAATGAGATCTCAACCTTCTTACGAAGCCATGTCATCACAATTCAGAAATCAATCATGTCAATCCAATCTCTACATGTCTCAGAACTTGGATCAAACTTTTTATGATGAAACAAGTCTCCAAATACAAAAACTAGAGGAGAAACTAGCTTAAGAAAAGGAGATATTGGAACAAAGAGTGAAAAACATTGAGAAGAATTGATCACAAATGTCCAAAATGTTTTGAAAATTTCCAGGTTGAAATCAAAAGATTGAGCCAATTGATGTAAGATCTCTTATTGAACAATTAGACATACTAGCTCTCCTCTCACAAATAGAGATGATGAAACAATTTCAAGAAAAGAGACAACAACATTATGTGCCTTCACAACAAGAACAAGAAGGTGTTTACTATCAATCAAATTTTCAACCATCACAACCAATTGTTCAACATTTCCAATAGACACAACCAATGGTCCAATTTCAACAATATGTCCAACCAACTATACAATGTCCACAAATAGTTCAACCAATAATGGAATATCAACAAGTTCAAACAACATATCAATGTCAACAACTACAATCACAAATTCAAAAACAAAGATTGCAGCACACACCAAGCCAAATTTTGAACATGTCAAACCAATTTGATCAACATCTAGTTCAAAATCAAAACATGACATCAGACCAGAACCAGCTCCTTTCCAAACAAGTTCAAATTCTAGATACAACTATGTCAAAACCTCGAAAGAAAGGTGGCTTTATTGCAAGGATCTTAAGGAAATTACCAAGTGAGTTCTTTGAGGAAGATCAAGATAATAAACTTATGTCTAGCAATGCCTCATCCCCCCACAAACAAATTGACTCCCCAGTGGCATCTATCCCTACACCTTTAGAAGTTTCACCAGAACCTTCCATATTGTCCTCATCAAACAATACACCCAAGGATGAAATTATCCAAGGGCTATCCATAATTGATTTCCAAGATAATCAATTCATTTATACAAACCCCTTGTACTATTTGGAAATGCAAGATTTAATGCCATCAAATGCTTCTCTTTTAGAGAGTCCCATTCAAATTCCATCCCCTTCATGCCAAAGCATTAATCCCTTGCCCAAATCCCCCATGCATATCCAAAGTCCAACCCCATGTCAAGAGGATAATTTAGAGCATGAAGAAACGTGTCTTGAAATAGATCAAGATCAAGATCCTAAAACCTTATCATCCCATCCAATTGTTGACCAAGATCCCATTTCCCCAGGCACTCACAATGATTCCATTATTCATGTCCATTCTATCCAAGAACACAATATCCTTTCAAATCCCATTGACATTCCACTTCCTAAACAAGATCAAGATATCCTTTCCATCATTTATGATGATCCCATTGAAAGTCAAGAGAAAAGCACCTTTAAAGAGGATTCCAATGATCTTCATACTTGTCAAGATCAAATTATTCCTTCAGATCCTCCACAAGATCCACTTGTTCCTCCATCTCCACATCCTAATCCCGCATATCCACTCCAAGATCTCATTTCTTTTGATTATCCCATTATTTCTCCCATTCCATCTCTTGAAGAGCCTATCATTGAACCATGTCCACTACACAATCCTAGTCCCCCTCATGATCCTAATCCCCTTCATGATTCTAACATGTCAGTGCAAGATGTTCATGAACCCTCGACATGCATAATGGGTTCTTCCACTTTGGAGCAATCCGATCCACTTCAAGATCTCATTATTTCTCTCATATCATATCCACCTCATAATGGACTCGCGTCTTCTTCCCAAAGAAAAGAGTATCCTACAAGTCAAGATATTCATAAAGGAAAAGGAGTAGACCTTCATGAGAAAGAACTCCTCCATATCAAAGAAGATCTTAAGGGTCATGTCTACACAACTCACTCTCAAGATGTTGGTATCCCCCCATCAAAATCAAAACATACACCTTCCCATCATACTTTCCATCCATCTTAGGTTCTTATATCCCTTTATCCTCTATGAAAGGTCAGCAAAGGCACACATCCTTGAGTAAATTTCATCAATCCAAAAGAAGTCCATTTCATTCATATCCATCCATGCATTCCTTTCCCCCTCTAAGCAATTTGGATGCCAAGTATAAACGTCATAAGTCTAGCAATCCACATGTATTCAATGATCAACATGTCCAATATAATCGACATGTCAAAACAAAGAACAAATTGATCTATAAAGAAAAAGAAATATCCAAAAGGCCACAAAGGCCCACTGAGAAAAATAAAGCAAAGTCAAAATATATATGAGTTCCTAAATCCCTTGTGCAAGCAATGCACTACAAGGAACCACAAAAGCATGAAAAATCAAAAACCATGTGGATCCCTAAGCAGCTTCTTGAAGCACAAAAAGAAAAATCCAACTTGGCATCCAAAGTTGCTATTCCTCCATCCAACCCTCTCAAATTTGTTCCTCCATCACCTTCTTCATCCATTTTGGGCCCTTATGTCCCAAAATCCCAAGCTATTCCTCCATCCAAATCTCACAATCTGAGATCCACTCTTCCTCCATCAGTCCATCACCCCTCAAGGTGTGTTCCAATGGTGATCTTGCCTTCATTTCCATCCAGTGAAGCCCAATTCTTCCAATACCCTATCCATTATCCAATGCATATTTTCCATCCTTCGATCCCTTTGGTCCAATCCTTTGCATAAATCTTTTCCTTATTTCCATCTCATATTCCATGTCCTTATCCGACCAATGTCTTTGAGCATACTTTTAAAAGGTCATGGTCCATTTTTTTTCAAGGCTACTATCCAAAAAAAAAAGACGCTTGAGTCCTTCTTCTATCCCCTATCATGTGTCCATCTTCTCTTGAAAAAGTCAAAATACAAAAAAAAAAAAAAAAAAAAAGTGAGAAAAAAAAAGAACAAAAGAAAAAAAAAGTAAAGCAAAAATAATTCGTCCACTGGTGAAAACCTGGCAAACAGGCACCTTGGGCAAGTACCGTGATGAAAACCTAGCAAATAGGCATCATGCGTAATCTATGAACTTCTTGCATACCACACTTGGGGGTAGGTTTCCTTCTTCATATCCTATTGCCCTTCATTATCCTATCATACCATGCCATCCTCCTCCATTATCCTATTATCCCTCATGTCTATTTCCCTTTCCACCTTTCATCTTGACAAGGCTGAGGATCATCATGAGCATCATGCATCTTGTTTGTAGCTTTTAGTCTATCATAGCTTTTGGTATTTATCCATTTGCTTATTATAACTTTTCATCCATATTCCCTAGCTTATTGCAACTTTCTGCCACTATCCCGTATCCTACCCTGACCATCAGTCCATGTCCGTTATCCATTCTTGGTCTTGCTTATCCAATCCATATCTTATCACTATCCATACACTCTTTTTCATTCCTTGATCTTGATCTGACATAAGGATGCAAAATTTAAACATGGTTTCAAAAACCTCTTGACATATCCCTCATGCCATGTCACTGCTTTACATTGTCATATCCAGTCTCTTGTCCCATCACGCAATAGCTCTTGAAAATTGCATCTGCGTTGTCTCCATAATAAAAGGCCTTTATCTTCCCTCTATCCACCAACATTTCAGCAAGCCTATTTATTCACCTGTCATATTCCTTTCCTTGCTAAACACTGGGGTCAAAATCATAAAAAATCCTGAAAACATTCAAAAACATCAAAAAAATCAAAAAATGTCTTGAAAAAATCCCTAAAAATCAACAAAATGTCCTAAAAAAATCCCTAAAAAATAAAAAAAAAATCCCTAAAAAGTCAAATAAAGTCCTGAAAAACGAACAAAAAAATTGTAAAAAAACTCAAAATTCCTACAAAGTGAAAAACATCAAAATCCAAAAACAATTTCTTTGGCATTTTGCATTTTGTCAATAAATGGCCCCCTTTGTGCATAGACAGATCGCTGAGCATACATCCAACGACAATTAATCAAACATTGTGCTTTAATGAAATCACGCATTAACAGATGAACTTTTCAATCAAACCAGGCATTCAAACTGATCAAAATTGTCACATCAATCAAAATAGCATCAACATTACCATTGGTCCTTGTCAATATTATCATGGGTCTTATACAGGGTGTGGTATACTCGAAACCAGACTGTGTCCTATCTTAGACGGGGTACCGCATTCCCTGGAACCAAACAACATGATCATTCTTGTTCTCCACTTTTGACAATGACGATTAGGCTGTTTGTTTGACTTGGTTGAGTTTGTGCATCTTATCTTTTTACTGATTTATCTTTGGCTTTGATCATGTTCCTATGTTGCTCGATGATGTCACTGAGTGATTTAGAGTAACCGAGATGGTTCAAGGTCCCTTTCCTTTTTTTGTTGTGTTTGTTGTTTGTGGAATGTTTGTCACAAACTAGGGCAACTATATCATTGGGTGTCTATGATAAGTACGTTTACTTTGTGAATGCCGCACATACCTCAACCCTTGATGTATGCACCCTAGGATG
The DNA here is from genome assembly GCF_030272615.1 of Cryptomeria japonica. Lineage (NCBI taxonomy): Eukaryota > Viridiplantae > Streptophyta > Pinopsida > Cupressales > Cupressaceae > Cryptomeria > Cryptomeria japonica. The sequence continues at coordinate 147,616,515 of NC_081409.1, read as the reverse complement.
CTTCATTCATTCCTTGTGTGCGATGTGTCTGTCTTTTGCAAAAGGGGTTGCGTTCCAGCTCTGGCCTTCAATGCCATGATGCTCTACATCCGCTTTGCTACAATAAATAAAGGTTCTCACCTACTTATGTGCATTCGTGAAGGCAAGTTTTCCTTCATCTCTAACTGTCCTCTATCTAATTTCTTCTTACTAACATTTCTTCCATCAGTCTGGTCACAGTCTTTTGCACCTTCCATTATTTGTCCTTTGTGCATCCGATCTTTGATTTTTGATCCGTTTGAACCTATCGTCTTCTGTCATTCTTATCGATCACTTGGCCTCTTTTCTGGATTTTTTTGGCCAATTCCTCAAGGGGGCATGCATATGTCATCATTATTGTCTGGGGCATTTTCATTATTGTTCTTTGAAACAACACTTAGAATCGCATTGTCTCAAAGAGGGGCAAAATGTAGACATCTAAAAATGGTCAACGCTTGCGGAGTCATAATTTAACATTTGTGCATTGCCTTATTTTAGGGTTCTTGCGTCACATTAACATTTCTTCTATGTTGCGCACTTGGTCTTTATCATTTGCGAGCATCGAGTCCTTCTTTGACATTCCTCATTTTTATCGCATTTGAATTAGGTCTTGTCAATAACAATCTTCAGTCATGATTTTGGTCGATCCTTGTACTTGTCAATCTCGTCATTTTGTGATTGAATTCATCATCGATCCTTGTCCTTGTCAATTTTTGTCATTTTGTGATCAATTCATCATCGATCCTTCAACCATGTCAATTGGCATTTATCAATTTGATCTCCTTGTCAATCTTGGTCAATTTGTCATTGATTTTTGTCAACCAATTTTAATCATTTATCAACATTGGTCCTTTGTCAGTCAGAATCATGATCGAACCTACATTAATTTCTTGCTGTCTTGACCTAATTCCTTGTCCTCTTGTTTCTAGGGTTTTATGATTTGCTCATTTAATCCTTTTCTTATTCTTTGTGGGTTAAATAAATCTATTTATTTAGTCCTAGGTCTCTTTCATGAATTAATTAATGGATGAAAACCTATTAATTAATTCACCTAATTTCTATTTGATCATTTCTACTTTTTCCTAATTCCTAATTTCCACCTCATTTTCTAATTTGCTAAATTCAATTTCCACGTAATCAATTCCTCTCTAGTCTCTCCCTATTTTTGTGCTTTGGTGGAAGCATGAATTTCTCATGTGTCATACCCTTGGCATAGCAAGATGTGATAGGCTTTTATTCCTCTAACCTTTGCATTGGCAATATGTCATAATTCATGACATAGAAGGTGTCATAACCTTCTTCCTTCAACTCAATTTTTCCATTTTTGAAATTAATTGCCTCTAATATCAATTTCATGCTAATCTTGTCCTCTCTCCAATTTGTCTATAAATTGGATGAGTTTCTTCAATCAAGGGATCGAATCAATCAACCATGCTTCTAGTATCCTCACGCTATCAAAATCAATCTTGCTTCATGCTTTTGCACTTGTAGGTGAGATCGACACAAATCCGCTATTTGGAGGAGAAAGAAGGACAATGGAGGTCAATTGGAAGAGACATTGGTGATGGATTTTTATGTATTTTGAATGTTTTGTTTTCAATTCTTCTATTGAGTGTAATTAGGATTTATTTCATTGCAAATTGGCTTTGTGGTTAGCTAATATCTATTTGCTTTGATGTTAATCAAATTCCTGATCAACAACACCGAGCACCTATCCATTGGCAATGGAAGAGATAAAAGCAAAGAAAGAACATATCCAAGCAATGATTGAAATAACATCTGCATTGATCGACTTAGAGTTTAATGACCTAGAAGGCTGCAATGATGCAAAGGCAATGTGAGATAAGCTCATATCAGTATATGGAGGAGATGAACATGTTCAAAGAGAAAAAGCAGATAGTCTAAGAGGACAACTTGAATCCATGAGGATGAGTGAAGGTGAGAACATAACTCAGTATAGTACAAGACTAAAGGAGATTGTCAATCAAATCAAAGGTGCAGGTGGAACTATTGAAGAAAAGGATATAACAAGTAAGTTGTTAAGAACCCTTCTATCGGCTTATGCAATCCGAGTCTCTGCAATCAATGAATTGAGGTCCGTACCTAATATGCCAGTTTCTTTAGATGCTACTATTGGTAAGCTACATGCATTTGAGTTAAGTAACTTTGATAACACTGGATCTTCGGTAAATAAAGTTGAATCTGCATTTAGTTCTATTCATCTTGATGAATCTAATGATTACAATAAAATAAAGTATAATTACTCTGAAGGAGATCATAGTGGAGCAAGTGAAAGATTTCGTAAGAGCATGGAAGAAGTACACAAACTGTATGAGGAAATCAGAAAGCAAGAAGTGTTTGAAGCACTATTAGCCAAAAGGTTACCGAGAGGCAAAGGTAAGTATAAAGGAAAACTACCTTAGAAATGTTTCAATTGTGATAAGATAGCACATATGGCTTCTAACTGTCTTGACAAAGATTTTACTGAAAAGAGAGATTACCGAGATGATAGACAGAAAGACAATCATTACAGAGGACACTGAGACTTCAGAAGAAGAGATAGAAAGACATGCTTAATAGCCAATGAGGAATCCAACAATGATAAATTAGATGAAACTGATACAGAGGAAGTAGTTTATGTGGCTATCAATGATGGATCAGATGAAGAAAAGTATGAAGAAAAACCCCTAATATCTCACATAAATACTAATAATTCTTGGATCATAGATAGTGGATGCTCACATCATATGACAGGAGATAAACACAAGTTTGTTATATTAGAAAATTATGATGGAAGCTATGTAAGATTTGTTAATGATGTACCATGTCCAGTGAAAGGTAAAGGATCTATAACACTTCTTGATAATGCAAGATGTAATTATGTTTATTGGGTTGAAGGTTTGAATTACAATTTGTTGAGTGTAGCACAGCTAAACAACATAGGTCATCGAATAGAATTTCAGAAAGGAATTATCAAAGTTCATGACAAGAATGGAAAGTTAGCTGCTACCGGGACACAAGCAAAAGGTAACACATTTCACCTTGACTCAACTCGGAACAAGTGTTTGTATGCAAAGACAGATGATACCTGGTTATGGCATAAAATGTTTTGTCATGTAAATTTTGATAATCTGATCAAAATAAGCAAGAAGCACTGAGTGAGAGGTCTATCGAGTCTTGAAAAACCTGAGAATGCTATGTGTCGAGGATGCCAGATGGGTAAGATGACAAGATCAAGCTTTACAAGTAAGTCTTACACTTCTAAGGGAATTTTAGATCTTGTGCACATTGATCTTTGTGGTCCTATGAAAGTTCAAAGTTATTATGGTGATAAATATTTCATACTATTTGTGGAAGACTATTCAAGGATGATGTCGGTAATGTTTTTAAAAGATAAATTAGAAGCTTTTCAAATGTTTAAGTGGTACAACGCAAGAGTTGAAAATGGAACAGGAAGACAATTGAAATGTCTTAGATTAGATAGAGGAGGAGAGTTCACATCTGATGAGTTCAACTTATTATGCAATGATCATGGTATTAAAAGACAAGTCTCTACACCAAGAACTCCACAACAAAATGGAATAGCTGAGAGAAGAAATAGATCTATTGTGGATTGTGCTAGAACATTGATGATTGAAAAGAAAGTGCCACAAACATTTTGGAGAGAAGCAATAAGAACAACAGTTTACACCCTGAACTGAGTACAACTGAAGAAAGGTACTTTGAAGACACCATATGAAATTTGGTATGATAAGAAACCTAATGTAAGTTACTTTAAAATCTTTGGAAGTAGATGCTATGTTCACAAAGATGATAGAAATGGAAAGTTTGATCAGAAGAGTGAAGAAGGAACATTTCTAGGTTATTCTTCTAGAAGCAAAGCATTTAAATGTCAAATCAAATCATCTAACAAAATAGTAGAAAGTGCAAATGTGAAAATTGATGAATTTGCATAAAGAAATGATGAAGGAAATTCCAAGGAACCAAAAGACTATGATAAATTTGTCTATGTTCAACCGATAAGTCTTACCGAGAAGACTGTTCAAGAAAATGAAGAGAATATCCAGTTATCGAGTGATGAAGAAGATCATACAGAGCCTACCGAGCCTGTATTAGCCAAGTATGTCAGAAGACATCATGCACCAAGTCAAATTATAGGAGATAAGGATGATCCAGTGGTGACAAGGAACAAACTGAGATAGAACACATGTTTGATATCTGAATTTGAATCGAGAATAGTGAAAGAGGCATTTAACAGTGAAGATTGGATAAATGCTATGATAGAAGAGATTGATCAAATCAATAAGAATGACACATGGACACTAATCCCAAGACTGAACGACAAAAATGTAATCGGTACAAAGTGGATTTTCAGAGACAAGCTAAATGAAAAAGGAGAGGTCATTCGAAACAAAGCAAGACTAGTTTGCAAAGGTTATGCTCAAGAAGAAGGAATTGATTATGGTGAAACTTTTGCTCTTGTTTCTAGACTTGAAGGAGTAAGAACATTGTTGGCATATGCTACTTTCAAAAATTTCAAGGTATATCAAATGGATGTAAAATCTGCATTTCTGAATGGAATATTAGAAGAAGAAGTTTTTATTGAACAACCTCAAGGATTTGTTGAAGACATTAATAAATATCAGGTATGTAAATTGAACAAAGCTTAATATGGTTTGAAACCAGCACCTAGAGCATGGTATGAAAGATTGCACTCTTATTTGATTAAGATTGGTTTTATAAGGACAAGTGAGAACAACAATATGTACATGAAGAATGATGAAAATGGAATACTGATCTCAGCCATATTTGTTGATGATATTATATTTTGTGGAAATGACTCTCTATGTAAGAACTTTGGAAATGAAATGAGCAAAGAATTTGAGATGTCATTAATCAGTGAGATAAAGTATTTTATAGGTTTATAGATACTGCAAATGAAAAATGAGATTTTCATTACTCAATCCAAATACATAAAGGAAATCTTGAAGAAATTTGGAATGGAGGATTCAAAACCAGTAAGTACTCCTATGACTACCAACTGTAAATTATCAAAGAATGATGAATCTACATCTATTGATGAGACACTTTACCGATCCATGATTGGAAAGCTACAATATGTTGTTCACAATAGACTAGACATAGCACATGCAGTAGGTATAGTTGCAAGATTCTTTGCAGATCCTAAGGAAACACACATGACAACAATCAAAAGAATTTTTAGATACTTGAAAGGCACTGAAGATTATGGCTTAGTATATCAGAAAGGAAATGATTTTGATTTAATAGTTTATACTGATGCTGATTGGGCAAGCAACATTGATGACAGAAAAAGCACAAGTGGAGGAGCTTTCTTTTTAGGAGAAAGACTAGTGAGTTGGCTTAGCAAGAAACAAGGATGTGTTTCATAGTCAACAGCAGAAGCTGAATACGTTGCTGCAACACTGAATTGTACCAACATTTCATGGATCAAACAACTGTTGGAAGGAATAAATGAGACAGTTACCGAGCCAATAACTATATTCTGTGACAATACTAGTGCCATTAATATTTCAAGAAATCCTGTTATGCAATCTAAGACAAAGCACATCTCTATCAAATATCATTATCTTAGAGAAGAAGCTCAAGAGAAGAAAGTGGTGTTGGAGTATGTTAGGACAAAGGAACAAATAGCAAATATCTTCACCAAACCACTACCAAGGGACACTTTTGAATATTTCAGAAGTAAGTTAGGGGTCCTACCCCTATCTTCTACTCACTGACCGAGTTTGGTGAAAGCATCAATCTAATGACTCTATTGAATATCTTTTAGGAGTTTATGCTGATTTACACACTTTAGGAGGTTTTCTAAAGGCGTGCAGGAAACAATATAGGATACCATATAGGGAATAGGAGTTGAAGACAAAATGCTTTGACCGAGACTCAGTTGATACACAACAACAGGAAATCACTTCATAGAGGAAGAAATTATGTTTTAGTTCTTTACTTTTTGGCATTGTTGTCAAAGGGGGAGAAGAATAATATAAGGGAGAGAAGACTGATTGAAAAGACTAAAGAAAATAGGAGAAGTCTAATGTATGGGGGAGAGCATTTCAACATTTCAGAATCACAACAATCTGAATCTTTTAAGGTCAAATCAATTGGTTTTGCCATCAATGCCAAAGGGGGAGATTGTTAGCATTTGACATTATAATAGACAATGGAAGATTGTTGATGATTAAGGATGTTTAGTCTTAATATTATTATTTTGTCATTGATGTTAAGAAATTGATTTTCTAATTCAGTATGATGTTGCCATATCTTGAGAAGTATGATTTGAAGAGTATAAAGATGTTGGTAAAAGACACAAAAAGATTATGATGAATAAGAGGATGAATAAGGTATTCAATGGGCAACTATTACCAAGTCAGACTATGATGAGATCATGATGTTTAGATTGTTTTGACATCATACATATGTTATAAATTGTAAGGTTAATACTATACTATGTTACCAAGCAAAGAACCTAGTCGGTAAACCCTAAGGAACCTAGTCAGTAAACCCTAAGGTTATCGCTATCGGTTAATGAAGGCAGAATGTCTGCCGAGTGAAGTTTAGTATTTACCAAGTTGTAACTGAGCTGTTACCAAGTTGTAATCGAGCTGTAACAGAATGCATTAAATGTTTACATGCGTTATTTAATGAAGGAAGCTGATGAGCTGGAACTGATTAAATGATTGGTATGCCGTAAATAAAGTTTGTTAATAATCTATATCAATGGAAGATCGATAGGAAGATCTACAGCTCAGATTGAACCGCAATACCCTAGCACAAGTTCCAAGAAATATATGCAAGTTCCAAGGTGAGGTAAAACATTTTTTAGATCTGTAAAGCGGAAAATCGCGATCGAACCCTAGTTGCCCTCCCCTCTTCCAACTCCGAGGAGAGAGAAGGGAGGTTCACTAGGGTTGATGGTTTTCACTTAGGGGAGAGACTTTACATTCAAAAGAGGGGTTGAAACCCACAAGATCCAATCCCACGCAATGCAAGATTGGATGCTAAATGTGTTTCAAGGGTTATGACAGCAAGGCTACCCTCTTTTGTAAAGAATGTTGATAGAAGAATTAAGCTAAGCATGCATAGAAAGTGACAAAGATTCTCTTATAAACTGAGATAGGAATACAGTATGAAGCTGCGAACCTGGAATTAGCAGTAAAATGTCGATACGGCGCTGTCCTGCAAATTTGAGCAAAAGTCGCCGGGACGATGGCGCCCGACTGCCACGGTCCTCCGAAAAATCTGCGAAACGAAGGGGGATCTGTTCGTCTTTGCACAAGGATTCCAGATCTTCAATTTCAGCCGCATACCTACAACCTACACATAGAAAAGCGAAGACGATTGGGGGGTTAGGGATTAGGGGTTTGCCTTTAGGTCAAACCCCGGTTTTGGAATTAACCAAGAAATGAGCAAGTGCTGTAAATGTAAATGTATGTAAAACAAGTACTAATACCTTGTTCTAAGGATGTTTGTATCCTTATGTGCGAAGGTATAGATGTTGTATGTTGTATGTTGTAGCATGTAGTATGTGATCTCCTCTTCAATGGTTCAATCCTTGACTTGAATGCAACACTTAGCCTTGAATGGAGACTTGAAATGATCAATTGCTTGAAGGAATGCTTGAATGCTTGAGTATAGTTTCCACGCTTTTACACATATCCTCCTCATGCCAAATGAGAGAGAAAAATGTAGTTTATATACTTGTCATTTAGGGCTGATAGACTGATTTTCCCGACCTTAGGCCGACCAAGAAAGTTAATTTCCAAATTGCAAACAAAAAGACCCGAGACCCCTTAGGAGACCGGGCCCAAAATAGGACCTAGGGACTAGGGCGCTGGGTGCCCTGGTCTTGAAGGACCAGGGCATTGGGCGCTCTGGTCCCACCTCCCGGGACAGCAGGGTGCAAGGAGGTTCAGGCCAGGGTGCTTGAAAAATGCAGTTTTCAGTGTCGTAATTAGGTTTCGGGGTCTCCATTCAGGTTGCGTGTTGCGTCGCCATCGTGAAGACTGAAATGCAGTCAAAATTGCAAGTGTCGCAATTTTAGGACGCTACAAGATCGAAAGATGCATTGAACCTAGTCAAGCATGAAGATCTGATGACTATGATTGATCATGGGAAATGTGATCAAGGAGATTAAGTAGTTAGCTAATTGTTTATAAATAGGGAACTGTTAATAAACAATGAATGCAGGAAAATGTATGCACAGGGATGCTACATAGTGATTACTGAGCATAGAAGCTTGAAGACCTGTTTGAATAACAGAGTATAGAAGCCCAGCAGATGGACAAGATTAGTTCTATGTTTAGATTGTATTGAGCAAATAAGAATCTGCTTTAGCATTTTAGATGTGAAGTTGCAGATAGATTTTTATTACTATTATTTTGTGAAAGTGATAGAAAATCTCTTAACCGAGTGGACTTAATTGTCTTATTTGTAAAACCCTCTACCAAGGTGACATTCTGATTGAGTGTTTGAAATCCTTTAACAAGGTCACTTCTAACAAGGTGAAGATCCTAACAGATCTGAGGGAAATCCCTTAACCAGGTGACATCTAGCAATGTGTTTGTAATCTTTAACAGGATTTGCTTTTAACCGAGCATACTCTAGAAGAGTATATTTCTTAGTGGGTCCAAAATCCCACAGTGGTTTTTCCCTATTTGGGTTTCCACATTAAATCTGGTGTTATGAGGTTTATGATGTTTATATGCTTTTGAGTTTGTATGTTTAGCAGTTTTGGTTATATTACCAAAACTGAAGTATATGTTACCGAAGTATATGTTACCGAGGTTGAATCTGATGTTTTTATGGAAGGTTAAGTTTGTATGATTCACCCCCCCCCCCTCTCATCTTGTTGGCTATTAGATCTGTACTTATATTAAGTATCAGAACTATCAGATATTTGATCCAATAAATATGTATTGTGTTGGTATTTTGGTATCGTTTTGTCATTGATGTCAACACCTACTAAACACTATCAACTCTGGCATTTTGGAGAATCAACAACATTCACCGGCAAGAACACAGTCACTGATATCTGGTACACCGAGAGGATATAATGTTCACCGGAAGTTGGAATAACATGGAAAACACATGGTTATGTCGAAGACATCTTTTGGACACCTTGTCTTAAAGATTGGTTTATTGGAATAATTGTGTTTGCATATTTTCTATTACCGATAAATAGGTCCAGGGTATACACCGACAGGATTATCTTTTCCAGATCAGCATAGAGTGCTATGGAGATGATTTATTATTATTGTAAATGCATTAAGCCAACATGTTCAATTGGTTATTGCATCAAATATTGTTTTGTTTGTAAAATGCTTTTATTGTAATATCTTGTAGAGTCAACCTACTAAAATTGGTCTTAGGTTATGGTATAAATGTAAGATCTTAATTGTAAGATCGGATGTGGAATGTGAAAAGGATTTGTAAGAAGGTATATGCGAGATTAAGTAGAGCTATACACGTAGACATCATTTGAAGGTAAAGCTAGGTTTTTGTGAAGGCAATCAGAACTACACCGGTACTGAATCCAGCATATGAAGATGCTATTTTAAGTAGTACATTCTTATTGGATTTAACCATCTAATTGTAGTCAATGTGACTCCCATTAAGCAGTGAGCTCTAGGCGCTTGGCCTTTCTGCATGTGCAGACACCATTTGTATACACTTACTATCTACAGTAGTATCATCTGATTGTGGGTAAGGTTTCCCACCATGGTTTTTCCCCTTACAGGGTTTCCACGTACAAGTTTTGGTGTTATATGTTGTGGATGACTTTGTTCTTTTTGTTTCATGCATTGAATCTTATGTATTACAATAAACTGTTAAAATTGTCTACCGGCATATTAGACTAGTTTACCGATATAAAGTATTAAAGTTGTTTAAGTTTCTTTTGCTTTAAATTTATTAGACAATTGATTCACCCCCCCCCCCCCCCTCTCAGTTGTCCTTGGGACCTAACATATTGTGCTTATTATTGTGCATTAATTCATTGATATTGATAGGCATATTTGATACATATAGAATTTGTTCATTGTGTTGCTTACTATGCATTTCGATATATATAAATGATTATTTATAAAGAATTTGTTAAGTGTATTTGGTGGCTGCCCTTTTATAAAGTTAAATGAATATTTCCCTATGTAATCAATAATATGAATATAAACAATAAAAATCTATGATATAAAGCATTGCAATTGAGGAATATGATTTGATAAGCTTTGTAAAATATTCAGTTAACCCTACAAAACTTCTTGTCTCAATCAAAATGAAATTCAACAATAATGGTCAAATTCGATCCATGGTAATGATCACTAGATGCTTTTGATTCTTTTCATCAAATTTTAGTTTTAGTCTTACTTTCCATTTGTTTTATCTAAATAAGGTGATTTGGGACTGTAGCCACATAAATCTGTCTAGTTTTATTAAATGAATATTTGTTATTTATTTGATTAAAAACCCACTAGCCAATAGTTAATTAAATTAACATTTAATTAATTCATCTTCAAACATTCTCCTATTAATTAAATAAATTATTCAATTTATTTTAATTCATTCATTGAACTAAATTCACAATCAATTAAATGAATAAATCCTATTTATTTCATTTAACCCCCTTTCCTCTTTTAAATAAATTAAATAAAACATTTATTTAAATCATTAAATTCCCCCACTTGCATTCTCCTAAAAATGCAACTTGCACCTATTTTTTTAAATAAATGAATTTTATTTTAATAAAAATACTATTTTCCCTCACCCACCAAACCCACTTGCAATCCTAAACCCTTTTTAGATTCTTCTAAACCCCTTTCTAATTATCCTAATCCATCCCCTAATTATTGTCATATTCCTAAGCAACTTGGAGTCACTTCTCAAAGACTTCAAAGTCTTTGAAAAACATTTAGTGCTTTATGTGTCCAACAAGCTAACCTCTAAAATCTTCCAAACCACTAATGGCTCTTACATGACAATTAATGGCTCTTACATGACCATTTATGGTTAAATCCACTTGCACCCATGGTTAGGGACTTTGACCCCTAACTCAACCCTCATGTAACCCATGTGTCTCCTCAAGCATTTATTGATTTGACCATGGTTATCCTCACTAACTCTTGCACAAGAGTTTATCCATTGGATAAAAGCATTATTCTTTGAATAATGAATTTATTCACTCAACTCAACATTAACCTTACCTCCCAAGTTAACCCTCGGGTCATGTCAAGCATTTAATGCTTCTTCCCTCTCCTCTCAACCCATCTCATGTTGACACTTGTCATCCTGGGATTGGATTGAAAGTCCTCATATGGATCTTAAACTATTCAATCTTGACCCTTGTTTAGATTACTCAATCTCAACCATCCATTGCTCCATTTTTCCTATAAATAGAGCTCATTTCTTCATAATCCAGATCCTGAAAACTTGTATGCATTTAACATATAGCCAATTTTAGAGAAGAGTATTTATCATAAATCACTAATATATTGTCATTTTGGATTAAAATAAATCAGTTCATTTCATAGAATATCATGACTAGTTTGTTTTACACTTGCATAGCATAGTTAAAGCATTTCAATCTTGAACCTCCATAAGGCATCCATAGTGCAAAAAGCTGCTGAGAGCTACACTAATTTGGAACTTGGAGAGGAGAGGAACAAGGGAGGAGGAGCTACAAGCATGGTGGAAGGCATTTGGAGATGTCTTCTTGCATTTATTTTCATAGTTAAATGCTTCGTTATGTTTTTAGTGTCTCTCTTGGTATGCCTGCTTAGATTAGTCTTTGGTTGATTAACACTAACATTTCTCTTTGTTTTTTGTGCTTCTTATGTGTTATATGACCACAAGTTTTTGTCTAACAATCTCCCATTTTGTAGAGCATCATTTAGTGAACCCGACGTGAATCGAAGAGCAATCTTCTTAAACTACTAACTTTTTTAACTGTTATACTTGACACACAAGTCATGCTTCGGTGCTTTTGTTCACACTTTAGAACTATCACAATTTGGTCTTTTAGCACTATTGTCCCAAAATTAGCGCTTTTGTCTATAGTGTAGTGCTATTGACCCTTAAGTAGTGCGTTTGTTCCCGTTTTAGCATTGTTGGCTCTCTGTGTAATAAATTCTTTTAACGCTTTTGTCCTTACTGCCATGCTTTTGTGTTAAGTAGTGCTTCTATTCTCACACAGATTAGCACTATTGTAACAAAGTGTTGTAAAAAATGCGTTGTTACCAAAAAATCAAAACTTTTTAGGCTTGTAGAGACCCACCATGTATGCGGATTTTACTGATTGTTTGTTTCTTGTGCAGGTTTTGAACTAACCCAACTTATTTCTTAGGATTTTTAGAAATTCATTTTATTTTTGCAAGTTAAAATCAACATTGAACACTTCATTTTTGGTGCTTAAAAATCAACTTCAAAATTCATTTTTGGTGCTTTAAAACTCAACAAAACAAACTTTGTTTTTCATGCAAGATAGGCAATTTGAACACTTCCTTTTTGGTGCTTAAAAATCGACTTCAAACACTTTATTTTTGGTGCTTAAAACTCAACAAGACAAATTTTGATTTCCTTGCATCAACTCAAGTTAAAATTCACAATCCACACTTCAACTTTTTGTGCAAGTAAAAAGAACTTGTTTGTTTTTCAAAAGCGCTTTCCTTTCAAAGCAAAACATCTGTTTCATTAAGTTGACCAGGATTTCATTTTTCTTAGCTACTCAACATATTGCCTTTGAAGGATAAAAAGAGCATCATGACTGTTGGAGCAACATCTCCAAATAGTTAGATCATATTGCAATGATAAGTTAAAAGGAACAAGTGTCTTTTGTGTCTGGCACACTTGTGCAAAAAGTTTGTCGAGTGGTCCTACCTCTAACACACACTATCCTCTCCCTTGACTTTCGTGGTCCTAGGTGCAATAGAAAAGTGTTAGTAACACTCAAAGTTTATCTTTTTAAGAGAGGCCTACCAAGAGACACATCACTCTTGGGAATGACCTCGCGCGGTAAATCCTTCGAGCCACTATAGAAATTAGGTGTGAGCGAAAGTTGTAGCCTTGGGTATAGTTGTTCCTACAGTGTAACTTGTTGAAAGGACAAATGGGCCCCACCACAAGTTACAAGGCTCTTAAGTGAGTCACTGCAGAATGAACTTATGTCCAAAAACATCAAAAATTACTAAACACCTTTTTATGTAGAAACCCACTTGTTCTATTGATTGAGGATATTTGTGATAAATTCAGTGCAAGAACATAGAAGGTTTTGCTCCCAAGATACTCACCATACATATTTCCTTGAGTAGAAACATAGCTTTTTGAAAGGTTACTTGTAGCTTGATAAAAGTGGTGACTCCCCATCATAGAGATCATCAATTTGTTATGCTCACGCAAAACTTAGTATATCACATCCTTACCTACCATGGCGGGATTCATAAGGTATGTAGTACCAAAGTTGAATAAATATCAAGATGTGGGCTGAAATTATCACAACTGGCAATTTGACCTTAGGGATAAAGTGTGTTTGAAGTGTCTTCATTTTGTGTCAAGACCAATGATAAACTGAGCCAACTTCAGGATTTTTGTGAAAATATACTCAAAAACATTTTGGAAAGAAAGGGTCATAAAAAGTCTAAAGATTAGGTTGATCTAGACCCATACTTGTTCCTTTTGAGGCAACATTCTTGTGTTTGTGTGATTTCTTTGTTTTCTTGTCAAAGAAAAATCAAAAATCAGTTCCAAAAATGAGTATTCATCCAACACAAATATTTTCAAAAATCAAAGATCAAAAAAAAATTGCAAAAGCAAAGTATCAAACTATATGACCATTCTTCACATCTTGAGAAAGAAGCTTCATCAACACATCAATTTGAAGAAAAAACCATTGAGCTCAAAGGCTTTTATCAAAGGAAGGAAATTCTTCTATCATAATAGACAAATTTTTGTCTCACATAGAACCTTCTTACGTCACATGCGTCTATATATTCAAAGAAAATCAAACAAGTTTGATCAAGAGCCATTAAACCACAAAGCTTTTACTCAATATAGAGCTTTGAGCTATCATCAAAACAATGGAGGAAAAATCAATCCTCCCTTCTTTCCAGACATTTGCATCACATATAACTTAGCTAGGGAAGAACCACCAAACCCTAAAAGAGAAGGGGAAGAGTTTGTTCCTTTTGTAACACAAAGTTTCTATTGAAGTTCACATTTCATCCATTATCACATTCACATCTCATAAAATCCATTCCAACTCTCAAAACATCAAGAGATTTTTGTCCTAAGTTCTATTTTCAATATTGCTTGAATCAAACATAAACACATAACTTTTGGAGTGTCTCTACATCTAGGATAAACTCATCCTAAAAGGCATTTCTATGCAGGTTAAAACTAGTCTATGAGTGAATCCTCTCATTACTAGGTAGTTGGGTCTGTAACACATCTTAGATCTCTCTAAACCTTATCAAATCAAACATTGTCAACAAAACACAACAAGCAATTCAAGGAAAGACTTTGGTAACATCTACCTTTAGTGCTAGAAATCTGTATGCAAAACACTCCACCAAAAATTAATCTTTCATTCCATCACCAACTCATCATCATTTTCACCAAACTTCAACAAAAACTTGTAAACAAAATGGCTCAAACCAGATCAAGGTCTAGACAACTAGAAATTGAAGAGGAAAAGGAGGAAAATCTCAATGAATTCCAAGAAGCCCTTCGAGGAAATGCAAATGATGAAAATCCAAGTACTCCTACTCCTACAACAATAGAAAGGGTGCAACACAACCCTCTCTTCAATCGACTTTTTGATGAAATACTCAGGAGCAACGTTGATTCTCACTTTTTAAGACTTGCCCAAGATGGATCCAAACTACCCTCTGATTTTGATATTGCACAACTAAGGCAAGCATCGGAATGACAAAGTCATAATGAGGAAGAAAGAGGTCGAGATCACACTAGATACAACCTTCATCAAGAAAATCCCCCACCTCCTCCTCCTAATGACATAGACATATTGCGGCAACAAGTCAAGAATTTAGCCCAACTCCATAGTGGTGTGAAAACAAACCAGTTTTCACTTAACAATGTTTGTCCCTATCCCTTTGATAGGAGTCCACATATGCCACTTTTTCCATGAGGGTTTGAAACACCTAAGTTTGACAAGTATCGAGGAAAAGGAGACCCTCGCAATCATGTTAGAGAATTTCATTCAGCATGCCTAGAAGTGGCATATGAGGACACATACCTAATGCGACTCTTTCCCCAAAGTTTGGCAGGGACAACCACACAATGGTTTTCCCGACTAACAGGCGGCATTAGGAAATTTGAAGAACTGGTCTAGAAATTCATTGCACATTACTCACATAACATTGAACGCGATATAACCATGGCCGATCTATGCAACACTAAGCAAAAACTAGGTTAGCTATTTTTCAGCTTTCCTGCAATGATGGTGACAAATGTCTAGCAGACGTTCCCTTCAGCTAGCTGAAAGAGAACTAGTGGAAATATTTATTTCCAACTTGAATGAAGAAATGGAATTTCATTTAGACATGAAAGGTACAGAGTCTTTCAATGACATGATCACACAGGGTTTAAAATGTGAAAGGGCCCTCATCAAAAAGGGGCTCATCAAAATATACAATGAACCCAAAGATGCACCTCACCTGCATTTCAACAGTGATAAACCTAACTTCTGGAATAAAAAAAAGAACATCGTCAATGATGGGGTTGTACATGAAAGAACTATTAAAAGTGCACAACCTGTGGTCCACTTTTTAGGGCAAAACCCCCCTCCTAAGACCAACACTGTTCCTCCCCCACCAAATCAAGGATGCAATATACCACAAGGAGAACCAAGACAATGCCAGCAAAATTATAAACAAAAACAAATGTACACTCCCTTAGGGGAACCTATTGAAATAGTTCTATGTCAGTTGGTCTCTTCAAATCTGGTGACCCTACCAAAGATGTCCAATTAGGAACCTCAGGTTAAACCTTCATGGTGGAGAGACAATGAAAATTGCGAATTCCATCAAGGGAAAGGGCATAAAACAAGCAATTGTCATAGATTGAAAGATCTTATTCAGGATCTCATTGACTAAGGCGAGATTGAAATTGAAAGACATGACCCAAAAATAATAAACAATGATCATCTTATGTTTAAAAATCCACTTCCATCACAAGATCAAAGGGGTCCTTCCACTTCAGGGTGAAATATAGATACCACTGATTATACATGAGCTGCTTATAATTACACTGTAAACCACCTATATGATGCCAATGAACAAATTGCAACCATTACCATCAAAAATCCAAACTCTACTTGCAATGTTGTTATGCGTCATAGTAAAATCACCATCAAAGCAGCTCCACAAGGCACACCTTCCATCCCAAAGTAGTATAACCTTGTGGAATAGTTGGATAAGACACCTACACTTATCTCCATCTTAGAGCTTTTGCACCTATCCCCATCTCATAAAACAATATGTGATCAAGCTCTCCAAGAGGCATCAATCCTTGTGAATCTAAATATAGATCAATTCCAATCTATGGTTGGAAATCTGAGGTCATCACCATGTCTCACTTTCTTTGAAAGTGACAATACATCCTTCTAGCAACCTCATAATGCCTCATTCCATATTGAAGGATTTATCAACCAACATCAGATCAAGCGAGTCTTGATTGATAATGGAGCAGGCATAAATGTCTGTACACTACAATTGGTCACCGCATTGGGGTATGCAGTTGAATTAGTGGATCCCCACAAAAAGATAACCACAAAAGCTTATGATGATGCAGAGCATTCATCCAAAGGAGTAGTTGTGTTACCAATCCGATTGGGCCTAGTAGTGAAACACATCATATGTCAAGTTCTGGACCTTCCTCTACCATATAATTTATTGTTAGGAAGACCTTGGATACACGCCATGCAAGCTGTTCCATCCACCTACCACTAGTGTATCAAGTTTCCTCATAATGGTGTACAAATTACAATCCTAAGTGATGCAAATCCATTCATATTGTAACAATATCAACCATCAACCAAAGATTACCGTTCCTAACAACAAAGAAGCCACCCCATCCACATCATATGTTAGTCTAGCCTCTCTTTCCTGTTCAAACACCACTATACCCAAGCAAGAGAAGCTAAAAATGAAAATGGCAAAGGAAGGTCCTGGGGAGTACAATCTCAACCAACTCTTTTGCGTGGGGCAACTACTCACTTCTCCTAGAACTCATGGTAAGCCTCAAAGTTTACTTCGAGCACCACTGGCCAAACCAACATGCACTTTGGCACCTTTTATCCTTGGAAAGAGTCAAGAAGAAGAGACTAGAGATGAGGAATTAGCAGATTGGATCTATAAAGACCCTATCACCATAGATATCCCACAAGCTAAGCTTCCTACAGATCAATATGGAAAAGGCCTTCTCATTATGCAAAGAATGGGCTATGATGGTTAGAGTGCTTTAGGACCTTTCAAGCAAGGAAAAAATGAGCCGTTGCAACTAGAATTAAAGCCTAAAGATGACAAGAGATTAGGATTTCAAAAGGAGATTCTTCCTAAGCTCAGATTCATAGGGAAACCCAACAAATCTCTATATCAGCCTAAAATTCTAAAGCGGTTACCCTTGATTATATCAGCAACACCCAACACCATACCATCTGCCCCACTGAGGCTAAAAATCCCAACACCAATCATCCCACCAATCAAACCAACAACTCCATCAATAACAACAACCACATCAATAGTAACATTAGCAATATCAGAACCCCCAGTAGTATTGACAACATCGGCAATTCCAGTAGAAGCAGCAGATTCAACAACGTCGATGCTACCTATATCGGATTAACTAGTCCCCATAATCCTTCCTGCAACACTAATCATTTCATCTACAATGGTACATCAACCGATCACACCTGTAGTGTTTAACTCAAAGGACATCCCAGTATAGTATAGTAATCAGATACTGGAAAGTGACTCAGAGACTGACTCACATGAGTGGGAATTTGATTTCGTCTAGCTTAATACTTCAGATGAGGAAGACACATCACTGCCTCCACCTTGCAAAGACATCCCTATTTATGGAGAAGTGCAGATTAAAACCTCTTGGGTTCCTGAACTGGAAACATCTTCCATAGACCCTACGTCACATCCTATGCCCGATTCTGACAGGGAGAGTACCATCAACGACCTTCACCACAACATCTTAACCCTCACTGACACATCTTATAAACTTAACCTAATCAATAAGGTAATGCCTATTAAACATCCTGAACTCATTGAATGGAACCAATATAATCCCCCATGCCTTGACCACTTCCAAAATGATGAGGTGATCATTGACTTTTTGGAACTAAGGGATAACTTACCAAGCAGGGATCACAAAGTTGGATTCGCCATTGAACTTAATAGCACATCATACTTTGGGGCGGATGCCAAACCTTTCAGCTGCAAAAATATAACAATAAAACATGGATCTTCTAGTGAAAACCACACCGTGGCACAGTTTGATCCCACAAAAGTAAAAAGAAAGAGTGTATCCAATGGTGAAAACCTCTCTGAGACGCCTGAGGATGAAAGGTTTGACATCCTCCCTTCTAGTACACAATAGGAATGATCAACAGTCCTTATTGAAGAGACAAAAGAATACAATGTGGGGACTCCTGAAACTCCTCACCACATACATTAGGCATCTCTTTTAACTCTAGAGGAACAACCTAAGTTTGTCGAATTCTTTCGAAAGCATCAGATCAATTTTGCATGGTCATATGCAGACATGCCTAGTCTTGATCTTGATTTAGTCATGCATCACCTCACCATAGTAGAAGGAACCAAACCTGTCAAATAGAAGCTTTGCAAGATGCACCCTCAGATTGTGGTACTCATCAAAGCAGAACTCAAGAAACTCCTAGATGTTGGTTTTATTCGACTAGTTGATTATGCAGATTGAATATCCAATATTTTACCTATTGGCAAACCAAATGGGGGCATCCGTATCTATACTAACTTTAGAGATCTAAACAAAGCATGTCCTAAAGATGATTTCCCCCTACCAAACATCAACATAATCGTAGACCTAATAGCAGGACATGCCATGCTTTCTCTCATGGATGGCTTTTTTAGGGTACAACCAAATAAAGATCGCACTAGAGGATCAACATAAGATGGCCTTCACATGTCCATGGGGAACATATTGCTGGAATGTAATGCCTTTTGGTCTAAAGAATGCAGGGGCAAACTATCAAAGAGAAATGACCACCATCTTTCATGATCTGATGCATACCATAATGGAAGATTATGTTGATGACTTATTGGCAAAATCACTAACCAGAGAAGATCATCTAGAAATATTAGATAAAATCTTTAATAGACTGAAACAATATCATGTTCATCTCAACCCAAAGAAATGTGTCTTTGGAGTAACCTTAGGGAAGCTTCTAGGATACATTGTCTGAAGAAAAGGCATCAAGGTCAATCCTGCAAAGGTCAAAGCAATCATGGACATGCCACCTCCATGGAACATCAATCAACTAAGGACATTACAAGGGTGGCTACAATCCATCTGAAGATTCATTGCACAACTGGCAGATAAGTGTCACCCTTCTACACACTTATTACACAAGAACATCCCCTTTCAATTGGATACTAGATGCCAGTAAGCATTCCAGATGCTTAAAAACTATCTCATGAATACACCATTGTTGATCCCACCGGATCTAAGTAAACCTTTATTACTCTATATTTCAGCAACAAATACAGCATTGGGAGTACTACTGGCTCAACACAATGTAGAAGGGAAAGAGTGTGTTGTTTACTACATCTCTCACACACTGGTCGGTTGTGAACTCAATTACATACCTATTGAGCGAGATTGCTTAGAAGTAATCCTGGCAGCCACTAAAATGAGGCACTATCTATTAAAACATAAAGTACAACTCATTTCCAAAATTGATCCACTAAAGTACTTACTCAGAAAAGCCGCATTGACAGGCCGCTTGGCCAAATGGGTGATTATTCTCAGTGAATTTGACATCGAGTATGTGGCCCATAAGGCTATCAAGGGCCTAGTTATTGCAGATTAGTTGGCCAATGCACCACTCATAGATGATCATCCTCTCATTTCTAATTTTCTGGATGAAGAGATATTCATGATCACAACAGCATAACCATGCAAACTATACTTTGATAGTTCATACACGAGGCATGGCTCGAGGGTAGGCATTATGTTTATCACACCTCAAGGTGACAACATCCTGAAATATTACAGGCTCACATTTCCATGCACAAACAACATAGCTGAGTATGAGGCCTTGATCACAGGAATCAGACTAGCCATGCAATGGAAATTGAAAGAGTTACAGATATATGGCGACTCCCAACTGGTCATCTGCCAAGTAATAGATGAATATCAGACCAAGGATGACAAACTCATGCCATACAAACAAATGGTGGAAATTTTAAAGGAATCATTTACTACTATCACATTTGAGCAGATACCCCAAGATTAGAATCGAGCTACTGACGCTATGGCTACTATCGCATCTCTCCTCGATCTTTCACAGAATTTAGCATGCTACGAGTTCTTGGTAGAACAACTTTGGATTCTCGCTTATGATATCCCCAAATCTGAGATGATATGTCTCCTTGTCAATTCTGAATCCCCATGGTATGGTGAGTTATACACCTATCTATGTGATCACATACTTCCTCCTAACCAATCAAATAAGCAACGTAAAACCTTCATTTGCCAAACCGCTTGATATACCATTATTGCTAAAACCCTATTCCGACGTAGTCTTGATGGTACTCTCCTTCGATGTCTGGAACAGGATGAGATAACAAAGGCCTTGGAAGAGGTACATGAAGGAATTTGTGGAACTCATGCAAGCAACCCGTCCCTAGCAGAGAAGATCATACACACTGGATACTATTGGCCATCCATGGAAAAAGACTCCTATTATTTTGTCAGAAAATGCAAGAAATGCCAAATTCATGGAGACCTGATACATGCACTAGCACAGGAATTGCAACCAATCATAACACCATGGCCCTTTTGTCAATGGGGACTTGACCTTGTGGGTAAAATTCATCCATCTTCATCCAACGGTCATAAGTTCATCATTACTGCTACTGAATACTTCACAAAGTGGATCGAAGCTGTTCCACTTACCCAAGTCACTGGCAAGAAGATTTCCTCATTCATCCTTAATTACATCATCTGTCAGTATGGTGTACCCATGTCCATCATCACAGATAATGGACTCCCATTCAAGAATCAGGACGTCTGTGAACTTTGTGAGAAGTTTCACATCCAACACCTCTTTTCCACTCCCTATTACCCACAAGGAAATGGTCAGGCCAAAGCATCAAACAAAAACATATTGAGAATCCTCAAGAAGATAGTCAATGATGTCGTTCGTGATTGGGATGTTCAATTGAATCCAACACTATGGGCATATTGAGCTATCATTCGAACCCCTACAAGTGCAACTCCCTACTCACTAGTCTATGGCACAGAAGCCATCCTACCTGTTGAGGTTGAGATACCATCTCTATGGGTTTCCTTGCATAATCTCATAGATGATGAAACATACCGAGTCTCACATCTTCAAGACTTAGAGCTACTTGATGAGAAATGACAAGCTGCATACAATCACCTCAAAGCCTATCAATAGTGCATGAGTAGAAGCTATAATCATCGAGTTAGACCTCACACATTTGAGGTAGGTGATCCTGTTCTTTGAGAGAATCCTTGTAACCAACCAAATAGAGAACATCAGGGAAAGTTTGAATCAAACTGGCTGGGTCCATATGTTATCACTGCCATATTTGGGTCTGGGGCATATCAGTTGACTACTTCAGAAGGATAACCGCTAGCAGATCCAATCAACAACATGCACCTCAAATGGTTTTATACATAAGCTGTATAGAGAATCAGGCTCCCATACACACCAGAAAAACACCAAAAACATTCAAATAAATGTCCTAAAGAAAATAGTAAAGAAAAATCATGCATCCAAATGGTGAACAACCACTCCGATGGCACCTTGGGTAAGTGCGATGGTAAAAACCTGGCAAACAGGCGCCACTCATAAAGGCTATGGCTCCATTGTATTTCAGACTTGTTGCGATCATATTCATTACATCCATGCATCCATCAATCAAAACCATGGCTTGTTATTGATCTGCAATCAAGGATAGTACTTCATGCGTCTTGCATCCCACTTTTTCCTAGTCATGTCTAAAATAGGGGGCAATTCCCTTAACCTATTGATGGAAGTGGATTCTACATTACTTGTGATTCATTGAGTTCTTCATTCATAACTATCTCACAAAATACCAAAACATTCAAAAAACTATCTCACAAATACCAAAAACATCCAAAAAACACTCACAAAATCCAAAAACATGATAAAACATAAAAAACCAATCAAAAACATGGCAACACATTGTACATACGCATCCAAGAAGATACCAAACAAACATTGTGAAATACTCCAACAATCACCACTTATTACATCAACCAAATGATCAACATCAACACACACAACTGTCTTAACAAGGATGCATCCTTCCTTACCAAAACAAAGATAAGATGACATTTTCTTTGACAAGAAAATTTTGTTTAAAGCTATCAAATACTTGATTGATTTGTAGGTTATTTATTCATTTATATCAGGTTCCTATTCTACTCCGGGATATCCACAAGTGATTAGAGTGGCCGGGATGGTTCCTAAGTATCATTTTTGTTTGTGTATCTTCTGTGATTTATTCCAATGAAGTTTTGGTGCATGTACTAATGGTGTCTACGTGGGAAGTTCACTAAGCTATGTGATCATATGCAAAAATATAGTCATGGATCACTATGACTTGCTGACTATAGCGTATACCTCGACCATATGAGCATGAACCATTATGGAGGGTCCATATTCTTTATTTTTTATTTATGTTATTTGTTTACAGGTACAATGCTCCATCCTTGGTTCCTACTACCTCATCCAAGATTGATACTACCATGCTCAATGATGAAAATAAAGCACTATGGATCATCATTCCATCTCATCTGTTTATATTGCATTCCATTGCATATCACCCATCCATTTAATCATTCATTATTCATATGCATGGTTTTGTATGCAAGTGTGAACAAGATTAATATGAGAAGTTATTTGAAAAATGACTTGGTCTTGGATACAATCATGACAAAGTTCTCTGATACATCATCAGTACATCATGCAAAGTCTAAACAACCTTGCATTAATATATCATGAGCACATCATCATTTCATTACTTTTAGTTGCATTTAAATACATATAGTTCATTATCATATACTTGCATATAGGTTTTATTAACCTCATTCTTTGATATTCATTCAAGTGCATTTAATATCATTTAGTTGCATTTACATACCTAAATTTAATTATCATTCCATCATTGCACAATCACAACATTTAGACTCATTTGTATGATAAATTTGTCATCCTTTGCATTTACCGCCATTTTTTATCTATTACTATGCATTCATTTAGTATTATTCACACTTCATCATTTATTATCATTTAAACTTATTTACCATACATTTGTTTAGATTTCCATAATTGCATACATTTATTTATCTGTCCATTAGTTAAGTGCATTCATTTATCCATCTAGTATATTCTTATTGTCATTCATTGCATTTTGCAGCAAAATTCATTTAGGATTCATTAGAAAGCATTCAATATCCTTTTAATTGCATTAAGGTGCAATTATTCATTACTCATAAGTTGCATTATCATAACATTATCATTTCTCTTAGTCATATTTTATCAAATCATAACAAAACCATTTGTATCAACATTGGTTTATACATTTTTCATATACATTCATTTAGATATCATCATATAAACATTTGTACTTTACATTTGTTTATCTATATTGCATTCATTCTAACCATCTAGATTCATTTGCATAAATCATTCATACATTACATCAATCATAACTGCATATCATCATCTCATTATCTTATCAACATAAAATACAAAGTACCATCATTAACATCATTAGTATCTTTTCATTGTGCATACATCATCACCATGGTATTTCATACATACATAAAGCATTTTCACCAACACATCATGCATACATATAAAACCTGCATCCACGTGTTAGTACCACATTCATAAAACATGTATATAGACATCATATACATAAATCATCTCATAAAAATGCATACATATAACAAGTACAAATATCCATCCAAGCATACATCATAGATCATCATCCTGCATAAAACCATACATATAATCAACATGCATATCATCACAAAAAAATGGGATCTCCTCATATATCATATCATCGCAAAAACATACATGTATCAGAGTACAATGAAGTCCAAACATATCGGCTACCAAGAGCCATCCAAGACACAATCCACAATGACAATATGATAACATACATAAATGCTCTCTCAAATGCCACTCTGACTAGATGTTGCACCACCATCACCACCTGCTCCCCCACTACCCCCTGTACCACCTGCACTACCTCATCGTGGAGGACCCATCACACTACCACTTCTCTGCATCTTCTAAGACTGCTTTGATCTCTCCCAACGCATTTGTGAATAACTCAGTGCTCATCGAATAGATGGAACCTCCTGCTCATACAAGCCCCGCTAGTAATCAACCTCTGCACCTGCTCTCTGCAACTCTCTCGCCAAGGAATCA
This sequence comes from Cryptomeria japonica, assembly GCF_030272615.1. Taxonomy (NCBI): domain Eukaryota; kingdom Viridiplantae; phylum Streptophyta; class Pinopsida; order Cupressales; family Cupressaceae; genus Cryptomeria; species Cryptomeria japonica. The sequence goes on along the minus strand of NC_081409.1, from coordinate 147,591,749 downwards.
GTCGATGACCCATGTCCCTGAACTTCCTCCAAGGCCCGCACTCTCTCCTGTAATTGGATAACCCTGTCAACAACCTGATCTCTCTCCTGCAACACCATAGTCAACTCTGACTCTCATGCAAAAAGATGCACATCTCTAGCTGCCACCTCCACCTCCATATCCTCTAGTCGTGTCTACAAAACTAATATCATATGGTCCCGCAAATCTCCTCTAGTGGCTCCCTCCCTTGTATCCATAGGAGCCTCTCCAATGGCTCCCTCTCTAGTGGATCCCTCCACTGTATCCATAGGTGTTTGTCCCTCCCCTGCATCCTTGCCACCTAATCTCATGCCTCCCTGCATCAAAGGTCCCTATGATAGCTACAAAGGCTACCCACCTCTCCCTCTCTATTGTAACCATCCACCACCCCCACCTCCACCTCTGAAACCACCACCTCCTCCAAATCCTTCCCCTCCTCCTCCTCCTCCTCCTCCATCACCACCACCTTCATCCCCTCTCCCTCATCCACCTACGCAACCTCCTCTCCTCCTCCTTGAAGGATGGAATAGGCTCTGCTGGATCTGATATCCAAGGAATAAGATGTGTTGTAATATATTGAGTGTACTCATCCAACACCCCTGCATCTACCATCCCCGACCTCATCTGCCATGGTCTTGCCTATAGTGTGTGGAACTCTATCGAAGCTTGATCATAAGGTAAAACTGGCCCCCACTGGAACCTCTCTCGGACCACCTGTGCATACTCTCCAGAACCACTCGACAGTCCGTGCCTCTATCCAAACTATCTCAGCACTCTCTAGGTACCTGTCTCTCCACATTGTAGGTTGTCCTACCAATAAGGTATCATGTCATAAACACATACGGCAAGGCCTCTGCATCCTCCTCGTAGGGCTCACACTCAATATACATAGGGTTGGTCTACTACCCTAAATCGTCCAGTGCCCGCCGCCACCACTCTAACTTCCCCAGGTGGGGCTGACTCATCATACTACCATACATATATACATAGGGTTGGTCTACTGCCCTAAATCTCAGACTTACCGATCGAGTCACAGGAAGGTGCTCCAAATATGAAGCAAAGTGATCCCCACTCCCAATGAGCTCACCTCACGGTATACTACCTCATGTAGCTCCCGCTATAAGTGTGATAGCACGTAGAGTCCCCATGCAAAGCGGGTCCCCTCTGTCATCATCTACTCTACAACCTAGCCCCAACCAACAGCCAGTCCATGCGATCATCGATCTGGGCATAACAGTCCCCCAACAATCCCTGATAATGCAAATGGTAATGGCTCATACAAGGCAGCTATATCCTCCCATGCTACTGAACCATCGTCAATAAATACATCCTCATCAAAAAATCTTTGCACTACTGTTGTCCCCCAAGCTCGATCATACGTCACCAACTCTCCTTGAATGGGAATGTGTAGGATGCACCATACATCCTACAGTGTAACCATCATCTCCCCCTGTGCTAAGTGAAACGTGCACATCTCACTGTGCCACCACTCTGCCAATGCTGTAATCAAACTATGTTTTGTCCGAATCATGGGCATATACATAACATCATACAGGCCTATCACTGTAATGCATTCAACCTTGGCCTTTGTCAATTGATCACGCAACACCTATGTGGTTGGATGCCTCTCCCGCATCTGTAAGATGCGAAGCTCCTTCTACACACATGCATCAATCATCATCATCAGTTGTTTTGTTTCAAACTTTTTTATGTTTAAACCTAGACTATCAAAAGATACTTTGATCAAGTATCTTTGGGTCTTAACAGGTAAGCAATCATGGCACACCTAGACTACAAACAGGCATTTATCCTAATGGCCTAAGTCTCAACAGGATGCTATGGTTCAAAACAACTCCCCTCTCCATCCATCCATCATTGGCGTCAGGAAATTTTTTTTTCAAAACACTGGGACATCTATTTTTCCTCACAATAGCACTACTTTGCAAACAATAGCGCTAATATGCTGACAACCGTGCTAAACCAACTACACAATAGTGCTATAACTATACAATAGCACCACATAAAAACATAAGCGCTACGAGCCATGCTCAATAGTGCAAAACATACAAAAGTACTAAATCAACTATACAATAGCACTACACTTTGCAACCATGCTAAAACCGCTATGCAATAGTGCTATAGCAGCACAATAGTGCTAATAAAATTGACAATAGCGCCAAAACATAGTTTTAGCGCTATTGTTTTGACTCAACTTGGACAAGCTAAAAACCTATCAAAAATGTATGAAAAACAAAAATTCAAATTCACATACCACTAATCCGTAGTCATCTGGCCGCTAGAATTGACGAACTCGCTCTAGCCGATGATTTGCTATCGGTACCGACATCCTCACTATTGCTTGCTCTTTCAAAACGGTGCCTATCAGAGCTCAAAAATCACTATGGAGATGAATGCAAATGAACCTGTTTTCACCCCTTTTCCCCCATATATACCCTTCGTCGTAACCCTAATTTTACCCCGCTCACCGCCATGGTCCCCGTGAACTTCCAGAGCCTCCCATTTCTCCATTTTATCTCTGATTTCTTCTATTTTTCCACTAGTATTGCTAAATTCTTCTCTTCTACCACCCCGCCAATTTTCCTTCTTTTTCGAGAGATCGCCCGATTTTTCCAAAAATTTGGCCCATCTCTCGAGGGGGCATATTTCTTCACAACTATTTTTCTTTCTTTGAAATGACATGATAAACTTCACCGTCTCAAAGAGGGGCAAGTGTAGTCACATAAATCTATACAGTTTAATTAAATGAATATTTGTTATTTATTTGATTAAAAACCCACTAGCCAACAATTAATTAAATTAACATTTAATTAATTCATCTTCAAACATTCTCCTATTAATTAAATAAATTATTTAATTTATTTTAATTAATTCATTAAACTAAATTCACAATCAATTAAATGAATAAATCCTATTTATTTCATTTAACCCCCTTTCATCTTTTAAATAAATTAAATAAAACAATTATTTAAATCATTAAATCCCCCTACTTGCATTCAATTAAAAATGCAACTTGCACCTATTTGTTGAAATAAATGAATTTTATTTTAATAAAAATCCTATTTTCCCTCACCCACCAAACCCACTTGCAATCCTAAACCCTTTTTAGATTCTTCTAAACCCCTTTCTAATTAGCCTAATACATCCCTTAATTATTGTCACATTCCTAAGCAACTTGGAGTCACTTCTCAAAGACTCCAAAGTCTTTCAAAAATATTTAATGCTTTATGTGTCCAACAAGCTAACCTCTAAAGTCTTTCAAACCACTAATGGCTCTTACATGACCATTAATGACTCTTACATGACCATTTATGGTTAAATCCACTTGCACCCATGGTTAGAGACTTTGACCCCTAACTCAACCCTCATGTAACCCATGTGTCTCCTCAAACATTTATTGCTTTGACCATGGTTATCCTCACTAACTCTTGCATAAGAGTTTATCTATTGGATAAAAGCATTATTCTTTGAATAATGAATTTATTCACTCAACTCAACATTAACCTTACCTCCCAAGTTAACCCTCAGGTCATGTCAAGCATTTAATGCTTCTTCCCTCTCCTCTCAACCCATCTCATGTTGACACTTGTCATCTTGGGATTGGATTGAATGTCCACACATGGATCTTAAACCATTCAAGCCTGACCCTTATTGAGATTACTGAATCTCAACCATCCATTGCTCCATTTTTCCTATAAATAGAGCTCATTTCTTCATAATCCAGATCTTGAAAACTTGTATGCATTTAACTTATAGCCAATTTTAGAGAAGAGCATTTAGCATAAATCACTAATATTTTGTCATTTTGGATTAAAATAAATCTTAGTTCATTTCATAGAATATCATGACTAGTTTGTTTTACACTTGCATAGCATAGTTAAAGCATTTCAATCTTGAACCTCCATAAGGCATCCATAGTGCAAAAAGCTGCTAAGAGCTACACTAATTTGGAACTTGGAGAGGAGAGGAACAAGGGAGGAGGAGCTACAAGCATGGTGGAAGGCATTTGGAGATGTTTTCTTGCATTTATTTTCATAGTTAAATGTTTCATTATGTTTTTAGTGTCTCTCTTGGTATGCCTGCTTATATTAGTCTTTGGTTGATTAACACTAACATTTCTCTTTCTTTCTTGTGCTTCTTATGTGTTATACGACCATAGGTTTTTGTCTAAAAATCTCCCATTTTGCAGAGCATCAGAGACCATTAATGATCATTTAAAAGCATTTGTAAAAGTTTGGAGTCATTTGGATAAAAGATGTTAAAGTTTCTCAGTTGTTGTCAAAGTTGCTCAATTATTGTCAAATTTATCAAAGTTGTCAATGTTGTCAATGTTTTGTCATGACCACAAACCAACATCACGAGCATGTCCAAGTGGGAAGGTTTATGCTAGGCATGCTCATGTTATGCTTCCCAACACATCAGAACATCGAGAGCCATACCCTACCGGCACATTCTCTCAAGTGCCTTGAGTCCAAAAAATTGTCAAACTTTGACAAACTGGTTTATGCAGTAAATCAAATGTTGTTGGTGCATCTTCATCATTTGTTTTATTATTCATTCTGATCTCTTCTTCAATTGCATTATGTTTGTTTGGTAAATCGGATTGAGATGTTGAGGATGACATACCTTCTTGTCCCATTGCTCCTATGTCACATAATTTCTTCATACGTTGGCTTTGTCTTTCCTTTTCAGCCTCTCGTTGTTCTACGGTTCCTCGATTGTTCTTTCCCATCATTAATACCAGTTGTCCTAAATAGAATCATTTTACATATATATGTAAACAAAAGTCCTTAAACTTAAAATAACCACAAAATTGAGCATTATCATTATTTTCTTAAATCAAAACTATTAAATAATAACAATTACATTGACCAAACTAATAAGAACAACAATTCAATCATTTGAAATCATGCAAAACAAAAATGTTACTTACTTCTAAATATAAAATTGTCATAGAAGCACAGTAATAGTTGCAGTGGGGCCTTCAACGACATCGGAAACTTCTTTTGTGGTTGTTGAGGTTGTTGAGCAACTAAAAGTATGTTCAGTAACCCCGTGCGCACTTTTAGTCACTAAAAATGCTTAGCAGGACAATGTCCATATTCCCAATACCCTGTACATTCTTTTAACTTATCAAAACCCCTTGTTGGTATTTTGGATATGTTGATATGGTTTTGTCATTGATGTCAACACCTATCATCACTTGTCAACACTTATCAGCTCTTGGAGATCTTTGGTTATGTTCACCGACAAGTCAGAGACTTATGCACAGTCATCGATATTTGGTTCACCGGTGGATTATATTGCTCACCGGCACTTGGAATGACTTGGAAACTACTTGGTTATGTCGAAGACATTATTTGATCACTTGGTTTTGGTGATTTGGTTATTGGTCTATTTGGTTTTGCATATTTGTTGTTACCAGCAAATACATCCAAGATATGCACCGACATGCATATCTATTCCAGACCAACACGACATGTTATGGAGATGATTTATTATTATTGTAAATGCATTTGAGCCAACATCATGCATCGGATATTGATTTATTTGTAATTGATTTTATTGTAATATCTTTTAGTGAGTTGACTTATTCAATTAGTCTTAGGTTATGGTATAAATGTAAGATCTCATTTGTGAGATTGATATGCAATTGGGAAAGGGAATTGTAATAAGGTATATGCAAAAATAAGCAGAGTTATACATGCAGACATCATTTGAAGGTTGAAGGAAGGTTTTGTGAAGGCAATCAAAACTAAACTGGTACTGAATCAAGCATATGAAGATGTTATTTTATGCAGGACATTATCATTGGATTTTACCATCCAATTGTAGACATGTGACTCTTATTTTGTAATTGAGTAGTGAGCTCTAGGCAGTTGACCTTTCTGCATGTGCAGAATCCATATTGTACACACATACTATCTGCAGTAGTATCATTTGATTGTGGGTAAGGCTTCCCACCATGGTTTTTCCCCTTACAGGGTTTCCATATACAAATATTTGTGTTATGTGTTGTGGATGTTGTTGTCTTTTTGTTTCATGCATTAATATTTACCAGTACTGCAATTAACTGATAAAATTGTCTACTGATAGAGACTTTGGTTTACCAGTCTTAAGCATTAAGTTTTGGTTAGGTTAATTTTGATTGAATTTATTGGACAACTAATTCAACCCCCCCCCCCCCCCCCCCCGCCCTCTCAGTTGTCTCTGGGACCTAACAATTAGTATCAGAGCCTAGTCCTCTTTTTGTAGAAGTTTAATAGTGTGAGGAGATCCAATGTCTTCTAACTATTTCAGGAAGGACAGTCCAAAACTTGATGGAACTAACTATGGCATATGGAAGATCAGGATGGAGACACATTTGAATTGCATTGGAAAGGACATATGGGATGTTACAAAGAATGGCTATACTGCTCCTACACAAGGTCAACCTAATCCACCTAACTTAGCTAAAGATGAGGAAAATGATTGCAAAGCAAGAGAAGCACTTTTGAGTGCATTATTAGATCAGCAAGTCATGGGATTGTTAGACAGATCTACCACTAAAGCTATTTGGGACAAACTAGAAACATTGAATGAAGGAGATTCCACAATCAAAATTGCAAAAATTAAATGCTTTCGGGTCAGGTATGAAAGTCTGAAAATGGAAGAAGAAATAATTTCTACTTTTATGGAAAGAGTAAATGAAATTGTTTTGGGTATACAATGTTATGGAGGAACCTTAAGTGAAGATGAGATTGTTTCTAAAGTTTTAAGAGCTTTTCCACTAGCATATAAAATGAAAGTTACTGATATAAATGAATTGAGAACAATGCCTAATGCATTAGTATCTAGAGACACTTTGGTTGGAAAACTTTTAGCTTTTGAGCTTGAAGTATTTGGTCCTGTTACTACTATTAAGACAAATCTAGTTGTCAAGGCATCATCATCATATGTAGCATCATCATTATCATCATCATTTGATAAATCTAATTGGAAAGCCTTCTATGCAAGAGAACTTGAAGAAAACAGGAGAGAAAATGAAGAAATTGAAGAACTTGAAGCACTATTTGCAAGGAAAATGCCTAAAGGTCCAATTGGAAGTAAGTATGAAGGTAAAACACCCTTTAAATATTTTAACTATAATAAGATTGGTCATATGGCTTCTAGATGTCCTGATAGGCATGCAAGATTAAGAGAAGAAGCTAAAAGAACATATAAGCCTAACCCTAACTATCAGAAATAAAGGTTTAAGAAGAATAGAGACAAATCTTGTTATTATGTTGATGAAGGAGTTACTGATGATTTGGATGAGGATCCGACAGATAATGGATGGGATTTTGTTGCTATAACAAAAGATCAACCAACACCTATTGTTCAACCAATAGAGCAGGCCCTGGTAGCTAAAGCTGAAGATAAGGATGAATGGATTATTGATTCAGGATGTTCACATCACATGACTGGTGATAAGAGTAAATTCTTAACTTTTCAGGAATACAATGGAGGTCTAGTAAGATTTGGAGATGATAAAGCTTGTTTAATCAAAGGAAAAGGCACTATATCTTTTGATGGTAAGCACAATACTGATAATGTTTACTATGCTGAAGGTTTGAAGCATAATCTTTTGAGTGTTGGTCAATTAGTTGAGAAAGGATTTCAATTAGAATTCAAGAATGGTAAATGCAAAATCTTAAATAGAACTAGTTTGGAAATTGCAACCGATAATCAGACTAGAGGTAATATCTTTCATTTGAACAACAATGAGAAAGCATGTTTGATTGCACAAATTGATGAAAGTTGGCTATGGCATAAGAGACTTTGTCATATAAATTTTAATTGCATTGTGAAAATCAGTACTACTAAGGCAGTAAGAGATTTACCTAAAATTGTTAAACATCACAATCCGGTATGTAAGGAATGTCAATTTGGAAAGCAAGTTAGAGCAACTTTCAAGAGTATTCCAGAATAGTATAACCATGTTCTTGATTTAATTCATACTGATTTATGTGGTTTTGCAAGAACTAGAAGTATACAAGGAGATAAGTATTTCATTGATGACTATTCTAGAATGTGATGGGTTACTTTTCTCAGGGATAAATCTGAAGCATTTGGGAAATTCAAACTATTCAAGGTGATGGTAGAAAATGAAACCGGCAAGAAAATCAAATGTTTGAGATTAGATCAAGGAGGTGAGTTCACATCTAAGGAATTTAATACATTCTGTGAAGTGAATGGGATCAGAAGACAGTTATCAGCACCCCGAACACCCCAGCAGAATGGAGTTGTGGAAAGGAAAAACAAAACTATCTTGGATGCAGCCAGAAGTATGATATCAAAAGAAAATCTACCTCATATATACTGGAGAGAAGTGGTCAATACAACTGTTTATACATTCAACAGAGTTCACATCAGAGGTGAAACTGGTAAGACACCACATGAACTATGGTTTGGTAATACTCCTACTCTTAAATATTTCAGAATATTTGGAAGTAAATGCTATATTAGAAGAGATGAGTATATTGGCAAATTTGATCCTAGAAGTGATGAAGGAATATTTGTTGGTTATTCATCTAAGAGTAAGGCATATAGATGTTTTAACAAGAGATTTTAGAAAATTGTTGAGAGTGCAAATGTGAAGATTGATGAACAGTTTAGAGGAAATTCAAGGTACACAAACTCTAAACCGACAATAGAGATAATCACAAATGAACCTATTGTGAATACACCAGTATAGAATGGTGATCCAATTACATCGGCATCATCTAGAGATTGAACAATCACTGAAGAACAACAACAAGCAAAAACACCCCGGTATGTAAGACTGAATCATTCTAGAGATCAGATAATTGGAAACAAATTTCAAGGAGTTATGACTAGAGGAAGATTGGCAAATGAAGAGGTATGTCTTATTTTCCAAATTGAACCTACATCAATTGATGAGGAATGTGAAGATAAATATTGGATTAAATCTATGGAAGATGAATTGGAACAAATTAAAAGAAATAACACTTGGTCATTAGCTCCCCGACCTAAAGACAAGAATGTAATTGGAACTAAATGGGTTTTCAGAAATAAACTTAATCAAGATGGTAAGGTAATCAGAAACAAAGAAAGATTAGTGTGTAAGCGATATTCACAGAAAGAAGGAATTGATTACAATGAAACCTTTGCACTGGTAACTAGAATTGAGGCAGTTGGACTTTTATTGGCTTTTACAACACACAAGAACTACAAAGTATATCAAATGGATGTTAAATGTGCATTTTTGAATGAAGATATTGAAGAAGAAGTTTATATTGAACAACTTGATGGATTTTCTTTGACAGATAACAAAGACATGGTTTGCAGGTTAAGGAGAGCTTTATATGGATTGAAACAAGCTCCTAGAGCTTGGTATGCTAGATTGGACAAATATCTTTGGAAGCTTGGATACACTAAAGGTAATGCTGACATAAATATATACTACAAAGTGACTAATGATGACATCTTGGTTATTGAAGTTTTTGTTGATGATATAATCTTTGGAGGAGAAGATGGATTGTGTAAAGACTTTTCTAACAAAATGCAACAAGAATTTGAAATTTCTATGATTGGAGAGATAAAATTCTTTTTAGGATTACAGATTTCACAAACTGATAAAGGTATACTCCTATGTCAATCTAAGTACTTGAAGGAATTACTAAAGAAATTTGGCATGGAAAACTGTAAACCGGTAAGCACACCTATGACTACAACTGATAAATTATCTTTGAAGGATGAATCAACACCTGTTAATCTGACTAGATACAAGTCTATGATAGGAGGTTTACTATATTTAACACAAACAAGACCTGATATTATGAATGTAGTATGTTTTGTTTCAATATTTCAAAGTAATCCTAAAGAAAATCATGAATCAGTAGTGAAAAGGATTTTTCGGTACCTACAAAGCACTACAAATCTTGGTTTATGGTATCCTAGTGATGAAAATTTTGACTTATGTGCATACATAGATGCTAATTGGGCAGGAGATGATTTTGAATTATGTTGCATACTAAGAGGGGGGGTGAATTAGTATACAAAAAAATACTGTAATCAATCTTTTAATTAGTTTAACAGATAACCGGTGCAACATATTCACTAATAAACGGGTTAAGATAAGTTCAAACCAAACAGCAAACAAAGAATTCACCCACAAAAGCACAATCACCATAACACAAGATATTTGATGTGGAAACCCAAATGGAAAAAACCACGGTGAGAAGAAACTCACAAGTAACTATCTGTAGAATAGTAACCAGACTGATTGAGGTCAGACCGGTTAAGGTCATACAATGTTCTTCACCAAAACAGATCTTGTTAGGAATCTAGATCTCTGTTAGGAGATAAGTCATGTTAAAGACTACCTTGTTAAAGGATTTCAGATCCACAGTTGTTAACCACCTTGTTAGAGCATTTACAAAGGATTTGCTGGGCCTACCCAGTTAAGGATTTCAGACTTGTCGAAGATGTGAGTAATCAACAAGTGAATGATCTAGATGTTAGCATAGTATGCTTAATTAGATCCTTGACAACTCCTTGTTAATGCATTTTAGCATTACTTCAATCTTCAATATCTCCACACTCTATCTCTTCACACAGACCTAATCTTCTCTTCAATGATCGCACATAACCTTTTATATTCTGTATCTCATACATGCAAACCCTAGACATGATGTCCTTATAAAGGAATCTGAAATCATGTCGGTCCAATAGAATTAGACTACAAGTTCCTAGGTACAGTGCATCTAGACACATTTGGTAACACGACACAAAATCATTGCCAAACTGTCGATGGATGATAACTCATCACACATTACAGTAATACCAATTGGTAACTCATCACAAATATATACCGGTTAATACAATATACTGATTACCGGTTGTCAAAAATGAAGATTGGAAGATCGTAGTGTTCTAATCAAAATTTAACTATCGCTTGGGTCCTTCATACCGCTTGAGATCCTCGAACCGCTTGGGGTCTTCATACCACTTGGGATCTTCAGTCAATCTATGACTGGTAAACAATCTTCTACAAAATACCGATAGTCTAAAGACTATACATTCAATAATACACAATATCAGTTGGAACAATGACCGGTTGAGCATAACTCATACATCAAGAAAGTGTGTGTCCATCAATGACAATTAAAACATCATCAAAATGCCAACAATCTCCTCCTTTAGCATTGATGGAAACACTTAGGAAAATTTTGACATCTAAGTGTTTTTACAACAATAACACAAAAGATGCTACAATCAAAATTACTCCCCCTAAGCATATACACTACCCCTTTTGCAAAAATTACAAGTGCATAAACATTCACCAAAATTTTAATGTATGTACTGTTAGGAATCCCACAGATACTAAGAGGGGGGTGTGAATCAGTATCTGGCTGGTATAAAGAATTTCTTAACTTAAAACATGCAAAACATAATATAACAGTGTGCTGGTATGCAAGAAATAATGCAATAAATAGAATTAACAACATCCACATGAAAAGCACACCATAAAACAAGATTTTAATGAGGAAACCCGATGTGGGAAAAACCTCGGTGGGATTTGTGACCCACAATATTCACTCACTATCCACTAAGAGAATATTACTTACAATAGGGGCCTGCACATGCAGGAAGGCCAACTGCCTAGAGCTCACTGCTCAATGGGAAGTCTCATTGACTTACAATGAGGATTATACAAATCCAATATCTTGTACTGCTTTACAATAGCATCTTCAATGCTAGATTCAGTACTGGTTCCTGCTCTATTCTTTACATATACCCCTTAACCTATATTTCACATAATAGGTCTGCCTAATATTTTTCCTTACTTCTTACATCTCCTATATCAAATGTCTACAATGATCTCTTTTATATATAAGAGTCATTTTACAATTTGCTAAGTCGGCTTACAAAGTTTTTATAATAATAAACAAAATATAATATAACAAAAATCATGTCGGCCTCTGTGTCGGTATACTTCCTTTCTTCTATGTCAGTGCCGGTGTCCTAAGTGCCGGTGTAGAGTGTGATCTGCTGATGCCGGTATAATACCTTTGTTGATGCCATAGGATTGCAAGGTTGCAATCAATGACAAAACCTTCAATCACATACAATGTCTCATTGGAGTGTGCATATGCCAACAATCTCCCCCTTTGGCATTGATGGCAACACTCATGAGAAATTTAAAAAATGATCCAAAAAAAATGTTACCAAAAATGTGTGAGCTCCCCCTAAGCATATGATTCCTGTGATTTGAATTTTCTCATCCTACTACTCCCCCTTTGGCATCAATGACAAAGGTTGTCAAGATGTCAGTAGAGTTCGTAGTTTCAACCTTGTAATTGGGTGGTTACAATTTGAAAAATATCTCCCAAAATCAAGTTTATACTGTCCATAAACTTCTTGCTATCTTTTATTGTTGTCTTTGTTCTCTTCACTGTACCGGTGAGATGCTGCAAATGCTCGATCGGTGTTTTCTTTCCCTGTATTAGTGCCGCAGATATTTCCTTCCATAGTGATGCTAGATAGTCCAATCTTGGACTTAGTTTTGATCTCAAATGCTTTGCCTTATTCACTATTCTTTCTTTCTCTCTTTCTAATTTAAGTAATTCTTCTTCAAAATTTGTTATCTTTTCCTCAAAAACTGATAGTGTATCAGGTAAGTTGACAAAACTATCTGCAAGTTTATTGATCTCACCCTGTACCTTGCTCATCTTCTTGTCTATATCTACAATCAAAAAGTTTGTTTTACAGGTATCTTTGTACAAATTTTTGTACTCTTTCAATAAATTACATAATTCTGGTAGAAGTGTGTCAAAATCTCTATTACACTTCTTTATTTGCTCATCATAGAAGTTATGTTTTTCAACTTCTACTTTATCCTTCAATGACTCTTCTTTTATTTTCTCAATGTTTTCTGAGATATATTTACATAGTGTATCAAGTTGTCCTAAAGAATCTTTATTGTCTATATTACAGTTGGGAGCAATTACCTTCAAAATTGGTATGGTATCATCAATTGCTTTGTAAGCTTGTGAGCTGCAGTCGGTTATTTTCTTGATTGAGTCTAATAGTACCTCAGTCACATTAGTTGATTTGTATCCTGATGATGAATCAACAATCTGAGTACCGGTGGAAGTAACCAAGCTTGTATTGACCTCTGGTAGGTCTGTTTGTGTCTACATTTCTTTACGCAATGGTTTTTCTACTTTACTAGTTGTCGGTGGTACTGTTTCCTTATGTACCTGTTCTTGTTATTGTTGTTCCTGTTTCGGAGCCTTTTGCTCTGTTTGTTCCTTTGTTTGTTGCATTGCCTCAGTCTGAGTCTGAGTTTCTACCTTTTTCTCTTTGTCTTCTGTCAATTTCTCCTATGTGTTATCAGTTTCCTCAGCTACCAGAGGCTCATTAGCCATATCAGTCTTATCAGTTGTATCTTTGTCTACCACTATGTTGATCTTTTGAGTATCAACATCCATAGTATATTAAACTTCAGGATTAGGATTATCATCCTCTACATCCATACTCTCAGCTACCGGTTGATCTTCTGTAGTTGTTGTTTTTACTGGTGGAATAATTAAAGGAGGTGGGGGTAAGTTGTCTCTAACCTTGATACTAGGTGGTCCACCAACTTTACCTTTACCCTTGTCTCTATCTTTCTGATAAACTTTTATGGGTTTGGGGTTCCTGTACTCTTCTTGTTTTTCTTTCTCAACTAGGAATATGTCCCATCCATTTTCTGTCTCCTTAGTCACCTCATTAATTCTTCCAACCATTAAAGCAATGTGCCAATGTGCAATAGAAAATACTGTCTGGTTGGCTTGAGCAATTAGTTCATCAATTTCTTTGGGTGAGTTTACTGGATAAACAGCAAGTAGCTTTTCAATCTTTATTTTCTTGTCTAGTTCTACTACTACTTGTCTTCTTGCTTCTAGTCTTTTAAATAGCTCATCTCAAATTTCATTGACTACTTCCATCAAAAATTTCTTATACATATCCATATGTAATATAACACTATTTTCAACTTGTTCTTTTTCATCAGCTGTTAGAGTGTCATATATTTTCTCTATATTTTTCAATTTACCTTCCTTTGTGATTTCATTCAGTAGTATATCAAGAGGGGCCAAGTCTTTTTTTGTCCTCTTCTTCTTCTTGGGTGTTAGTTTCTTCTTTGGTGTGGCCTTTCTTACCGGAGATCTCACTGCTTGTTGCTTTTGTCTTGTCCTCCTGGGTGAGGGATCTCTTTTTCTTACAACTCTTTTGAAAGTTGCAGGCATGTCACTTCCTAAAGAAGTACCTACCGGTGATAGGTGAGTTTCAGGTTGTGGAGCTGCTAACTCATCCTTGATTATACTGATTTTCTTCAATACATCTTCTTTGATGGCTTTTGCTTGTCTGGAACCTTTCCTTATAACTGCCTCAACTTTTTTCACTCTTTTCTTTGATTGTATTTGGCTTTTAGTGGTTTTTGCACTACCAAATACTTCTTCCTTAGGTTCTCTGGGGGCTTCCAGAAGTGCTTTAGCATATGTTTCAACTATGTGATCATCTGTTTCATAGCCCATCTTGGTTACCCAGACTGTCCTAGGGATGACTGCTTCCATCAAGATTTCATCTTTCTTGATGACAAAACATATTTCATCTTTGTATTTGTCAACAATCTTTTGTGATAACCTGATCCTTTTCTTCATTTTGGCCTTTAATGCTTGAAAGAAGTCATGAATATTGTTTTCCTTGTTTTCACCCATGTTATTGAATAGTTCTATTAACTATTTGCCTACCGGTATATCATATCCAAGTTCTTTGTAGCCTATATCAGGAACCTGTTTTGTTATATGTAGCATCAGACATACTAACAGATTTCCAAACCTGAAAGTTCCTTTCTTGTCCTTTTTAATCTTTCCAAGGTTGTCAATTAATTCATCTTTTAACCACTCACATACATCAATTTTTGCATTATCTATGACCATATCATAAGCACTCTTAATGCATAAACTCGAAACTGAATTGAGTCTATTTGCATGAGTAGCTTTATACCCTAATATCATGCTGATAAATCTCACATTAATGTCTATTACATCATTAACTCTTAGGGACCTCTTGTCGAATGTTGCACCAGTTAGGTTTGTAACTAGTTCATTGGATACTTTCTTGGTTTTATCTAGCCTTTTAATGGTGGTCGGTAACCCTGTGACAACTTTCACAACTTCCTTGGTGATTTTGTGGACTGCATCTAACCAAAAAAATTCACCATGTACCTTGCTTAAGACTATCCTAGTCACATCCTTGGGAAATTCAGGAATGCTAAGGATCTCTATAAATCCTAGGGTCTCAATGATCTTGTGCTCATCTTTTACATTGTTGGTTTTATCACATATCACAGTTTTAAACATAGTCTTAATTTCTTCATCTCCTAGTTCCTCAATGTTACAATGGATTTACATTCTAGGGTATTCGGCATAAACAATTCGCTTAGGAATTTGAGAAAAAGAACCTAAGGTATCATCTTTCTTTGCTACTTCAGGAACTAACTGAAATACGGGCCTAGGTCTTTTTATCACTTCAACAATAGTAGGGTTTGCTACATATTCAATTGCAGAGGTGGATGTCATGATTAAATACCTTTTACTGCCTTTAGGATGGATGATTGCTTGGAGTGTTTTTGCTTCTTTCTCGAAATGCCTTAGCTCAGAATCTTCACGCTCTTTGTAAGTTTGAAATCTTGGTGAAATGAAATGGAGCCAAAACCTTGATTTTATAGTGTCTTTTCACCATCTACCACATTAATTGCATGTCGGTTAAGTTTTCACTTAACATTGTTTGCCGGTAATAAGTAATTTCTAACTTCTTATCTCTAACCAAGGGAATAATAGCACATGTGTCAATAGATTGCCAAACCCTCAAGGAAATTTTCTTCAATTAGATGAAGAACTTCCTGCCGATGGAGCACTGCTATGTCCTTCCGGTGAAGCATCACTCTGTTTTGCCGATGAAGCATTGGTTTGTTCTACCGGTGGAGGAGCATTCCCAATATTTAGATCAGCTTTTCTAATCCATTGTTTTGAGAATTCTTGTTTAACCTCTTCAACTTTTTCTTTACCTTTCAAGCTAGAACTTTTGTTTTTTACCGGTGTTCCTTTATTTCTACAGAATTTAGCGATATGCCCAATCTTGTTACATGCATAACAAGTTACATTATTCTTCTGAATAGCTTTCCCATAACCTATGTCAGTTTGTGTTCTGCATTGATTAGATAAATGTCCAAATCTTCCACAAATATAACATCTCACATTCATTCTGTAGTTTTTAGAATTGTGACCTACTTTGTTGCATTTAGAACATTGACCAATGGGTGTGTTGATATTCTGATAATTTCTAGATCTACATTCATTTTCTCTATGACCATACTTATTATATTTAAAGCATTTTCCATTGAATTTATAAGCATTAGGTTGTCTTACCAATTTGCTGTGATCCTCAGTATTTGTAGTACCAGAGCTTTCACCAACTTCAAAGCCAGTTACAGAAGTGTCACCTTTAGGTTTTTGATTCTTCAGCAAGGTGTCAAGTTCCTTTGAGCTTTTCTTGAATTTTTCTTTATGTTGATTTGTGGTTTATAGTTCTCTTTCTAAGACTTCTTTTTGTCTCATTAGTTCATTCGAGTCATTCTGAGTATGCATCAAATCTGTCTTCAAAATGTCATTTTCATAGCTAAGTCTTGCGTTCTCATTTGCTGCATCACTTAGTCTTCTAGTCAATTCTTCTTCATTCTTCTTCCTATCCTTAATCTCTTTGCAAAACCTCATAGTCATATCCTACATCTCATTCTTTGTTGTCATGATCTCTTGTTTCAACTTGCTTATAATATCATTAAGTGATTTATTTTCATCATTCTCATTTTGAAATTTTTCACAAAGTTCTCTTCTCTTATTTCTTGCAACAGTAAAATTTTCTTGAAGTGCCTGAATAATATCTTGAGCTACCCTTAAATCATCTTCTAGTTTGATATTTTTCAATTTTTCTGCATCATAGTCTATAAGAGGTCCTTCCAATTGCTTCATCTGATTTTCCATCTTTACCAGTGTCAAGATCTCCCTCAAGCTATTAGGCTTTTAAAAATAGAGGACCAAGCTCTGATACCAATTGTTAGGAATCCCACAGATATTGAGGAGGGGGGGGTGAATCAGTATTTGACTGATATAAAGAATTTCTTAACTTAAAACATGCAAAACATAATATAATAGTGTATCGGTATGCAAGAAATAATGCAATAAATAGAATTAAGGACATCCACATGAAAAGCACACCATAACACAATATTTTAACGAGGAAACCTAGTGTGGGAAAAAACTTGGTGGGATTTGTGACCCACAATATTCACTCACTGACCAATAAGAGAATATTACTTACAATAGGGGCCTACACATGTAGGAAGGCCAACTGCCTAGAGCTCACTGCTCAATGGGAAGTTTCACTGACTAACAATGAGGATTATACAAATCCAATATCTTGTACTACTTTACAATAGCACCTTCAATGCCAAATTCAGTATCGATTCCTGCTCTATTCTTTACATATACCCCTTAACCTATATTTTGCATAATAGGTCTACCTAATATTTTTCCTTACTTCTTACATCTCCTATATCAAATGTCTACAATGATCTCTTTTATATATAAGAGTCATTTTACAATTTGCCAAGTTGGCTTACAAATTCTTTACAATAATAAACAAAATATAATATAACAAAAATCCTGTCAACCTCTGTGCTGGTATACTTCCTTTCTTTTGTGCCGGTGTAGAGTGTGATCTGCTGATACTAGTATAATGCCTTTGTCGGTGCCATAGGATTGCAAGGTTTCCATCAATGACAAAACCTTCAATCACATACAATGTCTCATTGGAGTGTGCATATGCCAACATGTACTCTACTCCCCCTTTGCCAACAATGAAAAAGTAATGCAAAGTAACCCCTTTTTCCTTAGACAATAAAAAAGATTAGATGTTCATGACAATAAGGAATGAAATTTCTCAAAAATAGATTTAAAGTTCTGCACAAAAGTTTTCATGTCCAATGTCCATGACTCAAGTAATGAGGTAGAAACCTCACTTTCAGTCTTCATCTAGAATGCCAGTTCTTCCATTGCATCGATGGTACTCAGCTCTTGAGTTATCGTGATGGCTTCCAAGCTGAGAAAACATCTCTGAAGAACCTGCAGTTTTGGCAATAGGAGCAGTTGAAGCTCCTACAAATCTTGAGTCTAGTTGCTGATCTCTAAGTCCATCTTGGCAATCTGACGCTGAAAATGATGAATAGTTTGTCCATAGACAGTGAATAAATCATAGGGCATCTTGAAGTTGTTGATATATTCCTGTAACTCCGATTGGAGTTGAGCTTTTTGTTTGAGCACATCTTCACAAAACAGATGGAGTTGGCAGATTTTACTCAAAAGTAATTTACCCTCACCCATAGAAACACTGATATCATTCTATTACTTTAGTAGTTGTGTCCTGAGTTCATTCATTTTCTTGACTAAGGCAATATTGAGTGCCTTTTCATGATTCTTTCTTGCAGTTGCTTTTTCTTCTTGTTCTTTCTCTGCTTTCTCTTTGTCCTGTTTCTCTTTCTCATCTTTTTCTTTGTCAGGAGTGACATCCTCATTATCTAATGCATCAACATCAATATGTTCATTTAGTTCTGTCACTCTTTCTCCTTGACTATCAAATACCTCATCCGGTTTGTCTAAGGATAGGTCAGGTGCTTGGTCAGCCTGCCTAGCGGCTTTAGATACTCAGTGCATATTGATAGTAGCTTTAACATGTATGTGTGTATCCTTTTCTACTTTAGAAGTTTTACCTTCTAGTAACCTGAGTCACCTCCTTCTCATAAAGAAGATGCCTTTGTTCTTATCCATAATTTCAAATAACTCAGAATTTGAAGCATCAGGAAAGTACTGTGCAAAAATTTTCTCCTTGATCTCTTGTTCTCTCTCAATGACAATGCGCCATGTATTATCCAAAGAATTATACAAAGAATTTGGAGTAACAGATTTAATCTCAGAAGGTGACCGATCATTAACACATAGATATTTAATGACCTCCTGTTCTACCTCCTCTTTCTCACTATCATTAAATTCATCAAAATATTCCTTAAGTCATCAAGCACTTTCCTCCTAATATTCTTTATTGTCCTCTGACAATGTGTCATTGGTTTATAAGAAGAAATATCTATATTTACTGGTGCAGAAGTTGCTGGTACATTACTGGTAGACTTCAGCTTTTTACTTGATTGCCTTGTCTTCTTTATTTCAATCTTAGGTTCAGTGTCCTTTGACTCTGGTGAGTGATTCCTGGATTTCCACTTCCTCTTGAATACTTTTGCTGGAATAATCTCAGGTTTCTTTTTGGCTGGTGACCACTTGGTCACTTTCGGACTAGCAGATGTAACCAGTGCACATACCAATGGCACTGCTTGTCCCTTTTTCTGCTTTGGTTCCTCAATTAGTGTGACCCTCTCAAGTAGGTACCGGTTCTTTTTTTCTTTGCATCCAATGGTGAGGCAAGTAGGAAAGAGGCATACCTGATCAATATGCCATTCACCACTTCATACCCCATAGGGCCAACTACTTCCTTTCTAGGTTCCACAGCTTCCATTATGCAATCATCTATCCTTATTATGAAGCAGATGTCATCTTCATACTTCTTCACAATATCACCAGATATCCTCATTCTCTAGTTCATCTTTATTCTGAATTCATCAAAATACTTATTTAGAACCCCAGGATATGCAATTCCCACTGCTTCTAGACTCTCCTTAATCTGTCTGGAAACCGGTAGGTTAGTAGACCATTGAACATCACTAACTCCAGGGAAATAACCTTGAAAATAGAAGAATAGACCAACCAGAAGTTGGCCAAACTTGAACCTTAGTGATTTGTCCTATTTGATGGATTTTAGATTCACCAACAATTGCTTCTATAAGCAAGTACATAGGTCATATTTAGTATCTTCCTTGATCATCCTGTAAGAAGCATTCACCATAGTAGTAGGGACAAAATTCATTCTACTAGCATAAAATATCTTGTAACCAATCACCATGCAAGCATATTTTACCAGATCATCAAAAATGGTGTTGACGCTCATTGCCCATTGGTCACTCACAGAACTAGTGAGCTATGTCATTTTAGTTCTGGTGACCTTTTGTAGAACTAGTACTTCTCCAACATTGCACAATCCGGTGATGACATGAATCATTTCTGGTGTGATTTCATGGGTCCACTCGAGATACATCTTGTCACCATGCACTCTGCTAAGGATAATGCGAATATGTTCTTCTGTAAATTCTTCCAAAAAGTATACTGCATTGTACAGTTTCATCTTCTCAAGAATTCTATACTCTGGTTTAATCTTCTTGTCATATCCATAGAACAAACTTAGCTAGGAGTGAATTACTAGGGATCCTAGGTCTTCCAACTTACAATATATATACCTTGAAATATCTCCCTCGACAATAACTCTAGTAGGAATTTGAGATAGGGCATTGTATCTCATTTTCTTTTGAAGAAACTCAGGTGTATCTTCAGGAGCACTAGAACTAGCATGCAATACAGAAGCCATAACCAAATAATAAGAAAGAATTTTTGGAAAATACCTTCACAATCTGAAATTAAGGTTTTCCAATATCACGCATAGTACACCACTTCGGTTGCTAGTTCACCGCTTAGTGTTCTTCACTGATTGCTTTAAGATGATTGCAATATTTTGAACATGATTTCTCCAAATGCCAAACAAATTGCTCTGCTTGCTCTGCTCTTGAAGATTTTTCTTTTGAAAATAGATAAGTGAAAATGACGATGAAAACCCTTTTAAACAAACTCTTACCTACCATAATAAATGCATCACCGCTAGGGCACAAACCCTAATTTTTCCTTTTACCACTTCAGATCTTCTGTCGACTGACAGGTAACATATACCGATAAAGGTCTTTACTGATATAAACCGGGGGTTCAAAATATTTCACTGATATGTCCCCCCTAGGCTTTTCTGAATCTCAGTTTGCTGGTTCAGAGACTTCCACACTAAGTGCAGAAGTAGGTTCATCCTGTGACTCTTCTTCTGATTTCTTTTTCCAAGTTTTATTCTTTTCCACCTAAATGGTTTCAACATCAATCTTCCCTTCTGGAGTGATCAGTATATCACCCGATAGGTTCTTTCTCAGTCTGCAAGATTTGGCAATGTGTCCCAGTTTGTTGCAATGATAGCATACCATTCCAGGTGTTCTCCATGGTCTATTATTCATACTTCCATTCTTCCTTCTGCATGTTGCAGTAGTGTGACCATTACCACGACAGATCAAATAAGTTCTCTCCAACTAGTAGCCGCTTGATAACCATTTGACCAATGGTCATAGGTATTGTACCGGTTGGGATTCCAATTCACAGAAAGTTCTGGGATGGCTCCTTGAGTCCTTGGAGGATATCTCCCAGTGTTGTGCAAAACCGACCTGCATTCAAATGCTCTATGCCCAAACTTGTTGAATGCATAACAGTTTCCATTGAATCTATTGGATCTAGGCATATTGTTTTGAAAATAAGGAAAATTGTTGTAGGCCTTGCTTCTACACACATTGGCAGTGTGTCCCTCTTTGAGACAATTAAAGCAAATAGGTTTAAATTTTTTCTTACCTTTTCCTTTGGATGTCAGTTGCTCTTTGATGCTTCAGCTTTTGTTCCAGAGGTCTCACCTTCCTCATATCTAGAGAAACCAAGTCCAGAGATATTCTTTACTGGCTTTGTCGATTCCAGCTTTTGCTCTAGCTTACCAGTACTCTGATTGAATTTGGAAAGTATCTCCTTTGACTCAGTAAGTTCCTTGGAAATAGCAGTATTAGATTCCATCAAGGTTGCATTCTCAAAAATAGCCATGTTTAGTTCACCTTGCATTTCTTCTTTTTCCACTTTACTCTCCTAGAGATGAGTGGTAAGGGTACTGATTTCTTGCTTCAGCTTGGAGATCTCAACTCTTTGTGTTTTACCATATCTTCATCTTTCCTTCTATTCTCATGCTCTTGACTCATTCTAATAGTTAGTCCTTCCAACTCCCTTCTCAAGTTGGCTTTTGATTCATTCAGTTTTTCAACTTCTTCAACTAGGGAATCCATGTCTGCTTCATCAGAAGAGCTATTTTCAATAAGTTCCATCAGTTTTTCAGCATGCTCTCTTCTCTTGGCCAAAGAGGCTTTATACTTGACTTTGAGTTCATCATAGGCTCTCTCAGTCTAAGTGAGACAATGAGTAAGTTCCCCAACACTATATTCCCCCATATCTCCTTCCAAGTGGTTAGACTTATAGAAAGGTTTGTTCTGATACCAATTGACGAATACTAAGAGGGGGGGTGAATTAGTATACAAAAAAATATTGTAATCAATCTTTTAAACAATTTAGCAGATAACCAGTGCAAAAGATTCACTAATAAACCAGTTAAGATAAGTGCAAACCAAATAGAAAACAAAGAATTCACCCACAAAAGCACAATCACCATAACACAAGATATTTGACATGGAAACCCAAAAGGAAAAAACCATGGTGAGCAGAAACTCACAAGTAACTATCTATAGAATAGTAACCAGACTGGTTAAGGTCAAACTGGTTAAGGTCATACAATGTTCTTCACCAGGACAGTTCCTGTTAGGAATCTAGATCTCTGTTAGGAGATAAGTCCTGTTAAAAACTGCCTTGTTGAAGGATTTCAGATCCACAGTTGTGAACCCCCTTGTTAGAGGATTTACAAAGGCTTTCCTGGGCCTACACAGTTAAGGGTTTTAGACTTGTCGAAGATGTGAGTAATCAACAAGTGAATGATCTAGATGCTAGCATAATATGCTTAATTAGATCCTAAATAGCTCCCTGTTAATGCATTTCAACATTACATCAATCTTCAATATCTCCACACTCTATCTCTTCACACAGACCTAATATTCTCTTCAATGATCACACATAACCTTTTCTATTATATCTCATACATGCAAACCCTAGACATGATGTCCTTATAAAGGAATCTGATTTCATGTCAGTCCAATAGAATTAGACTACAAGTTCCTAGGTACAGTGCATCTAGACACATTTGGTAACACGACACAAAATCACTACCAAAGTGTCGATGGATGATAATTCATCACACATTATAGTAATACCAATTGGTAACTCATCACAAATATATACTGATTAATACAATATACTGATTATCGGTTGTCAAAAATGAAGACTGGAAGATCGTAGTGTTCCGATCAAAAGTTAACTACCGCTTGGGTCCTTTGTATCACTTGAGATCCTCGAACTGCTTGGGGTCTTCATACTGCTTGGGATCTTCAGTCAATCTGTGACTGGTAAACCATCTTCTACAAAATACTGATAGTCTAAAGACTATACATTCAATAATACACAATACCGGTTGGAACAATTACCGATTGAGCATAACTCATACATCAAGAAAGTGTGTGTCCATCCATTAAAATGCAAGGAACCTATAACTATTTACTGTGATAATATGGCAACAATTGATATATCAAAGAGCCCAATATTTCACTCTAAAACTAAACATGTTTCTATCAAATTCAATTTTCTAAAGGAGAATGTTGAAGCAAAAGAAATGAAATTGGTTTATGTGAATACTAAAGAGCAGATTGCAGATATTTTTACAAAGCCTTTGCTTAAGGAGACTTTTGAATATCTTAGAGAGCAACTTGGAGTCCTACCCCCACTGTTCGAGTCTTAGACAGTTGATGGTTGTCATCAACCGACAGAATTAACAGAGAAATATTTTATTCCGACTTTGATGAGGAGGACTACTTCTCAGGGGGAGTAGTTGGTATATTGAATGACTTGGTATTTTGTATTCAATCTAGTTTTTGTAATGCTTTGGAATATGATGTCAAAGGGGGAGAGATTGTTACTTTGGGCAGAGATTATTGGAGAGATTGATTACTCTCTGTATTTGTATTTTGATTTCTGGGAGATTGTTGGTTTTTGGTTTTTGGTTTTTGGCATTTCTGTTTTGGCACTTTGATGGTTTTTCCATCTTGTGTTGTCATCAATGCCAAAGGGGGAGATTGTTGGTATTTTGGATATGTTGATATGGTTTTTTCATTGATGTCAACACCTATCATCACTTGTCAACACTTATCAGCACTTGGAGATCTTTGGTTATGTTCACTAGCAAGTTAGAGACTTATGTACAGTCACCGGTATTTGGTTCACCGACAGATTATATTGTTCACCGACACTTGGAATGACTTGGAGACTACTTGGTTATGTCAAAGACATTATTTGATCACTTGGTTTTGGCAATTTGGTTATTGGTCTATTCAGGTTTGCATATTTGTTGTTATTGGCAAATAGGTCCAGGATATGCACTGACAGACATATCTATTCCAGATCAGCATGGCATGTTATGGAGATGATTTATTATTATTGTAAATGAATTTGAGCCAACATCATGCATCGGATATTGATTTATTTGTAATTGATTTTATTGTAATATCTTTTAGTGAGCCAACCTATTCAATTGGTCTTAGGTTATGGTATAAATGTAAGATCTCATTTGTGAGATTGATATGAGATTGGGAAAAGGAATTGTAATAAGGTATATGCAAAAATAAGTAGAGCTATACATGCAGACATCATTTGAAGGTTGAAGGAAGGTTTTGTGAAGGCAATCAGAACTAAACTAGTACTGAATCCAACATATAAAGATGTAATTTTATGCAGTACATTATCATTCGATTTAACCATCCAATTGTAGTCAGTGTGACTCTCATTTTGTAATTAAGCAGCGAGCTCTAGGCAACTGGCCTTTTTGCATGTGCAAAATCCATATTGTACAGACATACTATCTACATTAGTATCATTTGATTGTGGGTAAGGCTTCCCACCATGGTTTTTCCCCTTACAGGGTTTCCACATACAAATATTTGTGTTATGTGTTGTGGATGTTGTTGTCTTTCTATTTCATGCATTAATCTTTACCGGTACTGCAATTAACTGATAAAATTGTCTACTGACAGAAAGTTTGGTTTACTGGTTTTAAGAATTATGTTTTGGTTAATTTAATTTTGATTGAATTTATTGGACAATTGATTCACCCCCCCTCTCTCAGTTGTCTCTGGGGCCTAACATGCATTACTTGTAATAAATAAAATGTGAAGGAAAAGGGAGGGGGAGAGAGAGAGAGGGGGGAGAGAGAGAGGGAATGGTGCAGGAGCACCTAGTTTTTAATGCATTTTCTATATTTTGGTGTGTTAGTCTTTATCTTGTATTAGGTTTGTGAATAAGGGACTACTCAAAGGTCCACATGTGTATTTAAAGGATGAATGTCAACTAGATCATGTATCTACTCAAATTTGGCTTATGAGCCCTTGTAAGCCTAAAATGACACAAACTTGCATTTTGGTGTAAAATATCTTGTAACACCTCATTTGGAATTTAGACTTGTCATTTTAGTGTTTGTAGGTCATTCTAGGTGGTTTAGGATGAGTGGCAATGTATCAAATATAAAAATACACATTTTGGCAAAAGTTGTCATTGTTGCTCGACAACATTTTACAATTTTGGAGCAAATTTTTGCATCTTTGAGCACATCGGTGGTTAGTAAACTGATAGAGATTTGGTTAGGATCCATATGGAATATAAAATTCTTTTAGAAGGATTGTAAAAAGGTTGGAAAAGGCCTTGCGTAAGTTTCAATACATTGTGAAGAATTTTTCCAGATTTTACCTTGCATTTTTTCAATTTTTGAGCAGTTGTCATGCCCAAACCTTTTGGGCATGAATAGAATAATTTAAAAAAAAAAAAAATCATAACTTAAAACATTAAATTTACATATATGAAATGCATTAGCAAATTTGTCTTAACTATGTTTGAGTAACTTAAAACATTAACTCAAGCAAACGAGAATAATTTGAAAATTAAATGTGGATTACTATAAGATATCAATTTATTGAGTCATCAAAGTTGGTCATTAGTTAATTAAATCAAACTTTCCAAAATATTTGGTGAAGATATTGTTAATCTCTAATAAGTCTAAATTGCCTAAAATACATTTTAATCAATTATTAAAATAAATTGACTAATGAGACAATTAATTTCAAAGGAATATCTTCCACAAGTTTATTACTAATATCATCTAAAAGCATCCCTTTACTTTTATATCCTTATGTTTAACAACAAAATTATTAATGTTTAAAATAAACATTAATATATTTAATAAATTATAAAATATCTTTAATATATATAAATTATATAAATAATTTTCCTTAAACAAAAATTATACAACTAACTCAAATTTGCTCATAATATAAAAACTCTACAATTTTGCCCAAACCATATTCATAACCCTATATATATATATATATATTTTTTTTTTTTTAAATATATATAAAATTTATAGGGATATTACCATGTAAACCCTAATCCCCTTATTTATTATAAAATAAGCCCCTATTTTTTTAAAACTTTATTATCTTTCCATCTTTGACCCTAGCCCTAACTAGCTAGGGTTTTATCCTTGGTTTGCAGGGACGGGCTCATCGAACGGCGGCCATGGTAGCAAGGGCGAAGGCGGGCGGTGGCATTTTCGGGGGCACTGCTCACTGTGGGTTACCACAGTGGCGGCGACCACTGTGGTCGCCCACAATGTCGGCCTTAGGGCCGTTCACTGTGGGAAGCCGCAGTGGCGCCGACCACTGTGGTCACCCACAGTGGCGGGAGCTGCGCCGTCCCACTGTGTTAAATACAGTGGGTCCGACCGCAACCTACCCCCCATCTTTTTAAAAAAACAAAGGTTTTACTTTTAAAATTTAATTTTACTATATATATTTTATTTCTTGTTGTTTTATTTATATTGTATTAAAATATATATATATATATAAAAATATTTGAAAAGAATTCATTAACTCAAATATATTTGCATATATATATATATATATATATACATTGCATCAAGGCAAATTTTTTTTTGTTATGCAGAGTATGTTGTTTTTTTTTATTATGAGCTTTTCTTACAGACTAGATATATTCTACAGATTTAAAATAATGCATTTATTTCCTTTTATTAAAGTTCCTAGTTGTAAATGGTATGGTAGATAGATTTTCTGCTATAGATTTACTCTCTACAAAATAAAGTAAATAACAAAATTAAACATACTTAACACAACAACTTTTAAAATCTAGAAATTTAATAAATCTTTAGAGATGGCTATAATAAACTTTAGATTTTTATTTTCAGCAAGTTAATAAAATGATAGATTTAACTAAATTCCGACAGCAACTTTATTTATCTAAAATCCTTTAAATCTAACCATGCTATTAGGAATATAACTGTAACATTTATATTCAAAGTATCATGCATGCCCTCATTAAATTAATACTTTATTTTTCCTAATTTATTTCATAAGCATAAAGGGATGAAATAATTTTCTTGCTTTTCAAAATATTATATACTCCACAAATATCAATTTCAAAACTTTAGAAAACTAAATCCAGAATTATTCACTTCATTGTTGCAGTGTCTAAAATATTACATTTCTTTAAATTACATTTAAAAGACACTATTAGATTTTTACAAATAGGTCTCTCATTATTAATAAATGAGGACTTTTAAAATAGAATAATAAATGTATTTCCAAATAGATTTCTGCAACAAATAACTCCATCGAATTTCCACTTGTCCTAATTCTTTCCTTCCAACAACCTGCAAATAATCAAAGGATATGACCATGGAGTGCTCACCTCCCAGCCTAGGCTAACTAGTAGCCACCCCCGAGCTTGGAGAACCAAGCCCTAGACAAGTTACACACATGCAAACACAAAAGACAAGGGAAAAACAATCTCAAACACAATCCCAACCAAGGCTACACTGCACCACACATTTGTGATGTCTTTACAAGGCTGGTAGTGGACCAAGTACCTTGAGGAGACTGCAAGTATGGTAAAACATATAGCCACCTCATGGAAAACCAAAACATATAGCCACCTCATGGCAAACCAAATACATCAAATATAACAACTCCACATTCCTTATGCCCCCCCAAGGCATTCATGCCTTATTTCCCTCCTTATGACCCTCAATGTATAAACAAGCCATGCAGCAAGGGTCCATAAAATCCCTTGTGATCACTCTCATAACGAGAGCCTCTCACTCGAGGGTTGTCACTTGTACCACCCACAAGACCATCCTCTCTCCCAAGAGTAGAAGGTCTTGATTACTCCCAAAACACATAAATTGCATAAGCACAAAACACCAAATCAATTTCCAAGGAATACATGCAAGGAAAACTAGCCTTTAACACAAGCCATTCTTTTAATAAAACATGCAATAAGAAAACATTGCAAGAAAGGTAGAACCAACCTTAAACTGCCCCAAAGGTATGCTAGTTTTGTTGAGGATGAGCAGCCCAGTTCCACAAGTCTTTGCTTTCTACCCTTAGCCAAATTCTATATCCCAAATCTACCTTTTTCTTTCCAAAATTCTTTTGTCTCCAAAAATGGAGAGTGGGTGATTACCCCCAAAATCTCTCTTTCTTGCTTAAGAAGACACTAATGTGAGTTCTCTCAAGTTTCTAAAACTAAAAAGGAAAGTAAGGTAAAATGGGAAAGGGAACTCTCATTCGAAAAGGAATGTTCACAACTTAGTTCAAGTCTTCAAATTTCAATTTTCGCACAACTTAGAAAAGTCACTTTTTAGGGTGTCTAAAAGGTCACATGGGAGTAGAAACTTGCCTAAAATTACCCCTAACCCTTAGGTATACCTTATGAGCTTTAGGAAACCCTATTAAACTACCCCTAGGTGTCCATTTAACCCTTTTTTAACCCCTCGGAAGTTTATTTTCGGGTCAAACCTATGTTGACCATCCCAAAGATTCTTTACCCAAGGTATTTATGGAATCACATTATATTAACTGAAAAAGTTATAGTTAAATAATTCCCTCCAAGAGACAAATTTAAAAACTCAAACATAAATCCACACGTGTGAAGTGACACAAAGAAAATACTTTTACAAAATTATACATGAAATCATGTCTCTTGTTAGATTTAAATAAATCAATTAAATAACATTTAAAACACATGCATCATTTACTATTACGAATAAAATACGACACAAACAGGGTGTTGTCTCTCCAAATAGACAAACCCTAGTTTTACGAACATACATAGGTCTAGGTTTGGTTCTCCATAATATTTCCATGGTCACATGGATAATCTTTCCTACGCAACTCAATTACACATTAGTAATTTCAAATAACCTCATATAATATTAAAACACATGAATTAGAATACACATCAAACACTCTACATACCATTTACATTTGAACAAATCAATATATCTTATATCCAATTAAATCCACATAATTAATTATGATAATCTCATAATTTTGATCCATACATACACATACATCCTAATTTCTATCATCATAGTAAAGTCCTACAAGTCCAATAGTGGCATATATCATCTCAAATTTATCCTATTCTAGAATCATATTGAGTTCTATATCATAAAGCATATAAATGAAGCATCAACATTCATCAATGTTATCCAAATCATGGAATCATGTAAATTCTAAATCCAGACATAGCAGACATGCATTAAATCAAGATTATCCAATCACTGGATCTTTTAGGATTTCAAATTCATAACACTTCAAAATATGCACCACCGGGTGAAATAACTCTATAACTTGGTTCAACTTCTTTTCTCACAAATCTATCACTCCAACCCAGTCCATTCTATTGTATTATATAGCATTTATTAATAGGGTCAAACATGGTCAACTGAGTTGATCAAGCTTGGTTTGGGGAAGGCCTTACATCCTCCTCCCCTAGAGTTCGACTTACTCCTAGAAGTCGCATGAGTAGAATTATGAAGTAGGGACATAACATTTCCCACACTTTCAAAGAGTTACTCAAAATCTTATCTTGCCTACTAGAAGGTTGAAATACCAAAATCAACTTATTTTTGTAATTAACTTACTATCTGCACAAGGTTAAATTCTTAGTATTCTTATTACATTTCCCTACGATCTCAGGTAGGTGTTTACAAAGTTCTACTTTTCAACAACTTACATTAATGTGTCATCCAAATCATATCAATAACACACATCAACTCCCACAATCAAGGTTACACATGATAGTTTACTTATAATTTTCTAGGAGTCATACTTATTAAGGGTTCGTGTAAAACATTTTTATCCCACCGCAATTGTCATCCAGGCTTGCCTCTAAAGAGAATTGACATCACAGTTTATTCTTAATGAATCTACTTATTTTACATCAAGGCACCTCATTAGGGTGTTAATAAAATATTTGTTAAACCATCCTAGGTGCATAATTTCTTCCAACTTCCTTAGGTAACAAGGCATTTTCAAATTTAGGTTCTTCAATTTTGCCCCTATATAGGGTAGTTTTCTACCACTAGGGATTACAATGTTTATATTTCTAGGCACCAAGGTTTAAGTTTCATAGGGTACATTATTCACAATTCCCAAACATTAAGGTACATAACAATCCCATTCTAAGGGAGTGATGATATTATTAATAGTTATTTTAGATACCATCCACGCAATCATCTCCTTACACATGCTAAATTTGCCAGTCAACAATCATTACTTTCGCAATTCATTAGGTCTAGATCACACTATTGTTATAAATTTTTCTCTTTCAGATTACCGCAATTAATTTAACTTGGGAGGATATTCCTTCCTTTATCTTAATTTGATAAAATATATTTTTTTTATTAATTCTTTGTGCCTAATTTCACTCCTTGCGGTATTCTCTCGTGACACCCTATCAATGGTTCAACGAACATGATAGACAATCACACAAATCACATCACTAGGGCTAGTTATATCAACCATCAAAATGACCACTTTGACACTTTACAAGATCAAAATACAAGTTACTTCTACCAAGTCCAATAAAAAGAAGAAAAATGCTGGCAATTGAAAGATATTAAAACTAGAAACATGGCAAGTGCCATAGTTCCAATAAAAAGAAACATAAATTTAGTGGTTCTCTCTTCATAAAAAGAAATAAAAGAAAGTACTAGCCCCTAGGTCACAATATAATTTTCAAAGAAAGTTGAAAATACTAACGAATCAAAACTCGAAACAAGATGACCATACTGGTCATACCCCAAGGAGTAACCACAACACATCACCCAAGATCACATGTCTTGAGTGTGTTAGGAAGTGATTGTTAGACTCTTAAGGTTATTAGATTCTTTATAATCCTTTATTGATTTATGAAATAAATTCTTATACACAAAGGATCGCATTCATTTTTACAAATCATGTTCCATTCTAACCTTCACGTGCTTACTATTTCAAGCAACACTTTCCGATATAATCCACTATCTATTTAGGGTTATTAACATCCTTAATTATATTCAATCAGGTTCTTGCACTAACTCTACCATTCTCCGTCCATTCCTCTTGTACTTATTTTTTTTGAACACTTAATTATACACAATCTATGCTTAATTAGAGATTAAAGCTTAACAAGCTTATCCAATGAAACCTTAGGTCTCGATAAAACTCCTAGGTGATAGGATTAAGAAAAATACTAACATAACAAATACGATAACTCCTATTATCAAGTGGATCGAATAAATTTTATAAGGGCAATAATAATTTTACTCAGAAGTCCCTTCCATTTCAGTTGCATTTAATAGTACTTAATTAGATCATCTTCTACTAAATAGGCATTTATATAGTTACTTGGTTCAATATCAATTATTTAATAAATATCTAGTTTCTTCCATCTTGTTAATACATCCCCCCTTAATAACTTAATTTAATATGGCTTATATTAATTATCTTAATATGCTAAACCTTGATTCAATGTTACATGGTAGCTAAAGTATCGACACTTTCATGTCTTACACACCCGGTTGATAGTTTGATACAAAATTGATACTTGTTTACTTAGAAACACTTTGGATTTGTATAATGTAATCATATAATCTTACTAGGGACATCATTTGTTTTCTTAGCACCTTATGCTAGATCCTTATACTTTTACCTCTAACATTCACTTGCCTTCATTAGGTAGGAGCTTGTTGTCAAATTACTCACACTTAAGGTTAAGAGCCATTTGGGGTGAATTAATTGTCAAGTAAAATCAATAGCACTTGACAAATAATTTCTTCCCACTCATTCCATGACATAATTAAAACCTCGCAAAGAGTTGACTTATTCCCTCCTACTTCCCTTATGCAACTTATGATATCAAGGGGGTGTACACTCGAAAAGTGACCAACACCCACCCTTTTAAATAATATTGGTAAAAAGGGAAGTTATCTTGTTCCATATTACTTATTTATATTTACTAACTAGCCATTTCCGGCATATCACAACT
Source organism: Cryptomeria japonica (assembly GCF_030272615.1). NCBI lineage: Eukaryota > Viridiplantae > Streptophyta > Pinopsida > Cupressales > Cupressaceae > Cryptomeria > Cryptomeria japonica. The sequence continues at coordinate 147,559,308 of NC_081409.1, read as the reverse complement.
TACGATTTCCTTCAATCCACAAAAATAAACACCTTATCATCATAATATTTTGTTACCTAATTACGATATAACTTAAAGGTGTTCGATAATTACCAATGTCTTAAGACCCATAATTTTCCAAGTTCTCCCTTGGTTAACCACATAATTTGGCTCCTTATCCATGTTCTCATAAAATATTTTATACTGCCAACTAATTCTCATTAAAGCTTTGGTATTATATCACTGTTATACTATCCTTCCATAAGCCATTTCCATCCGCCTGTTGCTTCATCCATACTTAATGTTTTTGCATACTTTCACACTTGACTGTCGTAATTTGCAAAACTTCTTCGATTGTGCCTGGTAGTTAAATTGTGTTACATATTGTCTTGTACCTAGCAACTAACCGTGATTGGGTTGCACTTTCCTCAGTTTTCTGAACGAGTATTAGTTACTTATTCCTAGATTATAAGATCCTGATACCTTTATACTCCTTGTATTTCAATGGAGATTTTTGTACGATCCCCAAATCAACTCTACTCTCTCTTCCATTATTTACTCTTTTCAAGATTAGCTTCCCATAAAGGAACTAGTTGAGGTTTTACTTGCTTGTTTCCCCAATTATATAACCACGGATGATCTTATGGTTTATTGTAAATATGTGTTTTAACCCAAGAAGATTCATGCCTCCTTTCTCCTTATTTAACTCACCTATAGTATTACTAGGGTTTTCTGATCAAGGGGATTGCCATTCATTATTTTAGTTATTATCTTCAGGGTTATCCAATTCCAGCTCCACTGTATTGTTACCAACATTGTCCAACAAATGCTCTAAATAAGAATTCTAACATGACCACATTCTTAAGGTACCTAGTTATTTAGGATAGGTTAATGCTTCTATCTGAGCTTCACAAGAGTTCCTTTTAACTCTTCTTCATTTATGTCTCCAATGGCGGCCTTTATCTTTTTAACCATCATAATTTCACATAGCTTAAAAACTTAACTTGAACCCTCTCAATCTTATTTATCTTGTTTATTGTGCCTTTATCTTAGGTCTGACTATCTTGCTTGACTTGCCATTGTCATGAACATATCTCGATGGATGGCATTCTTTTAGTTACCATCAGAGGTATTTTATTGTAGAATTTAACTCCTCGTACTTGATTTGATTAGGGAAATTATTGTGTTTAGGTTCCAATTGAATGGTAACCTCATAGTACAAAATATCTATTTTTCGTTATTAAACACTGAAAATACTTCATATAAATAATAATTTAAAATTTTGCAGCCCTTGGGGTTTTTTTATTATTCCATAAACCTTATGACTAATAAGTTCAAATTTTAAGGCTTTTAGTGATCCTTGGAACCCCTTGATTTGATATATGTTGATCTATTGATTTAAAAGAATTCTCACTTATGTTTCTCTTTGTTATTTCACAAGTTTCCACCTAGGTGTTATACTTCAAGCCATGGTTTGGTTTCAACTAAGTTATGAATGTAGCCCATGTTCACCAGTGTTTGAACCTAGAGCTCTGATACCAAAATGTCATGCCCAAACCTTTTGGGCATGAACAGAATAATTTTTATTTTTTTAAATCATAACTTAAAACATTACATTTACGAATATGAAATGCATTAGCAAGTTTGTCTTAACTATGTTTGAGTAACTTAAAACATTAACTCAAGCAGACAAGAATAATTTGAAAATTAAATGCGGATTACTATAAGATATCAATTTATTGACTCATCAAAGCTGGTCATTAGTTAATTAAATCAAACTTTCCAAAATATTTGGCAAAAATATTGTTAATCTCTAATAAGTCTAAATTGCCTAAAATACATTTTAATCAATTATTAAAATAAACCGACTAATGAGACAATTAATTTCAAAGGAATATCTTCCACAAGTTTATTACTAATATCATCTAAAAGCATCCCTTTACTTTTATATCCTTATGTTTAACAGCAAATTTCTAATAAAAATATCTGACCTACCAGTTGCCCTTTAACAACAATATTATTAATGTTTAAAATACACATTAATATATTTAATAAATTATAAAATATCTTTAATATATATAAATTATATAAATAATTTTCCTTAAACAAAAATTATACAACTAACTCAAATTTGCTCATAATATAAAAACTCTACAATTTTGCCCAAATCATATTCATAACCATATATATATATATATATATATATATATATAACCATGTAAACCCTAATCCCCTTATTTATTATAAAATAAGCCCCTAGTTTTTTAAAACTTTATTATCTTTCCATCCTTCTTTTACCCTAGCCCTAACCGGCTAGGGTTTTATCCTTGGTTTGTAGGGACGGGCTCACCGAACGGCGGCCATGGAAGCAAGGGCGAAGGTGGGCAGTGGCATTTTCGGGGGTGCTGCTCACTGTGGGTTACCATAGTGGCGGTGACCACTGCGGTCGCCCACAGTGTCGGCCTTAGGGCCGTCCACTGTGGGAGGCCACAGTGGCGCCGACCACTGTGGTCGCCCACAGTGGCGGGAGCCGCGCCGTCCCACTGTGTTAAACACAGTGGTTCGGCTTGCCGACCACTTTGTTTAACACAGTGGGTCCAGCTGCAACCTAGCCCCCATCTTTTTAAAAAAAACAAAGGTTTTACTTTTAAAATTTAATTTTATTATATATATATATTTTTTCTTGTTGTTTTATTTATATTGTATTAAAACATATATTTATATTATATATATATATATATACTAAATATATATATATATATATATATATATATATATATGTATATGTATTATTCCATGAAGTATATATATATATATATATATATATATATATATATATATATATGTATATGTATTATTCCATGAAGTATATATATATATATATATTTTTTTTTGAAAAGAATTCATTAACTCAAATATATTTGCATATAAATTTATTTATATATATATATATATATATAGATATATTGCATCAAGGCAATTTTTTTTTGTTATGCAAAGTATGTTGCTATTTTTTTTTATTATGAGCTTTTCTTACAGACTAGATATATTCTACAGATTTAAAATAATGCATTTATTCCCTTTTATTAAAGTTCCTAGTTGTAAATGGTATGGTAGATAGATTTTCTGCTATAGATTTACTCTCTGCAAAAAAAAGTAAATAACAGAATTAAACAACCTTAACACAACAACTTTTAAAATCAAGAAATTTAATAAATCTTTAGAGATGGCTATAATAAAATTTAGATTTTTATTTTCAGCAAGTTAATAAAATGAAAGATTTAACTAAATTCTGATAGCAACTTTATTTATCTAAAATCCTTTAAATCTAACCATGCTATTAGGAATATAACTATAACATTTATATTCAAAGTAACATGCATGCCCTCATTAAATTAATACTTTATTTTTCCTAATTTATTTCATAAGCATAAAGGGATGAAATAATTTTCTCTCTTTTCAAAATATTATATACTCCACAAATATCAATTTCAAAACTTTAGAAAACTAAATCCAAAATTATTCACTTCATTGCTGCAGTGTCTAAAATATTACATTTCTTTAAATTACATTTAAAAGACACTATTGACTTTTTACAAATAAGTCTCTCATTATTAAGAAATCAAGACTTTTAAAATAGAATAATAAATGTATTTCCAAATAGATTTATGCAACAAATAACTTTATCAAATTTCCACTTGTCCTAATTCTTTCCTACCAACAACCTGCAAATAATCAAAGGATATGACCATGGAGTGCTCACCTCCCAGCCTAGGCTAACTAGTAGCCACCCTTGAGCTTGGAGAACCAAGCCCTACACAGGTTACACACATGCAAACACAAAAGACAAGGGAAAAACAATCTCAAACACAATCCCAACCAAGGCTACACTGCACCACACATTTGTGATGTCTTTACAAGGCTGGTAGTGGACCAAGTACCTTGAGGAGACTGCAAGTATGGTAAAACATATAACCACCTCATGGAAAACCAAAACATATAGCCACCTCATGGCAAACCAAATACATCAAATATAACAACCCCACATTCCTTATGCCCCGCCAAGGCATTCATGCCTTATTTCCCTCCTTATAACCCCCAATGCATAAACAAGCCATGTAGCAAGTGTCCATAAAATCCCTTGTGATCACTGTCATAACGTGAGCCTCTCACTCGAGGGTTGTCACATGTACCACCCACAAGACCATCCTCTCTCCCAAGAGTAGAAGGTCTTGATTACTCCCAAAACACATAAATTGCATAAGCACAAAACACCAAATCAATTTCCAAGGAATACATGCAAGGAAAACTAGCCTTTAACACAAGCCATTCTTTTAATAAAACATGAAATAAGAAAACATTGCAAGAAAGGTAGAACCAACCTTAAACTGCCCCAAAGGTATGCTAGTTTTGTTGAGGATGAGCAGCCCAGTTCCACAAGTCTTTGCTTTCTACCCTTAGCCAAATTCTATATCCCAAATCTACCTTTTTCTTTTCAAAATTCTTGTCTCCAAAAATGGAGAGTGGGTGATTACCCCCAAAATCTCTCATTCTTGCTTAAGAAGACATTAGTGTGAGTTCTCTCAAGTTTCCAAAACTAAAAAGGAAAGTAAGGTAAAATGGGAAAGGGAACTCTCAATCGAAAAGGAAGGTTCACAACTTAATTCAAGTCTTCAAATTTCAATTTTCGCACAACTTAGAAAAGTCACTTTTTAGGGTGTCTAAAAGGTCACATGGGAGTAGAAACTTGCCTAAAATTACCCCTAACCCTTAGGTATACCTTATGGGCTTTAGGAAACCCTATTAAACTACCACTAGGTGTCCATTTAACCCTTTTTAACCCCTCTGAAGTTTATTTTCGGGTCAAACCTATGTTGACCATCCCAAAGATTCTTTACCCAAGGCATTTATGGAATCACATTACATTAATTGAAAAAGCTATAGTTAAACAATTCCCTCCAAGAGACAAATTTAAAAACTCAAACATAAATCCACACATGTGTCAAGTGACACAAAGAAAAGACTTTTACAAAATTATACATGAAATCGTGTCTCTTGTTGGATTTAAATAAATCAATTAAATAACATTTAACACACATGCATCATTTACTATTGCGAATAAAATACGACACAAATGAGGCGTTGTCTCTCCAAATAGACAAACCCTGGTTTTACGAACATACATAGGTCTAGGTTTGGTTCTCCATAATATTTCCATGGTCACATGGATAATCTTTCCTGTGCAACTCAATTACACTTTAGTAATTTCAAATAACCTCATATAATATTAAAACACATGAATTAGAATACACATCAAACACTCTACATACCATTTACATTTGAACAAATCAATATATCTTATATCCAATTAAATCCACATAAGCAATTATCATAATTGTAGATCAGGAATTCGATTAACATAAAAGCAAATAGATATTAGCTAAACACAAAGTCAAATTGCAATGTAATAAATCCTAATTACAATCAATAGAAGAATTGAAAACAAGATATTCAAAATAAATGAAAATCCATCACCAATGTCTCTTCCAATTGACCTCCATTGTCCTTCTTTCTCCTCCAAATAGTGGATTTGTGTGGATCTCACCTACAAGTGCAAAAGCATGAAGCAAGATTGATTTTGATAGTGTGAGGATACTAGAAGCATAGTTGATTGATTCGATCCCTCGATTGAAGAAACTCATCCAATTTATAGACAAATTGGAGAGAGGACAAGATTAGCATGAAATTGATATTAGAGGCAATTAATTTCAAAAATGGCAAAATTGAGTTGAAGGAAGAAGGTTATGACACCTTCTATGTCATGAATTATGACATATTACCAATGCAAAGGTTAGAGGACTAAAAGCCTATGACATCTTACTATGCCAACGGTATGACGCATGAGAAATTCATGCTTCCACCGAAGCACAAAAATAGGGAGAGACTAGAGAGGAATTGATTTGGTGGAAATTGAATTTAGCAAATTAGAAAATGAGGTGGAAATTAGGAATTAGGAAAAATTAGAAATGATGAAATAGAAATTAGGTGAATTAATTAATAGGTTTTCATCCATTAATTAATTCATGAAAGAGACCTAGGACTAAATAAATAGATTTATTTAACCCACAAATAATAAGAAAAGGATTAAATGAACAAATCATAAAACCCTAGAAACAAGAGGACAAGGAATTAGGTCAAGACAACAAGAAATTAATGTAGGTTCGATCATGATTCTAACTGACAAAGGACCAATGTTGATAAATGATTAAAATTGGTTGACAAAAATCAATGACAAATTGACCAAGATTGACAAGGAGATCAAATTGATAAATGCCAATTGACATGATTGAAGGATTGATGACGAATCAATAACAAAATGACAAAAATTGACAAGGACAAGGATTGATGATGAATTTAATCGCAAAATGATGAGATTGACAAGGACAAGGATCGACCAAAATCATGACTAAAGATTGTTATCGACAAGACCTAATTCAAAAGCAATAAAAATGAGTAATGCCAAAGAAGGACTCGATGCTCACAAATGATAAAGACCAAGTGCACAACATAGAAGAAATGTTAATGCAACGCAAGAACCCTAAAATAAGGCAATGCGCAAATGTTAAAGTATGACTCTGCAAGCGTTGACCATTTTTAGATGTCTACATTTTGCCCCTCTTTGAGACAATGCGATTCTAAGCGTTGTTTCAAAGAACAATAATGAAAATGCCCAAGACAATAATGATGACATATGCATGCCCCCTCGAGGAATTGGCTGGAAAAATCAAAAAAAGAGGCCAAGTGATCGATAAGAATGACAGAAGATGATAGCTTCAAATGGATCAAAAATCGAAGGTCGGAAGCACAAAGGACAAACAGTGGAAGGTGCAAAAGACCGCGACCAGACTGATGGAAGAAATGTTAGTAAGAAGAAATTAGACAGAGGACAGTTAGAGATGAAGGAAAACTTGCTTTCACAAATGCACATAAGTAGGTGAGAACCTTTATTTATTGTAGCAAAGCGGCTGCAGAGCATCATGGCATTAAAGGCCAGAGCTGGAACGCAACCCCTTTTGCAAAAGATAGACACATCGTACACAAGGAGTGAGTGAAGCATCCTAGGGTGCATACATCAAGGGTCAAGGTATGTGCAGCGTTCACATAGTAAACATACTTATCACAGACACCCAATGATATAGTTGCCCTAGTTTGTGACAAACATTCCACAAACAGCAAATACAACAAAAAAAGGAAAGGGGCCATGAACCATCCCGGTTACTCTAAATCACTCAGTGACATCATCGAGCAACTTAGGAACATGATCGAAGCCAAAGATAAATCAGTAAAAAGATAAGATGCACAAACTCGACCAAGTCAAACAAACAGCCTGATCGTCATTGTCAAAAGTAGAAAACAAGAATGATCATGCTGTCTGGTTCCAGGGAATGCGGTACCCCATCTAAGATAGGACATAGTCTAGTTTCGAGTATACCACACCCTGTATAAGACCCACGATAATATTGACAAGGACCAATGGTAATGTTGATGCTATTTTGATTGATGTGACAATTTTGATCAGTTTGAATGCCTGGTTTGAATGAAAAGTTCATCTATTAATGCGTGATTTCATTAAAGCATAATGTTTGATTGATTGTCGTTGGATGTATGCTCAGCGATCTGTCTATGCACAAAGGGGACCATTTATTGACAAAATGCAAAATGCCAAAGAAATTGCTTTTGGATTTTGATGTTTTTCACTTTGTAGGAATTTCGAGTTTTTTTACAATTTTTTTGTTCATTTTTCAGGACATCTTTTTTATTTTTTAGGGATTTTTTCAGGACATTTTTTTTATTTTTAGGAATTTTTTCAGGACATTTTTTGATTTTTTTGATGTTTTTGAATGTTTTCAGGATTTTTTATGATTTTGCCCCTAGTGTCTAGCAAGGAAAGGAATATGACAGGTGAATAAATAGGCTTGCTGAAATGTTGGTGGATAGAGGGAAGACAAAGGCCTTTTATTATGGAGACAACACAGATGCAATTTTCAAGAGCTATTGCGTGATGGGACAAGAGACTGGATATGACAATGTAAAGCAGTGACATGGCATGAGGGACATGTCAAGAGGTTTTTGAAACCATGTTTAAATTTTGCGTCCTTATGTCAGATCAAGATCAAGGAATGAAAAAGAGTGTATGGATAGTGATAAGATATGGATAGGATAAGCAAGACCAAGAATGGATAAGGGACATGGACTAAAGGTCGGGGTAGGATACGGGATAGTGGCAGAAAGTTGCAATAAGCTAGGGAATATGGATGAATAGTTATAATAAGAAAATGGATAAATACCAAAAGCTATGATAGACTAAAAGTTGCAAACAAGATGCATGATGCTCATAACGATCCTCAGCCTTGTCAAGATCAAAGGTGGAAAGGGAAATGGACATGAGGGACAATAGGATAATGGAATAGGATGACATGGTATGATAGGATAATAAAGGGCAATAAGATATGAAGGAGGAAACCTGCCCCCAAGTGTGGTATGCAAGAAGTTCATAGATTATGCATGATGCCTGTTTGCCAGGTTTTCATCACAGTACTTGCCCAAGGCACCTGGTTGCCAGGTTTTCACCAGTGGACGAATTATTTTTGCTTTACTTTTTTTTCTTTTGTCTTTTTTTTTCTCACTTTTTTTTTTTTTTGTATTTTGAATTTTTCAAGAGAAGATGGACACATGATAGGGGATGGAAGAAGGACTCAAGTGTCTTTTTTTTTTGGATAGTAGCCTTGAAAAAAAAATGGACCATGACCTTTTAAAAGTATGCTCAAAGACGTTGGTAGGATAAGGACATGGAATATGAGATGGAACTAAGGATAGGATTTATGCAAAGGATTAGACCAAAGGGATCAAAGGATGGAAAATATGCATTAGATAATGGATAGGGTATTGGAAGAATTGGGCTTCACTAGATGGAAATGAAGGCAAGATCACCATTGGAACACACCTTGAGGGGTGATGGACTGATGGAGGAAGAGTGGATCTTAGATTGTGAGATTTGGATGGAGGAATAGCTTGGGATTTTGGGACATAAGGGCCCAAAATGGATGAAGAAGGTGATGGAGGAACAAATTTGAGAGGGTTGGATGGAGGAATAGAAACTTTGGATGCCAAGTTGGATTTTTCTTTTTGTGCTTCAAGAAGCTGCTTAGGGATCCACATGGTTTTTGATTTTTCATGCTTTTGTGGTTCCTTGTAGTGCATTGCTTGCACAAGGGATTTAGGAACCCATATATATTTTGACTTTGCTTTATTTTGCTCAGTGGGCCTTTGTGGCCTTTTGGATATTTCTTTTTCTTTATAGATCAATTTGTTCTTTGTTTTGACATGTCAATTATATTGGACATGTTGATCCTTGAATACATGCAGATTGCTAGACTTATGACGTTTATACTTGGCATCCAAATTGCTTGGAGGGGGAAAGGAATGCATGGATGGATATGAATGAAATGGACTTCTTTTGGACTGATGAAATTTACTCAAGGATGTGTGCCTTTGCTGACCTTGCATAGAGGACAAAGGGATATAAGGACCTAAGATGGATGGAAAGTATGATGGGGAAGGTGTATGTTTGGATTTTGAAGGAGGGATACCAACGTCTTGAGAGTGAGTTGTGTAGACATGACCCTTAAGATCTTCTTTGATATGGAGGGGTTCTTTCTCATGAAGGTCTACTCCTTTTCCTTTATGAATATCTTGACTTGTAGGATACTCTTTTCTTTGGGAAGAAGATGCGAGTCCATTATGAGGTGGATATGATATGAGAGAAATAATGAGATCTTGAAGTGGATCAGATTGCTCCAAAGTGGAAGAACCCATTATGCATGTCGAGGGTTCATGAACATCTTGCACTGACATGTTAGAATCATGAGGGGGATTAGGATCATGAGGGGGACTAGGATTGTGTAGTGGACATGGTTCAATGATAGGCTCTTCAAGAGATGGAATGGGAGAAATAACGATATCATCAAAAGAAATGCGATCTTGGAGTGTATATGGAGCATTAAGACAAGGAGATGGAGGAACAAAAGGATCTTGTGGAGGATTTAAAGGAATAATTTGATCTTGACAAGGAGGAAGATAATTGGAATCCTTTTTAAAGGTGCTTTTCTCTTGACTTTTAATGGAACCATTGGAAAGGATGGAAGGGATATCTTGATCTTTCTTAGGAAGTGGAATGTCAATGGGATTTGAAAAAACATTGTGTTCTTGGATAGAATTGACAGGAATAATGGAATCATTGTGAGTGCATGGGGAAATGGGATCCTGGTCAACAATTGGATGGGATGATAAGGTTTTAGGATCTTGATCTTGATCTATTTCAAGACACATTTCTTCATGCTCTAAATTATCCTCTTGACATGGGGTTGGACTTTTGATATGCATGGGGGATTTGGGCAAGGGATTAATGCTTTGACACGAAAGGGATGGAATTTGAATGGGACTCTCGAAAAGAGAAGCATTTGATGGCATTGAATCTTGCATTTCCAAATAGTACAAGGGATTTGTATAAATGAATTGATTATCTTGGCAATCAATTATGGATAGCCCTTGGATAATTTCATCCTTGGGTGTATTGTTTGATGAGGACAATATGGAAGGTTCCTGTGAAACTTCTAAAGGTGTAGGGATAGATGCCATTAGGGAGTCAATTTGTTTGTGGGGGGATGAGGCATTGCTAGACATAAGTGTATTATCTTGATCTTCCTCAAAGAACTCACTTGGTAATTTCCTTAAGATCCTTGCAATAAAGCCACCTTTCTTTCGAGGTTTTGACATAGTTGTATCTAGAATTTGAACTTGTTTGGAAAGGAGTTGGTTCTAGTCTGATGTCATGTTTTGATTTCGAACTAGATGTTGATCAAATTGGTTTGACATGTTCAAAATTTGGCTTAGTGTGTGCTGCAACCTTTGTTTTTGAATTTGTGATTGTAGTTGTTGACATTGATATGTTGATTGAACTTGTTGATATTCCATCATTGGTTGAACTATTTGTGGAAATTGTATAGTTGGTTGGACATATTGTTGTAATTGGACCATTGGTTGTGTTGGTTGTATATGTTGGACCATTGGTTGTGTCTGTTGGAAATGTTGGAACTGTTGAACAATTGGTTGTGAGGGTTGAAAATCTGATCGATAGTAAACACCTTCTTGTTCTTGATGTGGAGGCACATAATGTTGTTGTCTCTTTTCTTTAAATTGTTTCATCATCTTTATTTGTGAGAGGGGAGCTGGTATGTCTGATCGTTCAATAAGAGATCTTACATCAATTGGCTCAATCTTTGGAATTCGACCTAGAAATTTTTGAAACATTTTGGACATTTGTGATCTATTATTCTCAATGTTTTTCACTCTTTGTTCCAATATCTCCTTTTCTTGAGCTAGTTTCTCCTCTAGTTTTTGTATTTGGAGACTTGTTTCATCATAAAAAGTTTGATCCAAGTTCTAAGACATGTACAGATTGGATTGACATGATTGATTTCTGAATTGTGATGACACGGCTTCGTAAGAAGGTTGAGACCTCATTTCAACAAACATGTCACTATGCAATGCAACTAATGGGACTGACAAATGCAACCTAAAAGGATGACAATGCAACTAAATGTTTTTGGACTTTTTGAATTTTTGGAGACAAACTTTTGAATTGCAAAGCTAAAGACACAACCTTGGGAAATTGAAATGAAGCCAAGACCTTAATTGACAAAGGACCAAATGACAATAGGACAAATTGACAATGTCTCACCTATATGCTTGGATACTAAGCTAGGTTTGACAAAAATGATATTAATAAAAGGACAAGTTTTAGACAAGGTCAAGACTTCTTAACAACAACATAGGGTATCATCTAAAGTTTTGAGACTAAATGCAAGAAGGCAATGATTATGACAATGACTTAGGATATGACATGAAAATGATCGAAGGATATGATATGACAAGATGAAGCCAAGACAAGATGACAATACAATGATAAGGATATGGGAAGACCAATGACTTGGAATATGCAAAATGCAACCTAGGCAAGACCTAATTTTAGCATGACAAGGATAATGCACGAATGTCACCTAAGTAGAAATCAAGCTTGGATATGACAATGAAATGCAAACTTAGGGAAATGGTTTTGAACCTAAGTGCAAAATGAGGACACTTGCAATGAAAAGGACTAAAATGAAGGGAGGTGACAATAAGTCCTAGGACCTAAGCTGGACTATGCAAAACCTAGCCTAAAGTGACATGAATGTTGAGACATAGTTTTTCAATGTGTTTGAAAGCCATGTTTTGAAAATGTTCTCTTTTTAAAACCTTGTTTGGACAATGTTTGGACTTGTTTGACAAATGATGTTTTGTGACAATTGTATAATTCAACTTTTGACAATGACAAAAGACAAGATGTTTGGACTTAGACCCAAGACAATCATGCTCATTCACAACAAATCCTATGGCTGGCAAGGGCAATATCTGTTGAATCCTCTAACCATAAAATACAACACTCATTCGGATAGCTAGATGCTTGGTAGCACTTGCTCCCCCTTACAGTGCACTCACTTCTCGAGCATACCAAGCTTTGAGTTCAAGGGGCATCACTTCCCAAGAACTTGCTATCTCTAACTAAGGAGTACATGAGAGGTGTCTTCAACTTGCGCGTATCACAATGCCTGAGCCAACAGATAGAAGGATTTTGGCATCTAAACAAGAGATTCTAGTAAGGGCATCTGTTCAGGTGGGTATTCATTCGGTGAATAAATCATCGCAATACCATTCCAGCACCCATTGTCTACAACTTTCGTTGCATCCGCAGTTATTTAGAGTGGTTCGGAAGAGCTTGGCTTTAGCTTGTCACCACTTTGGGTCATTCCCTCTCACCAATGCCTGTGCGAAGTGCCAGGCAAATCGGGAGGCAAGCCCAGTTCTAAGGGTTAAAACATGTAATCAAATTAAAAATAGACAAAGCATGCATGGTGTTCATTAACCTTTAAGAAATGAAATGTGCAACTACTTAAAAAAATCACAAGCAAGATGTTTTAATAAAATTCTTTGACTGCGTCCTGCATAAGATTCATCAGTAGTTGTTTTTTTAGTCTTCATCACACGTAACGCCAAGATGCTGCATAGAGAATTAGTACTAAAGAAAAACCAAAATGCAAGAAATAGAATGAAAACAAACTAATTTGCAAGTAAAAACATTGATTTTACCTTTGTTTTTGGCCTTACACAAGCACAGAATGACTCAACACAGGCGCAAAACTCTTTGACATAGGCACAAAACCCTTTGACACAGGCGCAAAACCCTTCTACACAGGAACAAAACACTTTGACACAGGCGCATAACACTTTGACACAGGCACAAAACCCTTTGTCACAGGCACAGAAGTGCCCAGAAAGCTCAGAGTCACTCTGTTTCTTGAGTTTTTCACCTGCAAACAAGCTCAAAAGCACTCAAAACATGGTTAAGGGGTTAGTTCACATCAGGTTCACCAAAAATGTAGATCAGGAATTCGATTAACATCAAAGAAAATAGATATTAGCTAACCACAAAGCCAAATTGCAATGAAATAAATCCTAATTACAATCAATAGAAGAATTGAAAACAAGACATTCAAAATAAATGAAAATCCATCACCAATGTCTCTTCCAATTGACCTCCATTGTCCTTCTTTCTCCTCCAAATAGTGGATTTGTGTGGATCTCACCTACAAGTGCAAAAGCATGAAGCAAGATTGATTTTGATAGTGTGAGGATACTAGAAGCGTAGTTGATTGATTCGATCCCTCGATTGAAGAAACTCATCCAATTTATAGACAAATTGGAGAGAGGACAAGATTAGCATGAAATTGATATTAGAGGCAATTAATTTCAAAAATGGCAAAATTGAGTTGAAGGAAGAAGGTTATGACACCTTCTATGTCATGAATTATGACATATTACCAATGCAAAGGTTAGAGGACTAAAAGCCTATGACATCTTACTATGCCAACGGTATGACGCATGAGAAATTCATGCTTCCACCGAAGCACAAAAATAGGGAGAGACTAGAGAGGAATTGATTTGGTGGAAATTGAATTTAGCAAATTAGAAAATGAGGTGGAAATTAGGAATTAGGAAAAATTAGAAATGATGAAATAGAAATTAGGTGAATTAATTAATAGGTTTTCATCCATTAATTAATTCATGAAAGAGACCTAGGACTAAATAAATAGATTTATTTAACCCACAAATAATAAGAAAAGGATTAAATGAACAAATCATAAAACCCTAGAAACAAGAGGACAAGGAATTAGGTCAAGACAACAAGAAATTAATGTAGGTTCGATCATGATTCTAACTGACAAAGGACCAATGTTGATAAATGATTAAAATTGGTTGACAAAAATCAATGACAAATTGACCAAGATTGACAAGGAGATCAAATTGATAAATGCCAATTGACATGATTGAAGGATCGATGACAAATTGATCACAAAATGACAAAAATTGACAAGGACTAGGTTCAACGATGAATTCGATCGCAAAATGATGAGATTGACAAGGACAAGGATCGACCAAAATCATGACTAAAGATTGTTATCGACAAGACCTAATTCGAAAGTGATAAAAATGAGGAATGCCAAAGAAGGACTCAATGCTCGCAAATGATAAAGACCAAGTGCGCAACATAGAAGAAATGTTAATGCGATGCAAGAACCCTAAAATAAGGCAATGCGCAAATGTTAAAGTATGACTCTGCAAGAGTTGACCATTTTTAGATGTCTACAATAATCTCATAATTTTGATCCATACATACACATACATCCTATTTTCTATCATCATAGTAAAGTCCTACAAGTCCAATAGTGGCATATATCATCTCAAATTTATCCTATTCTAGAATCATATTGAGTTCTATATCATAAAGCATATAAATGAAGCATCAACATTCATCAATGTTATCCAAATCATGGAATCATATAAATTCTAAATCCAGACATAGCAGACATATGTTAAATCAAGATTATCCAATCACTAGATCTTTTAAGATTTCAAATTAATAACACTTCAAAATATACACCACTGGGTGAAATAACTCTATAACTTGGTTCAACTTCTTTTCTCACAAATCTATCGGTCCAACCCAATCCATTCTATTGTATTATATAGCATCTATTAATAGGGTCAAACATGGTCAACTGAGTTGATCAAGCTTGGTTTGGGGAAGGCCTTATAGCAGGAGTTTGTACTTAATGGATTGATTATACTACTATTCTTTCATGATTACTTTGTACATAGTATTTTAGTTTTCAAGAGGTGTTTGTGATTTTTTGTAGCATAGGTTTGAAGTGTGTTATTGATTTTATGTTGTTGTCGGCCTGAGCAAGGGTTTAAGAGCCCAATTATGGTTCTAGCTTGAAATCCCTTGAGTTTTGCTCAATAACCATTGGGACTCGAGCCATGCAACCCTTGTACAGTGTAAATAAGTTTTTTTTTGGCTTGGAAGTCGTTGAAAGGCTATTTGGCATCATTTCCTAGGTGAGCTCAGTCATAGCCCGGTTAGGAAAAGGCATGAAATATTGCATGTGCTTGTAGGGATGACCAGTTATGAAGATTCCAAGTGTTTGGCATAAGTAAGAATGTGTGGCAGAGCCTATATGGAAGGTTGGAGGTGTGACAGAGTAGGAAGGACAATAAACCCATTGAAGAAGACAACAAAGTCCCAAAACCCTTCATAAATGCCATTTATGGGTTCCGTACCTATACGGATAGACCTGACTATCTCACCTGATAGATTCAAAATTTCATCCAAAAGGGTATTCGGATCACAAAATAGTTTGGCAGGTTCTTTGAGTGGATTTTGAACAATTCCCCAAAAATCGGTTAGGTAGGGCTAATTGGGTAGGGCTACTAGGCCTAAAAAATAGGAGAAAGAGGGAGTGATGAAGAAATGAAGGAAAGCCAATCACAATAACACTTGATTGGCATGGAAATACCTTAAGAACACCTACTACAACCCCTGCAAGTATATGTTGGAAGATTGCTTAGTTTGAGGCTGGATTGACCCTTGTGAATCTCAACCATGTCTAAGCAACTATTGAGCACAATTTGATAGGGATCACTCCTAGAGAGTTTGAGTGTTTTGGTTTGTTGAATGACTAGTGTAGAGTGAAAGGATCCCACTAAAAATAACTCAACTTCCTATTGAGTAAGGTGAGACTCTCTTTTAGAACCCCTCCCCATCAAAGTGGTATCAGAGCAACTAAGATTTGGGAAGAAACCAATTCATGTCAGACACTGAGTTAGTAGGAAAAAAATTCTAAGGATGGTGACCAATGCAGATTCAGCCAAGAAGGTAGAATATCAAGAGGAAGAGAATAGACTCCTCAAGGTAAGATTACAACAGTTGGAGAGAAAACTAGATGCAGTTGAAGACAAGACTGAGAAAGAGACAATCAAAGTCAATTAAGGGAAGGGTAAAGAAGTAGTAGAAGAGGATAGCATACATGAACCAGATCCTATTCTACTTGAAGAACCTTTCCTTTGAGCCATTAAAGCCTCTGGAGAAAAATCCTTAGGAGTGCCACTTTTTTGTGGAAAAATGGAACCAAAAGTAGTCATGGAGTGGATTGAAGAATTGGAGAATCACTTCGAATGTGATGGGATTAGTGAGGCATAGAAGGTGAAGGTAGCCAAATCCTGATTGAGAGGAGTAGCCTTGACTTCATGGAAGTTCATCCAAGAGGAGAGGCAAAAGGAGGGTAAGAACCCAATAGCCACTTGGAAAGGAATGCTAGCCAAGGTGAAAGAAGCATATATCCCTGAAGACTATAAAATCCAATTGCACAAGAGGAGACAAAACTTGAGACAAAGAGACTTAGCTGTGAGCAGTGTTGGGTGAATATTTTGTCACTAGCGTACTAATGACAAAATATATGATTCACACACAGCTATGTTGAGAAATTAATCTCTCCTCTCATCAAGGGGAGGTTCCCTTTGAAATTTCTTCTCTAATTAATAAGAAATTAAAATCTATGGGTTGGTGTTGGGCATATAACTCTCTTCTTTTAGAGTCTATGTATTCTCCCTTCACCTTGTTACAATTTCTCTACCTCTTTAGATACTTAAAGAAAATAACAATGAATCTAACAAACTACTCTAAAACATACAATCAAGTAGCACAAAGTCTCTCTTGAATGTAATCTTAACTCAAACTGATTATTACAAAAAGTTAGAAATTTAACTCACAACTCAAAGTCTTCAAGTATGAATTCCTAATTATTTAAACTAAAAGTAACTGCAGCAATACAAAGCCTACCACTAATTACTTAATTTATTATAGGATTTCCCAAATATGCCAGGAGCACACAGTCTACTTGCACGATCTAGGAGCTCTTTAACCCACATAACAATATCTTCAATATCAAAGAAGTTATAATTAATGGACATAAGAACATTAAATCATATAATAAATTTTCTTGACACAACACAAAGTTTGAGATCATCAAAATTGTTTTCTTTATTTGCTTGATAGAATTTTCACAACAAAATCCCAAAGTCTTAGTTGAGGTAAAAATTCTGCAGAGTTTTGCTAAGCATGAAAAGATAAATATTTACAAATCAGGTCCTTAATAGGAAAAGAATGGAGAAAAATGTGGGCACAGTTGACTTATTCAACTGCATAATCCCACATTACTACAACTACAACATAAGGAAAACGTGCAGCTGCAAGAAAACTAGCAACGTCTAATGATGCAACTATATAAAAAGAAAAAGCCAAAAAGGGGACATTTTATTCATCTTTCTCCTCTCCTAATTTTTGAAAATCTTCAAACTTGGCTAGGATGGCTTTCATCTCTTCTTCATCTGGCATTGGGGTAGAACTTGTGATCACTCGAATGCGGGAAATTGCATCTTCAATCTTTACCTGTTTCTTTTGCCCGTCCTTCAGCATGGATGCAAGGACTTCAAAACTGACCTGGATCTCCAATAGCTTATCAAATATATCAAGTGAGAAATCCTATCCCATGTAGTGATCTATTAAGGCAAGGAATTATTGTGTGATAGCTTTGCCAGTAACGAGATTCTGATCGCCATCATATAAGTAACAAGGAAGGTCGACAACTTTGGCAAAAATGAGATCAATCTCATCATCACCTTCTTTATTTTCTCGATCCAGCTCCACAATCATCAACCTTATTGTCTCTTGCTTATGAGACAATAATGACAAGATCTGGATATACTTTTTCCTTGCGGGAATTACCTTATTTTCAACAAGGACATTTATCCTGATGTCCTCCATTTTGCTCCAAAAGGTAGTACTTTTCTCAACTTCCTCAATCTCTTGTGGTAATGAAGTTTTTAGTCGTTGCATTTGACTCTAGATTACTTCAAAATCTGCCAATAGTCCCACTGTTGAACTTAGAAGATGGGAGCCTTCTGAGCTTAGCCGTGAAATCCACTCATCCATCACTCAACCTTTAGCTCCTACCTATTCAATCTTATTTAGAGCTTCGGTGTCCATTGAGGATCCTATGGGTTCAATTTCTTGAGAAGACTGTGTGACCTTTAGAAGAACATTGGTCAGTTGTTCACACTTCTACTTCAATTCATTTTTCTCGTCCCTCTCCTGGTCCAATCTCCTCAACAAAGAATTAAAGGTTGTCTGAGAATCCAATTTAACACTCTCATGTGTTTCCACCCCAAGCTCTACGATCTACATGGTGTAATCCTCATATCGGATGTTACCTTTGTCCTTATCTGACGATGGTACCATGACCTCAGCATACGTTCTCTTAGAAGTTAGGTCTACTAACACCCGAGATACCATCTTTGGCTTCTTTATTCCCTTAGGCTTTGGAGGAACCAACCGCTCAAAGTCAAACTCATCTGGAGAAATTACCTATTTTTTCCTCTTTGGGGCCACTACTTCCATCAAGGGGGTAATTCTAGATTGGCCGATGGAGTAGTAGCTCCTTGCTGATTTTCAATTAAAATTTTAGGAGCAGGTTGACTGGAACTTGGAGCTATTATGAGTGTTATTGATGGCACCAATGTTGAAGTATCTAATGGAACACTTGTCGATTTTGTGATAGTTGTTGCTGCTGACACCTCTTCAATTACTGATGGGAGGGTTGAAGGCATCGTGGATGCAACTTCAACACTTACCAATGGTGGAATTTTTGTTGTGACTGTAGTAAAAAGTAAGTCTACTAAAGCTTGTTCTGCAAATGCCTCTTCCAAGGCTTCATTAAAATCCATCATTGTAGATTCAATGGTAGATGAAGGGATATCATCCAGATTGGAGAAGTTGGTTAGTGTGAAAAACTATTGAGTGACCTCTAACTGCGCCATGCCCATACTTAGATCCCCATCTTGAAAATCCTCATCCTCTTAATCAGAATCAAAATCAATAGAGTGGATGATTACCTGTGAGGTGATCGGGGCATCAACTCTAGTTGGGTTTGATGTTTCTTTAGCCTGTACTTCCTCTTGTTGAGGAATTTCACCTTCTTCAACCCCTTCTCTTTTTCAACTTCACTGGCAGGTGGTTCTTTTGGTTCTTTTGCCACTGCTTCCTATATTGCCGATGATGATTCACCATTCTTGGATCCTTTAACCATGAATTTAATCTTGGGTCCTTTCCCCTTAGATTGTATCACCGGAGCTGAAGATAGTGCTTGTGGATCTGCCCTACTCTTTGTTCTTGTCTCAGCTATAGTCGTCTTGCCAATTGGGCCATCACTATTATCATCATCCCCTGAACTAGCAGGAAGCTATTTCATCCTAATATTTTTCTTTATCAGCCAAGCATTGGTGTTTGCCAGGATGGGAGCAATCCTTTTGGTGATAGATTTTCTTTCCTTCATTGACCATTGCACAGGAGGAAGCGGAAAATCAGCAATCTTCTTCTCATAGTAGACAAGGTCTATTATGTCATCTGTGTCTTCCATGGTCATTGGGATCTTTGCTAAATCCAATTTTTCAATTTGTTCCAAGGTAAGACGACTGAAATCCATCCTTCTTATATCCTCCTCATTCTAATAGTCTGCCCAAACATCTTCAAACCTATAGACATGGGTATAATTCCTCTTGAGTTTGTTCTTTATGCCATGAAAGTCAAAATTGTTTCATGCCTTAAATCTTTGCATAGTATTCCATTGCATTTCTTCCTCCATGTTCTTGGCTTTGGGGTTGGTTAGGACTGAGTACCTATCGATTGACTCCAGGAACTTCAACCCAGTCTGATGTGCTTGTGACTATTTTTCATGCACATAAGCTAGTTGTCTACATAACTCCATGAGAATGATCTTGTTAGAAGGAAATCTTGGTAGAATAAAATATTCACATGAGAAACATCCAATTCGGATGTAAGTGGAAGTAGGAAATTGAAGGAAAACACATCCAAAATGAGACATCCTGTTATAAGAAGCCTCTGATAATCTCTGCTTCTTCAAGCCCTTATCAAATATGCACTTCCATACAACAAAGAAGGCATCATTAACTCTTCTAAAGTGGCTACCTTGATTCTTGATGGTAAGTTGATCATAATATTCCTAGACAAGCACCAATCTCCTATCACCCTTGGTAGACAAACCTGGATATTGCCTCATAGAAGCAGCTGCATAAACCAGGTATGAGGTCATGTAGAATTTTAGTGCTACTTTGACCTCCTTCAATTGAGCACAGAGCGCATCACTAATCTATTCACCCCAATCAATTCTTGCAGCCCCTTTCTTGATTATATTCATCTAGTAACACATCCAAGTTTGAAAGTAATGAGAGTCTTTTAGCCCCTTCACTCTTGACAACATGGTAACCATCTCATTGTATTCCTCATTGAAGTCACTCCTATGGAAGGACTTGGGCCATCGTGAGGTAGTAGAATGTCTTGAAGTAGAGAGGTACACGGTATTGACCACTTTCTTGCATTTAACTTCATTTTTCTCATAGTACTCTTGAGCACTCTCTTGAGAAATGTCAACTACCTCTTCAACTGGAGAGCCTTTGAAGACACTATTAAAAAATACACTATCCAGAGTCATGATGACATTCTAATCTGCGTCCTTCACCTATCTTGTATTCGGATCAAAGTGGTCCACTATTGCAAGTACAAATTCTGGATCATGAGCTACAACTAGGAAGGATGCACATTTATGCAACTCAGATTTGATCAGATTGGTTAAGCGAGCAAGATCTTTCTCAACTCGGTCAATAAATTCTTGCATACTGACATGTCCAATCTCAGTATCTCTAATTTCCTTAATATTTGAGTCCACTAAACTCTCTGGGTACTATTCAAGTACTTATCGTACTTGTACTTCATCTTTCTCGTTGAGGTTTTACCCGGTGAAGATTCCAATTGACTCGTGGAAGGCTCAGGTTTATCTTGAGGGAGCTTTGACATTCAAGATGACTACATTCAACACTGAGGATTATCTCTTTTGATAGTTATCATCATCATCAAAATCATTTTTTCTCAATCGGATTGAAAAAATGGACTCAAAAGAGGCTTCAGAGTAAAACTGCCAAAAATAGTAGGTCGCGGAAAAAAAGTCTGACATGCTCTTTTGAAAACAAAATTTGCACATCGGACTTTAAAGTCCGATGTCCAAATTGGGGTAAGTTATCAGCACATTGGACTTTAAAGTTTGATGTGCAATCCAGGGAAAATCATTAGCACATCGTAAAATCCTTTGGAAAAACCAGCACATCGGACTTTAAAGTCCGATGTGCTGATCAGGGGAAAAACCACTTGATTGACATGTCAGACTTTAAAGTCCGACATGTCAATCAAGTTCCTCACTTCTTCGCATATCTAACTTTAAAGTCCGATATGCGAAGATTATCATCCCACATATCAAACTTTAAAGTCCGATATGCGGAGAAGTCTCCATCCAGCTGTAGATCAGGTTTCAAACCCTATCATGCAGGTTGGAGAAGGAGAAGACGAGGAGGGAAATTAGAGTTTAAAGTTAGATTGCCCTCTCGACACATCAAGCAAACAAACAAAATGGAAAAAAAAAACAAGGCGAAAAAAGGAAAAAGCAAACAAACAAGAAGGAAAAACCTAAAAAGAAAACACATAACCCTACCTTCTTTGCCACAATGATCGAAAAATTTGAGGGTGATGCGATCAAATCCGAGTTACGGCGAGCAAAAATGGAGGAGGACGCACGAAGAAGAGGAAAACACAAGCAACAATGAAGAAAAAGAAATGCAAAATCAATTAAATAAAACCCCATAATTAACAATAAATGTTGCATTAATGACTAACACGCAGTGCATGTCAGACTTTAAAGTCCGACATGTAGGCTAAAAACCTATGCAAGTCGGACTTTAAAGTCCGACATGCACTCTCCAGCCAAATAGTTTGCAGTTCGGATTTTAAAGTCCGAACTGCAAAGGAAGACTACATACAGGTCGAACTTTAAAGTTTGAACTGTAGGCCTAAAACCAAACATGTGCACATCGGACTTTAAAATCCGATGTGCAAATAACTTACAAGGAAAGACCCTGCAGTTCGGACTTTAAAGTCCAAACTGTAGGTAAAACTGCAAACATTGAAAAACTTAGAAAACACTAAAAAATGAAAAGCAAGAAACTAAATGAGCTAATCGATGGAGTCGATCAAGCTCTCCCAAAGGTCGTAAGGTATGAAACGGACCAGTTTCATAGGGTTGCCTCATGATTTTGGCCATGCTGAAATCGAGGACAACAAGCAACTACACTGAGGAATTTCAAAAGTTGTGTTTGAGATCCAAGGTGGTGGAGGATGAAAGCATCAAGGTAGCCAGATACTTGAATGGCTTGAGATGGAATATTCAAGAAGAGTTGAGTTTTTTATGCCCTAGTATTGTTCATAAGTGCTATCAATTGGCACTCAAGGTGGAAGAGAAGAGCAAAAAGAAACAAGAGAAAAGCAATAGAGGAAGAGGTAGGGGAAGAGATGATAGAGGTCAAAGAGGTAGATTTGGTGGAAGAAGTTATACCAAAGATCCCAAGGGGAATCAAAATTGGTAGATCAAAGTGGGGATTACAATAGAAAGAGAAGCTATAGAGGAAGGTCTAGTGGATCAGGAAGAGGATCCTATTTCACCATAATAAAGTGCTACAATTTCCATCAACTTGGACACCCGACCTACAAATGTCCTCAGAAGTCTTCCTCATCCCAAGGAGGTGAGAGGAGAGTAAATTATGCTTAAGAAGATGTAGCAAACATGAAGGCATCAAAAGTGAGTCTAGATTCAGAGTTTGGAGAGAATCTCATGATAAGGAGAGTCTTGATTAAAGAACCAGTTAAGGAGGAACCTAGACAAAGGAGACCCTTGTTTAGGATAAAATGCAAGATTATGGGAAAGGTATGTAGAGTGGTAGTGGATTCAGGATCCACTGATAATATAGTGTCAGAGGAAGCAGTGAGTAAGCTCAACCTACAAAGAATACCACATAGTGATCCTTACAGGGTTACTTGGCTCAACAAGGGGCAGCATGTTCTTGTGAATGAACAAACTTGGATGGAGTTTAATATAAGAGGCTATATGGATAGAATCTTGTGTGACATCTTGCCAATGGATGCTTGCCACCTACTCCTTGGTAGGCCTTGGCAGTTTGACAGAAAAGAAATACACCATGGGGAGAAGAATGCCTATACTTTTCAAAAGGGTGGAATCACCTATAAATTTTAGTCAATAGGAGACCAAGAAGAGGGCAGATCAAATGGTCCTAATGAGCTACTAGTTGGTGAGAAGGAGTTCATTAACACACTCAAGGAAGGAGAAGGATTGGGGTTTGAAATTTTTGTAAAACCAAAAGAAGAAAGCAAGGAGAAGAAAGTATGCATTCCCAATAAAGTGAAGTAGATCCTAAATCAGTTTAAGGACATTATCAGTGATGGAACACCAGCAAACTTGCCTTCTCAACATGCCATAAGTCACCAAATTGATTTCATACCCAGAGCCTCATTGCCTAATAAGGAAGCCTATAAAATGACACTGGATCAGAACAAGGAGGTAGCTAAGCAAATACAAGAACTCTTAGACAATGGTATGATAAGGAAGAGCATTAGCCCATGTGCAGTACCCACCATTTTGGCCCCAAAGAAGGGAGGTACTTAGAGACTTTGCACTGATTCTAGAGCCATAAATCGGATTACAATCAGGTATAGATTTCCCATTCCAAGGATTGAATATTTGATGGATTGTTTAGGAGGTGTTGAATACTTTACCAAGATAACCTCAAAAATCAAGGAGGGTGATGAATGGAAGACAACATTCAAGACCACAGAAGGACTTTATGAATGGCTTGTTATGCCATTTGGACTCACAGATGCTCCTAGCACATTCATGAGATTCATGAATGAAGTACTCAAAGACTATATTGGTAAATTCATTGTTTACTTAGATGACATCTTGATTTTTAGCAATTTTAAAGATGAACATCTTAATCATATAGAGATTGTATTGAGGAAACTATGTGATGAGAAACTAACCATCATTTTGGAGAAATGTGAGTTTATGAAATAAGAATTGATATATCTTGGGTTTGTAATCTCAAGAGGTGATTTGAAGATGGATACCTCTAAGGTGGAAGCCATAATCAGTTGACCTACACCTAAGACAACAAGTGAAGTAAGGAGTTTTCATGGCTTGGCACAATTCTATAGGAAGGTCATCAGAGGATTTAATGAGATATGTGCACCCGTGCTTGACACAATCAAAGGAGGTGTGAAAACCAAGTTTCAATGGACAAAAGAAGCACAAAGAGGATTTGATCTCTTGAGGACCAAGGTGGCTACTCAACTGGTACTAATTCTTCCAAGCTTTGACAAGCTTTTCACCATTGAATGTTATGCAAGCAACATAGGAGTTGGAGCAGTCTTAAGCCAAGACAATAGACCGGTTGTATTTTTCAATGAGAAGCTCAATGATGCCAAGAAAAGGTATTCATCTTATGATTTGGAGTTGTATGCACTTGTTCAATCTCTTAGGAAATGGAGGCATTATTTTATGCCTAAAGAATTTGTGGTTTATATGGATAATCAAGCTCTTAGCTTTCTCAATTCACAAGAAAAGTTGAATCATAGGCCTATTAAATGGGTAGAGTATTTGCAGTCATATACCTTTACCATCAAACACAAGAAGGTTCAATGAAATAAAGTAGCTAATGCATTAATTACAAGGTTGATAACAGTGCAAGAAGTGCAGCTCAAGAGCATTGGAGTGGATAGTTTCAAGGGTTTATATCAAGATGATGAAGACTTTTATGCTGCCTACTTGTCAAGAGTTAAGAAACTATTTTCATTGTGAATATGCAGATTTCACCTTACAAGATGGTGTTTTGTTTAAGGGAGGACAACTATGTGTACCTAAAGGGTCTATGAGAGAATTTGATGCAAGAAAAGCACAATGGATGCCTTAGTGGACATTTTGGCTTGAATAAGACTTTGGAACTTGTCCAAAGATTCTACTATTGGCCTAAGATACAAAGAGATATCAAGATATATGTGGAGAAATGTGTGGTTTGACAAAGAGCTAAGGGTACCTCTTCCAATGCTGGCCTTTATCAACCTTTACCTATTCCAAACCGGCCATGGGAGAGTGTAAGTATGGATTTTGTTGTTGGTTTGACTAAAACCAAATCAGGTTTTGATAGCATCTATGTTGTGGTAGATAGATTTAGCAAGATGGCCCATTTTATTCCATGTAAGATCACTTATGATGCTAGTCATATGGCTCATTTGTTTTTCAAAGAAGTTATTAGAATTCATGGTTTACCTATCAACATTGTATCAGATAGAGATGCAAAGTTTATTGGTCATTTTTGGAAAAATTTATGGCAGAGATTGGGTACTAACTTGTGTTTCAGTTCAACCTATCATCCCCAAACTGATGGCCAAACAGAGGTGGTTAATAGAACACATGGAAACCTTCTTAGATGTTTGACAAAGGAGTATGGACAAGATTAGGATCAGATCATCCATCAAGCTACATTTTCCTAAAATGACAGTGTGAATAGATCAACCGGTAAGAGCCCTTTTGAGATTGTGTATGGCCTTAATCCAAGAGGTGTTTGGAGCTTAGAGATGTTGGAAAGATAGGATAGAAGAGTGGACATGCTATGGACATGGCTCAATCCATCCAAGAGATTCATGAGCAGGTTAGGACAACCCTACTTGACACCTCTCAGAGGATCAAAGAAAAGGTAGATGAGAAAAGAAAGGATATATAATTTATTGTTGGGGACTTGGTCATGGTTCATTTGAACAAACAAAGACTTCAAAAAGGTGTCCCTAGTAAACTTCAGATGAGGAGGATTGGAACTTGTAATATCTTGGCAATATATGGCAACAATGCTTACAAACTAGACCTACCCGAAGATATGGCTTTGTCTCCCATCTTCAATGTTGCAGATTTGGTGCAGTATAAGGGCACACTTCCAAAGGAATGTAGCAGAGTCTCAGAGGTCTCTCAAGCACTTTCAGACATTCCCTTACCACTTGCAAGCATGTCACAAGTCGAGAAAGTGTTAGACTCTAGAGTTCTCAAGAAGACTAGGCATATTGCCTATATGGAGCACTTGATCAAATGGCAGAGCCTTCTATAATATAAGGTTACTTGGGTACCTGAGGAAGACTTTTCTAAGCTTGGAGTTCCCCTTTCTTTGTTGCCTAAAGGAGTCACTTGACTTCTTTCTCATTGGGGGAGTATGGTGTAGGAGCACCTAGTTTTTAATGCATTTTCTATATTTTGGTGTGTTAGTATTTATATTGGATTAGGTTTGTGAATAATGTACTACTTAGAGGTCCACATGTGTATTTGAAGGATGAATGTCAACTAGATCATGTATTTAATGAAATTTGTCTTATGAGCCCTTCCAAGCCTAAAATGGCACAAACTTGCATTTTGGTGTAAAATATCTTGTAACACCTCATTTGGAATTTAGACATGTCATTTTGGTGTTTTTAATCCATTATAGGTGGTTTAGAATGAGTGGCAATGCATGAAATGTAAAAATGCACATTTTGGCAAAAGTTGTCATTATTGCTCGACAACATTTTACAATTTTTGAGCAACTTTTTGCATCTTTCAACACATCGGTGGTTAGGCAACCGATGGAGAGTTGGTTAGGATCCATATGGAATACAAAATTCTCTGAGAAGGAACGTAAATATGTTGGAAAAGGCCTTGGGAAAGTTTGAATACATTGTGAAGACTTTTTCCAGATTTTACCTTGCATTTTCTCATTTTTTGAGCAGCAGTCCATACTTAATGGATTGATTCTACTACTGTTCATTCAATATTTCTTTTTAAATAGTATTTTAGTGCTCAAGAGGTGTTTGTGATTGTTTGTAGTGCAAGTTTGAAGTGTGTTATTGATTTTATGTTGCTGTCGGTCTGAGCAAGGGTTTAAGAGCCCAATTATGGTTCCAGCTTGAAATCCCTTGAGTTTTGCTCAATAACCCTTGGGACTCAAGCCATTGAACCCTTTTATAGTGTAAATAAGTTTTTTTTTGGCTTGTAATTCATTGAAAGGCTATTTGGCATCATTTCCTAGGCGATCTCAGTCTGTTGGCATTATGTGAACCGGCATGAAGACATAATGATATTGTATGTTGTCATTGATGTCAATATGGGACACAGTGTGAACCGGCACATGTGATAAGTGAAGAGAGAGGAACTGGCATATGTGTGAACTGATTTATATGCCAAAGTGAAGTGGAATATTTGTTCAAGGTGAACTGGCATGTAGTTATGGGAACTGGCACATGGAAGCACTGTATGACTACCGGTTGGTAGGCAGCTTCCACTTTGGGGTTTCTAGTTGGAGTACCTCAAGTCTGTGTGACTCAATCGGTGATCTTTGTGTGATGAGTTAACAATATGATGGAGGATAGATCGTGCTGCCACATAAGCTCTGTGTGCATGAAGGATCTTGCATGAATATGACTATTCCTATCTACCTCGAGAATGTGCGAAGTCTATCAAATGGTGATAATGCATGATGGGTTATCATCTACCATGAAAATGGTGGATAATGGATGATGAAGAATGTCTTGAGATTGATTCAAGATTGTTGCATTTAATGCAACATGATTCAACAGTCAGGATCGAACCATTTGAATTGATTAACCTAACAGGTTTAGGGTTTAGGGTTTTTGCTACCGACCTGTATGTCTCCTATAAGGCCGATATTGGGTTTCTTTCTGAGGTTGTTGGCAAAAGTTGTGAGTGTGTATCCAAGGAAAGTGATATGTGATTCTTGCCAGACCAAATGAGAGAAGAGATACCTGCAAAGTGAATGTGTAGAAGGAAAAGAGGAGCCTAAATGGATCTGCATTAGCATTAAGTGTTGTTAATAGATCATTGTAATACCTGTTGATTTCTAACCACTTCAACAGTTGTAAAATCCCCTAATAGGGTAGCCTTAACTGGCTTGATTCAAAATCCCTTAAATCGGGTGGTCTTAACTGGCTTGTTTCAAATCCCTTAACCGGGTAACTTGAGGCTAATGAGTTCTGAGAAGCTAGAGAAGCTTAGGAGATCCTTTCAGCTATTGAGTTCTTGAAATCCTCTAACAAGGTGACCCTACCGGGTTTAACCCTTAACCGAGTATCCCTTAACCGGGTGATCCTTAACAAGATCAGTTCTTACCAGAACCTATTGTAATGTCCTTAACCGGACAAGGCTCCTAATAGAGCGGACTTCTAAAGAGTTCAAAAAGAAGCTTGTGGGTATTCATCACCACCGTGGTTTTTCCTAGTTGGGTTTCCACATGAAAATTATGTGTGTCATGTGAAATGCTTCTGTCTTGTGATGCTTTGTTTTATCTGTTAAGCACATGAAGGTTATATGTTTTATGCTTGTCTATAAAACATATTGAACTCATTTTTGTGAAGATCTGATGGTCAAGTTTACTAGTTTATGCATGAGAATATAATGATACTATAGTATTGAGTTAAGAGGAAAGCTTATTGAGTGACCAGTTCATGACTGATTAAGCTATACTAGATGTTACCGGTTGTACTCTGTTTTACCGGTATCCTTATTTATCAGTCATTTGGGGTATTTGTTGTCAAACTAGTTTTTGACTGTATTTGTGTTTGTACTGATTCACCCCCCCCTCTCAGTACTAGTTTGGTACTACTGGTTCATCATTGAGTTATCAATTGGTATCAGAGCACTCCAGGTCCTCTGTGTTGTAAGCTTAACCGCTTGAGGAAAAGATTCTAGTCTAATGATGAAGAGGGAAGGTCCAAAGTTTAACAGGGAAAATTTTGGTATATGGAAAGACAGGATAAAGATATTCATCAAAAGCATGGGTGTTCAACACTAGAGTTATGTTGAAAATGTATATGTTGTTCCTACCGGTACTCTCACCGATGACCAAAAGAGAGAGATACAAGAAAATGGGCAAGTCATGGAAGCCCTCATCAGTAGTCTATCTGACATTGAGTTTATTGATGTTCAGGACAAGACAAATCCCAAAGAGGTATGGGATGCTCTTGAAAATATCTATGGTGGTGATGAGCATGTAAAACAAGCTAAGGAAGAGAGCTTGAGAGGAAAGTTTGAAGACATGCGGATGGTTGAAGGAGAGACCATTCAGTAGTATAGAATAAGAATCAAAACAGTTGTTGGAGAAATAAAGAGTGCAGGTGGCAAAATAGAAGATTCCACTGTGGTAAGTAAAGTCCTGAGATCCCTGTTGCCGGTCTATGCAATAAGGGTTGCTGCTATTCAAGAGCTGAGATCAATAGACAAGTCTAAGGCATCCTTGGACTCCATCATAGCAAAGTTGATAGCCTATGAGCTGAATAGTTTTGATGGTAGTGTTCAAAAGACAGAATCAGCTTTTAAAGCTTCTGCTATACCATCCAGAAAAGGAAAAGAGGCTAGCACTAGTGGGGAACCTAATCAGAACAAAGAAATGAAGGATGAAGAGTTTCTAATGGAATTTGAAGCTCTTCTTGCTAGGAGATTTCCAAAAGGGACCGGTAAATACAAAGGTAAGCTTGCTTTGAAATGTTTCTCCTGTAACCGAATAGGACATATTGCTATGAACTATCCTAATAGTGACAACAAGGATAAACTGGAAAGGTTCAAGAAATTCAAAGGAGGAAACTGGAGAAATTATTTTGTGGCAGTTGATGAAGGTGTCACAGATGAGGAATCAGAAGATGAAGAGAATGAAGACATTGTGTTTGTTGCTATAAAGGAAGATGTGGCAGACAAGAAGGCTCTTGTCTCTTAGTTTGATGATTCCAATGAGTGGATCATTGATAGTGGTTGTTCTCACCATATGACTGGTGACTAGAGCAAGTTTCTATCCTTAGAGGAGTATGATGGTGGTGTGGTTCGCTTTGGTAATGATGCACCATGCATGGTCAAAGGCAGAGGGTCCATCTCTTTGAATGGAAAGAGTAGTGCTGACAATGTGTACTAGGTTGATGGTCTCAGACACAACCTTCTAAGTGTTGTCCAGCTAAATGATAGTGGTCTCACTTTGAAATTCAAGAATGGAGCTTGCAGAATCAAAGGTAAAGATGGTAAATTGGTAGCCACCGACATGCAGACTAAAGGTAACCTATTTCATCTGAATGCAAATATAAGTACATGTCTTATGGCTAAGCTTGATGATAGCTGGATATGGCATAGGAGATTCTACCATGTGAACTTTGATAACATTGTGAAGGCTAGTAAGATCAAGGCAGCTAGAGGGTTGTCGGTGCTGAGCAAACTGGATAATACCTTGTGTAGAGAATGTCAATTGGGGAAAATGTCTTCCTCAACCTTTAAAGGTAAATCTTTCACTGCTGACAACTTGCTTGATCTTGTGCATACTGATTTATGTGGTCCTATGAAAACTAGAAGTGTGCAAGGTGATAGGTACTTCATGATTCTCACTGATGACTGCTCAAGAATGATGTGGGTCACATTCTTGAAAGACAAGTTTGAAGCTTTTGGGAAATTCAAAGCTTTCAGAGCATTAGTGGAGAAGGAAAGTGGTAAAAGGATCAAATGTCTCAGAACTGATCAAGGAGGGGAATTCACTTCCAGTGAATTCAACAAGTATTGTGAAGAATTTGGCATCAAGAGATAGCTATCTGCCCCCCGGACTCCACAGCAGAATGGCCTAGTAGAGAGGAATAACTGAACTGTGGTTGAAGCAACTAGAACCATGTTGATCCAAGGAAAGGTTGCTCACACCTTTTGGAGAGAAGCGATGAGTACTGCAGTCTACACTATGAACCAGGTACTCATCAAAAAGGGTAAGGACAAAACTCCTTATGAGTATTGGACCGGTAAGACACCTGTGGTTAAATACTTTAAGGTATTTGGTAGCAAATGTTACATCAAGAGGAGTGAACACCAAGAGTAAAGCTTTTAAGTGCTACAACAATAGGACTCAGAGAATTATGGAAAGCATCAATGTAAGAGTTGATGAATCCTCTAAGAAGACTAAGGAAACTGGTAGTATGCAAGTTGTAAATGAACCATTTGCAACCTTCTAGGAACCGGTTGTCAGTCAACCGAGTACTAGTAACACTGTTCCTGAACCGATGAATGCTGATACTGATGAAGATGAGGATGAAGAAGAAAAGCAAGAAGAACCAGTTAGGACCATTCCTCGGTATGTCAAATTGAATCATGATCCCAAGAAGATCATAGGTGATAAGGATGTAGGAATCCTTACTAGAAGAAAGATCAGAGAAAACTCATGTATGATCTCTGAATTTGAACCTAAGTCATTCAAAGAGGCTCATAAAGATGAAGACTGGATCAAGGCAATGGAAGAAGAACTTGACCAGATAGAGAAAAATGGTACATGGTCCTTGGTACCCAGACCAGAGCATAAAAATGTCATTGGCACCAAATGGGTGTTTAGAAATAAGTTGAATGAGGATGGCACAGTGATTAGGAATAAAGCCAGACTAGTATGCAAAGGATATGCTCAAGAAGAAGGTGAAGACTATGAGGAAACCTTTGCTCCTGTAGCCAGATTAGAAGGAGTTCATATGCTTCTTGCATATACAGCTTTTAAGAGGTTCAAGGTATATCAAATGGATGTAAAATCTGCATTCCTAAATGGTGTACTTGAAGAGGAGGTGTATATTGAGCAACCAGATTGGTTTTCCCTATCTGAAGACAGTGATATGGTATGTAGGCTACATAAAGCATTATATGGTCTAAAGCAAGCACCTAGGGCATGGTATGAGTGCCTACATTCCCATCTTGTGAAGATTGGATTTGAGAGAACAAGTGAAGATAGCAATATCTACTTGAAGTTAGAAGGAGATCAGATCCCGATCTGTGAAGTTTTTGTTGATGATATCATCTTTGATGGAGATGACAAGATGAATCATGAGTTTGCTAATGAGATGAAGAAATAATTTGAGATGTCACTCATAGGGGAGATTAAGTTCTTCATTGGACTACAGATCTAGTAGATGGAAGATGGAATCTTCATCACTCAGTCCAAATATGTCAAAGAGGTGTTGAAGACTTTTGGCATGGAAGATAGCGAACCGGTTGGTACACCAATGGTGACCAGTTGCAAATTGACAAAGGAGGATGATTTCGCAATGGTTGATGAGAAGGAATACCAATCAATGATTGGTAAGTTGCATTATGTAGTGCATAGCAGACCGGATATTGCACATGTAGTTGACATCACTGCAAGGTTCTAGAAGAGTCCAAGAGAATCTCACTTGAGTGCAGTCAAGCGGATTCTTAGGTATTTGAAGGGAACAGTTGACTATGGATTGTGGTACCCATACAAAAATAATTTCAATCTAAAAGTATTCACAGATGCTGATTGGGCCAGTAATGTGGATGACCGGAAGAGCACAACTAGTTGTGCATTCTTTCTCGGTGGTAGACTAGTCTCATGGATGAGTAAAAAGCAAAGTTGCATCTCTCAGTCTACAGTGGAAGCGGAGTATGTTGCAGCTTTCATGAACTGCACTCAGACAATCTGGATGAAGCATGTACTACAAGGCTTCAAGATCCCTGTATCTGAACCGGTAAGTATATTCTGTGATAACACAAGTGCTATCAATATATCAAAGAATCTAGTTTTACATTCTAGAACCAAGCATTTTGAGCTTAAGTATCATTTCTTGAGGGAAAAGGTTCAGAATAAAGAGATTCCACTAGAGCATGTGTCCAGTAAGGAGCAGTTAGCAGACATATTCACCAAGCCTCTCCCAAAGACAACATTTGTGCATTTGAGAGGTGAATTAGGGGTATTGCCCCTTCAGGAAGTGAACTAAAAGTGATTGTTCCACATCAGTAAGGTACTGGAAAGACAAAGTTTTGGTTGATTGGTGTGTTGAAGGATGCTACTCCTCAAGGGGAGCAACATAATGAAACAGTGATGACTGTACCTCCACTTTGGTATTGTTGTCAAAGGGGGAGAAGGAGTGAAGCGAAAAGATATCTGCAGCAAATGGGGAGAAGATGTGAAGCAAAGAAGATATCTTTTGTATATTGCCATCAATGCCAAAGGGGGAGATTTTTGGCATTATATGAACCGGCATGAGCCTTATGTGAACCGGCATGAAGACATAATGATATTGTATGTTGTCATTGATGTTAATATGGGACATAGTGTGAACCGGCACATGTGATAAGTGAAGAGAGAGGAACCGGCATATGTGTGAACCGGTTTATATGCCAAAGTGAAGCGGCATATTTGTTCAAGGTGAACTGGCATGTAGTTATGGGAACCGACACATGGAAGCACTGTATGACTACTAGTTGGTAGGCAATTTCCACTTTGGGGTTTCCGGTTGGAGTACCTCAAGTCTGTGTGACTCAATCGGTGATCTTTGTGTGATGAGTTAATAGTATGATGGAGGACAGATCATGTTGCCACGTAAGCTCTATGTGTGTGAAGGATCTTGCATGAAGATGACTATTCGTAACTACCTCAGGAATGTGCGAAGTCTGTCAAAATGGTGATAACGCATGATGGGTTATCAGCCACCACGAAAACGGTGGATAATGGACAATGGAGAATGTCTTGAGATCGATTCAAGATTATTGCATTTAATGCAGCATGATTCAACGGTCAGGATCGAACCATTTGAATTGCTTAACCTAATAGGTTTAGGGTTTAGGTTTTTGCTACCGACTTGTAAGTCTCCTATAAGGTCGATATTGGGTTTCTTTCTGAGGTTGTTGGCAAAAGTTATGAGTGTGTATCCAAGGAAAGTGATACGTGATTCTTGCCAGACCAAAGAAGAGAAGAGATACCTACAAAGTGAATGTGCAGAAGGAAAAGAGGAGCCTAAACGGATCTACATTAGCATTAAGTGTTGTTGACAAGTCATTGTAATACCTGTTGATCTCTAACCACTTCAACAGTTGTAAAATCCCCTAACAGGGTAGCCTTAACTGGCTTGATTCAAAATCCTTTAAATCGGATGGTCTTAACCGGGTAACTCGAGGCTAATGAGTTCTGAGAAGCTAGAGAAGCTTAGGAGATCCTTTTAGCTATTGAGTTCTTGAAATCCTCTAACAAGGTGACCCTACCGAGTTTAACCCTTAATCGGGTATCCCTTAACCGGGTGATCCTTAACCGGACAAGGCTCCTAACAGAGCAAACTTCTAAAGAGTTCAAAAAGAAGCTTTTGGGTATTCATCCCCACCGTGGTTTTTCCCAGTTGGGTTTCCACATGAAAATTATGTGTGTCATGTGAAATGCTTCTGTCTTGTGATGCTTTGTTTTATCTGTTAAGCACATGAAGGTTCTATGTTTTATGCCTGTCTATAAAACATATTGAACTCATTGTTGTGAAAATCTGATGGTCAAGTTTACTAGTTTATGCACAAGAATATAATGATACTGTAGTATTGAGTTAAGAGGAAAGCTTATTGAGTGACCGGTACATGACTGATTGAGCGATACTGGATGTTACCGGTTGCACTCTGTTTTATCGGTATCCTTGTTTATCAGTCATTTGGGGTATTTGCTGTCAAACCGGTTTTTTATTGTATTTGTGTTTGTACTGATTCACCCCCCCCTCTCAGTACTAGTTTGGTACTAGTGGTTCATCATTGAGTTATCACAGTCATAGCCTGGTTAGGAAAATGAGTGAAATATTGCATGTGCTTGCAAGGATGATCAGTTATGAAGATGCCAAGTGTTTAGAATAAGTAATTAATGTTTTTTAGAGCCTATATGGAAGGTTGGAGGTGTGACAAAGCAGGGATGACAATAAACCCTTTGAAGAAGACAACAAAGTCCCAAAACCCTTCATAAATGTCATTTTTGGGTTCCATACTTGTACGGACAGACTTGACTATCTCACCTGATGGATTCAAAATTTCATCCAAAAGGGTACTCGTATCACAAAATAGTTTGGTAGGTTCTTTGAGTGGTTTTTGAACAATTCCCCAAAAACTGGTTAGGTAGGGCTAATTGGGGCTCTTTGGCTACTAGGCCTAGAAAATAGGAGAAAGAGGGAGCGATGAAGAAATGAAGGAAAGACAATCGTAAAACCAATTGATTGGAATGGAAATACCTTAAGAATGCCTACTACAACTCTTGCAAGTATATGTTGGAAGATTGCTTAGTTTGAGGTTGGATTTACCCTTGTGAATCTCAACCATGCCTGAGCAACTATTGAGCACAATTTGATAGGGAGCACTCCTAGAGAGTTTGAGTGTTTTGGTTTGTTGAATGACTAGTGTAGAGTGAAATGAGCCCACTAACAAATCACTCAACTTCCTATTGAGTAAGGTGAGACTCTCTTTGAGAACCCCTCCCCATCAGGGAGATAAAGGGAGAGAGAGAGAGAGAGAGAGAGAGAGAGAGAGAGAGAGAGAGAGAGAGAGAGAGAGAGAGAGAGAGGATGGAAAAGGGAGAGAGGGAGAGAGAGAGTATGGGAGAGAGAGAGAGAGAGAGAGAGCTTAGATTAAGGACATTCCATTGTCTTTTGTTTTATAATATATTGGCAGGTGAAAAGGTCAAATGTTTTTTGGGCCAAGTTTCAAGGGGATCTGATGGTTCAAAAGAAAGGAGTGATTGTGATAAAGGAGGTGGGAGATAAGATTATTATGTTCCAAGTGGTATATAATGAGATGGGTAAATAGAATATAGTGATGAAAGAGGTGGGAGGAGAAAGTATTGTGTTTCAGGTTGCAAGTTTGATGGAGAACATAAGAGTAGAAGTGATAGTGGAGGAGGCAGGAGGAGAAAGCTTGAAAGTGTTTCTGAATTTTCTCTACACAAGAAAAGTGGGTGATAATGAAATTTTTGCCAATTATAAACAACTCACATGGCTTGCAGTCAATTTTCAGATAAAGAAGTTGTTTACCAAGTTGAATTTGTGTATGGATGGGATATGGAGGAAGGGAGAGAGGGGGAGCTTGTTGGTTTGATATTTTTGTAAGTAGTATTGGTACTACTTTTTATGTTGTTATAATGGTTCATCTTTCCACCTTAGGACACCATATGACCCCTTAGGACATCATATGCTTGTAAAGGGTCATGTGGTGTGCTAAGGGGTCACATGATGTCATTAGGTGTTATGTGGGGTCCTAAGGGGGAGAGAGAGGGGGGGAAGGGAAAGTAAGGGAGATAAAGGGGGTAGGGAGAGAGAGAAAGAGTGGCGAGGGAGAGAATAAGAGAGAGAGGGGGAGCATGTTGGTTTGTTAATCTTGTAAGCAATACTAGTAGTTCTTTTTTATATTGTAATAATGGTTCATCTTTTCACCTTACGACACCGTAATTCCATCTTTCCATCTTGACCCCTTAGGACATAATATACTCCTAAAGGATCATGTGGTGTTATGTGGGGTCCTAAGGGGGAGGAGAGAGAGAGAGAGAGAGAGAGAGAGAGAGAGAGAGAGAGAGAGAGAGAGAGAGAGAGAGAGAGAGAGGGAGTGAGGGATGGAGGGAGTGAGAGGAATAAAAAGAGAGGGAGAGAGAGATGGGGGGGGAGGAAGGGAGTGAGGGAGGGGGGGAGAGAGAGGAATAAAAAGAGAGGGAGAGAGATGGGGGGGAGGAAGAGATGTCACATGATGTTGTTAAGGGCCACATGGGGTCCTAATTGAGCCAGACATGTTTTACAACACCATATGACCCCTTAAGACACTATATGACCCCTTAAGATATCATACATGGTCTGAAGAGGTCATATGGAATTATTGAAGGTCATGTATGGTCATAATGGGGCCACACATGTGTTAGAACATCATATGACCCCTTAGGACATCATATGGTCTTAAAGGGTCATATGTGTGCTAAGGGACCTTACATGATGTCATTAGGCATTATGTGGGGTCCTAAGAGAGAGAGAGGGGGGAATACAATGTACAATAAGATATCAAAAGACAATATATATCAATATACATGTACATGTACATACACATAAAATATCAAAAGACAATACACATACATAAATATTATATATATATATATATGTATATATTATAAACATACATATATGTATACATACATCATACATATATTATATATATACATACATATGTATGTGTGTATATATATATATATATATATGTATGTGTGTATACATGTATACATATTATACATATACATATGTGTATGTAGACACACACATTTTAAACATACACATTAACTTATTTATGTTATAGTATCACAGGAAGAACCGTGTACGTGTTGCTTATTCAAATAAAACCCCGTACATGCTCTTGTCTATTTAGGCTTGTGAATAGACTTGGATGACAAAGTTGCAGTTTGGAAGTTTGATTTCTCTCAATTTCCCTCCTTTTTTATGTGTTTTGTTTTATGAATTTGGTTTCTTGACTTTGTCATCATCAGGTTTACACTTCATCAAGTGGGTATTTATGAAATTGCCACCATATTTTCACCCATGTTCTGAGATTTCTAACCATAATTTTTTTTTAAATTTGAACAACAATAACATATTATTATTGAATTTCTTTTACTAGTGTCACCATAGTTCTCAAAGACATATGTGTACCATTTTTTTAATAACTTTTGATCTACTTATCCAAATTTTAAAAAAATTATATATTATTGTAGTGCACTTGATTCTTTACAATTTAATTTAAAATTTTTTTTGCATTTTTTATTGTTTTGGTGCAAATTATGCTTCACGTAGGAATGGGTACCTAATTTTCAGGATGTGGTCAATTGGAAAAATCATAAAAAAAAAATACTCAACAAAAAATTACAAAACTGTACACAACTTCTATTGGTCACTCTTACCTATCCTTCTACCAAAGGATTTGTCAAAATACCAAATCTAACTATGACTTTTTTGATGTGTACGTTAGACACTATGTGATGTTTTTCAAAAAAAATCAAAGTTTTTTTTTGTGCACGAAGGATTTGGCCACCTTAATCTTATCCAATTTTGAAAAACTTTAGTATTTTGGAGACTAGATTCAAAGTACTACAATATTTATTCTTTTAGTCTCTTCATATCTTGAGTGGATGGCTCTCAACTTTCTCCTCCAAGTTCAGGTTTACCTGATTTCAGAAAAAAGGTATCCACTTATACCCTCCTTTTTGCACACCATCTTGGTGCACTTACCCTAAAAGAAGTAGTAACTGTTGGCAATTTGGAGGAATTTATTATGTGTTGCATTGATTTTTGTCATTGATGTGAACACTAGCTGCTTTGGCTATTTATGTACCGGTATTTGGTTGGTCCTGGTAGGATGATTGGTTTCTGGTTGATGAGATCATATTGATCCAATATGCTCTGGTATGCTTTGGTTTGTGGAATTGGTTTGAATTTGTTATTCATGTGTTTCTGATGTGTATCACATTCAGTTGGTTCAGGATTTGATGATCCGGAAGCTATCACTTGTTCTAGTAAGCCTTTTGGCTACCAATAAGGGTTTTACCGACAGAGCTTTGTTAAAGATCTTTTGCTAAATCTGATAAGTGGTGTTGGTGCAGCTTCTAGAAGGTTATCCAAATGCTGATAGTTATCATGTTCGTGTTCCAGTTGTTCATGTTGTTTCATTTGGCTTATGGTGACATATTATAGGTATGGTGGTTTCCTGCTAGGTTATGGACAAGTTTCTATAACATGTTGGAGGATGTTCCTGATGCATTACCAGTAGGATTTAATGATTGGTTTACATTGTTTTCAGCCTAAGCCGACTTGGTTGATCATTATATTGCGGGTTTAAGATATGAATTTATTGTATTATCTTTCAGGTGGCCGACCTAATTGTTTAGGTCTCGGATTGGTATAAATATGATGTAAGATCTCATTGTAGATCATAAGGAGATTATGTATGGTATGCAAGCGAATAATGTAATAATCATTCATGTAGAGATTTTGGTCAATCATAGGTGATCGAATTGGGTTTGTGGAAGAGGTTTAAGGCCTCTGGTATTGATCTTAACTGAAACTGTACTCAGGCATTG
The DNA here is from genome assembly GCF_030272615.1 of Cryptomeria japonica. NCBI lineage: Eukaryota > Viridiplantae > Streptophyta > Pinopsida > Cupressales > Cupressaceae > Cryptomeria > Cryptomeria japonica. The sequence goes on along the minus strand of NC_081409.1, from coordinate 147,519,909 downwards.
GAGATGCTATACTTGCAATTCAATATTCATTCTAGATTGTTGTCCGATGTAGTCTGTAGTCAGTGAGACTCCTTTTGTGATGAACAGTGTGCTCTAGGTTGTTGGCCTTCTTGCATGTGCAGACCCCTTATTGTAATATTTATTAATCTGATAAATGGATAGATATTGTGGGTCTTCAACCTCACTGTGTTTTTTCCTCTTTGAAGTTTTCCATGTATAAATCTATGGTGTTACAGTGTTCATCTTTGTTGTTGCATTGTTTCTTATTGTTATATGCTTTTATGTTTACCGGTTTCTAAGTTGTTGTATTAATAAGGTTAAATTTCTCCATTCTGGTAAAACATTGATTCACCCCCCCCCCCCCCTCATTGTTCTTGGATCCCAACAATTGGTATCAGAGCCTGGTGCCTCAGAGTAAGTCTAACAGCTTGAGGAAGATCTTGTATCTGGAATCTATGGAGATAAGTTTAAGGAAGGAACTTCAGATAGAACTTTAAGACTATGATGCTAAAAGATTGAGGAACATGAAGTTACAAGATGATTTGAGATCTTTGAAGGAATTCATTTTTACTCTGCAGGATATGTTGTCATCTGCCCAAGCTAGTAGGAAGGAACTTTTATAAAATCGGGATGATGAAGAAAAGGATTCCCATAAGGAACAATGTCAGAAGCTGAGTCAGGAGAATATTGTAATGAAGAATGAAATGCAAGCCCTAACTTTGAGGATGTCCAAGGAGATTGAAGACTAGAAGAGGAATGAAGAAAATATTGATATATCTCTGAAAGACAGATCTAAGGAATGCATCCGGTTGGTTCATGAAAATGATGTGTTGAGAACTGAATTGGTGCAATGATAGAACAATGAGCAAGAATTAGAAAGAATGGTAATGTAATCCTAAGAGATGATCTAACTATTGCAAATGAATACAAAGATAAGTTCAAGATTAGTTCTACTAAGATTGATGAATTATGGAAGGATCAAAGGGACACTGGAGACATTAGAGGTCTTGGATTTGAGCATGGAGAAAGCTCTCGTGCTGCAAATGAAGATCAGAAGGTCAATCAGAACCAAAGGTCACTTGTAAGGCAGCTCAATGCACATAAGTTTAATGGTAGATACTTTGTTTGCAATAAATTTGGTCATATGGTAAGACATTGTAGAAATAGAGAAATTAGAATAATAATGCAGTTCTTGGTCAGTGTTCAAATTGTAAGAAGTATGGTCATTGGACAAAAGATTGTAGAATAAATGTGAAATGTCATGCCTGTGGAAAGTTTGGACATACGGCTATTCAATGCAAATCAATGAATGGTCAAGATTATAGTAAGGCAATTCAGAAGAACAAAGTCACTTGTTATGCATGCAACAAAGTAGGACATAATGCTAAATTTTGTAGAAGAAAGAACCTACCAGTAGGAAGTGATAAACCTAATGAGAAGGGAAAGGTGAAGGTTGATGACATTCGGAAGGAGCATGAGAAGAAGTGGGTTATGAAGTTTGAGGCTCAACTGGTAGAAAGAATTGCCCCAGATGTTCATTTGGCTAAAGGATATACCTCGGTTATTCAACCGACAGAGAAGAATGTTCCTACACTGGCAGGAAACTCATCTGGTAACTAAGGCATTCACCTTAGGGGGAAGCAAATTGATGATAGATCTTGCATTGCCATTGGTAGTGGTCTAAAAGCTTGTTTCAAATCTTTGGAAGTCAATTTGAAGGTTAACCGACAAAGATTTGTTGGATCTTGGATCTTGGATCTAGTTTGGTTTACCAGTAAATCACTTTATGAGTTATGGTTTGGTCATACATCTACAGTTAAGTACTTCAGAATCTTTGGTAGTAAATGTTATATCAAGATAGACGATTTCATTGGCAAGTTTGATCCTAGATGTAATGAAGGAATATTTCTTGGTTATTCTAATGAAAGCAAAGCATATAGATGTTATAACAAAATATTATAGAGAATTGTGGAGAATGCTAATGTCAAGGTGAATGAGCAAAATAGAAGTCAAATAAAAATTTATGAGCAAGAATCGGTAGTGGAAATGGTCTTAACTGAACTGGTAGCACCTTTATCAGAACAGAATGCAGAACCGATTACTCCGATAGTATCAGAAAATTCAACAGTAACTGAAGATCAGGAAAAAGGAATAGAAAGTCAAAATATTCCTAGGTATGTAAGGTTGAATCATTCAATATATCAGATAATTGGACAAGAAGAAGGTTGATAGCTGATGAGGTATGCTTAATTTATTTAATTGTACTGGTATCAATAACTGAAGCATGTAAGGATGGATGTTGGATGAAAGCTATGGAAGAGGAATCGAATCAGTTAGAAAAGGACAACTCATAGAATTGGATGTTATTGGATCTTGGTATTATTAACTGCAATGGATATTCTAAGAAGGAAGGAATTGATTATGTTAAATCTTTACTCCGGTAGCTAGGATTTTCAGATATTTTTCAGATTTTCTAGTATGGTTTTTATTTTATCATTACTTTACACTTTAAGCATGTTCAAATGTGGATTGGGCTAGAGATATAGGTAACCAGATAGGCTCATCTGGTGAAGCTTTCTTTCTTGGAAAGAAACTTATTTCATGGATCAGCAGAAGTAGTCATATACTTCCTTATCTACTGCTAAAGCTGAGTATGTTGTTATTGCTACTAACTGTACACAGATTCTATGGATGAAGCATATGTTAAAGGATTTAAAGCTAGATTATAATGTACTGGTAGTTATTCACTGTGATAACTCTACTGCTATTGGCATATCAAAGAATCCAATATTTCAATCAAGTATAATTTTTTGAAGGAATAGGTGGAAGAAAATGAAGTCAGATTAGTTTGTGGAATCATTTGAGCATTTGAGAGACAAGTTGAGGTTTTCTACCCCTCTAGTAGAGAACTGATTGATGCTATTTGGCATTAGTCTGGTATGTATTATCAAAGCTATTATTCATTCTAGATTGATGTGGTGATGCTACTACTCAGGGGGAGTAGTTAGTCTTGCGATTCAATGGCTTATGATTTTTCTTTGATATTTATGTCAGATTCTTGGCATTGATGTCAAAGGGGAAGAGATATTCATGTGAAAAACAAACTTAAGGAGTTGTATAGATTAGGGGGAGAGATACTTATGTGAAACAGAGCTTAACAGAGATATCAGTCTATGGGGGAGACTATTGGAACTGGATTTCAGATTGGTTGTATCCCATTGGGGGGGTTTGGATCTAAACCAAATATCTCTTTTAGAAAATCATTGTCATATCATTTTGTGGGAGATTGTTGGTTGTCTTCCATTGGGGGAGACTTGTTTGGCATTTCTTGGCACTTGGATGTTTTTCACATCTAGTGTTGCCATCAACACCAAAGGGGGAGATTGTTGGCAATTTGGAGGAATTGATTATGTGTTGCATTGATGTTTGTCATTGATGCCAACACTAGCTACTTTGGTTGTTTATCAATATCTGGTTGGTCCCAGTAGGATGATTGGTTTCTGGTTGATGAGATCATGTTGATCCAGTATGCTCCAATATACTTTGGTCTATGGAATTGGTTTGAATTGGTTATTAATGTGTTCTTAATGTGTATCACATTTAGTTGGTTCAAGATTTGATGATCTAGAAGCTATCACTTGTTCTAGTAAGCCTTTTGGTTACCGGTAAGGGTTTTACCAACAGAGGTTTGTTGAAGATCTTTTGCTGAATCTGATAAGTGGTGTTGGTGTGGCTTCTAGAAGGTTATCCAGATGTTGATGGTTATCATGTTCATGTTCCAGTTGCTCGTGGTGTTTCATTTGGCTTATGGCAACCTATTATAGGTTCGGTGGTTATTCTGCTAGGTTATGAACTAGTTTCTATAATATGTTGGAGGATATTCCTGATGCATTACCAATGGGATTTAATGATTGGTTTACATTGTTTTTGGCCTAAGCCGACTTGGTTGATCAATAGATTGCAGGTTTAAGCTATGAATTTATTGTATTATATTTTAGGTGGCCGACCTAATTGTTTAGGTCCTGGAATGGTATAAATATGATGTAAGATCTCATTGTAGATCATAAGGAGATTATGTGCAGTATGCAAGAGACTAATGTAATAATCATTCATGTAGAGGTTTTGGTCGATCATAGGTGATCGAATTGGATTTGTGGAAGAGGTTTAAGGCCTCCGGTATTGAGCTTAAACAGAACTATACTCAGGCATGGGAGATGCTATACTTGTAGTGTTAGGATTAATGATAGTCCCAAAGATACTGAGAGGGGGGGTGAATCAATATCTAACCGGTTTATAAAATATTTAACCTTATTAAGAACTTTGCATTCCAAAACAGTGTACTAGTAAATAAGAATTAATGCAGTAAATAGGAACAATAAAGATAGCATAGAAAACACACCATAACACAAGATGTTTAACGAGGAAACCTAGTGTGGGAAAAACCTCGGTGGGATTTGTGACCCACAATATTCACTCACTGGCCAATGAATAAATATTAGTTACAATGAGGGGCCTGCAAATGCAGGAAGGCCAACTGCCTAGAGCTCACTGCTCAATAAAAGTCACACTGACTACAAAAGTGGATTATGAAATCCAATACAATGTACTGCTTCAAAGTAGCATCAACTATGCCAAGTTCAGTGCCGGTTTAAGCTCATTCTATAACCAAAACCTTCGCTATCAACTATATCTCCTTAAACAAAATATCATCCATATATTCTCTCCATGCATATATCTTACTACACAAAATGACCTATAAGATCTCATACATATATATGAGTCTTTTACAATATGCCTTCTCGGCTTTACAAAATATAATTACAATTAAATACAATAAAAAAAAGTTTATTCTTTGTTGGTTGGGGTGTCAGTATGCATTGTTGTCGCTGTCAGTGAAGTATCTGTCGATGTATGCAAATGTCTATGTTGGTACTTGTGCCTGCCCGTGGTTTTACCAGATGAGTGCCTAAAGGTTGCTAGATGGTTGCCATCAATGACAACACCAACTATTCTCATAAGAGTGTAGAATGCCAACATGCAGTTCAATCTTCATTTTGGATTGTTGTTCAATGTGTTATGTAGTCAGCGAGACTCTTTTTGTAATGAGCAATGTGCTCTAGGTTTTTGGCCTTTCTGCATGTCCAGGCCCCTTATTGTAATAGTTGTATGCGGGAAAAGTGGGCTGATAAAACTCAATATGTGAAAATATTGCTAAATACTAGTCCACACACACACACAGGACTTCTTGGTGCAAGCTATTGAGTAACAAAGTATTACTCAGCTTCCCAAGGTGGGTCCCATGGTTCTCTATCTTACAATGTCCCTAAAACCAATGTTTTTGCTCTCATATCACTGAGCAAAATGGTTTAGGGATGCCAAATGTAAGAACAAGGGATGCTTTGATAGATTTTAGTATGAAATGCATCCTAAACTATGCATGATCTTAAAATGTAATAAACTAGATGATAAGATGACAAGGTTAGTATGAGTACTATCCTAACATGATATATTTAGTCTATGATTGAGCTAAAATGATAAAGAAAGTATTCTAAACATGCATATTTAGACTAATTTCTAGTTAAAAGAGAGGCTAAAATGATGAGCATATATGATATAAGAAAGCTTGAATGTATTTGAGCATAAGTGTGATACTACAAATTTGGAGGATGATGTAAAATGGAGGAATGAGAGCTCTATTCATAGCAAGAATAGGGCAATGGATGGTCAAGATTGAATGGTTTAATCAAGGGTTGAGTTTGAAAGTTGGGGATCCATGTTTGTAATTGGCACCAATGAAATGGTGACAAGTGTCAACATAGGGTTGAGTTGAGAGAAGGGGTTGGAGGCATTAAATGTCTAAGAAGACCTTATGGTTATCTAGAGATAAGGGTTAAGCTTAAGTTAGGCTTACCTAATGGATTAAGAGTTAATCCAAGGATAAACCTTTGTGCAAATGATTAAGAGATAATCATGGTCAAAGCATTAAAGGCCTGATGAGACCTTTGGGTTGGGTAAAGGTTGAGTCAAAACAAATTCTTTAACCATGTAGGAGGGTTTGAGTTAACCATTAATGGTTATTGGAGACTTTGGGGGATTAAGTGGTTGAAGGTTGGAAGCCTTTAATGGTTATCAAAGACTTTGAGGAATTAAGTGGTTGAAGGTTGAAAGCCTTTAATGGTTATCAAAGACTTTGAGGTTTTGAGAAGTGACTTCCCTTTGCTTAGGGATGTGACAAAGTTTAGAGGAGGGGTTAGGTTAATTAGAAGTGATTAGAAGATTCTAGAAGGGATTAGAAAGGGGTTTGAGATTTTGCAAGTGGATGGAGGGATAATAGGATTTAATTGAAATAAAGTAATTTAATTCAATTTGGTTGTAATTTGGGGAAATTAAATAAATTAGATTTATTCAATTTAGGATAACTATTTAATTAAATTTAAATTTAATTAAAAGTCGATAGGGGGGGTTTAATTGAATAAAATGATTTATTCATTAAATGGGTATAGTGAATTTTATTTAAATAAATTGAGTAATTTACTTAATAAAATAGAAGAATGTGGATAATTTAATTAAATTGGATTTAATTAAATAGAGAAATGAACATAAAATATTCATTTAGAAATGGTCATTTTTATACATCTACATTTTGCCCCTCTTTGAAGTGACGTGTGTGCACATGTTATTTCAAAGAAAATGATGTGTTTTTGTGATTTATGATCAAATGCAATTTTTGTGTCGCTCTTATGATTTGCAAGTCGTGCCCTAGATTTGATTTGATGTGTGATGCCCCAGATTTGATATTTGATGGTGATGGCCCCTCAGGAGATGAATCAATATTTTGAAAAATTTTTATTTAATTTGATGAGGTGCATATGATGTGTAGGATTTTGTTCATGTGTAATGTATGCAAATTGATTCATCTCCCGATAAGTTACAAATGTCATGGTATAGGGGAGACCGCAACCATATTACAGGTTCATTCGGCTAACCCTAATTTCATTTTCCTCTTATAAAAGGGGAAAAAGGCTTGAATTAGATTCATTTGTGCTTTGTTGACTTTGGAGAAAGAGAATTTGGTTTGCAGAGAAAATGCTTATTCCGTATCATAGACACCGTTTCGAGCGCGTTCGGAGGTACCGGAGACCTGCAGCGTATGGACCACCAATAACTCAACATTTTTGACCCTCTTATGATTTTTGATTTGGTCATTTTTAGTCATTTTTTTGATTTTCAAAGTTCGGTTTTAGCGGTTTAGCGCGTCTAGGTTATAGATTAGCGCATATGAAGTTTAAAGTAGCGCATCTAGTCAATTCATAAGGTCGCGTCTGAAACGAATAGGGAAGCGCATAGGAAATAGAGGTTAGTGCATAGACGCAGAATAGCGCATAGCGATAGTCGGGTAGCGCGTCAGGTCAACAGGTTAGTGCGTAGGGTAGACCTAGCACATAGGGGTCGTCGGGGTTCGCATGGGCAAGGGGGTTTAGCGCATAGGGTCAAACGGGTAGCGCCTAGGAAGTGTAGATTAGCGCGTAGACGGAGTTTAGCACATAGAGTAGGTTAGGTGGCGCATGGGGGGAAAAGATTAGCGCATAGAGTCAGTCTAGCGCATAGGGTAGATAGAATAGTGTGTAGGAAAGACAGCCTAGCACGTGGGGGTTTTTAGCGCATTTGGTATCTGTTTTAGCGCATCTGGAAAAATTTTGCATGATGAGTGGATTTGTAAAATTTTTGTGTCGTGCTGTCATGATTTTATGGATTTGTCCAATATGAGTGTCGATATAACTTGTTTTGATTTGCGATATTCCAAGTTATGTATAGATATCAGTGTGTTGTGTTGATCAAAATATGATTTATTTGCATGTTCTATTTCAAGTTCAATATGTGAAGCCTGATTTGTGTTACAAGCTGATATCGGTTGGAAACTTGAGTTGTTTTACAAGCTGATATGGGTGGGAAACTTGAGTTGTTTTACAAGTTTATGTGATTTTGGAGACTTGAGTTGTTTTAGAAGTTTTGATATGGTTTCTGAGAACTTGAGTTGTTTTACAAGTTGATATGAAATGATAGGATTTTGAACTTGATGTAGATGAGCAAATGGATTCATGTTGTTGATGTGAGTTTGATTTTGATATAGTTGTTTTGATGTGGAAACTGATATTGGATTTGTTTTGCTTCTTTGACAGGAGCGATTGGGTGTGGTTCAGTCGTGGGAGAGATTTCTGAGACCGTGGACATTGATACCGCGGTTGTCGCAGGCTGATCTCGATATCATCGAGAGATGTGGGTTGACTTCCCTCTTGGATATGCCTCAGTTCACTATGAACCGGGGGCTACTAACAGCACTTGCGGAGAGGTGGCATAGCGACACGAACACCTTCCATTTTGCCACTGGAGAGATGACAGTCACACCAGAGGACTGTTACAAGATCCTGTGCATTCCTGTAGTAGGTGCACTACTACCGTATGAGCAGTCGGAGGAGGGTGGGACAGAGGCACTGCGCCGCATTTTCTAGGATGATACAATCTGCGGCTATGAGATCCCGTGGTAGGAGTTTCTAGACCTAGATTATGCATCACTACCATCCATACTAGCAGGGTTCATTGGTGGATTCCTTTGTCCTGATCATAGATCAAAGGGATTTTCTGTGGGATGGGGGCTAGTGTTGGAGGAGATGGTCACACAGGACCGGAGGTTTTCATGGGGGTCAGCTATGCTGGCCCATTTATACAGGGCCCTGCATGAGGTGGTATACCTCGGTTACGGCAGTTTGTCAGCTGGCGTGACATTATTACAGGTATGGTGCTGGGAGCATATTCTAGCGGCGAGGCCACTAGCAAACAGGGATAGGCCCGTAGGAGTGGCATATGCCTACGGATACAGGGGTCTAGTTGTCCAGTGCAAGCTGGGCAAACTAGAGCATTGGAGGAGGGTACTTGATGACATTGATACGGTCATATGGCGACCGTATACAGGATGTGAGGTGTGGGCTGAGGATGGGCTGAAGATGCCCTTTATTTTTATGACCAGATACCTGATCGGGAGGACCCTGTTTCTTATAGAGAGGTTTGTGGTGACCCGAGTTTTGAGGCAGTTTGGGCACCAGCAGGGTATACCGCAGGGAGCTTGCCTTTATGCACGGCGGAGGCAGGATGTGGCTGATTGGGGGCTGACCATTGATAGTGGAGTGGCGGTGGAGGATTTTGTGGGGTTAGCATGGCAGATATGGGATTATGCCCCAGAGATTCAGGATGCAGGCATGACTGATGAGTTTGTCAGATTGTTTGCTGCACAGGCGATGGCTAGGATATCTAATCTTGAGGAGATGAGGCCAGCCTTTGATGATGATGAGGAGGGAGATGGGGGAGATGACGGAGATGATGGAGATGATGGAGGAGGAGGACGAGGGAGAGGGGCCAGTGGGAGGAGAGGAGATAGAGGGAGGAGAGGAGATAGAGGTGTGGAGAGAGCGGTGAGACAGGGGATGATAGACAGGGGGAGAGGTGGATTGGCTATTGGAGCTGGTGGAGAGGGGAGAGTGGGGGAGGTGTTAGCTGTAGTGGGTGGTACGGAGGAGGCTAGGCGACCAGCGCAGAGGAGGAGGACATATGTACTTCCACCTCCAGCATCGAGGATAGGCAGAGTGGGAGGGGTTGCCCCAGCACAGGTACCACTACGGGTTTGGATCCCGAGTCATATTGAGTATGCACAAATTCGGACCCTACAGGTTACTGTTCAGCAGTTGCAAGCACAGGTGTTGACATATCAGCGGCAGATTGCGCAGTTGACCACTGAGCGAGATACCGAGATAGAGCGGAGAGGGTGAGCAGAGGAGCTGGTATTTAGCATGCAGAGAGCAGCGGCGGGTGGTCCGATGAGAGACACCCTGAGAGAGCTGGCGTTGAGAGCTCAGGAGGTAGAGTACTATCGGTGGCCTTATGAGGCTGCAGTACCCAGGCATCGTTGAGTACAGAGCTTTGCACAATCGAGATCTAGTCGATCTCGAGATACTGGGTTGCGATCTGAGAGCCGAGGTGTTACGGGGCCACCGAGACAGGACCCTCCTGGAGATCCAGGAGTAGGGACATCTGGAGCGAGACTATCTCCGTCAGGGGATAGTCATACTTGAGAGACATGGTCTCTGTTGTATTTTTTGAGTATTGTATTCTTTGTATTGGACACAGTGTTTGACACATTTTGTATATTTGGATCATTTTGAGATATATATATATATATATATACGGCACCATTTGCTTTGATCATGTGATGTGTTTATATGGATGCATGTTATGTGGGTTATTTCATTACTTTATGATGATGCAATGTTTAAATGTACGATGCATGATGCAGAATGTATGCTTTGCTATGCTATGAGATGTATGATGTGATAATGAGATGTATGATATGCTATGAAATGTATCTTGAAAATGAGATGTATGATATGCTGTGCAATTAAGTGTACAATGATATGCAACTAATTGTAAAATGATATGCAACTAATGTTTTTGGAGCATCCTCATTTTGCATTTTGCCATCCCGATACAACCATATGTTATTTGCTTTCTTTGTAGGCTTCATCATTGAACATTGATTTGTTTAGGATATGTTGAAAATTTATACAAGCATAATGGTATAATTGAACCATGATGACCTGAGAAAAATTTACATGATGTTTGATTTTGCAAGATAGCACAAGCGTCAAGGTATAATTGAACCAGGATGACTTGAGTGCATATTGCGTAAACAGACAAGATTAAATCATTTGTATGCATGAAGTGGAATCAGGCCTTCAGTGATATTTGATGTATCACGTCTCGAGGCAAGTATTCACATAGTACAAGTGATCACCTCCTAGACAGAAGACTAAGAAAATATTGGACGTTCCCCATGATCTCAAGCTTTTGAAGCATTTCGTGAGATAAGAAAGAAAATCCAAATTTGAAAAAGTTCAAAATGCAAAAATAGTCAAGATTTTTATGCAAGAATGCAACATTTAGTACTTCAAAAAATCATCCATCCTTGGTATTTTTGTGAATTATTTTGTTTTGGTTTTTGCGATGAAGCGTAGTTTTGTTTGTTGGATGTCATGCTTCTGAGTTTTTGCAATAGTTGTGATGTCTTGAATGTTTGCAAGTTTTTGAACAAGTTAATGCCCCTAGCTGAGTGTGCCTCTTGATATGATCATGTACAGTGATTTCCAAACCATGGTGGGATGTGGTAAGAGGATAAATATATATGGATAACCTAGGATAGTGACTATGCTAAGTATGTCCTGAATGGATATATGCTAAGTGTTGGGCGATGGCCAATAGTGTTTGTATGGATAAAATGGCATGAAGATAGATAGAGGAGCCGTTCTTTCACAAGAGCACCTATTTACCAGGTTTTCACCATTTGTTTTTATTGTACTTTGTTTTTGCTTTTTCTGGATTTTTTTTTTTTTTGGCTTTTTCTGTGCACTCGGCTACTTAAGTGTAGTACTTCTTCAGATGAATGTTGTTAGTTGGGTCGTTGAGCACATCTCCTTCTGAAGTTGTAAGCTGATAGGCACCTGATCCATAGACTAATATGATGACATAGGGACCCAACCAGTTAGGTTCAAATTTCCCTTTCTTTTCTCTATCTTACTGATTTCTTGGATTTTCTTTGAGGACTAGGTCACCAACTTTGAAGTTTCTGGGAATGACCTTGTGATTGTAGCTTCTGCACATGCGTTGTTGATATGCTTTGAGATGAGTGTAAGCATGTTGGTGTCTTTCATCTAAAGTTCAAGTTCTTGCAGCCGGTTAACTCGATATTCTTCATCCGGGATTAAACCTTTTAAAGAGACTCTGAGAGATGAGATTTCTACCTCCAGGGGTAAAATGGTCTCTGATCCATATACCAATGAGTATGGTGTTGCTCCTGTAGGTGTGCGGATGCTGGTTCTGTATGCCCAAAGTGCTGGATTGAGTTGTACATGCCAATTTTTTCCTGCATCATTCACTGTTTTCTTTAGGATTTTCAAGATTTTTTTGTTAGATGCTTCCGCTTGACCATTGCCCTATGGGTAATATGGTGTAGAAAACTGATGTTGGATTTTGAATTTTTCACATAGTTCTTGTACATCTTGGTTTTTGAAAGGCCGTCCATTATCTATGATGATTGAACTTGGAATACCATATCTGTAGATCAGATAATTGAGGATAAAAGAAGCAATTTGTTTCCCAGTCACTGTGGTCATGGGAACTACTTCGATCCATTTGGTAAAGTATTCTATTGCAGTTATAATGAACTTGTGTCCATTTGAAGATGAAGGATGAATTTTGCCAACTAAATCTAGTCCCCACTGACAAAAGGGCTAGGATGTTGTAAATGGCTGCAGTTCCTATGCTGGTGCATGTATCAGATTGCCATGGATCTGGCATTTAGGACATTTCTTGGTGAAATGATATGAGTCTTTCTCCATTGTAGGCCAGTAGTATCCCATCCGTAGAAGCTTTTTAGCAAGAGTAGTGCCACTTGAATGTGTGCCACAAATACCTTCATGAATCTCGTGTAAAGCAGAATCGGAATCATTATGATCAAGGTAACGAAGAAGAGTACCATTTAGACCTCGACGATACAAAGTATCAGTGGTAAGGGTGTAACGGGTGGCTTGTCGGATAAAGTTATGTTTTTGGTTATGGGATTGGTCAATTGGTAAGATATTGTGTTTGAGATAGTCGTATATTGGTCCATATAACGGAGAATCTGAACCAGTCAAGGCATAGATAACCTGAGATCCAGAGTGGTCATAGGCAGGGGAGAACAGTTGCTCTACCAGGAACTCATAACGACTCTGTTGTTCTGGAATTTGTAGTAGTGAAGCAATGGTAGCCATTGCATCGGCTTCTTTGTTGCTCAATCTTGGTATTTGTTCGAAGGTGATGTGCAAAAAATACTATTTGAAGTCATCCACCATTCACTTGTAGGGTAGTAGCTTGTCATCCTTTGTCTGATAGTTGTTGTTGATTTGATTGATGACTAGTTGTGAGTCTCCATAGACTTTTAACTTTGTGATTTTCCATTCGACAGCCATTTTGATGCCTATAACCAATGCCTCATATTTAGCTGCATTATTTGTGCATAGAAACATAAGCCTATATGATCTTGGCATAGTGTGTCCTTCAGGAGTGATGAATAGAATGTCAGCCCCTGAACCATGTTGTGTATAGGATCCATCAAAGTATAGGGTCCATTGCTTGGGAGAAAGAGCAAGAACATCCCTGTCTGGAAATTCAACCTCCATGGTTTGTTTTCCTGGTAGCGGTGCTTCAGCCAGCTGATCTGCAATTGCTTGTCCTTTGATGGCTCATCTTTCGGTGTATTGGATGTCGAATTCACTGAGAATCATGACCCATTTAGCCAATCATCCTATAAGAGCGGCCTTGCTGAGTAGATATTTGAGAGGATCAATTTTTGCTACTAGCTTAATAGTGTGTGCTAGCATATAATGTCGGAACTTCTAGGATGCAAAGACCACTGTTAGGCAAGCCTTTTTAATGAATGTATAGTTGAGTTCATAGCCATTCAATGTTTGACTGATGTAATATATGGCTCGTTCCTTTCCTTGTTGATCTTCTTGTGCCAATAGTGCCCCCAGTGATATATCTGTTGTTGAGATATATAAGATAAGAGGCTTTCCTGCGACTGGTGGTACCAGAACTGGTGGATTCATCAGGTACTATTTGATTTGGTAAAAAGATTCTGCACACTTGGTCTCCCATTTGAATGGCACATTTTTGTGGAGTAAATGGTTAAAAGGTAGACTTTTATCTGCTAGCTAAGTGAAGAATCGCCTGATTGATTGAAGTTGTCCTTGTAGAGATCTAAGTTGACTAATATTCTTTGGTGGTGGCATGTCCATAATGGCTTGTACCTTTGCTGGATCTACTTCAATACCTTTAGCTGAGACAATGTAACCTAGTAACTTCCCTGATGTAACCCCGAAGACACACTTCTTAGGGTTGAGCCTGACTTGGAATTTCTCCAATCGATCAAAAATCTTTGTTAGGATGCCAAGATGTTCAGCTCTAGTGAAGGATTTAGCTAGTAAATCATCCACATAGTCTTCCATAAATGTGTGCATCATGTCATGGAAGATTGTTGTCATTGCTCTTTGATAAGTGGCCACTACATTCTTTAAGCCAAAAGGCATAACATTCCAACAGTACGTTCCCCAAAGACAGGTGAACGCTGTTTTATCTTGATCTTCAGGAGCTATTTTGATTTGATTATAGCCTAAGAAACCATCCATTAGTGAGAGCATTGCATGACTTGCTGTAAGATCTACAATTATGTCGATACTGGGCAGAGGAAAGGCATCTTTTAGACAAGCTTTGTTGACGTCTCTGAAGTCAGTGCAAATTCTGATACTACCATCTAGTTTTGATACTGGAACGATGTTGGAAATCCATTCCGCATAGTCAATGGGTCGGATGAATCTGACATCTAATAGTTTCTTTAGTTCAGTTTTGACCATGAGTGCCACTTGTGGATTCATCTTCCGTAGCTTTTGCTTGACTAGCTTAACTCCTGTAGAAATGGACAAGTGATGCATGATTAAGTGTGGATCTACTCCGAGCATATCAGCATATGACCAAGCAAAGTTAATTTGTTGTCCTTTAAAGAAGATGATGAATGTTGACCTTTCTTCCTCTGTCAGGGATTCTGCAAGGTGTATGTTTCTGGCTGCTTCTGTGGTACCAATGTTGATTGATTGAGTGGGCTCAATCAAAATGGGTGATCGCTCATGAAAGTGTTCAGGAAGAGTGTCAAGTCTCCCATTGTTAGGTGCCTTAAAAAGGTTTTCACCTTCAGATGCGTCCTTTATTTTTATTTTTTTGTGATCTAGAGCTACCATTGACTGGCTTTCAGCATCAGATCCTTTATTTCGTATATTTTTGCGACTGAGAGACTTGGCACTCCCTAATTGACAGACATCGTTATTTTGTTCACTGGTAGAGCTTGTTTCTGGATTTACGGTACATAGGTAATGGATAATAGATTCATCATCTGGGAAAATTGGTATATCATGTGTTTCAGGTTCATCCCAGTCGATGAGGTCAGGAAAGACAAGCGGTAAGGAATCGTTGGGTGGATCAAGCTCTGCTACTGTAAGTGTTAGGACAGAGTTTTCATCGTGATGGGTCTTGGTTTTAAAGAAGTCTAGGATTTCGTCGAGGTCTTCGATGGTATTATCTTCTGCATAGACTTGTGCATAATGTTTATATTCGCTTTTGTTGGCATCATAGATATTTTGTGGTCCAAATTCAAGAGGTCTATCTTCTGTGTTATGTTCTTCTTGAGAAAGGGATATAGAATCAGTATCATCCAGGATATTTGTAGTAGCATTGGAGCAGGTACCCCATTCATATTCATTGGAATCTGTCTCATAGGAATCATCCCAGATTCTATCTGTGTTGCAAACAGGTATGTTGTATGGTGAAAACAAATCTTTGATAATGGATACCATTTTGATGGTTTTTGTTGATTTTGTATCAAATCCATCTTCTACTTTCTGGATTTGTTCATAGACTGTGCTTCCTTAGGGAGGAATAATGGTATCTGGAGATGACATGATTTGTTCTTGAGACATTGGTGTTTGAATATGAGCTACTGCTGCAGAAAGGGCCTTTTTATGACTTAGAAGCTTTCCCTGATGCAACTTCTGATCTTGACGTTCCCATGCCTTGCGGATTGTTTCTGATGATTCAAAGAGTGCTTCCTACCAGGATTCTTCTTTGTACTTCTTCTTTACCTTCCATTGAGGTTTTATAGTTGTGTGTGGCGGCCGTTTCAATAGGAACATGAGTTTAGAACCCAATCCTGCTTTGTTTCTACTAGGTTGTGAAGGAAGATCTATAGGTTCAGTGACTCCTTCTTTGCGTTTCCCAATAGGTCCTTTACTGCCATATCCCATTTGCTTCATGATTAAGTAGCCTTTTCCATATAGGTGTGTTGGTAGAACAATGTCCAGAGCGGCTGCTCTATGATCTTCTTCCTCATCTTTGTATAACCAGCTAAGAACGTCCTTGTCTTCTAATTCATGTGCTAGAGTACCCAATTGGATGAAGGTACCATCAAATTTAGTGATGGGCTAAGTGGCCAGATGTGTTGATGTAGTAGGCAAACCATGCGATCTAGGTGATGTTGGCCATTTGGCCAAACATAAAGGCTCCAAAGAGTATTCTCCCATGCCCTAGTCTTTGATTTGCATCTTCTGCTTGAAGTCTCCCACTAAGGAGTTGGGCTTTGCTGTTTGTAGATCTGATGTCAAGGATCGTTGCTTTTCTCTATTATGAGGAACCAAACTGTCTTGAGCTGCCCCCATTGCGTTGCAATGTTGAAATGGATTATGATCAGCTGATATGGAGATTTCTTGTCCATCATAAGGAAACTTGACACACTGGTGATAGGTAGAAGGTACTGCTTGCATTTCATGTATCCAGGGTCGTCCTAACAAGATATTGTAGGTTAGATCTATGTCTAAGACTTGACATATAGTATCCTTTTGTACTGGTCCTACTTGAATAGGTAATATCACTGCTCCTTTAGAGGACCTTTCCTCATCATCATATGCTTTTATGGTAATCTTTTGGCAAGGATCAATAGATTCTTCTGAGAAGCCTAATGTACGGATAAGCTTTAAAGTACATATATTAAGTCCGGCTCCTCCATCTATTAAGACTCTTTTTACTCAGTGTTTGCAAACAATGACTTCAATATGGAGAGGAGTATTATGTGGATGACTCAAGGAAGTATTGTCATACTCTGAGAAGGTGAGGTTATGAGGTCCTATCATATGGGCGACCATGGCTTGAAATCTGTTTGTATCCAGATTTTGAGGTACATTTGTTTCCAATAGCGTTTGCTCTAATATATCTTTGTGCTTTGGTGATAGTTTTAATAATTCCAGAATAGATATCTGAGCTAGAGTCTTGCATAGTTGGCTAACCAAGTCATATTGGATTTTTGGTGTGGTAGTTGTAGGTGCAGTATGTCCCTTCAAGACATATTTCTGAGTTCGGGTTGTTACATTGATAGATTCATGATCATGCCGATCTCGAATGGTGATGGCATTGACTTGATGATCTTCAGCTGATATGTGGTTGATGGTGTTGTTGTAGATGTGATTAATACGAGCTCTGCGTGTATCATCCGATGTTGATGCTCCATCTTTGTTGTAATTTGGGAGAGGATTTTTTAAGGCTCCGTGACCACCATTTGTTTTGAGACCATCCACCGTTAAGTCACCTCGATCAATCATGTCCTGTACTATGTGTTTCAATCTCATGCACTCGTTTGTTCTATGACCCTTGTTGCAATGGAAATCACAATAGTGTGAATCATTCCACCAAGGTGGTTTGATTGGGGGTTCATAGTTGCTGATTGGAGGCAAAGAAAGAATCTTGTTTGCCAAAAGTTCTCTGAATGTGGATTCTAATGATTGTCCCAGTGGTGTGAAAATACGCTTTTGGAAATTGTTCGTGTTGTTGCGTGAATTGTTGTTAGGTCCTGGATTCATGTTTTTACTTTGAGTATCGTTGGTGTTGTTTGTGTTGAGTTGTCCTTGATCAGTGTTTGGTGCATATGTGTTAGCACTGGGAGTAGCATTTTTAGGATTTTTCGTATTGTGAGGATTTCCGGATAATGCAAGAACTGGTTGCTTAGATTTGGGATCATATGATTCATTGTTGCCTTCATTTTTGTTTTGAGTCCAAAATCGAGATTTGTCAAGGTTGGTGTTGTTCTGATTATTGTAGTTTGATGAGTTTGTTCCTTCCTTGTAGAATTTGAGTGTTCCCTTTTTGACACATGCTTCTTCTACTTGAATGCCATTCTCGATTAATTTAGCAAAAGATGGTATGCATTGAAGTTTTAGTTTGTAACTCATTTCGCCATTCAAGTTATCGATGAAGATTTCCATTTTCTCCTTTTCAGGAATATCTCAAGGATATCGTGATACCATGCGTCGCCAGTGTTTCATTGTTCTTTTGTTTGGTATTGCAGACATCTAGCATGGTTATGGCATGTTGAATATTATAGGAATATTGGGTTATGAATTTGTTAACCAATTCATCAAATGATCTGACAGGTGGTGTAATCTTGGATAACCATTCTATTGTTTGTCCTCCCAGGCTTCTTGGGAATAACCTCATCAGATAGGTGTCATCATGAGCAAATTCAAGACTCATGGTGCAAAATTCTCGAACATGATCCCGGGGATCACTTTTCCCATCATATTTATCAAATTTGGGAACATCGGAGTTTGGAGGAAAAGGTACCATGTTCAATCTTCTATCAAATAGATAAGGACAGATTTCATTTATAGAGTACCCCACTATTGTCCCTTGTTGCATATCTTGTATTTGTCTTTGCAACATTTGCATTTGTTGAGTAAGAGCAACCAAAGGCGTATTATCTTGCTGAGGGAAGAGTTCTTCCCTCGTATTTGTTCTTAACTGAAAAGGTGTGGTAAACGGTATGTGTTGTTCTAGAGTTTCAAGCTCAGGTATACGCATTTCTGGTATATGTTGTTCTGGAATGTGTTGCTCAGGTATATGTTGTTCAAAGTTATGGGTTTCTTCTTCTCTTTGTTGTTCTTGATATGCATATTGTCGAGATC
Source organism: Cryptomeria japonica (assembly GCF_030272615.1). NCBI lineage: Eukaryota > Viridiplantae > Streptophyta > Pinopsida > Cupressales > Cupressaceae > Cryptomeria > Cryptomeria japonica. The sequence goes on along the minus strand of NC_081409.1, from coordinate 147,501,265 downwards.
CAGTTTTAAAAATGTTTGGGTCTAAATCTTCGGGAAGTTTAACGCCTTTACTTGTAAACATGAGCAGATATTTTTCTTTGTCATTTTCCATGAGCTTTTCTACAAGTTTTTGGAATGAGGGGTTTTCCTGACATTTGCGAAGAAGTGCTTCAGTAATTTCAGGTTCTTCTAAGGGTGGAACTTCAAAAGGATTTGATAATCTTCGATTCATACTAGACTCAGCATGTGTCTCGCTTTGTTTGTCTCTTTGAGAGCGAGTAACAGGCATTTTAGTAGAAACTCTCAGTGATGAAAGGGACAAAAGCCTCGTTGATATGTTGTTCAGAGGTGGGTGGTTCTGGTCGAGATGTGTTATAAGTGATACACTCGTCGGGCAAGAATGCTGGATTGATCTTTCCTCCGCGGTTTATGATTTGATTAAAAGCCGATTTTTGACAGTAGGCTCTTGTCTTCAAGGGTTCTTTGTCAAATTCATTGGATTTGTTTTGGATATATTGTTTGACGTGATGAAGGAATACCCGATGAGATTTGAAGAGTTGACGATTGATGTATAAAAACTTATTTCTCTTGATGAATTTGGAAAAACTAGGTTGTTGTTTCTTCAACGTGATGTTACGATAGAGGTTCTTTCTTCTCAGAATAAGGGGATTAGTCATGCATGAGTGATCAATGGTGTCCTTTGATTTGTTTGGATTCAGTTGATTCTTGTTTTTGAAAATTTCAAATCTTACTCTATCAAAGTGAAGGTTTAGATGTCCTTTCACGACAAAGCGTGTCAAATGATATGGATAAAAGCCTCTCGATCTGGAAACTTGATTTGACAATTTAAAAATTTTAAACAAGTGTTTTGAGAAAAAAATCTGTAAGATGGTAAAGGATTCTGTTGATACTAATGATGAAGTTTCCGGATTATGATAGGAGAGACATCCTCTATCACGCGATTCGTTTAGGATTCTGACAACGTTCGTTTTGACACAAATTTAGCTCAAGAAATAGTTTTAGTGGTTTGTTTCTTGTCACTCTGGTTTGATGAAAAATGATGTTGATGAAAAAAAGGCTTCTAAAAATATTTTTGAAAATTTCAAAATTTTTCTCGGTTTTGCCCTCTGTTTTTCTGTTTTTGATCACGTGCTAGAACATAGACTATATGCACTACTGAAATGTCTCTATGCGCTAAAATGATAACCACACACGCTAGGCTACCCCCAGACATGCGCTAAAGTTTTTGGACTGTTAAAATTGTTTTTCTAGCTATTGAAAAAGCTATGTGCTATCCTGGGTCTGTGACGCGCTAACTGTTGGACTTTATGCGCTAATGTTTGGCTTTCACGCGCTAAACTGTTGTTTCTACACGCTAGACTATTTTTCTGATGCACTAAATATGTCAACACTGATTTGACCTATGATAAAAATGCTACTGTTTGGACCCGACGCGCTAACTTGATGTTTTGATGCGCTAACAAAAGTACCCCACGCGCTAAGAAGTTGCTCTTATGCGCTAAACTGCCCTGATTTTTCTTTTGGTTGATTTTTTTTTTGTGTGAATTTTGAATTTTTGCTGTGAATTTTTCAAGTTTGATGGATGATTTTCTGAAGTAATAAATGCAAACATGGCATAAAAAGTACAACCATTTTGCCTAATCTAACAAAAAGTGTATGTTCTGCGAGGATGTGTTCAAATCTCCAATGTTTTAATAGGTTTGGATACGAATAATACACTTCAGAAAGACTCTTTAGTCAAGGGTCATAAATAACATCATAGCCCACTAGTCTCGATACTCCATCAGCTCAAACAGCCGTGTCACCCCCTAGAGGGCACCCATTTTTTTGCCTTTTGCCAGAAATTAACTCAAAGTGAATCGCTTCACAGTTGAGTAGTTATCTTGGGAGATATATGGTGAGTAATCTTGGGGGCGGATTCTTCCCCACCCTTGCACTATGATGTTATAAATGTCTGGTTACTGACTCGGTTCAAAGCTTCTATTTCTATGGTTTATAATCAGGCTTCCCGTTCGGTCGTCAGTGATAAATTCCCTCAGAAAGCTTCCCAACCTTTAGAACAAAGGCTTTACGTATCTCAAGGATACTGGGGGAAGGCTAATCACTGCGCGCAACCGTTGAAAAGGACTTTCATCACTTTTCACATTTGATTATAGTGGGTTAGAATTCTTGGCGTCAAAGTCGTTCCCCACTTAGGTCGTTCCCTTCACACTAGCTATAAACGGCTTTAAGAGTTGGTTCCAACTCCTTGGAAAGGCAAGCCTGCTAAAGGATGTAAATGCTTGAAGTACAAAAAGCTGTAAGAGTGGTCTGGATTTTTGATCACCCAGTTAAGGGGAGAGCATATTCCTTCCTCTTTCGAGACAAAGCAATCAAGTTGGTTCTTTTTAGCCTTTCAATTTAGTGATTTGCTAGAATCTATGTGGAGATGTTGCTCCACAAAAACATGGTGTTTATTTTATCCTTTCAAGGCAATAATTTTCTGATCTATGAAAAGGAATTGGTCAACAAAAGAAATTCGATGTTTTGGTCAGTAAAATGAAAATCGATAGGGAAAAACTTTCCCTCTTTGTTTTGCGCAAAAATAAAAATGAGGTTCTTTTACTTTGCAAAAATAAAGTGAATCCTTTTAGACACCAAAGGATGGTGATATTCTTTTTAGCCCTTTCTTGCCCTATTCTTGCAAAATAAAGATTGTTTTGTTCTTTTTAGAACCCAAACTGAGAAATTTTCTCCTAGAAAAGTAAGAAAAGATTGTTGTTGTAGTTCATTTTACAGCCCAAAGTAAGGTGAGTCCAATTTTATCCAACAAGAATTAAAATGACTCTAAATTTTAACTAACTTAACTAAGTTAGCCAGAATCTAAAAGTATTTGTAATTCTACAAATAAAATCCAGCTCTACCTGCAAGAAATTGTCAGAGTCTTGCAAAATTCCAATCAAATAGTCAGAGAAATCTGGATTTTGGTGGACTTCTACAAGTCTAAAATTTATTTCGGTTACAATTTTAATTTTTGTCTTCTATCTGTGATGTGCTACAGAAAGGACTGCACATGCTACAACATAACCTAGATGCGCTAAAATAATGTCCCAATGCACTACATTGTGTACTAGATGCGCTACTCCGTGTGTCGAAGGCGCTGCTCTGTTTTTCTCGCACGCTAAGACCTACAGGAAAATTAGTGATTTTATGCACTAAAAGATGGTATTTAAGCACTGGATGATGGACTTAAAGCGCTAGATGGTGGACTGGATGCACTATTGAACAAACCCGAAGCGCCAATATATTTTGCAGATGCACTACTCTATTTTTTTCTTTCGCACTGAAACCCACAGGAAAATTTTAGTGGGGGTCATGCACTAAAGTAAAGACTTTATGCACTAGAGTAGAGACCCCACGCGCTGAACAGTGGACTGGATGTGCTATGCTGTTTACTGGATGCACTAAATAGTGAATTGAAAGCGCTAATTCATTTTTCCCGTGTGCCTGCAAAAGTAGTTAGTTTCAAAAACTGATTTGATATTTAGGGTCGGGCCCCACGGTGGGCGCCAGAAATGTATGCGAAAAAAGTGGGCTGATAAAACTCAATATGTGAAAATATTGCTAAATACTAGTCCACACACACACACAGGACTTCTTAGTGCAAGCTATGGAGTAACAAAGTATTACTCAACTTCCCAAGGTGGGTCCCATGGTTCTCTATCTTACAATGTCCCTAAAACCAATGTTTTTGCTCTCAGATCACTAAGCAAAATGGTTTAGAGATGACAAATGTAAGAACGAGGGATGCTTTGATAGATTTTAGTATGAAATGCATCCTAAACTATGCATGATCTTAAAAAGTAATAAACTAGATGATAAGATGACAAGGTTAGTATGAGTACTATCCTAACATGATATATTTAGTCTATGATTGAGCTAAAATGATAAAGAAAGTATTCTAAACATGCATATTTAGACTAATTTCTAGTTAAAAGAGAGGCTAAAATGATAAGCATATATGATATAAGAAAGCTTGAATGTATTTGAGCATAAGTGTGATACTACAAATTTGGAGGATGATGTAAAATGAAGGAATGAGAGCTCTATTTATAGCAAGAATAGGGCAATGGAAGGTCAAGATTGAATGGTTTAATCAAGGTTTGAGTTTGAAGGTTGGGGATCCATGTTTGTAATTGGCACCAATGAAATAGTGACAAGTGTCAACATAGGGATGGGTTGAGAGAAGGGGTTGGAGGCATTAAATGCCTGAGAAGACCTTATGGTTATCTAGAGATACGGGTTAAGCTTAAGTTAGGCTTACCTAATGGATTAAGAGTTAATCCAAGGATAAACCTTTGTGCAAATGATTAAGAGATAATCATTGTCAAAGCATTAAAGGCCTGATGAGACCTTTGGGTTGGGTAAAGGTTGAGTCAAAACAAATTCTTTAACCATGTAGGAGGGTTTGAGTTAACCATTAATGGTTATTGGAGACTTTGGGGGATTAAGTGGTTGAAGGTTGGAAGTCTTTAATGGTTATCAAAGACTTTGAGGAATTAAGTGGTTGAAGGTTGAAAGCCTTTAATGGTTATCAAAGACTTTGAGGTTTTGAGAAGTGACTTCCCTTTGCTTAGGGATGTGACAAAGTTTAGAGGAGGGGTTAGGTTAATTAGAAGCAATTAGAAGATTCTCGAAGGGATTAGAAAGGGGTTTGGGATTTTGCAAGTGGATGGAGGGATAATAGGATTTAATTGAAATAAAGTAATTTAATTCAATTTGGTTGTAATTTGGAAAAATTAAATAAATTAGATTTATTCAATTTAGGATAACTATTTAATTAAATTTGAATTTAATTAAAAGTGGATAAGGGGGGTTTAATTGAATAAAATGATTTATTCATTAAATGGGTATAGTGAATTTTATTTAAATAAATTGAGTAATTTACTTAATAAAATAGAAGAATGTGGATAAATTAATTAAATTGGATTTAATTAAATAGAGAAATGAACATAAAATATTCATTTAGAAATGGTCATTTTTATACGTCTACATTTTGCCCCTCTTTGAAGTGGCATGTGTGCACATGTTATTTCAAAGAAAATGATGTGTTTTTGTGATTTATGATCAAATGCAATTTTTGTGTCACTCTTATGATTTGCAAGTCGTGCCCAGATTTGATTTGATGTGTGCTGCCCCAGATTCGATATTTGATGGTGATGCCCCAGAAATGTATGCGGGAAAAGTGGGCTAATAAAACTCAATATGTGAAAATATTGCTAAATACTAGTCCACACACACACACAGGACTTCTTGGTGCAAGCTATGGAGTAACAAAGTATTACTTAGCTTCCCAAGGTGGGTCCCATGGTTCTCTATCTTACAATGTCCCTAAAACCAATGTTTTTGCTCTCAGATCACTGAGCAAAATGGTTTAGGGATGGTAAATGTAAGAACGAGGGATGCTTTGATATATTTTAGTATGAAATGCATCCTAAGCTATGCATGATCTTAAAATGTAATAAACTAGATGATAAGATGACAAAGTTAGTATGAGTACTATCCTAACATGATATATTTAGTCTATGATTGAGCTAAAATGATAAAGAAAGTATTCTAAACATGCATATTTAGACTAATTTCTAGTTAAAAGAGAGGCTAAAATGATGAGCATATATGATATAAGAAAGCTTGAATGTATTTGAGCATAAGTGTGATACTACAAATTTGTAGGATGATGTAAAATGGAGGAATGAGAGCTCTATTTATAGCAAGAATAGGGAAATGGATGGTCAAGATTGAATGGTTAAATCAAGGGTTGAGTTTGAAATTTGGGGATCCATCTTTGTAATTGGCACCAATGAAATGGTGACAAGTGTCAACATAGGGTTGGGTTGAGAGAAGGGGTTGGAGGCATTAAATGCCTAAGAAGACCTTATGGTTATATAGAGATAAGGGTTAAGCTTAAGTTAGGCTTACCTAATGGATTAAGAGTTAATCCAAGGATAAACCTTTGTGCAAATGATTAAGAGATAATCATGGTCAAAGCATTAAAGGCCTGATGAGACCTTTGGGTTGGGTAAAGGTTGAGTCAAAACAAATTCTTTAACCATGTAGGAGGGTTTGAGTTAACCATTAATGGTTATTGGAGACTTTGGGGGATTAAGTGGTTGAAGGTTGGAAGCCTTTAATGGTTATCAAAGACTTTGAGGAATTAAGTGGTTGAAGGTTGAAAGCCTTTAATGGTTATCAAAGACTTTGAGGTTTTGAGAAGTGACTTCCCTTTGCTTAGGGATGTGACAAAGTTTAGAGGAGGGGTTAGGTTAATTAGAAGTGATTAGAAAATTTTAGAAGGGATTAGAAAGGGGTTTGGGATTTTGCAAGTGGATGGAGGGATAATAGGATTTAATTGAAATAAAGTAATTTAATTTAATTTGGTTGTAATTTGGGGAAATTAAATAAATTAGATTTATTCAATTTAGGATAACTATTTAATTAAATTTGAATTTAATTAAAAGTGGATAGGGGGGGTTTAATTGAATAAAATGATTTATCCATTAAATGAGTATAGTGAATTTTATTTAAATAAATTGGGTAATTTACTTAATAAAATAGAAGAATGTGGATAATTTAATTAAATTGGATTTAATTAAATAGAGAAATGAACATAAAATATTCATTTAGAAATGGTCATTTTTATACGTCTACAATAGTTATTCATCTGATCATGTTTGAAGGATCTAGTTGCCGCCTCAGAGGTCATTGTAGTGAATGAGGAGGGGATATTCTCGATGGAGGAGGTCATTGCAACACTTCTTGATAGAGAAATATGACACAATTCTAAAAACAAAACCTTCCCAGAACTACGACAAGAAGCACAACCCTTTCTCTCTAAAGCCCAAGCCAAATAGCTAAAGCTCCCTACAAAACGCAAATTATGGCTTAGATTTGACTTACTAATTTTTTGAGGCACAATTCGGTTGCTCTGAACACACTGGTTTACTCTTAGCTTGCTCTTCAATCACTCTAGGATCGCTCAAGTTTCTCTTCAAATGCTAGGTGCTTGAAAATGCCCTTGAATTTTGCTTTTATGGCACATAGGTTGATTGCCATTAATTCATACGTGCATGACGTATTGGGTTGATGGCTTTAAAATTTGAATTCAATCGTTGACGTGTTGGCAAAAGACATTGCTCCGGTGGTGTTCAGGTGGAGATTGATGATGTTAGATGCATGGAGATTACTTAGGGGTTGTCATTGATAGCAACTCAGCCTAGAAATCCTATCTGGTATATGGAAATTGGGTTTATTGGAAGTCTTGAGTAAGTTAAATGGTTATTCATGAGCATAAGTCTGGTTGGTAGAACACAGTGTATGAATCTGGTGAGAATTATTTATTTCCGATGATGCAATTTTGGTTGCAGTGATCGAGACAGTTAATTGGATGTGCAAGGTAGCTTATCAGACAATTTTTGCCTCTGGTGTTGACTCTAATGCAATTTTATTGGCTCGGTGTCTGGTATTGCAAGAAGAACAAGGTTATCCTCATGTTTGATGGTGTAGCGTGTGGTCCAAATTATTGAGGTGATTATGTTGGCAAATGCACACTCCAATAAGAAATTGTAGGTGATTGAAGGTATTGTCATTTATGGCAACCTTACAATCATATGACACTGGCACCGGCAAACTCTACACCAGCATATAGAACACCAGCAGTGAAAAGGAAGAATATTGGCACCCTGGCCGATAGGAATTTTATGTATATATATTTTGTAATTAATTGTAAAATCTTTTTGTAAGCCAACTTGGCGGATTGTAAAATGACTCATATATTTAGGAGATCATTGTAGATCATTTAGTGAGATAAATAGGTAAAGTATGGGAAGATAATAGCAGACCTAATATGTGAATTATTGGATAAGGGTTTTTAATGTATGTAGTAGAGCTTAAACTGGTACTGAATCTGGCATAGCAAATGTTGATTTGAAGCAGTACAAGACATTGGATTTGTATAATCCATTTTGTAAGTCAGTGTGACTTCTTTTGTAATTGAGCAATGAGCTCTAGGCACTTGGCCTTCCTGCATGTGCAGACCCCTATTATAAGCAGTAATATTCCCTTATTGGCTAGTAAGCGAATATTGTGGGTCACAAATCCCACTGAGGTTTTTCCCACACCGGGTTTCCTCGTTAAAATATTGTGTTATGGTGTGCTTTTCATGTTGTGATTGTTATTCTTATTTGTTGCATTATTTCCGGTTTACCGGTACACAGTTTTAATATATTATTCATGTTATAAGTTAAGAAAATTCTATAACTGGTTAGATACTGATTCACCCCCCCCCCCTCTCAGTATCTTTGGGAATCCTAACAATTGGTATTAGAGCTTGGTCCTCTATTTTCAAAAGCCTAACAACTTGAGGAAGATCTTGACACCGGTAGAGATGGAAAATTTGAGAAAGCAATTGGAAACAACTCTTACAAACTATGATGCAGAAAAAGTAAAGAATATCAAACTTGAGGATGATCTAAAGGCTGCACAGGATATCATTCGAGGACTTCAAGAAAATAATGCTATAGCGAGAAATAAAAGAAGAGAACTTTGTGAAAAGATGCAAAATGATGAAGATGAAAAGGAAACTCTTAATGAACTGGTGAACAAGCTAAGACAAGAAAACACTACAATGAAGAATGAGATGCAAGATATGACTATGATATTTTGTAAAGAAAATGAAAATCAGAAGAAGAATGAAGAAGACATGGTTAGAAGACTGAATGATGCTAGAAATGAAAACACAAGACTCAGTCATGAAAATGATATGTTGAAGACAGATCTGATGCATACACAAAATGACAAAATTGAACTCATGAGACAGAAAGAAATCTTGGAGAATGAACTAACTGCTGCAAATCAGCACAAAGAGAAATTCAAGAAAAGTTTAGAAGAACTTGTTGACATGCCGAAGAATCAGAAACCTAATGGTGATACAAATGGCCTTGGCTTTGAAATTGGTGAAAGCTCCAGTACTGCAAACAATCATGATCACAATAAACTGGTAAGACAACCTAATGCTTACAAATTCAATGGGAAATGTTTTAACTGTAACAAGTATGGTCATAGAGAAAATCGGTGTAGATCTAGAAATTATCAGAACACTAATACACCCACCAGTCAATGCTCTAAATGCAACAAAGTTGGTCATAATTCATAAAACTACAGAATGAATGTAAGATGTTATGTTTGTGGAATATTTGGACACCTATCTAGTCAATGCAGAACACAAACTGGCATAGGATATGGGAAATCTATTCAGAAAAACAATGTGACTTGTTATGCTTGTAACAAAATTGGACATATTGCAAAATTTTGTAGAAGCAAGACTTCACCGACAAATAACAAAGGTCCTAGCTTGAAAGGTAAAGAAAAGGTTGAAGAGGTAAAGTAAGAATTCTCAAAACAATGGATCAGAAAGTCAGATTAGAATGTTGATGGGAATACTCCTCCACTGGCAGAATAGAGTATCACTCCACCAGTAGGAGACTCTTCATCTAACTGAAGGAAAATCCTTTGGGGGTTTAGCAACAAATTGAAAAACATGCTATACCCTTGGTTGATGGTAAGAAGTCAAATTACTTCTATACCGATAGATGAGTTAAGTTGTGACTTAAACCGACAAACATTAAATGCGGTAGTTAGAGAAAATAGAGATTTCAAATCTTCGAGAGCACGAAAATTTCCGAGCGAAGACATCCCTAGTGAAGAAGTGAAGCAGTTCATCAAAGAATTCATCCCTAAGGTAGATTGAGGTATTTATAACTATGGCTTCTTCATCCACTCCTGAATTTATTGCAAACCCTACTGTGATTGAGGTTATTAAGCACCCTAGACCTGTATTCAAATAGGTTCCCGAAATTGCGAAGAAAGATGATAGCATAGGTGTATTTTCTCAAATTCCTAAGGGAGTAGTATATGTTGAAGACCCTAGGATATACATACATTATCATATAGAGGAATTAGGTGATGATGAGATCAAAAAAATGTATAGGACTGTGATTTGTGATGTAGATGGTAATGTCAAGCCGGAACACAAGATAATAGAAACCCTAGGCTTTGTGGATATTCTTAGCATTCCTGATTTTCCCAAAGATGTAATAAGAATAGTTCTAAGAAAAGTCCATGGTGAATTCTTTTGGTTGGATTCCAACCATAAGATCACCAAAGAAGCAGTAAAAGCAGTAACAGGGTTAATTTCCACTGGTAGCAGGCCTGACAGAACAAAGAAGGTCCCAAATGACACAGTGATGAAACTAACCGATGCAACTTTTGACAAAAGGTCTCTAAGGGTAAATGATGTAAAGGACATCAATGTCAGATTTGTTAGTATGATTTTAGGCTACAAGGCTACACATGCAAATAGGTTGAACTCAGTTTCTAGCCTATGTATCAAAAGTGCATATGACATGGTAAATGATAATGCTAGAATAGATGTGTGTGAATGGCTCAAAGATGAATTGATAGAAAATCTAAAGAAGATTAAAGGAGATAAGAAAGGAACCTTTAGATTTAGAAATTTGCTTGTTTGCTTAATGTTGTACATTACTAAGCAAGTACCCGGTATTGGTAGAAGAGATTTTGGCTTTGATATACTGGTAGGAAAGCAAATATTGGATTTATTAATCAACATGGGAGAAGACAGAGAGAAAAACATAAATGAACATTTTCAAGCATTGAAGGCTCAAATGAAAACAAGAATAAGACTATCACAAGCAATTGTAGATAAATATCAGAAGGAAATATGTTTTGTAATCAAGAAAGATGAAATCTAGATGGAGGCAGTTATCCCTTGAACTATCTGGGTAACTGAAATGGGCTATGAAACAGATGATAATATCATAGAAACTTATGCAAAAGCCCTCCTTGAAGCACCAAAGGAACCCACTGAGAAATTCTTTGGAAATGCAAAAACAATTGAAAGTGGAATTCTGTCAAGAAAAAGCGTTAAGAAGGTTGAAGAAATAGTAAGGAAAGGAACTCGACAGGCAAAGGCAATTAAGGAAGATGTTTTGAAACAAACTGGTATAAAATAAAGTGAGTTGGAATGACTTCAACCAGAAGCTCATCTTTCACTAGTTGGAGCCTCCTCTGAGAGTGATATACCAGCTGTATTTAAAAGGGTAGAAAGGAAAAGAAAACCCTCACCGGCACCCTCACCTACACCCAGGAAAACTAGACAAAAGCAACAAGCAGTTAGGCCTCCTATTAAGAAAATGAGTCCAAAGAAGAAGAAGATGAAACAAGATATTGCTCCACTAGATAAACTTCTTAGTGAAATAAAAGAGGATGGTAAGTTGAAAAACATCAACAAATTGTATAACACATTCTCTGTAGATGACAAAGAAAGCATAGAAAATAGTGTAATTTTACACTTGGATATTTACAAGAAATTTTTGTTAGAAATTGTTGATGAGATACCAAACGATTTGTATAGAAGATTAGAAGCCAGAAGGGCAGCCATTGTTGAGCTAGATAAGAAAATAAAAATTGAAAAATTACTTGCAGTGCATCCAGTTAACTCACCTAATGAAATAGACAAATTAATCAGTGAGGCTAACCGGACAATGTTTTCAACCACTCACCAACATGTAGCACTAATGGCAGGTAGAGTGAATGAAGTCTCTGAAGAAGCAACAGATGCATGAGATATATTCTTTGTAGAAAAAGAGAAACAAGAAGAACTCAGAAGACCCAGGACCATCAGAGTATATCAAAAGGACAAGGATAAGGGAAAAGGTAAGGTAGGTGGACCTCCAAGCCTTAAAATAACTGATAATGTACTCCCACCTCTTCCTGATACTCCACCGGCACATACTACTGATAGTCAACTGGCCATTAAGAGTATGGAGACTCCACTAGAGGATACAAATCCTGAGTCCGAGATTTTGTATACTATGAATATAGACACTCAAGAGGTGAATATTGTGGTAGACAAAAAGACCACTGTGGACAAAAAGAAAGATGTGACTACTGAGTCACTGGCTGCAGATGCTGAGGTTGAGGTCAATGATATTGTAAATATAAACACAGAAAAACCTACTCAAACATAGCAACTGACAGAGGACACCACTAGTAAACCATTAGAAGAACCGGTAGACAAAACTGAAAAACAATCAGGAGAACCGACAATGGACAGTACAGAGGTACAAACTAAGAAACCGAAAGTACATACAGAGATTACATCAGAGAAACTGGTTGTTGAAAGCTCAGAGAAACTGAAACAAAAATAGGTTGAGACATAGGATCAGACCGAAACAGTGCCATCGAGAAAAATTGATAAGCCTAACCCTTTGCAAATAGAAATGCAAACACAGACTGACCTACCAGAGGTCGAAGCAAGAAAGGTTATTACTACAACAGGCAATAGGGAAATTGTGAACACAAGTGGACAGACATCTAGTACTTCAATGTCAAAATTTCGGCCTACAAATGTGACAGAGGTCTTACTGGACTCCATAAAGAAGATCATAGAGTGCAATGCACAAGCCTATAAGGCTATTTATGACATAATTCCTATTCTCAAATTGATAGCACCCAAGTGCATTGTAGATAACAAAGATTCTTTAGATCAACTAGACACATTGTCTAAATTCATCACCGACAACATTTTGACAGTTGATCAAATAAATGAGGACACATTCAAAGAAAGGATGATTAAAGAGAAAGAGAAAGTCTTTGAGGAAATAGTGAAAAAGAACAAGGAGAGAATGGACACCCTATTACCGGAACTAGGAGAGATAATTTTGGATTTCAAGAAACTGTATAGAGATACTTGTAAAGCAAATATTTTGACAGAAGACCTAGACAAGGAAATTAGCAAAGCACAAGATGAGATTAACAATATTGCTGACAATCTGATAGGCACATCAGATTCATTTTTGGAGATAGAAAAGAAAATTGCAGATCTTGAAGACAAAATTGAGAAGTTTGAAAAAGATAAAGAGAGAATAAAGGATAAGGCAAAGAGCTTAAAATGTAAACTTGGCCCTAAACTAGATTACCTCATTTCTTTGAGAAAAGAAATTTCTGAGGCTTTGGTTCCCAGACTCAAGACACCGGAAGAGAAAATGCACATACTCACCGGTACAGTTCAGAGAACACAAGAGGCATTACAGGATAGCAAAAGATTCACCGATAGTTTAAATTTGGTTTTGGCAGATATTCTCCAAATTGTAACCCACCGGTTACAAGAATCTAGGTAGGAAACACACTCCACTGACAGTGAATGACAACCTTTGTCACTGATGTCAAAGGGGGAGTAGTGAGTTGAGAAAAATGATCAGAAAAAGACATCATCAGCTCAGGGGGAGCAGCACACATTTTTGGGCACACAGTTTTGGTAAGACAATTTTGGCAAACCATTTTTGGATATACACTTTTGGATTTTTCTCATGAGTGTTGCCATCAATGCCAAAGGGGGAGATTGTTGGCAAATGCACACTCCAATGAGAAATTGTAGGTGATTGAAGGTATTGTCATTGATGGCAACCTTACAATCATATGATACCGACACCGACACTCTACACTGACATACAGAACACCGGCACTGAAAAGGAAGAATACCGGTACCCTGGCCGACAGGAATTTTGTGTATATATATTTTGTAATTAATTGTAAAATCTTTTTGTACGCCGACTTGGCGGATTGTAAAATGACTCATATATGTATGAGATCATTGTAGATCATTTAGTGAGAGAAATAGGCGAAGTATGGGAAGATAATAGCAGACCTAATATGCGAATTATTAGATAAGGGTTTTTATGTATGTAGCAGAGCTTAAACCGGTACTGAATCTGGCATAGCAGATGCTGATCTGAAGCAATACAAGACATTGGATTTGTATAATCCATTTTGTAAGTCAGTGTGACTTCTTTTGTAATTGAGTAGTGAGCTCTAGGCACTTGGCCTTCCTGCATGTGCAGGTCCCTATTGTAAGTAGTAATATTCCCTTATTGGCCAGTAAGCGAATATTGTGGGTCACAAATCCCACCGAGGTTTCTCCCACACCGGGTTTCCTTGTTAAAATATTGTGTTATGGTGTGCTTTTCATGTTGTGGTTGTTATTCTTATTTGCTGCATTATTTTTGGTTTACCGGTACATAGTTTTAATATGTTATTCATGTTATAAGTTAAGAAAATTCTATAATAGGTCAGATACTGATTCAGCCCCCGCTCTTAGTATCTTTGAGAATCCTAACAGATTCTGGTGGACATTGATGAGTTCGGGGTCATTGGACTGACCTATTGGAATCTTGTGATCATATGTTTTAGGTTCGGTATATGGATTTTCAATAGCTTGAGCCAACATGAGCCTATACATTTCATATTTTGCAGTTTTGAGAAGTCGACTAGTTGGAGATCTATTTTGGTGGTGCAGATATATAAGACTGACTTTGATGATCATTTTTGGCGATGGTATGTATGCAGGAGAGTTTTGGGAAGTGATTCAGCATAGTTTCACGTGCACATCTTAAGTTTTCATGATTCGGTACATGATAGCATAGTAGAACAGAGCAGTTTCTCAAAGGAGTGACAACGGATCGTTCTTGAGCCAAACTAGAACTGATTCCTAGTATTTGTAGATGTTATACTCGAGTTTAGACATTGTATTTATTTTTATATCTCATTTGTAGGACAGTGAGTCCTCTGGGGTTGCAACCCTGTTTCATAATTGAGCAGTGAGCTCTACGCAGTGTGCTCGAATGCAAGTGCATTCCAACCTTTGTAATATTGTTTTACTACTAGCCATAGTATAATAATATTGTGGGTACTCAATCCCATCGTGGTTTTTCCCTTTCTAGGTTTCCACATAAAATTTCTAGTGTTTTCTTTATGTTTCTGCATTATAGTTATTGTTCTTTGCATCTGGTGGTTAAAGAATCAATATAATAAATTTATAAATTTCGGAACACTGATTCACATGCCCCTCTCAGTGTTCATTGATTCCAACATGATGCATGGACAAACGGTTGAGATCATCGCTTGGTTTTTCTTTGATTGCTGACATGGAGCATATGACTCATCTCCGGTCATCCTTAATCAATTATGATTTTCAAAGCTTCATCATCCTTTAGATTTTGCCCTTGCGGGATAGTAGGAAGACTTTCTTTTTTAACGTTTCATTATCCCACACCACCTTCTAGGCTCCATTCATCATCATGTGGGGAAGATCCCTTTATACATCCTAGTACATCCCACTGTATTTCCTTTCCTTACTAAGGGGAGTGGTCTTCCTTCTATTTTGTTTTATTTATGTCATCAGGAGGTAGCAGGGACTACAACTTCTCATCTTTCCCTTTACCCTGCGTCGCTCTTCGCGGGCCTCTTTTATCCTCGCGGAGTAACACTCACTCATTATTTACATATTTCCCATTGTCCCGCAAATTGCTTTATTTTCTTCCTTTGTAATGTTTGATCTCCATTAGGCGCGAGATGGTGGGGAGTATTAAATTCCCTATCATTTTCTTCCCCACATTGCTTCCTCTCTTCACCTTTGATCCTTGCAAGATATGAACCCCCATTGGTTATCATTGTTCCTGCCAATCCACATAGGTCTCTCTAGCTTCACATATTTCATTCTTTGTTTCCTCTGTATCCTTTATCCATTGCTAGACGCGGGGTGATGGGGAGTATTAGACTCTTTACTCCCTTTCTCCCCGCACCATCATCTTTCTCGGTATTATAACCTTGTGGTGTATGTATATCTTTTAGTCATCGTTGTTCCCACTAGCCCTCAAGGGTATAACCTTTCAAATTTTCCTACGCGAAATTCTCCTTTCTTGAGTTATTTCATATTGTCGCAGGATAGCAGGAAGGACAGGTCTATTGAGCATTTTTCTCCCCGCATCGCCCTTAGCTAAAATTCTTCATCCTTGAGGGGTAAGAACTCTATTGACGCTTCACTCTTCTCGCTACCCCACACGAGGCTCTTGCATCTTCTCCTTCACCTAGACAGAGCAGCAATTGACAGTCCTGTGAGGTAGCGAGGACCTCTTTATCCCCTTGGGTGGCTTATCCCACAACGGTCATAGATACAAATTGTGACTCCTGTGGGGTGAACCCCTTGACATAAATTATTAGTTCTCGCTACCCCGCAGGAGGCGATGTCATTCTACTTTCTTTATGCAAAGCAATCCCTTAGCCTGCACGAGCAACTTTTCAAGTGTGAAGGCTGCTTAGGGTAATTCCTTTCTGTAGAAATAACACTCCCTGTTGTCGCGCATAGGTAGAAACTGTGATTTGTGATCCTTGCGAGAAAAGCTACCTCAGTTCTTGAAAGAAGATCCTGCCATCTAGCACGGCTAGACATTGGGGTCCTCACTTAAGTTGGATTATTTTGCATGTGGAAACTTATAAAGGGTAAGGGGGTCATGGGCAATGTGCACACTAGGGCATATAGACATAGGGATTTTAGCCATAGATAGAATAAAGCCTAAAGAATTTTATTTGATGCGACTAGCTAGACCCGCTAGACACGATACAAGGGGTCGATAACCTCACGATTGAAGACACTTGCTACAATAACTTAATAAAAACAAACCCACAATCATAGATCAACACAAAATTTCAACTAAGGCCAAAGGTTTTTACAAAAATACAACCATAATCTAAAACCCTACTAAAACCCTATCTTTTTGAACACTCCCAACATATTAAACAATGAATAAACAATTACATTTTAACTTTAATTTTTTCAAAGTGTGTCATCATAGTTTACTTTTCATCCATCACATTATCAATAAACACCTTTTAAATAGTCAAAGCCCGCCGTACAAGACACGCTAGACAAAAATTACTTGACAGAAAGAAGTGGCATTATTATCATTTAGTTAAAATGACACCCACACAATATAAATATCAATATTAGTAATCATACAAACCAACTACCGTCCTTTAAAGCTGAATTCCAGTTGGAAGATAACAGTGTGAACACGGGCACAGACTTCAGAATGAAAGATAATAGTACGTTAAAGGAAAAGACATATGATCTAACAAAGCTCCAAGCATAAACTGTCTTTTATAAGGGAGGTGATCCATGTGGATTCAATGTACTCACTATTGATCATTGCTGGAGCCCATAAACCTTCTTTTCCCATGGAAGTCTATCTTTGGTGGTTTCCCTAACCCACAAAGGAATACAAAAGTTCATTCCATATATCAGGTACACCTGGTATACACCAATGGCTACAGTCTCCACTGTTGGTTGGATGAGTGGAGCCGTACTTTGAGGGATGTGCATCCTTGCGAAGCTGGGACATGTCTGTGATATCCAGCATAACAAAAGGAAAACTTGTGCTGCTTAGGACTTGTTTTAGTATTGGTACCTGAGGAGGTAATGGAGGATTGTATGCAGATGTGTTCTGCACAGGCTCTGTCTCCTTCTCACAACTGTATAAAAACATGCCCATTATGTTAATTTCACTTCAAGTGAATATGGGGAGACAGATTTGGAAAACCAATGAAAATGTCGTGAATATTTTTTTATCAACATTTTGGATCATAATTTATGATCCATCGATTTTTCTTTTTATGTTCTACTTTCTTCATCACAATGTTAGAACATGATGTGCGATACAAAATGTTTATGAATTTTTTTTTTCAGACAATCGATTCAAAAAAACTATTATTTGAAACTGTTATATTGGAATGTACAAATTTCACATCTTTAACTACTCTGAACAGTTAAATATATTTTTCTACAGTCCATGATAATAACTCGAAAAAAATGTTGAATAAAATTAGAGCTAATATCATATAAGTGGACAAACCTTGAATGGCGAGGTGCCATGGTGCTGAAAAATACTTTGGATTTTTTGAAATCTATTTGTGAATTTGCCCAGTTCGTCCATGTATTCAGCGCTTTCCTGTATGCAACCATTGGATCTATATTGCTATACGTTGTACTGCCTTCCATTGCTATGTCCCATCTGTCGATACACACAATTACTCTTTATTTTATTTTATATTTCTACTTGGCAAGCAATATTCATTAAAACTTTCAGAACAGTTTTACCCTTAGTTTGAATATATTTAGATTGATTATGCTTTTTCTTATCTTGTTTGGTCACAGAATATAATATAAAACATTGATAAAAAGGATGTTCACATAACATAATCTAAAAATTTCATGTCTTTAATCTTACGTTTGTCCACTACTGCCACCACTGTGATCCCACCAATGAGATGACTCAAAAATCAGGATATCTGCCCCCTTCCAATACACTCCATTATTTTCTATAGAATCCAAGTGAAGGATTTTTTTCCCCTCTTTATTAGTCTCCAGCTCAACCAAGAATGGAGCCCAGAATAGTTCAATAGAAGTATTATAATCCTGCAAACAAGCAATCAAATATTTGAATTCAACAGAAGTATTATAATCCTGCAAACAAGCAATCAAATATTTGAAACTACAAAACTGCCCTGCACAAACAAAATATAAGATTGAAGTGAACATATTGTGCAACTTACCAGGGCTTTGAATGTTGAAAGAGGAGTCTTATTAACCATAGATTTCTTATTGCTTGGAATTCCTTCTTGAAGAAGGCAGACCATGGACTCAAACTGACCTCTGCTTATGGAGTCCCCAATAAACATCAATCTCTTTCCTCTCAGCTTCTCTAGCATATCTTTACTATTGAACCTGATAAAGGATTTTACAATTAAAGTTTTAGATATGCTTATATTGTCATATTTTAAGTAATATTGCTTGGTGCACTTCCACTGTTTTGGATTTACTCTCTAGAAATCTCTTCAGGATATTTGCATCAATTCTAGGTAAATGCACTTTGGGGATGTATAGATCAATGAAAATGGGTTTTTCCCAAGAATATGTAATTAGACTGTTTACAGAGTTTTACTTATCTATCATAGAACTAACCATTGGAAAGGCACATATACCTATCATTTATGAAAATATCCCACGAGACATATGTAACTATCAGAGAGCTCTTAAGGAATAGGCCCAAACCATTAGAAATGATATAGATTTTTCAGAGCTACAGTCAAAGAGATATATTACTTAAAGTAATCATCATTAACAAGAAACTAAACATTAATTACACATCAAAAGGAGAAGATAAAAAGTTGAAACTATTTATGCAATTTTACCTGGGAATGGTACAACCATCTGGCTGCCATCTCCACTTCTCATAATCTGAATCTGGTCTCCCATTTGGTCTGCAATTTATTTGGGTACTAATGTACGGGCAATCTGCAGCATTATATAGTGGATAGGAGACATCATGAACCCACTTCCCTGAAAACAGATTGCATCCTGTTTCTGTGAGGCTTGTGATAACAAAATTTTCTCTGTAAATACCACTGTCCCCTTGATACAATTCAAAGAGTTTACTCTTCTCAGGAACACTGCCATGGATTCTGGCATCTCCAGTGATGCATAGAAAAACTAAGATATATAAAGATAGCAAAAGAATCTCCATTAATGAATTTCTCCCTGCTTTGGAGAACGCGCTGTTATAATATGAAAGCATTTGGACAAGAAATTGTGTGTTCTCCATTCCTCATGTGAAAGAAAAAAGTACAATTGAAGAGAGTTCACGGGTTTTCCATTGAATGGGTGGGGACGAAAGAGGATAGTGAAGGCCCAATCTAAAACCAACATGCTCCCGTGACTCCAATCATTTTTTAATTATTAATGTTTATGTTTAATCAATATATTTAGAATTTCCTGATTGAGTGCCTTTAATAGTGGAGTTTCTGCTATAGTTTGTTTGTTGTACTTTCAAGTGGAGGAAGACGATGAAATAGATTACTATTCTAGCCAAGTTGATGCTCCACTTTACCATCTGCTATAGTTGGCACAATGTGAGATTTTTATTTTTATGCACATTTAACTTGCATACACTGACATCTTCCACAACTTTCAGAAATTAGCTGACTGTAATTTGATTTATTTCAATTTTTAACTTAACATAGAATATTTTATTACAGTGCTTTCTGAAGTTCAGATGAACTTTAACTTATATCCGAGTCATTTTCCACCATTTAAAGTATTCAATTACTTCATTTCTAAGGTAAGGTATTTTTTAAAAGCTTATGCTAATCAAATCAAATATAAATATGTTCTATTATTGATAAAATTGAGTATAAATATATTCTATTATTTATATTGATTTGTTTAAAGCTGAATGTTATTTATTTCTTTTAATATAATACTAAAATAATTTTGATTAGAATATTTTAAATATAATAAGAATGGTATAAATGACATATTTTGTATAAAGTGGTCATAACATTTTTCAATATTTATGTTACAAGATTTGATTCTAATCTATACATTCTCTATTGTCAATTTGGATAAGATTAGTATATGATAACTTAACCTAGGTCATTTTTATAGTTGTAAATCTAAGCCCTAAGCTTTAAATGTAGACATCATTGTGTACCAAGAAATTATCACTCAACATTTCTAAGAGCATAGTAATAAATTATCAAAGCTATATATCAATACACACCATCCTAGGTCCATTTCGCTCTTTCTATAGTCAATCATTCACCTAGATTCATACAAATGGTCCAACTAGGTGTTTGACTAAAAATAAACTAAACACTAATTACGCCTGGCCTTAAACCACACACACTAAGCAACATATTAAGCTCAAAGAATGTTAGTCAACTCTGAGTGTTTAACATTTTTAAGTCTATAAGTGTATTCTTAGTGTGACCATACACCTTAAGCAACATATTAAGCCTAGAAAATGTCAGTCAATTTTGAGTGTTTAACACTTTTAAGCCTTAATGTATGTGATTTAAGCCGTTCCATTAATTATACATCAAGAAGAAAAGAAAAAAAATTGAAACAATCTATACAATTTTACGTCGGAATGATACAACCATCTGACTGCCATGAGTGCCATCTCCACTTCTCATAATCTGAATCTGGTCTCCCATTTGGTCTGCAATTTATTTATACGGGCAATCTGTAGCATTATATAGAGGATAGGAAACAACATGAACCCACTTCCCTGAAAACAAATTGCATTTTGTCTCTGTGAGGCTTGTGATAACAATATTTTCTCTGTGAATACCATTCTCCCCTTGATATAATTCAAAGAGTTTACTCTGCTCAGTAACACTGCCATGGATTCTGGCATCTCCATTGATGCATAGAAACACTAAGATATATAGCCATATCAAAAGCATCTCCATTAATGAATTCTTTCCTGCCTTAATGGAGAGCACGCTTTTATAATATGAAAGCATTTGGACAACCAGTTGGGTGTTCTCCATTCCTCATGTGAAAGAAAGAAAGAACAAAACAGAGTTCACGGGTTTTCCATTGAATGGGTGACATTTTGCTATGGATGAAAGAAGATATACCTATCTTGTGTAGGCCCAATCTGAAACCAACGTGCTCCCGTGACTCCAATCATTTTTTTATTATTAATGTTTAATCAAGATATTTATAATTTCCTTAACGAGTGCCTTTAAGGGTGGAGTTTCTGCTAGTTTGTTCGTTGTACTTTAAAGTGTAGGGAGACGATGAAATAGATTACTATTCTAGTCAAGTTGATGCTCCACTTTAGCATCTGTTATAGTTTGCACAATGTGAGATTTTTATTTTTATGCAAATTTAACATGCATACACTGACATCTTCCACAAATTTCAGAAATTGGCTGAATGTAATTTGATTTATTCCAATTTTTTAACTTACATAGAATATTTTATTACAGTACTTTCTGAAGTTCAGATGAACTTTAACTTGTATCCTCATTTTCCACCATTTAAAGTATTCAATTCCTTGATTTCTAAGGTAAGGTATACTTTAAAAGCTCATCCTAATCAAATCATATGTAAATATGTTCCATTATTGATAAAATTGAGTGTAAATATATTCTATTATTTATATTGATTTTTTTAAAGGTGAATGTTAGTTAATTTGAATTAAATTATTTTAAGTATGATAAGGATTGTATAAATGACATATTCTGTATAAATTGGGCTCACAACATTTCGTCAATGTTTATCTTAAAAGATTTGATTTATTAGATTAGTAAATGACAACTTAGTCTAACTCATTTTTATAGTTGTAAATCTAAATGCTAAACTTGAAATTTAGGCAGCTTTGTGTATTAGGGAATCGTCACTCAACATTTATAAGAGCGTCATAATAAATTATGAGACTGTTCTGTCAATACACACCACCCTAGGTCCATTTCACTCTTTCTATATTCAATCTTTCACTTAGATTCAAACAAATGGTCCAACTATGTGTTTGACTAAAAGGACCACGACCCTTGTCACTTAGTATATTCCCAAATGTGTTTCTAAACATTTACACTCCTTGCAACAATTCAAATATCAAATATCAAAGTGGGCGAGTTTCAATATAAACATCTTGTCGGTTTGTATCCATTGGCCATAGTTCAAATATGTCAATTAGTTTATATTTGCATAAATGAAAATTATGTTTCCACCTTTGTAGGTAAACTTAAGAAAAGAAAAACCAATTTATAAATATAATATTTTTATGCAAAATTCCTAGAGTTATGGCTCCTTGATGAATCAATTTTTAACATCTATTACAACAGATTCTTGTAATTCGATTCCAATGTAAATATTACACTATTAATTTCAATATGTTGAATGACGTGTTGCCATTGATGTCAAGGTGTCAAGGAGATGGCTAAATTATTGAATTACTATCATGCCATGTTAGATCATTTGATTACAATAGAGAACATTGTCTAGTAATGTTAGATAACTCTCTTGTAAAATGTTAATGTTATCATCATGCACTAGTATCTATTGCACCTAATTTTTTAATGCATTTGTAGAGGTCTAAAAATGCTTGCAATAGTTTTTAAGGATCTATTGCTCAAAGATAGTATTTGTATGTTATTGCACTATCATGGTTTCGTGCACCACATTCTACCATAGTGGAGTATTATAGATTGTGGTCTATAAGATAAGTAACGCTACACACAAGGACAAATATTCTTGGTTTTAAAGGTAGTTCTCTTGTACTTTGAAATTTAGATATGAAAGAGTGCTCATGGTGCTAGTTCAAAAGGTTCTAATAGATGTGCCAAAGGAAGGAAATGAGTGTCAGCTGGAGGAAGTGTGTGAAGGTTGTTTGGGATAATGTCAATTCATTTTGAGTGGCATTTATCATGGTGTTACTCAAAGTACATAACATGTTAGGTTTATGATTGAGCCAACTACATGTTTGGTTTAAGGATTGTACCCTTAGACAATTTGCAAATATTACAAATATGTTCTAAGCTAACATGAAGGTGTAATTAACTTTGGAATGAATATATAATGTATGTCAACTCCATTTCAGTGTGTGGAAGTGGTAGATAAGTGACAAAAGTAGTGCAAGTTGTATACTCAATAAAGTGAATTTGATGTAACAAAGTGTGCGAACTATGTTACATATGTTATGATGGCAATATGTGTTGTCCTTGATGATGAGCAATTGTTATGTGGTCATTGATATTGATGTGTTGTTGATGACAATGGAGAGAGTGTTGGTAGTGTTGCCATTTGTTGTCAACCTCTAATTTGTAGCAAGAAGTAGATTTTGAGTGGTAAAATTTGAAGAGATAGTTATTACTGATTGTAGTTGCTCTAGGTTGGGGATGTCCACCTTCTTGGTGTTTGATGCCCACATTTAGCATGAAGTTGTTGATGTGTTAGTGGTAATAAGTTGTGGATTTTATGCATCATGATGATGGTTAGGATGTGCTTCCCTTGCCCCTGGCACTTCTATTCAGACTAGTGTTGTTTTCAAAATGTTTGTTGTATGAGAATGAAAACCTTCAATTTGCATTTCTCTTCTTTCCTTTTGTAGAAGTAAAGACGACAATTTTTTCAAAGTCAAGTGTTTGAGTAAATTTACAATCAAGTACAATGATTCAACAAAAGCTCTATAAAATGTTGGCAATCGTCTTAACACTATGCTAACCATATCTTTACCATTTATTTCTTCGTAGACACTAATTGATTGTGTAGATCCTCAAGACACATGATGTAGTCTAAAATTGAACCTCCTTCCTACAACTGAGAGGAGTATAGATGATTCTTCAAAAACAATGATCTGCTTTCTTTTGAAGCTTGGTACTTATCATACAACTTGGTCCAAAAATCTACAATCGATTCCTCATTGCAAACTTCAGGAATCAAGTCATCTCCAACAAAGAGCTTTAGTATCAACAAGGTTTCATTATGATGCTTGTCATTATCTTCAGCATTTGTCTTTGGTCTATTTTACAATGTTCTTGTACTCACAAATTGTTAGAATCTTATGACTCCAAATATTGTAGTTTGTCTGAATCAATTTTTGTGACTCCAATAGTAACAAAGCCTGGATGTCCACCGCCATTGGCAACTTCAAGTCTGAGTCAAGCTATCAACTATAACTATGTAAATCTCTAAACTAAAACTGAGATTAATAGAACGATGATGGGACAGAAGACATCGAGTGACTTCTGGTGCTTCCATCATCTAGTTAGTTTTCTATTGACATTTTGACTCTATTCTAAAGTAATACTAGCGGCTCCCATGGCCCATGCAAGAGTGCATGCTAATGACTTGACGACTTATGCTTTACCAGCTTCACCTTTATTTCAGCATGGAAATCGACTTGGTCTTTGCAGTTTTTTCAAGGGCGACTCTTGTTTAATCTTCTATAGGGGCCCAGGCAATTCGGCGATGGGATTTCAGGGCTTTTTTTGGCGTGGTTTTTTTATGCATGGGTAATGGTCTTTCTTACTCGCAGGGTTTCATTTTAGTACTCATTTTGGTCCATGCATACATGTTTTTTCTGGCCTTCTACCGCAGTTTCATTTATTGCATGGACTACTAGGTTTTGGTGGTGTGCTCTTTGCATGTGGCGTTCGATTACTTTCTGCATGCGGTTTTTTCGAAGATAGTTGGCATTCTATTTTCTTTGCCTTTCACGACTGGCAATATTTTTTTATGTTTTTGGTGCTTTGCATGTGACTTGTCCTTTGCTTGCTGTTCAACTTCTATTTTCATTGCCTTTCACGACTGACAATTTTTCTATGTTTTTGGTGCTTTGCATGTGACTTGTCCTTTGCTAGCCTAATTAGCTTAGCCCACCAATATCGGCTCCATTTTTCCCATTTGGTGTCACTGATCTTTAACGTGGGATGTGATGACATCTATTTTAGATTTTGGAAGATCTTATTGACTGGCCGTCTACTTTAATGGTTGGGTGACCTCCATCTTTTTGTCCCCTCTAAAAACTATGGCGACTTCATTGCAATGACGTCTCTGTTCTTTGGTTCACGCCTAGCATTTCATTTTCAGTGTGCACCCTTTGTTGGCAATCATGGAGCATTTTGGTTCCCAAAAAACAGTGCTTTTTCTTTGCATCATGGATTTGGTGCTGCATCCTCATTGCAAATTTCAATTTTACATTCATGGGCGATGTGTTTTCTTTTTTTTTTTTGGGCCAGCCTCTACTTTTTAGGCCATCGACCTCCTCCTCCTCTTTTCTTCTCTCTTTTTTTTTATTTCAGTTATGTCTTTAATGGTACCCACTTGCATGACATTGCTTTCACAATCACTAGCAAATCGATTTTTTGTCATTTTGCTTCCAAAGGTCATGGCTTATTCAAGGATGTTCATCACTTTTATGTAACATTTAGGATGCACTTTTGATCATGTTTATTAATTAATTTAAAATAAATAAGTTCATTATATTCTAATTTTCAATGTATTCATAAGCATGGATAAAGGTGCATTGTAGGTGTTGCATAGATAATGGTGAGATTATTGGATCATATTGTCACTTTTTGCATTTTTGGCAGGATGGTACTTTTTTGGGTGATGTCTTTTTTTTCGTACATGACATTATTTTTTTGTGGATGGGTTTTTTTGCAAGTTAGCAGTTTTTTAGGAAGTCTTACATTTTTCTAGTGATAAGTGTCCTTGACCCTCATTTTGCTTGTTTTTGTCTAAAAGGGTTTTTTTTGTTTTTGCAATAAATTGGGCACATGAAGACAATTTTTCACAAGTCATATATCGTTGAAAATTTGATTTTGTTCTCTTTTTGGTCATGTAGGCAAGTTTTTGATTTTTTGCTACTAGTACATTTTATCATCAGTTGAAATCACATGTGTTGTTTTTGCTCCCGAGCTAGTATTGGTTTTTCATTTTCTTCATTTCTCATAATTCTCATGATGACATAAATGTCTCTTGAAGCTCTTCGCATCTATCCTTGCACTTTTTCTAGATTTTCCCCACCTACTTTTTACTTATCCTTTTGTGTTTTGTCACTCTAGATGATCACTTAGACATTTTTGTTTGCATGGAATAACTTTGATGTTCTTCATGTACTTCAAGTATATTGTCATTTTTGGACATTTTGATCATCTTTTGTATGCACTTCTTTATTTGTAGACAAACTGAGATAAACTACCACTCTTGTGTATGCTTTTTTGGGGATTTTGCACATTTTGTTATGCCTTGTTGTACTTGTACTATATTATAAAGTGTCATTACCTTTTTCAAGTGAGTATCCCTCCACGACAATATCAAATCCTAGCGATTCTTGTCCCATGCATGCTTGCATTGGTTTGCATACAATTTTCACTTGCAAGTACTCTCTTATGCATGTTCATATTCTTCTTCATGCACTACATGGTGACACACAATTTTAGTGGGCATATCATATCTCTTCCTTGTTCACATTATGGGGATCTTCTCACTACTGGTACTAATGCTTCCTATGTTTTTCTTTGGAGTGAGCTATGTATATAGTGTTAGTTAGATGAGAGGGGGGGTGAATTAGATAAACTCACAATTCAACATATTCATCAGATTCAACCTCGGTAGAACTTACTTGATATGCAACTATGACTGTAAATCATTCAAACTCATAAACTAATAAACTTGAAACATCAAAACACATTTAACACCAGATTTAACGTGGAAACCCAAATAGGGAAAACCACTGTGGGATTTTGGACCCACAAAGAAAATATACTCTTCTAGAGTATGCTCAGTTAAAAGACAATCCTATTAAAGATTACATAAAAACATTGCTAGATGTGACCCAGTCAAGGGATTTCCCTCAGATTTATCAGAATATTTCACTTTGTTAGAAGTGACCTTGTCAAAGGATTTCAAACACTCATTCAGAATGTTACCTTGCTAGAGGATTTACAAATAAGACTGTTAGGTCCACTCGGTTAAGAGATTTTCTGTCACTTACAAAAATAAATAACAGTAATAAAATATATCTGCAACTTCACATCTGAAATGTTAAAGAAAACTCTATGTGCTCTAAATAATCTTGTCATAAGACTTATCTTCCTCCTTGCTGGGCTTCTCAATCTATTCTTCAATTAGATCTTCAATCTTCTGTACTCGGTAATCACCTCTGTAGTATCACTTCTCTTCTATTTGCTTGCATACATTGTTCATCAACTTTTCCTTATTTATAAGCAATTCCTAAGCACTTAATCTCCTTAATCACATTTCCCATGATTAATCATAGCCATCAGATCATCAAACTTGACTAGGTTCATTGAATCCTTCGAACTAAAAAACATTTTATCTTGCCTTGAAACTTAAATTCCTTCCTTGGTACTTGTGCTCAATCAGACCGTTCATTCTGTGTTGTAGATCTAACTCTTGAATTTTCATTGTTGTTGATCCTTAACAAACTTCTTGCATGACATACCAATCTTCTATAAATCTCCAACTCATTGGCATCCTTCATTTAATAATGTATTTATTCATCCAATGCATTTTGTTATTGCTCGGTTGATACTTGGTTATTACTGAACTTTACTCGATAGACATTCTATATTTGTCTCGGTAGATTTGCTTGCTGATGACATTCGGTGACTTCTTCCTTCTTTAATCGATATCAATAACCTTGGTGTTTACCGACTAGCTCCTTGCTCCGTAAAATAGAATAGTATCAAACCTTTACTCATTATGTTGCGTGAACTCTTTTCTCCTTCTTATTTAGTCTTTGAATACACATATATAGGATATCAAAACAATCAAAATATCATAATCTCATCACTGTCTAACTCGGTAATAGTTTCCCATTGAATAACTTATTACTCCCCTTTATTTTCACATTCTTTCTGTGTCACTTACCGACATCTTTATACTCATCAAAACATACTCTTTAAGATATGGCAACATCATACTGAATCAGAAAATCAATTGCTTGACATTAGTGACAAAATAATATTATTAAGACATTAATCATCCTTTATCAATTATATCAACAATCTCCAACAACCTTCTCAATATCCTCATACCAACAAACTTATTGTAATGCAAACATATAGTATACATTCCTATATACTGGGCAGATGCAATAGCTAATCACCCATGCATTTTAGTGAGATATAGCATTTACCATAGAGGAACTCTTTCATTTTAGTTTGTGGAGGTGACCTATCCTTGATTGATCTTGATAAATGTTCTTTGAAAACTAAATTATTATCTATACTTTCTACTTGTGATTTACAATTGCATGTTTGAGTAGTGTCATTGGGGCCACTCATGTAGCTTCATGTGCCATATGTATATTCAAGTGATAGATTGTTTCCTTTTGTTTGTGATTTGATCATTGTTCAAGTAGTGTCATTAAGGGCCCACTAATGTAAATTATTGTCTTCTCAGTCTTAGTCATCATCCTAGTTCAAAAGGAGGTTATTTATTTCAATAGTATAGCAATATTTCTTTTGATGCTTGTCTAAAACTTCTTCAATCTTTAGAGGAGGTTCTGTTGGCAACAACAATGAAGGAAAACTGAGAGTGGGAGGGGGGGGGGGGGTGAATCAATTTTCACCGGATCTACAAAAGTAACCACAAATATAGATCTGACAAACTGCAACAATAACAATGATAATCACAACACACAACACCAAGATTTTGATGTGGAAAACCCGGTTAAGGGAAAAAACCATAGTGGGAACCTACCCACAATAAGATGATACTCTCCAATACTATGTGAAAATAATTACAATGGGGAATGCACCAGCATTCAAGCACACTACCTAGAGCTTACAACTTAAGATACAATCATTCAGAAGGCTACAACCCTCAGGGAAGTCTCACTGACTTACAACAAGATACATACTACAATCTGGAAGGAATGAACTGTAGTAATAGCATCTACTAATGTCTAATGTCAGTTTCAGTTAAGCACATTTGTCTTCTCTGCAACACCATACCGAAAGATGAATCCTTGTTTGTACAAACACAACTCTCTAATAATATAGACTCAACATCCACACCCAAATTACATGACAATATCACCTATTTATACAGATCATCAACCTTGACTACAAGGTCGGCTCAACCCTCAACTCACAGTTACAAAATTACATCACACAATACAAAGATCAACCACCGGACCAATATAATGAAATACATGACATAACATGGACCTAAATCAAATTTCCAAATGCTCATCACCATCAAAAAACTTGCCAAGATCAACCACAACACGCTACACCACCAGCAATACTGCATAACATGAAGAACATCACCGGATTAGCAAAATCACCAAAAACTCACACAGCGATCAATGTGGATCATCAAGACAAATACGACACAATTAGGAAACACTAGCAAGCACATTAGAATCAATAGTAATAGCTGCACCAACACCACTTACCAAATCTCCATCGATCAACATTTGAACCTCAACAACACTCAAATGACAACAACTGACACGAAGAAAGATAACTTGCGTAGCACCAAATCATGAACCAACTGAAATGAAGATACAAAAGACCATCCCAAACAATCTCCTAAAGTCTCAACTCAAGATCTGATCACACCGAAATGTATTGGAGGAAATATTGAACTCTACAAAGCACTGATCAGGAAACCAAACTACAAATCGAATCATATGATATGATCAATTAAGCTTTCTGGATCACTGAAACCAATACAGAAAGATATAATGACACTAGAAATAGTCCATACACCAAACCATGATCCCATTAAACCAATCTATAATCACCAGAGCAATAAATCATAGGAATATGTTGACATCAATGACAACAACATATCCTAGTAGCAGCAATGTCCAACAGGTTCTTCATGTTTTTATTTTTTATAGACATTGTTTGGGAGGCTTCTTAGTCCATTCTTCTTTCTTTGTTCTGGAGAGGATTTTTTGTGTTTTCTCTAGTTATGAGAGATTTATTTAGTTTGTACATGGGTACATTATTAGGCCTTTTATTGTTGAGACCCACCCTTTTCATTTCATTTAGCCACTCCCTAAAGTTGTACCTAAGGGAGGTGTTAGAGTAATTAGGCTTTCTATACTCTATTTCACTTAAGCTTAACTTAGGAGTGTTTTTACTATTTATAGGTTATGTTATTTTAGCTTTCTATTCCTTCACAAGGACACATAAAAACATTATTATTCAATACATTTATTGCATAATCAATATGATTGATCTTTTTGAATCAATATGATTCATCTTTTGGGATCAATCTTTTTCCCTATATAGCCTATCTCTTTCTTTGTGTATGATACCTGTATTTGATTGTAAGTAATTTTTTGGAGTTGTGGATTGAAGAATCAACTCCAACATTATCTGTATATTTATAATTATATGTGTGTATTTAAATATTAATCCATTCAATACATATATATACACATATGTATACATATATATATATGTATGTATGTATGTATATATACACATATGTATGTATGTATATATATACATATGTATATATACATACATACATATGTGTGTATATACACACATATGTATGTATGTATATATATACATATGTATATATACATACATACATATGTGTGTATATATATACATACATACATATGTGTGTATATACACACATATGTATGTATGTATATATACACACACACATATATATGTATATATGCACACACACGCACACAAATATATATGTGTGTGTGTGTGTGTGTGTGTGTGTGTGTGTGTGTGTGTGTGTGTGTGTGTACATATGTATGTATGCATTTATATACACACATATAGATACATATACATATATATATACATATACATCTATATACATATACATATATACATACATACATACATATATAAACATATACATCTATATACATATACATATGTATACAAACATATATATACATATATACATACATACATATATACATACATATATATGTATGTGTATGTGTATGTGTGTGTGTACATATATGTATATGTATACATATATTCATATATATGTATACATATGTATACATATATATGTATGACCATTTGGACGTATTGTTGATGACTTTTACAAGGTATATTTTAATCAATTTAATATTTTTGATGTTAATTTTAATTTATTAATATTTTAATATTTAAATTACGTGTATAATTTGAGTTTTTACACATTTTTATTTAAATACTATTAGAAAGTTTGTCTATATGTCTTTTTTTTTTTTCTTTCTAGTTTAATTAGGCTCACATCTTTACTCCATTTTGGGATTAATCACCTTGTTTGAGGTGTTTTATGTCTTTGGCATGCTTTGTGTTTAGATAGAAGGTAGAAGGGTCTACCCTCCCGAGAAGCCCATAAGGTCGGTGAGAGGGGAACAACCCAAGTGGTACTTTCTTCTGCCCACTATATAAATTAATACATTAGATGAAAGTTGCGACACCTTGGTGATGTGTATCTACACCGAAGGTACTCCCTAGTATCTGTACTATGTGTATGCACTTATGTGGAGAACGAGGAGTGGGTTCTTGAATGAGTTTCACTGCATGGGTAGACACCAAGTTTCACAGAAGTTCCCCCACTAAACACCTTAGAGTAGTGGCCCACCCTTTTTTTGTCCAAACATCGCGATAGCTTCAGTGCAAGGGGATAGATGGTTTCCCCCCAAGACACTCAACATAAGGATCCTATGGGATGAGATATAAATCCTCGACTTAGCATAAGCTACTTGTAGCTTTTTGGGGAGAGGGTGATAGGGTCATCGTTCAAGTCCTAGAGGTCCCTAGCTACTCGCTCATGAAAAAGGAAAAATTAGTGAATACACCCCTCAAGGTGTCCCTACACTTGAGCTGACGGAGATTCCAGGTTGTGGGCTGAAGTTACCGCCATGAGAATATTGACCTTAGGATTTAATAAGAAAGTGTTTGATGTAATTTTTATTGTGTTTAGACCTGTGGAAATTGGGCTGAATTTGGCCTATGAACATACACATTGGTCATGTTAATTTTTATACTATCACTAGTTGTAACGATCATTGTGTCTTCTTGTTTGCGATGTTTGATCTAAATGGCTACCAAAAATTTATGTATATGTGTTTCTATATATGCATATATGTGCATATATGTGTTTATGTGTGTGTATGCTTGCATGTGTGTATGAGTACATGTGTGTATGTGTATGTCTATGTATGTGTATACATGTATGTTTGTATATGCATGTGCATGCATGTGTGTGCATATGTATGTGTCTGTATATGTGTGTATGTGTGTATATGTGTGTATATGTACATGTGTGTATGTATGTATGTGTGTGTATGTATGTGTGTGCATGTGTGTATGTATGTGTGTGTATGTATGGGCATATGTGTGTATGTATGTATGTGTACATGTGTGTATGTGTGAGTATATATGTGCACAAGTACATACATGTGTATGTATGTATGTACATGTGTGTATGTATGTATGTGTATGTGTACGTACATGTGTGTGTGAATGTGTGACTATGTACATGTATGTATGTATGTGTATGTGTGTATGTGTATGTATGTCTACATGTGTGAGTATGTGTGTATGTATGTGTGTATGTGTGTGTATGCATGTGTGTGTATGTACGTATGTATGTGTATGTGTGTGAGTATGTGTGTATGTGTATGTATGTGTACGTGTGAGTGTGTATGTGTATGTGTATGTGTATGTGTATGTGTATGTGTATGTGTATGTGTATGTGTGTATGAAGGTATGTGTGTGTATGTATGTGTATGTAAGTATGAGTGTATGTGTATGTATGAGTATGTGCGTATGAGTGTATGGGTGTACATATGTATGTGTGAATGTGTGCATGTATGGGTATGTATGTGTGTGTGTTTATGTGTCTGTGTATGTATGTGTGTGTGCATGTATGTGTTGTCTATGTATGTGTGCATGTGTGTATGCGTGTGTGTGTGCATGTGTATCTATGTATGTGTATGTATGTATGTATGTGTTTGTGTGTATGTGTAAGTATGTGTGTGTGTATGTGTATGAGTGTATGTGTGTGTGCGTGTGTATGTATGTGTGAATGTGTGTATGAGTGTATGTGTGTGTATGTATGTGTGAATGTGTGTGCATGTGTGGGTGTGTATGTGTGTGTATGTACATGTGTGTGTGTATGTATGTGTGTGTGCATGTGTGTATGTATGTGTGTGTATGTATGTGTGTATGCATGTATGTATGTATGTATGTGTGCATGTGTGTATGTATGTCTGTGTGTGCATGTGTATCTATGTGTATGTGTGTGTATGTGTATGTGTGTATGTGTGTATGTGTGCATGTGTGCATGTGTGTATGTATCTGCGTGCATGTGTATCTATGTATATGTGTGTGTATGTGTGTATGTGTGTGTGTATGTGTGTATGAGTGTATGTGTGTGTGTGTGTATGTGTGAATGTGTGTATGTATGTGTGTATGTATGTGTGTGTATGTGTGTGTATGTATGTGTATATGCATGTGTATGTGTATGTATGTATGTCTGAGTATGTGTATCTGTATGTATGTATATATATTGTGTATGTATGTGTATGTGTATGTGTATGTGTGTGTATGTATGTATGAGTGTATGTGTGTGTGTATGCATGTGTGAGTGTGTGCATGTATGGGTATGTATATATGTATGTTTATGTGTGTGTATGTATGTGTGTAATTATGTGTGTATGTGTATGTGTATGTGTATGTGTATGTGTGTGTATGCATGTGTGTATATATGTGTATGTGTATGTATGTGTATATGTGTATGTATGTATGTGTGTGTGTATCTGTGTCTATGTATATGTGTATATGTGTGTATGTTTGTGTATATACTATGTATATGTGTATGTATATATGTATGTGTGTGTCTGCATGTATGTATCTGCATGTATGCTTATGTGTTTGCATGTATATTTATGTGTCTGCATGTATGTGTGTGTCTGCATGTATGTGTGTATATAATGTGTATATTAGTATATTTATATTTAAAGTTGGGTCCAATTGACTTGACATATATGTGCATGTGTATTTAGGGGTTTGTATATTTAGATTGCTTCTCAATAGCAGCTTGTCTAATGGGCAATGAAAGGGCTAGATTATAGAAGTATGACCAAATAAAAGAGACAAAAAAAGGGATACAACACTTGCTCAAGAACAAGTTCCCATTGATGATGAAGTGGTTCCGATTCAGGAAAGAGAAGTAACCGGTCCTAGTGAATCCAAAAAAAAATTCTTTGGTATGGCCAATTTGATGGAGATGGATGAATACACTCTTTTCGATGAGATTTCAGCTGAGGATATGGTACCAGAAAGCACATTAAAATTACACTCCAAAAAAATTTTGGATCAATATTTTCAAGATAAATCTCTAATTGGAAGAGCACAATTGTTTGCAAATTTTTTTAAGAGAAAATAAATGACCCTCGTTTTGGAGTTGCTAGGTGTTGATTGTTGGAATGCACTGATACCGGTAGTAAACTAAGAGGGGGGTGAATCAATTTACTAACAATAACATCAATTAATTCAATTATAAACCTTATACCAAAGCATAACACAATGAAAGATATATCATGAAAGTATAACACACATAACACTAATGTTTTGACGTGGAAAACCCAGAAAGGGAAAAACCACGATGGGAAAACCTACCAACAATTAGATGAATACTCTGCAGTAGTATTATGAATAATTACAATGGGGTTTGCACTTGCAAAAAGGCCAACAACCTAGAGCGAACTTCTCATCACAAAGAGAAGTCTCACTGACACATAAACATCATACTACAATCTGGAAAACAATAAACTATGAAAGTAGCATCTATTAATGCCCGATACAGTTCCGGTTAAGCACTAATGTCTACTCTACAATACGAAAGCTTTCCAACCTTCTTCTAAATGACATGACTTTATTTGCACATAATCTTTTCTCTGATAATGTAGACTTAACCAACCATAGGCATCGATTCCTGACCAATTACATGAATAAGTCACCTATAAATACAGATCATCAACCTTATTGACAAGGTCAGATAAATCCTAAACCCATAAACCCATAATTACAAAAATTACATCACACGATACCACCAGACCAATATTATAATTTACATTACATAGCATGGACATAAATCAAGTAACCAAACAATTATATCTGTCGAGAATTCCGCTAAGACCAAAAATCCAACATGCTTCACTTGCCGAAGAAACCCTCAGTGAAAGTTTAACCATATCCAAATAGGACCACCATAACAACATGCCATCCAATGCAAAGTCATCAAACACTCAAGATATGATCAAGAAGCACCAACAACATGATAAAAATCGATTCCATAAGCCAGACCCAAAAACCATTGATGAAGTCATCAAATAATGCATATCGATAAAGCTAACTGGGAATACCATAAGCTGGTAAAGCCAAAAGCTAGCTCAAAAAGCCAAGGACGAGCCAGTAAAGGCAAAAACCAACCAATAACTAGAAATACCAAAAGCGATAACCAAATCATGAAACCACTAGAATATAGAAAGCATGTAACTATTAGAATAAGCATCCAAAACCGATTCTAGAGATCTGATCATACCGGATCAGAATCACAGTCAAAACCAAGAATATCACCAAGACTAATCGAGATAGATCCAACTGAGACAATCTCCAACCGAGATACAGTCACTAGTACATTGGGTGCATTTTTTGACGAAGATTTTCGATGAACTATGGGATTTCTTTTTCTTTTTTGGATTTTACAACACAGTTTGTGTCAAATTTTCTTTTTTTTTGAAACCTTGCCCACGTTCGTCGAAATTTTGATGACAATGGTGTTCATCAGAAGTCCGCATCGAAAACTAGTACATTTGGAGTGGTTTTCCAACGATCATTTCCAACGAGCTATGGGATTTCTTTTGCTTTGTCGGATTAATTTGTTTTTTTTTTTCAAAAATTACCCCGTGTTCGTCAGAATTCCAACATGTTAAAATTTCACGGATTTTACCTATTGATTAGCATATGTTGGTCCGATGATTTTCACAGCCTCTTGATTTCTTTTTACTCATTGGGATTGTTGGCATTTGCATGAAGATTGCATTAATGATATGTTATGTTGTCATTGATGTTAATTAACCGGTAATGTTATTGTTGATATTGTTGTAATATTGTTTTGTAACCTGTAGGAAGAATTTGTGGAGTGAACCAGTATTGCTATATATTGGAGAGCTGAACCAATAACTGGTAAACCCTACCTGTTGTTTTTGATAAAACCTAACCGATTAAGCTTGGTGAATTGGTTCTATTGGTTTATGATATGATGATGAGCGACAATGATTATGACACATATGATTATTGTATGGAGACAATTTCAAGTGATTTTGGCGAGTTGTTGTAATGATTTTTGTCTAGGGAATAAGCAAGTATATTGCATATAATGCAAAGCACGTGAAGAGTTACCAAGTTTGATGAAGCGGTGATCAAGGAGCGATCAAGGTTTTCTTGATTGATGTGAAAAGATTTCTATGTAATATAATGGTCATACTTGAACTGACTTGTTTTTAATCTCTATGAGAATTAGGCTTTTGTAGTGTTACCAACCTAATTGATTTGTTTATAAGGTCAATGAAGTTGAGTTGGCAAAGAGTTGGCAAAGATTAGTTGAGTGTGTGGTTTCCGAATTGGATGATGTATCTGAAGTTTGAGTAAAGGCAGATAGGAGCATGAAAAGGATTTGATCAAGCAAGTGTAGTGCTATTCAAACAGATCAACAAACTCCTGTTGTTTTCTAACAATTATAGCATAATTGAAATCCCCTAACCAGGTAAGCTCTAACAAGCTTGATACTATTAAAATCCTCTTACAAGGTGATCCATTAGCTTGGATTTTCAAATCCTCTACCAAGGTTACTCCTTACAGGGTATTGCTTCTAACAAGGCATTGTAGTCAATCCCTTAATCGGGTGGTTCCTAACAGGATCAGTTCTTAATAGGACTTTTGTAAAGCTTTAACAATCTAGGCTCCTAATAGGGCGAACTTAAGAAGAGTTCAGATAGTTATCTTGTGAGTCTCATCTCACCGTGGTTTTTCCCATTTGGGTTTCCACGTCAAAAATATTTGTGTCAAGTGGTGAATTTTTTTATGGTTATGTTCTTATGGTTTATTTACTTAACTACTTAACTACTTTGATAAGTCATAATAACCAGAAGCATTAAGAAATGAAGTTTGTTGACATATGCAAAAGCATTTGGATGTTTATGAGTTTGAATTTGTTTACTGTTAATTTGTTGTAACAGTCAACTAGTTTATCTTATGAGTTTTTATCTTGACAGTGGTATTGCATTGATAGTTCTAAGTTTATTTTGAGAGATTAATTTTTGAGATTGGTGAAGTTTGTATCAATTTTTCTATCTACTGATTCATCGCCCCTCTCAGTAGTTGACTGGATACTTATTCTTTCATCATACCATCAATTAGTATCAAAGCATATCAGGTCCTCTAAGATCTAAGCCTAATAGCTTGAGGTAAAGATCTTGCAGATCGTGATGAAGAAGGAAGGTCCAAAGTTTAATAGAGAGAACTATAGGATATGGAGTAACAAGAATGAAAATTTATATCAAGAGTCTGGGAAGCCAGTATTGGGAACATGTCAATACTAAATATTTTGCACCTACTGGGATGTTGACTGATGATTAGAAGAAAGAGCAACAAGAAAATCATCAAGCATTAGAGGCCATTATCAGTTCTTTGTCTGATGCAGAGTATGTAGATGTTCATGGTCTAGAGACTACATATGAGGTATGGAAAAAATTTGAAGAGATTTATAGTGGTGATGAACATGTTAAGATTGCTAAAGTAGAGTCAAAGAGGAAAGTTTGATGACATGCAGATGGCTGAAGGTGAGAATATCCAATAATATGGTCAAAGGATAAAAGAGGTAGTCGGCGAAATTAAGAGTGCATGAGGTAAAGTGGAGGATTCCATAGTGATCAGTAAGGTACTGAGAACCCTGCTACTAGTCTACGCTATCCGAGTTGCAACAATTCAGGAGCTAAAGTCCATTGACAAAACTAAGGTAACTCTTGACTCCATCATTGGCAAGCTTACTACTTTTGAATTAAATGGTTATGATGGTAGTGTACAAAAATATGAGTCTGCATTTAGAGCTTGTGTTTCTAACCCATCTGTGAGGAAAAGTAGAGATTCTAGTCATAGTTATGAATCCAGATCCAGCAGAGAAGCTGATGATGAAGACAATTTAGTTGAGCTTGAAGCATTGTTGGCCAAGCGGTTGCCTAGTGGTACAGGTAAATATAGAGGTAAATTACCTTTGAAATATTTTGCATGCAACAAGATTGGACACATAGCTGCTAACTATCCAAATGGTGATAATGGGCACAAAAGAGAGAAATTCAAGAAGTATAAGGGTAAAAGCAAAAGAGATTGTCTTACTGTTGTTGATGGTGGTATCACTGATGAAGAATCTGATGGTGATGCTAATGAAGACATTGTGTTTGTAGTCATTAAAGAAGAGATATCAGACCAGAAGGCACTAGTATCCAGGATGGATAACTCTAATGATTGGATCATTGATAGTGGTTGTTCACATCACATGACCAGTGATCGGAACAAATTTATTTCTATGAAGGAATTCGATGGCAGAGTTGTAAGATTTGGTAACAACTCACCCTACATGGCTAAAGGTAAGGGAACTATTTCTCTTAATGGAAAGAGCAATTGCAGATGATGTCTACTGGGTTGAAGGTTTAAAGCACAATCTTTTGAGTGTGGCACAACTCAATGACACAGGATAACCATTGGAGTTTAAGAATGGTATGTGCAAAATCTATGGTAGCAAAGGTGAACTGATTGCAATTGAGAAGAAAACTAAAGGTAACCTGTTTCACCTTAATCCTAAAGTCAGCAATTGTTTAATTGCAAAGATAGATAAATAGTTGGCTTTGACATAGGAGATTTTGTCATATAAATTTTGATAACATTGTTAAAGTGACTAAGTCCAAGACAGTGAGAGGTTTGCCTCAGTTAGACAAATCGGTTAATACTCTATGCAAAGAATGTTAGTTGGGAAAGATGACATACTCAACTTTCAAGAGAAAATATTTTTCAGTGGAACATTTGTTAGATTTGGTTCATATAGATCTTTGTGGACCAATAAGGATAAAAGGTATTTAAGGTGATAGATATTTTATGATCTTCACTGATGATTGCTCATGGATGATGTGGGTCACATTCTTGAAGGATAAGACTGAAGCTTCTGGTAAGTTCAAGGCATTCAGGGCCTTAGCTGAGAAGGAGAGCGGTAAGAAGATAAAGTGTCCGAGGAAAGATCAAGGTGGTGAATTTACTTCTAAGGAATTCACTAGATATTGTGAAGAAAATGGTATCAAATGGTAGCTTTCTGCATTGAGGACACTACAACAGAATAGTATCGTAGAGAGAAACAACTGGTCAGTTGTTGAAGCTACTAGGACGATGTTGATACAAGGAGGTGTAGCGAAAATATTTTAGAGAGAAGTTGTCAGCACAACTGTCTCCATATGAACTGAATTCTGGTAAAGAGAGGTAAGGGTAAGACTCCTTATGAATATTGGTATGGAAGA
Source organism: Cryptomeria japonica (assembly GCF_030272615.1). Taxonomy (NCBI): domain Eukaryota; kingdom Viridiplantae; phylum Streptophyta; class Pinopsida; order Cupressales; family Cupressaceae; genus Cryptomeria; species Cryptomeria japonica. The sequence goes on along the minus strand of NC_081409.1, from coordinate 147,461,435 downwards.
TCACCTAATGTTAGTTATTTCAAGATATTTGGAAGCAAATGTTTTATTAAGAGAGGTGATTATATTAGAAAATTTGAAGCTAGAAGTGATGAAGGTATATTTCTAGGCTATTCTACCAAGAGTAAGGCCTACAACTATTTTAACAACCAGACACAAAATCATTGAGAGTGTTGATGTTCGAGTGGATGAATATCCTGAAGTCTCAGAAGAAACCGGTTTGGAGAAAAAGGACGAAGATCCTTGCATTTTTTTTTGGAACCAGAAACTGTGAAATCTGAAACCGGCAAAGCAAATACTGATGTACCAGTTCAACCAAAATAGATAAATTCAGAAGAAGATGGTGATAATGAAGAAGCTGAACCTGAAGATAATGATCATGTTATTCCAAGATATGTGAGACTGAATCACAATCCTGAACAAATTATTGGGGATAAGGATGTTGGAGTAGTAACCAGAAGAAGAATCGAAGAGAATTCTTGCATGATCTCCACTATTGAACTAAGAACTGCTAAGGAAGCATTTGGTGATGATCATCGAGTTAAAGCTATGGAGGAGGAACTAGATCAAATTGAGAAGAACAACACATGAACCCTAGTACCCCGACTGGTAAATAAAAATGTGATAGGTACTAAGTGGGTATTCAGGAACAAGTTGAATGAAGATGGTGTTGTAGTTCGCAACAAAGCTAGGTTGGTTTGCAAAGATTATGCACAAGAGGAAGGAGAAGATTATGGTGAGACTTTTGCACTAGTGGCAAGACTAGAAGGTGTCATAAATTTACTTGCATTTGTAGTACATAATAAATTCAAGGTATACCAGATGGATGTTAAGTCAACATTTTTGAATGGGAAACTGAAAAATGAACTATACATTGAGTAGCCAGATGGTTATGCTTTGACTGATGAGAAAGACATGGTATGAAGATTGCATAAGGCTTTATATGGATTAAAGAAGGCACCAAGAGCATGGTATGAAAGGCTTCATACACATTTGATGAAGATAGGCTTTCTAAGAATTAGTGATGATAGTAACATATATCTCAAATCTGAAGGAGATAAAATACTGGTGAGTGAAGTTTTTGTAGATGATATCATATTTGGAGGTAATGATGACATGAGCAATAGTTTTGCAGATGAAATAAAAAATGAGTTTGAAGTGTCTTTGGTAGGAGAAATAAAAAATTTCATAGGCTTGCAAATACAGCAAATGAAGAATGGTATTTTCATGACACGGTCTAAGTATGTGAAAGAGGTCTTGAAGACATTTGGCATGAGTGACTATAAACCAGTTGGGACACCAAAGGTTATAGGTTGTAAGTTGTCTAAGAAAGAGGAATCCATAGCTGTTGATGAGAAGGAATACATGTCAATGATTGGAAAATTGTACTATGTTGTTCATAGAAGACTGGACATAGCTCATGCAGTTGGCATAGTTGCTAGATTCTAGAAGAATCCTAAGGAAACACATATGATAGAAACCAAGAGGATTTTTAGATATTTGAAAGGTACTATTGACTATGGATTATGGTATCCATATGGAAGAAATTTTGACTTGAAGGTGTACATAGATGCAGATTGGGCAAGAAATGTTGATGATCGGAAAGGCACAACTGGTGGAGCATTTTTTCTTGGAGGAAGACTTGTTTCATGGAGTAGTAAGAAGCAAAGTTGTACTTCACAATCTACTCCTGAAGCTAAGTATGTTGTAGTTTACATGAATTTTACTTAGGCTATCTGGATGAGGCACATTTTGGAAGGTTTTAAGATGAAGATTTCAGAACCTATAAAGATTCTATGTGATAATACAAGTGCCATAAATATTTCCAAGAACTGTGTTTTGCATGCACGAACCAAGCATATTGAATTGAACTATCATTTCTTAAGAGAAAAAGTGCAGAGTAAGGATGTGATCTTGGAGAATGTTTCTACCAAGGAGCAACTTGTAGATATCTTTACTAAACCTCTGCCTAAGACTAATTTTGAGTATCTTAGAAGTCAGCTAGGGGTTGTACCCCTTTATGAGGTCAGTTAAGCATGATGTAGATTCTATCAGTCTCAGAGCTACTTGGAGAATTTTACAGAAGGATTGGTGTAGAAGTGGAGTTATTCCATAGGGGGAGCATCAAGTTGTAGGTTGTTGATGCTGCACAGTGAAATTTGACATTACATGTTTTACTTTCAATTTGGCATTGCTGTCAAAGGGGAAGAAGAATTATGTGATTATGGGAAGAAGAACCAGTGACCAGCTGAAGACATGGAGAGCATGGTGAATACTTGGTAATGTAAACTAGGATTCCTATTCACAATTACTATAGCAATCAATGGTATTGATATTTGTATTGCCATCAATGCCAAAGGGGGAGATTGTTAGCATTTGCATGAAGATTGCATTAATGATATGTTATGTTGTCATTGATGTCAATTAACCGGTAATGATGTTATTGATATTGTTGTAATATTGTTTTGTAACCAGTAGGAAGAATTTATGGAGTGAACCGGTATTGATATATATTGGAGAGTTGAACCGGTAACCGGTAAACCCTACCTGTTGTTTTTGATAAACCCTAACTGATTAAGTTTGGTGAATTGGTTATATTGGTTTATGATCTGATGATGAGCGGAAATGATTATGACACATATGATTATTGTATGAAGACAATTTCAAGTGAGTTGTTGTAATGGTTTTTGTCTAGGGAATGAGCAAGTATATTGCATATAATGCAAAATGCGTGATGATTTACTAAGTTTGATGAAACAGTGATCAAGGAGAGATCAACATTTTCTTGATTGATGTGCAGAGATTGATATGTAATCTAATGGTCATACTTGAACCAACTTGTTTGTAATCTCTAGGAGAATTAGGTTTTTGTTGTGTTACTGACCTAATTGATTTGTTTATAAGGTTGATGAAGTTGAGTTGGCAAAGAGTTTGCAAAGATCAGTTGAGTGTGTGGTTGCCAAACTGGATGATGTATCTGAAGTTTGAGTAAAGGAAGATAGGAGCATGAAAAGGATCTGATCAATCAAGTGTAGTGCTAGTCAAATAGATCAACAAACTTCTGTTGTTTTCTAACAATTATAGCAGAATTGAAATACCCTAACTGGGTAAGCTCTAACGAGGTGATCCATTAGCTTGGATTTTCAAATCCTCTACCGAGGTTACTCCTTACAGGGTATTGCTTCTAACAAGGCATTGTAGTCAATCCCTTAACTAGGTGGTTCCTAATAGGACCAGTTCTTAATAGGACCAGTTCTTAACAGGACCTTTGTAAAGCCTTAACAGGCTAGGCTCCTAATAGGGCAAAATTCAGAAGAGTTTAGATAGTTATCTTGTGAGTCTCATCTCACCGTGGTTTTTCCCATTTGGGTTTCTACATCAAAAAAAATTATGTCAAGTAGTGAATGTTTTTGTGGTTATGTTCTTATGGTTGATTTACTTGACTACTTAATTACTTTGATAAGTCATAATAACTGAAAGCATTGAGAAATGAATTTGTTGACATATGAAAGAATTTGGATGTTTATGAGTTTGAAGTTGTTTACTGTTAATTTGTTGTAACAGTCAATCGGTTTATCTTATGAGTTTTTATCTTGACAGTGGTATTACATTGATAGTTCTAAGTTTACTTTGAGAGATTTATTTTTGAGATTGGTGAAGTTTGTATCAATTTTTCTATCTATTGATTCACCCCTCGCTCTTAGTAGTTGACCGGATACTTATTATTTCATCATACCATCAGGGATAACATAAGTCGATGACCTCTCTTCCTGCTGATCGGTGCGAGTTATCCCGCTAGTCTCATCAGACATCGGGATAGCTTAAAATGTGTTCAAGCGATGGGCATAATTTCTCTGATGTCTTTTCCCTTGGCATAACTCCTCCCGATATGTTATGTCTCCTCAGCATAAGCTTTGACCCTTTATTGCCATAACATTTGCCGATGTGTTTTACTTTTGTCAGTGTCCATCAAGATAAGTCTTACCAATAGCATCATCGGCTATCAGCAATACAATATTTCTCCATTGCCGCTAGTGTGCATTCTGCCAATAGACTTCATTGGTGTATTCTATCCTGATCATATGCTTCTACTTGTGTGTTACTATCGGGTTGAATTTTGTTGATAGTGCAGATTTTGTATTTCACATCGGAGTTTCGACAAACATGTGGTATTTTTTAAAAAAAGTAATTACATGTCATCATTATACGCAGGCTCAGGGTGTGAAAATTGGGAGGAAGTGGGCACAATTGCTGCAGATAGATGCTCGACAACAATTGTACAAGAGGTTGGTCCTTCCATTCTTTTCATCAAGATTTTTTTGCAAGTTCCTTTGCTTTCCTTGCATTCTCTTGTTCACTTTGCTTAATGGTATCCGCTTTGGAAAAATTCCTGGGAATCGATTATATCAGATAGTTTAACAACATAACAACTTGAAGATTGAGGGCATCGATGGGGCTGTAACAAGAGTATGAAGGTTTCAAATAAAATCTTAGAATATAGGCATCCTTATTCCTCTACTCTCACTTGTTTGCTTCTGTTAAGAAGGGTTCTCTTAGTTTGAGGATTTGTATATGTTTGCTTTGTTGTTATTAGTATTAGTTCTTTTAGCACTTTGTTTTTCAACCCTAGTTGGGGTCTTAACTAGAGCATGTGGTTTTCTTGTTTTTTAACTATCTCATCAAAGAGTGCTTTCATATGTTAATTTTGTGCATTTGTTTTCTTCTAGCTTCAAACCCTAGTATTCCTTGTATTTTATTAAGGGTTTGTATAATTGTCATCCTAGGGTTTATAATTGTCACCCTAGTTCAAGCTTCATCTTTGTGTTAAGAATTTGTTCTAACCCTAGTTCAATTTATGGAAGTTGGTATTCAGTTATTCTCTACTTTGAGTATGCGTATGTCACAACATTATTCTTAACCCAAATTCATGATGTGATTTTCTATATGCAATGATCCAAATATCAATTATGCTACTGATCTGAATATGTCATAAATTATTGATACTTAATATTATCAGTATCAGTTGTAGTATCTTGATGGATATTATAGAAAGTAGAAAGCATAGATAGGAAGATTAAAAGATGAATGAAATGAGTTTTTTTTTTCTTTTCTAAATTCTAAAGTATAGAACATCAGTTGGAAACATATAATATATAGTGGTCTATTCTTCTTCATTCATCATGCCACATATGTGACATTTAGTTTGTATGGGGAACACTTCCTATTACATTTTGAAGTAAGCATTTATTAAATCTTAATGCTTGATTAGTTTATGCCTTCTTTTCATAAAAGCTTAATATACTTGAGACTTTGTTCAATCTCTTGATGATGAAACCTAAGAACACTGCAAAATAGAAGTATCTAATGTGAGGCCTCACCTCGACTCAGTTTGACATTCAGTGGATTTTATATTTAGGCTATTATGGATACTTTATTTTGATGCATTTTGAGACTTAGAACTTATATGATTTCAGGATTTGGATAACATTGCTATAATTTGATGATTTACTTACATGCTTTATGAGATAGAACACTACATAATTGTTAGATAGGATGATATTGCAATGATAGATGTAGTTATTGAATTTGCAGGATTTTACTCTGAATATAGAACCATGATGTATGTTTAGTTTATGTGAATTGGGATGAAATTGCTTATGTGAATTTGCTTGATAAAAGATGTATTCAATCTGTGCAGATGAAAATTGTATGCAAGTGATGATGTGCATTGTTATAGTATTGAATTATATTATATTTGGATATTTGGAAGTACTAATGTGTAAATTGAGATGCGCAGGAAATTTACCATGTGACCATGGAAAATTACGGAGAATCAAACCTAGACTTATGTATGTTCGTAAAGCCAGGGTTTGTCTATTTGGAGAGACAACACCCCGTTTGTGTTGTATTTTATTCGTAACTGTATATGCTGCATGAGTGTTAAAGTGTTAATTAAATTTTAATGTGTAAAAACCTCAAGAGACAATTTCATGTTTTATTTTTGTAAAAGTGTTTTAATTGTGTCACTTGACACGTGTGTATTTAAATTTAATTATTTTGTCTCTTGGAGGGAAAGTGTTTAATTATAGTTTCTTAAATAAATTAATGTGTTGTCATAAATACTTTGGGAATATAATATTTGGAGTGGTCAACTTATGTTTGACCCGAAAATAAACTTCAGAGGGGTTTAAAATGGGTTAAATGAACACCTAGGGGTAGTTTAATAGGGTTTCCTAATGCCCATAAGGTATACCTAGGGGTTAGGGGTAATTTTAGGCAAGTTTCTACTTTATAATGACCTTTTTAATGCTTTAAAAATTGGCTTTTTTTGAGTTGAGCGAAAATTGAAAATTGAAGTGAAATCAAATCAAGATTTTTCCTTTTGGGAAGGAGAGTCTTTTTGCATTTTTGCTTTCTTTCTTCTTTTTGTTTTTTTTGAGAATCCTGTGAGAACTCAGAGAGTGAGCTTCTTAAGGAAGATTTTTGGGAATAGCAGGGTAATCACCCACTCTCCATTTTTGGAGACAGAAGAAAATTTGGAAGGAAAATAAGGTTACGGGATAGAGAAAATTGAATAAGAAAAAAAAAAAAGATTTGTGGATTTGGCAGCTCTTCTTCAGATATCATTATAACCTTTGGGCAGATTAAGGTTGGTTTCAATTTTTACTTTTAATGTCTTCTTCTTGTTTATGTCTGGAAGTTGTTGAATAAGAAATCTGTATTCTTGAAAGTTTATGTGTGAAATTCTTTTGGTGTTTTGTTTTTGAATTGATGTGTTTTGGGAGTTTTCTCAAGATCTCTTACTCTTGGGAGAGAAGAGGATCTTGAGGGTGGTAGCAGTGACAGCCCTCGAGTGAGAGACTCTCTTTTGAGAGCGATCACAAGGGATCTTTGTGTGACCCTTGTTGCATGGCCTGTTTGTGCAATGGGGGTCATAAGGAGGGTTATAAGGCTAGAATGCCTTTGGGGGGCATAAGGATTAAGGGGTTGAGATTCTTGATATTTTTATTGTGCCACGAGGTGGCTTCTTGTTTATTTCATACTTGCAGATTCTCCTCAGGGTATTTGGTCCACTACCACCCTTTGAAAATATTCATCACCAAAGTGTGGTGCTGTGAAAGCCAGGTTGGGAATGTGTCTGGTATATCTGTATGCATTGTTTTCTCTGTGTTTGCCTGTTTGTTACCCGTCTAGGAATTGGTTCTCCGAGCTCGGGGGTGGCTACCAGTTAGCCTAGGCTGGGAGGTGAGCACTCTGTGGTCATATTTGTGTTTTCTATTATGCAGGAAATTAAGAGGAAAGAGAATAGGAATCATGAGAGGGATTCAGAAGATTGTTATTGAAGATACTTGAATTCAGTTGCAGATGTTTGTTTATAGTTGTTATAGATATATGCCTCATTCATAAGAAAAAAGAAGCAAGTTGTAATTTGTGAAAGTAGACTTGAAGTCTTATTGTTGTGACTATTCAGAGAAAACATTCTGTAAAATTGGTAGAATATCTTAGAGATGTTTTAAAGAAAGAAAAGCTTGTTATTTCTACTTCTGGTTTATTTGAAAAAAAAGAAAAGTTAAATTGTGTTACATGCAAAAGCTTCTTGTATTATGGAAGGAAATAAAAGAATTGTTTTCATTTAGATTTTATTTATATTTCACTTGTGGCAAATAAAAGTTTATTGTTGTTGAAAGATTTTTATGTATTTTTAATGAAAAAAGTAGTTTTATGTAAATATTAGTTTAGAGGAGAAAAATCAATGAAAAATTCCTTTTATTCTAGAGAAAAATATTTTGTATCTTTTTAAAAGAATTTTAAATTGTATTGTAGTTAGCATTGATTTTAAAAGCTTATTGATTTTATATATATATATATATATACATACTTATAAATCTGATTTATCTTTATGTGTTTTCCCTTTATTAAATTAGCTTAAAAATTTTGCATGTAAATTCTTTTTAAAAAAAAAATTGATATGTATTTTTATTGGAATAAATTTAATCTTTTTAAGTTATGTAAATATCAATATCAATATATATATATATATATATATATATATATATATATATATATATAAATATATATATATATATTTATATATATATATATTTTTATATATTATATTTTTTAAAAAAAATTAAAAAAAAATAAAACTTTGGGTCCCCGCGGACTCCACTGCGTGTACGCACAGTGGACAACCGCACGGCGCCCACTGTGTGCACACACAGTGGAGCCGCTTGCGGTTCCCACTGTGTGGGCACACAGTGGACGGCCACGGCCGCCACTGTGTGGCCACATAGTGGAGCCGCCAGCGGCGCCCACTGTGTGGGCACACAGTGGTGCCGTGACGCCCACTGTGCGCTCACACAGTGGCGCGCGCGCGGCCAAGCTTGCCTTCCTCCTCCGTGACCTGCGATAACATGCCAGTGGCGCCCACTGTGTGGGCACACAGTGGTGCCGCAGCGCCCACTGTGTGCTCACACAGTGGCGCGCGCGCGGCCAAGCTTGCCTTCCTCCTCCGTGACCTGCGATAACATGTTTTTTCATGGCCGCCAAGGGCTTCGGCCCAGCAAAAAAAATATTAACTGTTAAAAAGTATTTAGGGTTTAAACCCTAGCCGAATGGGGCTAGGGCAAGTTGTTCTAAAAAAAAATATAATAAATAAGTTATTTTGATTAGATAATAAATAAGAGGGGAGATTAAAACCCTAATTAGGGTTGGGGGAAAAATGAAACAATTTTTAGGAAGATATAATGTTTTTAAATTTTGAATTAAAATATTGTCATTTATGCCAAATATATAATATATATATATATAAATATCCATATATATATATGGGTATATAGATATATATATATATATATATATATATATATATATATGAATTTTTGAGTATTTTAAATAAGTAATTAAATTATAAATATATAAATATATGCATATACAAATATGTATATATGTATATATATTTATATAATCCTGATTTTAATGTTGGGATAAATTATAAAGAAGAATTTAAAGAAAAGAATTGAAAAGACTATATAGTCATATTGGAGGATAAATTAAAATATCTTTCCTATTTCCTTCAGTTTAAATAATTTAATAAGACTATTGACTAAGTATCTCTTGGAGATAGAATTTAACTAGTAGGTTTTCCGCAATTAAAATTTAACGATTAATCGATGCTTAGTTCATTTCGGAATTAGCTCGAGTTTAATAATGAAAATTTCTTTAACGCTTGTCGCAAGAGTGAACTTGTTAATTAAATTAGTATCTTTTAAAAAAAAATTGTTCCGTTTTTGCCCTAAATTTTGGGCATGACATCTAACCTATTGAACAAACATTATTTAGCTAGAATGATGTGGGCACTCCCAATATGGAGATTTTGTGGCCTCTATTCTTTTGGTATTTATCAATCATATGTTTGTGCTCAACTATACAACATGTCTCTTCAATTGAGTGGTTGGTTCTTACAAAATTATTATGTATTCCTTTTGATTAGTTTTATGCATTGGCTGGAAAGACAACTTAGCTTATGTACATTGCTTCTCTGAAGACATGGACTTGTTTTAGTTTTTTTGATCAATCATTACTTAATTGCGATTCAATAATACAATAATATGATCAGGTGTAATCAACATATGACATTCTCAGTTCTTTTGATGTGGTTATCTTCATGTTATTTGTTCAATATTTGGAAAATAATTTACCTTTCGTTAAGGAATGTAGTGTAGTTTTATACTATGATTGAAGGTATTTGAATTATATTATATCATATTATATCACAACGACCTCATTTAGGAATAGCTATTGATGACCATGAGTATCTTCATATTCCTTGGACTACCGATGTACAGTTTGCTCTCATTGAGAAGTCAGTAGATATATTGGCTCAAACATTGAATTTATATCAAATTTATCAACCAAAGAGAGCCACCAATTTGAATTAAAGCAATTGACAGGGTTATTTGCGAATTCATCTCCATGTACATAGAAAACTAATCCTGGACACATCAATTTATGTTTGACAGTCAATAACTTTAGTAAGGGCAATTCTTAATTTAGAATTAGCGATCTATGGCACAACCTAAGCTCAAATTGTATATAGTCACTCACCTCAAATCCATCAAGTTGTATAAGAAAACAACCACATATCAATGCAATCAAGATGAAATGCATGACTACTGGTAGATGATGTGTGATGGAAAGGGTTGAAGGACACGTTGCCATCAAAAATCCATGGGCTTGAAAATGGAATAGCCTAAGAACGTTGGTGGATTGTGTGGAAGACTAGCCAATAAAGAGATAAGTTCTTTTATATTTGAATCATGCTAATTTTCATGTTATTATTAATTCATTCTATTAGGATGTTGAATCATGTTCGATTCTAACATTGATGTTTCTCTTCGAGATAGTCTTGAACTATTATGCTTCAAGCTTTAGAGGGTTCTTGGGAATAGACATGAGAGCATATACAAGCTTTCAGCTCATTCCTTCACTTGAGAAGATGGATGAAGGTGTGCCATGCTCATAATGATTGTGCTATGGGTCCTTTTCATAGAAAGTGAAAGTAAGGGAACAAGAAATTAACATTTCTCATTCCGATTTATGAAAACTTATGATGGTTGCTTTCCTGAGTGGATTCTTATATTATGTAATCATCATAATATTTGGTTGTCATAGTTTATATTAAGGATTAAGAGGGAGTTCTATGTTCCCTATGATCCTCAATAAAATGTTTTGATGAAATAATTGACAATATTTAATAAGCTTAGGATTTTGTAAGCATGATGTTGATCCTAACGGTTTAATGTTCAAATGCTAAGTTAGTTTTAGAATTTTAAATAAAACTAGGCCTAATACATTACTCTCTAGAGTTAGAAGTATGCCAAGGATCCAATGAATTGATATCTTGAATGATAGATTGTAGTGCTTCTACAACTAGCTCTAATTTTTGCAGATCCAACTGAGTTCTGGTAATTGATGGGATACTTGATGTATCTAGTTAAACTCTAGATAGTTGTTATGCATTGGCTATGACTTGAAGTACCTCCTTAAAAGAAGCATCCACTATATGTAGTAGCAGTCTTCAGTAGTATTGAGTACTAAAGTAGATTATGTTACATCAAGGAAGGCTTGAAAGGAAACAGTATGGCTTCTCGCAAGATAGATGCCACTTAGTTGAAGTACATCAACAAGCCTCTTGATTGAATGATGTCAAATACTTCAAAAGTGCACTTTGGTTGAGAGGGAGTCTCAGCTTCCATGATAAATTGTGTTGTATCCTCCACCCTCTATGGGCAATGCAAGGTGGTGTTGTATTCTTCTCTGGGAGAAGTTGAGGTGAAAGACCTCTCCCACCCTTTGTGAGAAATGCAAGGTGGATCCATCCTTTGAGGATATGCATGATGGGTATCACGGAAGGAGTCCATGATGTATATTTAATTCACCCTCTGTGGGGACACATGGTGAATATCATAGAACTATCCTCTATGGGAATGCATGATGTATATCATGGAAAGAGTCCATGAAGCATGGTCATAGTGTAACTTTATTATTCAAGTAATCTTCCCTAGCTAAGAGGGAGTGTTGATTTATAGCTAGGTCAGAATCCTAGCTTGGGCCGACCTAGCTCTCTAAATTGGTCTTTTCGCCTTAGCAATTTGTCATCATGTTGATTGGGCCCTACTTGGGTGATTTATGTTAAATACATATGTAACGTGTTGTGACTTGCATGTATAATGTGTAAACATTATGTAAAATATGGCTTGACACCAAAATTATGTAACTTGTAAATAGGTCACGACCTATACTTGTAACTTGTAAAATGAAATTATTTATTTATATTTTGGCAGAAATTTTCATATGGCCGACCTAGCAAACTTAAGGCTGTTAGATATTTGGTTAATCCGAAAGACACTGAGAGGGGGGGGGTGTGAATCAGTGTCTAACCGGTTGATGAAAAAATTAAACTTATTTGCAACTTTATAACTGAAATTAATATACCAGTAAACAAATAATAATGTTGTAAAGAGAAACAAAAGAATTAGCATCAATGCACACCATAACACATATATTTTGGCGAGGAAACCCTGTAAGGGAAAAACCTTGATGGGATTTTTGACCCACAATATTTACTCACTAGCCAATATGAATAAATATTACTCAGTACAATAGGGGCCTACACATGCAGGAAGGCCAACTGCCTAGAGCTCACTTCTCAACACAAAAATGGAGTCCCACTGACTACACAATTGGATGGTTAAATCCAATAACAATGTGCTACTTCAAAATAGCATCTACAATGCTGGATTCAGTACTTGTTTAACCTTTGTCTGACACCTCTACCAAAAACCTTGTAGGTAAATGATTTTGCGTTCACATAATAGTCTTCGCTCTACTCTACTTCTTATTCGCTCTCAAAATAAATGCATCAAAGTGCATAAACCACTATCTGGTATCATATCCCTATCTTATCACATATACTGCTAAGATACACACATTTCATTATATTCCTTCCCATACAACTACTCACAAAATGACCTACAAGATCTCATATATATATGAGTCTTTACAATACATCATGTCAACTATACAATTACAATTTACATTACATAAACAATATTATTGCTAAGTCGGCTTTGGATGTCGGTATGGTCTGTTACTAATGTAAACTAGATGCCAGTATGAATAAACCTTGTAGTATCTATCGGTGCTGGTATGTGAAGTCTTTTGCCGATATAACCTGTGAACTATGTTGAACCTTGTTGCCACTGGGTTGCCACTTGGTTTCCATCAATGACAACATCTACCATTCTCATCTGAGTGTATAATGCCAACAAAGGCATCGTAACTCATATAAAGTCAAGGCAAGTTGAAGCCTTTCACATAGATTCGAATTATATTGAAGATCAACGAGTCCTTCTGCAATATCAACGAATCTTTCTTGGAGGTTAGCGAATCTATCCAAGGATCATCAAATACATATTGAAGGACATCAACCATATCTTGAGATCTACAAAATCCTTAAGAAGATAAGCGATCAATAGAGCAACAATCAAATATTGGATATCAGCAACGAATGTCATCTCAGTTGAGTGAGTTCATCCCATGTGCAACTCTGGAGACCTCTAATCAAGTATCCCCTACTTGGTGGTGAATTCTGAGTAAAGGATATCTTCCCTAGAGATTTCCCTATATGTGATTGGGATTTGGTCCAGTCCTGATCAAAACTTGTAATTATGATAAGTTGATTTTCTCAAGCCCTAGGTGGGTGTACTTGTAATTAGTTACATTCTGACATTAATATAATCAGATCTAAATACTATTTTTTGGTTTTTCCTCCAAGAGGGAGGTTTTCCTAGGGTACTACTATGTTCTTGTGTGTTTCTCTTATGCTATGATGTGTTGCATTCTCAGTTTCTATTATTTACTCTCAGTTTGATTACTAAAATTAACATGGTATCAGAGCCTACTAAGGGGTGTGATCTGACCCAAACTACTATTCAAATTGCAATTGTCATAAATACACAACCTGTAATCATTTGTGCAATTTGATCGTTATTTCTATTTTTGTTGATTTCTTCATACTGTCATAAGGATGTGAAACTGCTATTAGTGATTTCTTATTGGTCAACTGGTTATCATATTGATTAGTAATTAGCTCTGAGATCTTCCAATAGTTATAATGGCATTATTTATCACTAGATTTTGCCGTCCTACTATCTTGATGACTAGATCTGGTATTGTCAATATTTTTCTAAGGATTTCAAGACCTAATTGAGCATCATTAATCAAATTAGTTTATGCATCTATGCAATTCACTGTATGAGTGTTTACTTTGATTTCATTTTCGTTTGTCATAATCTAAATAAATTCAAGATTACGTTTTCTCTCATCTGCTTTTATATCATTAGAGTAGATTTTATGTCATATATATATATATATATGTATGTGGGCATGTGTGTATAGACATACCTGTACCCATATGTGCACCCGAATCGGTAACTTAGTTGATAAATTATCTAAAAGTCATCTTGTCTCATGTATGACCTATGAGGGGCTTCTAATTGATGTAGAAGTGATGAAATTATCCTCAAAAATCCACCTTTTCAGGCCTCAAACTGATGATGAACCTAGAAATCCACATTTTCTCTAAAAAATAATGCCTAAACTAATGAATGATACTAAGAACTTTCATTCTAACTTGAAGTTCACTTAACTAAAACTCCCACCTTTAGTCATTTCCATGTGCATGTTTATGGTAGTCTAATCTACTAAAAAATACTATCATGACTACACTTTCATTTCTTATAGAAGGTGATCATATCTCCATGTTGCATTGTCTAATCTCAAACTTACTGTCATGTGCCTCTGTATTTAGAACTTGATTTGTATCACAATCCTTATTCTTCACTCCTCATTATAGGTCTGCAACATTGTATCACCATTGTACTGAGCCTCTATGCATGCCTTATAACTATTACATCTTTGAATGCCTTTGTGTTCTTTTTTTTCTTTGATAGACTTGATCTTCTTATCTCTATATGATTGTACTTTGTCTTTGATTTGCTTTGCAACAAGGCTTTTATGGACTAAAATTGATATTGATGGAATCTCCTTGTATTGCCCTTAAGTTTGGAGCCTTGAAATGGAGTGTATGCCTTATGATGGCACTATCTACTTTGTGTTCTATAATATTCTCATGTCTCCAACTCAAACAGTTAACTCTTATGACTAGATATATCTTTGTAAGTGCTTTCTTTGTTAATCATTATCTCCTTGAGCCACATATGCCTAAGACTAAAATATTGTTCTTGGTAGTCTTGTTGCTCACTATTTTGTAGATTTTTCCTTAGGCATGTGCACAATCACATGTTGCCCTTTAAACAAGGTCTAGGAATATACCTAACCCTACACTGTTATCCATGACTGCATACCGAGTTCTAGGTCTCTATCTTTATAATATCCTCCTTTGATAATATTTTTATACAATAATATGACTATTTGTATGACTATTTATGAATGCTTTTATACTGGCTACAAGATATTTTTGGCATTTACTATTATGATTCCTTATGATAAGTCTTCTCATGCATTCTTGTAGCTATTTCATCTTTATCTTCCTAATAATGAAGTACCTATTGCACTTAATCCTTTGTAATCTCACTGATATTAATGCTGCCAATATTAATCCTTTGTAATTGGCAAAAGTCAACCCGATGGTAACCTCGACAAGTAGAAGCATTTGATCGGGATATCATACATTGTTTAAGTCCATCGGTAGAACACACACTAGTGGCAATGGAGAAATGTTGTCTTACCGATAGCTGATGACCATTTTTTCCAAGCGCATTTTTTCATTTTCACCTGCAACTTAAGTGAGAAAAGGAGATAAAAAATGGGCTCCCATGCTGTGGACTCCATTTGAAGCCTCCATCACTATCCCAGGTACACATTCGATCATCCATTTTCACATTTTGTAATTTTCTTGTATATTTTTCCTGTTTTTTGAGCATTATCTAAGTTTTTTTGGTATTATTTAAGTTTTTTTTTAAAGTAGCCTATAAGTAAATTTGTTTTTACATTTGTAAATTTTTAATTTTGATCTGAAATATTCTTCAATAGTTAACCCTAAACCCTAAATCAAAATCAACAAATTTACAAATCAAAACCAAATATAAAATTTAGTGGTGAATGGAGAGGAGTGGAGCAGAGAAGGGGAATGGTCGGGCCCAAAATTCAAATATTTTGGGCAAGAGATCTAGTTCAACAACAGGACAACATGTAGCAGGAGATTTAGGGAGCCCTTTGGAGGGGGAGAGTTGAGATGGTAAGGAACTTGATGCCCATTTGGATCTGGGGGACCCAGGTGGGGGTCCCAGATCATGTGTGGAGCAGATTGTAGAAGACAAGGTGGATGGTCAAGTTCAAAATTCAAATTTAGGGGATGACAAACCTGAAGCAGTATCAAGACAACATGTGACAAGGAGTACAGGGGGCCATGTGAAGGGAACATAATCTAATGGGAAGGATCTCAAGACCCCTTTGAATTCGAGGGACCTAGATGGGGGCCCCAGATCGACTGGACACATTGGTAAATTGCCCTCACTATTTGGTATCAAACCCAAAGGTAAGTCATCCTTGCCTCCGGTTAAAAAAACTTTGAATTCTTCTTAAGGAAAGTTCACCATTTCCAATCCAGATCAAATTATAGATCAAAATATTTCTCAGATGGAAACTACTTTGAAAGGCAAATTCTTTGGGGTGAGACCTAACACTGAGGTTGTTTGGGGATTTGTCAAGAGAAAATGGAATTTGAAGGGTCAGGTTGATGTGGTCACTATGAATAAAGGATGTCTTTCCTTTTCTTTTTCATGTGAGGAGAACTGCAGACAAATCCTTTGCAATGGTACCTGGGCGATAGGTAAATATTTAATGTATATCCAGAAATGCTACCCTAATGCATGTATGGATGATAAGTTTGTGGTCCAAGTCTTAGTTTGGATAAAGATACCTAGGTTTCCTATGGAATATTGGGAGGAAGATGTGTTTTCTAGGATAGCCAATGCTTTTGGGGAGCTTCTTGCCATTGACCCAGTCACGACATCCAGGAGAAGACTTATTTATGCTAGAATTTGTGTAGGGATTAGGCCTGAGATGGATATGCTAGATGAAATAGAGATAGAATCTAAACTAGGCAAATGGATGCAGAATACTATTTATCAATCAATCCATTTTTCTTTCTTTCACTGTAAGAGAGTAGGGCATTGGGCTAAAAAATGCCCAAGCAATGTGGCCAAAACTCAAACCCAAACTAAAGTTTGGAAAAAGGTGGATAACTCTTTGAAAGTTTCTCCTTTTGATTGTTTGGATCAGGAGAAACAGTCTCAGGTAGGAAGGATGGAGAAGGTATTAGTCAGGGAATCGGGAAATGAAATGAAGAAAGGAGAGCATGATAAGATCTCCAAGAAGGAAAAGGAGCAAGAGAACAGTGGAAATAATTCTAATGATGGAGAAAGAAAGTCACTAGGCAGTAGTCAAAACAATCGAAAGGAAATGGCAGAACAAAATTTAGTTCAAAGTGAGACACAAGATGGTAGTCAGATGGATAAAGGAGATAGTCAATCCAAAGATAACAAGGAAGAGGGAGACAATTTTAACTCAATAGGAAAGTTATATGAGTCAAAAAATTGAGCAAGCTAGATCCAAGATGCACAACCTGACAACATCTTTGATCAAGGGCTCTAGAAGATATCATTAGCCTCGTCGGCTTAGCTCAAACTGACTTTCCCAGAGGAAAATGAACCAAGATGGGGAGATGAAGAAGACATAAAAAAGGCTTTGGGAAAGAGTGGGACTAAGCAGGAGGAATAAGAAGCAAGAGGATAAAAGAAATAACAAGAACAAAAAAAAGAATAATAATATCAACAACAATAATATATCCACCAGAAATACCAGAAGCAAACTAGGGGATGTGGGAGCTCACCACACATCACCTGGCAGATACTCAAACACAAAGAAGAGAACCATGGAAGAAAGAAAGAATATAACAGACAGAACTCAAAGAACCATCTTTGAGGCAGGTATTTCTAAAAAGCCATGAAGATTATTTCCTGGAACATTCAAAGATTGAATAATCCTCACAAACATGATTTAATAAAAAGTATGATTAGAGACAAAATCCCAGATATTTTTTTGATTCAAGAAACCAAAATGCCTAAGGATAAGGTTGAATGTTTGAAAACGTTTAGTAACAGAGGAGTTAGTGGTGGTAGTTCAGAAGGGTCATCAAGAGGTATTGCTACTTTCTAGAATAAAAATAATGTAAAAGGAGAAGTGTTGATTCAAGACAATAATCTAGCATGCATTAGATTTAAGCATCCGAAAGAGGGTAATTCTTGGGTCTTGACTAATGTGTATGCCCCAAACACCAAGACTGGTAGAAGTGATTTCTAAAAAAGCTTATCCTTGTTTAGAAGTAAGTTTGCTGAAGATAGTTGGATTATCATGGGGGATTTCAATACCCCTTTGAGGGAAAACAAGAAAAAGGGAGGGAGCTGAACCAATCTAGACAACAAATTGGAATTGATGGAGTTCATGAATAATAAAGCTCTCCATGATCTGGATTTACAAGGGGTCAAATATACTTGGACAAATAGAAGGAGTGGTGAAGACTTAATTCAGGTCAGGCTCGACAGAGCTTTAATCTCTCTGGATTGGTTTAATTCTCATTTCTGTTCTTTATCCACTCATATCAGGGCAGGGTCAGATCATTATCTTATATCCTTTATGGCTGATACCAAGAAGGGAAGAAGACACTTCCCTTATAGATTTGAGAGAAGATGGAAAAAAAACCCAGATATCGAAAGCAAAATCAAGGAATGGTGGCAAATAAGAATTGAAGGAAATGCTATGTATAAGGTGGTCAAAAAGTTGAAATTTGTGAAAGATAATGTTAAAAGATGGAATAAGGAATCCTTTGGGAACATCTTTGCTTCGAAAGCTACCATTCTCTTAGATCTAGAGGATATTTAGGATTAGATTCAAAATAGTGGCTATACCAAGGTCTCTAGAGAAGTTGAAGATGAGATTCTCATTAAATATCATGACATCATAGAAAAAGAAGAAACTTTCTAGAAACAGAGGTCAAGAAATATTTGGCTAAAGGAAGGAGATAGAAATACCAAATACTTTCATATGTCCACTTTGAAACACAAGGCCATCAATAGGATATCTCAGATCAAAGACAATGTCAGAACTGTTGAAGATGAAGAGTCTATGAGGAAGACAACCCTAGAGTTTTTCTCCAACCTCTTGACTGAGGAACAAAACTTGGATTTGTAGGCTCAAAAGAACCTTACGGACTATATCCCCTCTATATTGGATGTGGATTATAATTCATATCTCATTGCTATTCCATCCAATGATGAGATTCTGAAAGTTGTCAATTCCTTTGAAGGTAACAAGGCCCTGGGCCCGGATGGTTTCCCCATGTTCTTTTTTCAAATGTATTGGCATACTGTTGGAGGTGATGTTTCCAGTGATGTGAAAGAATTATTTGGTGCAAGAATAATTTTGAAAGAACTGAATGGTACTTTCATTGTCCTTATTCCCAAAAAGATGGGTGCTGATTCCATGGATCTTTTTAGACCTATCAGCCTATGCAACTCTTTGTATATGATTATCTCTAAGGTTTTGATCTATAGAATTTTGACCCTGCTCCCATCTATCATTTCTCCCCAGCAAAGTGGCTTTGTCCCTGGGAGACAAATTTTGGATTCGATCATTTCAGTCCATGAAAATATTCACCATCTCTCTAGTGCTAAAAAAGAGGGCTTTCTTTTGAAGCTTGACTTATCCAAAGCTTATGATAGAGTGGATTGGAGATTTATGATGGATGTTCTCTTTGCTTTTGGGTTTTGCTCTAGAAGTATCAGTCTTATTTTTCAATTGGTTTCTTCTACTTCTTTTTTTATTTTAATCAATGGATCTCCTTACCCCTTTTTCAAATCCTCAAGGGGTCTCAGACAGGGGGATCCTCTATTCCCGATTCTTTTCATTATCATGGCAGAGTGTTTGGGAAGATTAATTGGTAATATTGTTGAGAAGGGAGAGTTTTGTTGGTTGAAACCTTCTTTGGTGAACCAAGTTTGCTCCCATCAACAATTTGTGGATGACTCTATTATTATAGGGAATGATTCAGTGAAAGACTCTAGGAGATTAAAGAAAGCACTGGACAGTTATGGGACAGCTATCGGTCAATTGATAAATTGGTCTAAAAGTTTTTTCTATTTCATCAACACTCTAGAAAGAAGACAGATAAAAATTAGTAACATTTTGGGATGTCAATTGGGGAATCTTCCTGCTTCCTATTTTGGGCTTCCTTTATGTCAAGTCCCTCCTGATACTTTATGGGGAGCTCTTGTGGATAAATTTCATAGGAAGTTAGCTAGATGGAAAGGCTCTCTGCTCAGCCAAGCTGGCAAGGTCCAGCTTTTGAAATCTACTCTTCAGAGTATTCCTCTTTATGCCATGAGCCTTTTTAAAATTCTAGCCAAGTTTGCGGAGGCTATTGAAAAAATTCAAAGAAAATTTCAGTGGATAGAGGTTGAGGAGAAGAAGAGAATGAATCTGATTGTGTGGGATAAGGTTTGTAAACCTATAAGAAAGGGAGGTCTTGGCCTTAGAAGAATCAGAGACATGAATGAGTTTCTCATGGCTAAGCAGATATGGAGAGGTTATAACACTCAGGGAGAATGGAAAATGATATGGGACAATAAGTACAAAAGACAATATCCTACCCTTCAAATTTTCCTCAATGCTGGAGATATCCCGATTGGCTCTAATATCTGGAAAAATGTTACTAGAACTAGAGATCTAATTGCCAAAGGTGTGAAATGGAAGGTGGGGAAAGGTAATTCCATTAAATTCTGGGAAGATTTTTAGTTGCTTGACTCCCTATTGAGTGATAGTCCTGATTAGGGAAAATTTTAGAATCAATGTAAGGAAAAATATGGCACTATGGTGGGTGACTACTAGAATGATGGACAGTGGAAGGAATTGTCCCCAGTTGATCCCTCCCTTGGTAATCTAAACAAAATTATGAATTCCATGGTGGTGGTGGATGATGATGATCAACTAATATGGAAACTCACTGCAAATGGTAAATTCTCTGTTGCCTCTCCCTATAATCAACAATTTTCTAAACTAGAGAGTCTAACTGGGCTAAGGCTTGGGTGAAAGGCCTAATTCCCAAAATAAAATTTTGACTATTGATAACCTCAAAATTAGAGGATTTTGTATGCCTAGTGTTTGTCTTCTTTGCTTGCAAAATGAAGAAACCATCAACCACTTGTTCATCCACTGTCCCTTCTCTACTGATATCTGGGCTAGATGTATGGACTAATTCAATATCAGTTGGGTCTTTCCACAATCTGTCCAAGAGGTTTTTAATTCTTGGCATCATCCCTCAAGGAATAAGTCTATAATTCTGTTATGGAGATTGGTTTTACCTCATATTTGTTGGGGACTATGGAAAGAGAGAAATGAAAGAGTGTTTAGAGAGAAGGCATCTAAGGCTCAAATAATTTTTGAAAAAATCAAATGAAATGTAGTGGAGAATATCAATATCATGGGTGGAATTGTCATGCCCAAACTTTTGGGCACGAATGGGATAATTTTTTTTTTTTAAATAACAACCTAATAACATTAAATTTGCTAATACGAAACTCACTAACAAGTTTGTTTTAACTATGTTTGGGTTAACTCTAACCACTAACTCAAGTAAGCAAAATAATATTTAAATTAAATGTGGAATACTAAAATAATTAATTATTCTCTCATCAATTTAAATCAATAGATTAAATTAAATCACAAATCTCTAAATTGATTGACAAGGATAATATTAACCTCCAATAATCATTAATAGCTTTTAGGAACTAAATAAAATTAGTCCTAGCACTTAGATTATTAATTGTCTATATCTTATTTTAACAATAATTAAAATGTGATTAATCTAATTCGACTAAAGGGTTAATTAAATCCATAATGAAAATTTCCCTACAAAATTTAGCCTAGAATAGCCTAAATTTAGGTAGACTAAATAATCCCTTATAGTCAAATAACTTATAAAGTTATTATAAGTTCCTATGAGATTAAACTCCAGACTAATTAGAATTTAAAACATCATTTTTAAATATACCCATATGTTTATTAAAAACATATATATAATATAAACATCTAATAAAATGATTAATCTTCAATTTGACCTATACATTCATATTTTAAACTATATATATATATATATATATATATATATTCATTAAAACACTTATATATGAAAATATTTATTTTCTAAAATATAAATATCCCATATAACTTAACTAAAATATTAAATAATAATGAAAACCTAATTAAAAATATTATAAAACTAATCCACCTTCTACCCTATTTTCTTTTGATTTTATTATCTTGCCCTAACCCTATTTTCGGGTTAGGGCTTAACTATGATATTATTTTCTCTTTTTTTTTTCCTGGTGCGTGAAGTGTGTGTATGTTTGTGCAGGTCACAGGAGGCGATGATCATGGAGGGTCTCAGCGGAGGTGTGGAGCGGAGGTTTCTTTGTTCATAGGGGCGGCGATGGCGGAGGTCACGGGGGCTCCCCGCAGGGACAGCCACTGCCGAGCTTGCGGGTCACGACCCACAGAGGTGGCCTTGGCCACCACTGTGGGACGCAGCCCGCAGCTCGGCAACGTCGTCGTTGTGGGGCGCCGCCCATAGAGGGGGGGGCGAAGCCTCCCCAACTGTGGGTTGGGCCCACAGTGGCGACTGCAGCCACCGCTGGGGGTCGCCGCCCACTATGCAGGGGGGCTTAGGTACCCCCCTTTGCTTAGTATTTAAAATAATAATAAAATTTAAACCCCTTATTTCTTGTAATAATAAATTAATATTTTTTTTCTTTTATATATAAACAAATATATATATATATATATATATATATATATATATATATATATATATATATATATATAATAAACAAATTTAAATCATGGGTAGGTTTAATATGAAATTTCATACATGAATAATGTTATATATATATATATATTTTTTAACAAAACTTGCAGGAAATTAATAAAATAAATGACAGTACAACAATAGTCCAATATTTATATTTATTCTTTTTAGATATAGTCTTAAATCTATATTGCAAATACTAGACTTTAATTCTACAATAAATTAAGGAGAAAATGACAGAATCGATTAAATTTAAACAACAACTATATTAGACTAGAAATTATTGAAATAAATCTTAGAGATAGACATGATAATTTTAAATTTATTTTCTACGAATAAATAAATAGAAAATGACAGAGTTTATTAAAATATATTCAGCAACTACATTAATCTAGAATTATTTAAATTAGACTTAGGGATATGCATAGGGAAATAAACTGAACTTTTATTTTCAGAAATAACATGCATACAACAAATATTATTTTCAGAACTATAGGAACTAAATCCAGAAATACACATTTCAATTTTTTTTTTGCAACAAAATAATACTTAATAAAAATAATGCATTTCTTCAAAGTTTATTTAAAAGGCAATATAGTCAACATTACAATTGGGTGAGATACCCATCTAGTCTCCCTTTTCTATTAAATGAGGACTTTAAATAAATGAATACATCCTTTCAAAATAAATACAACATGCAACGTTTATTTACATTTCTACAACTGAAAAATTTAGCATCCCTTTTCTTATTCTTTTTCTGCAAATCAAGTACAAAACCTAGCAACTCCTAGCTTGTCCCTTTTCTTTTCTTTCCAGGCAATCCTGCAAATAAATTATAAGGCTTGACCATGGAGTGCTCACGTCCTAGCCTAGGCTTACTAGAAGCCACCCCTGAGCTTGGAGAACCAAGCCCTAGATAGGTTACAGACATGCAAACATAACAAGCAAGGGAAAAAGATATAGCGAACATTTTCCCAACCAAGGCTACACTCCATCACAAAATGTGATGATTTTACATGGGTGGTAGTGGACCAAATACCTTGAGGAGACTGAAAGAATGTTAGAACACAAAGCCACCTCATGGCAAACAAAGTTATTTCATAAGATCATTAACCCCACATTCCTTATGCCCCCCAAGGCATTTATGCCATACTTTCTCCCCTTATGACCCCCAAATGCACAAACCAAGCCATGCAACAAGGGTCACAAATACACCCCTTGAGTTCGCTCTCATAAAGAGAGTCTCTCACTTGAGGGCTGTCAAACTTCTACCACCTGCAAGGCCATCTTACTCTCCCAAGAGTAGAAGGCCTTGGTTACTCCCAAAACACAGAAAATGCATACAAGGAAATAAAAATATAGACTGCATGATAATAATTTTCACAAAAGAAAATACAAGAGAATCACTTTCACATACAACCAAACTTTCCAACATAGACATGCAATGTAAAAAGCAAAGAGATGAACCAACCTTCAAGCTACCCAAAGGTATGCTAGAACTAGTTTGAGGATGAGCAGCCCAAATCCACAATCCTCCCTTCTACACTTAGGCAAATTTTGAATCCAAAAAAAAACTCACTTTTCAAAATGCATAGTCTCCAAAAATGGAGAGTGGGTGATTACCCACAAAATCTCTCATTCTTGCCTAAGAAGACCTCAATGAGAGTTCTCACTGGTTTCTAAAACTGAAAAAGGAAAAATTAAGAAAAAGATGAAAAAGGATCTCTCGTCAAAAAGGAAGGTTATCTAACCTAGATGGCACCTTCTAATTTTAATTTTGTCTCACCTTAGGAAACTCACTTTTTGAGGTGACTAAACAGTCACATGGGAGTAGACACATGCCTAAAAATACTCCTAACCCATACGTATACCTTATGGGCTTTAGGAAACACCTTTAAACTACCCCTAGGAGTTCATTTGACCCCTTATAAACCCATCTGAAGTTAAATTTCGGGTCCAACCTGTGTTGACCACTCCAAAGACTCTCTACCCAAGGAAAATTTAGAACCACATTCAAATGTTTGAAAAAGCTATAGTTGAACAACTCCCTTCAAGAGACAAGTCAAAATTCAAGACATAAATCAACACATGTGTCAAGTGACACAATAAATTACATTACAAAATTACACATGGAAATTCTCTCTTGTTGGATTTAAATAAATCAATAAATAAAATTTAACACACATGCATCATTTACTATTACAAATAAAATACGATACATACGGGGTGTTGTTTTTCCAAATAGACAACCCCTGGCTTTACGAATCTACATAGGTCTAGGTTTGGTTCTCCATAATGTTTCCATGGTCACATGGATAATTTTGCTGCGCATCTCAATTACACATTAGTACTTCTAAATAACCTCATATAACATTTAAACACATGAATAAGAATACACGTCAAACACTCTACATACAATTGACATTAAACAAAATCAATATATCTTGTATCAAAATAAATCCACATAAGCAATTATCCTAATCCTCATAATTTTGATCCATACATAAAACATGCATCCTATTTCTATCATCATAGTAAAGTCCTGCAATTCCAATAATGACATACATCATCACAAAGTAATTCTATTCTAGAATCATATAGAGTTCTATATCTATAATGCATAGAAATGAAGCATCAATTTATATCAATGTTATCCAAATCATGGAATCATATAAGTTCCAAATCCATAATGCATAAAAATAAAGCCTCCATAATAGTCTCAACATGAAAAATACTGAAATGCTAGGATGAGTTGGGGTAGGGCCTCACACCCTCCCCCTCTAGGCATGAACTTCCTCCTGGTGTTCATAAAAAAGATGGGGGTACTGTGATCTCATATGTGTTGCGTCCTCCCATGACATCGTAAGCTCATCATAGCAATCCCACTAGACCCTAACCTGGTCTAGCTCTCGACCTTGAAGGGCCAGCGTCTGGCATGCCAAAATGCGAATGGGCTCCAAAGCTAGCTGTCTGTCTAACTCCACATGCAAGGCATCCCAATCTAAAATATGAGACTCATCATAGATATACTTTCTCAAAACTGATACATGAAACACATCGTGGATGTGTGATAGGCTAGCTGGCAATGTTAAATGATAGGCAACTAGTCCTATCCTCTCAAGGATCTCAAATGGTCTTATAAAGCGAGGTGCGAGCTTAGAACCCTTTCCATAATGGATTGGACTCTTATGCGGTTGCAATCTCAAGAAGACTTTGTCTCCAACCAAGTAGCTATGATCTATCCTCTTCGCATCTACATACTTCTTCTATCTATCCTATGCCTCTCTAAGACGTTGCCTAATAAAATCCACCTGCTGCTCCATATCCTGAACTATCTCAAGACCAATAGCAACTCTATCCTTGATGCGGTCCCAAGTCAATGGTGTCCTACAAGGCCTGTCGTATAATGCCTGATAGGTTGGCATTCCCAACAAAGTGTGATGCCCATTGTTATAGGAAAACTCCACTAAGGGAAGGTACTCTTCCCATCTGGTCTGATGATCCATGATGTACATACGAATCATATCCTCTAACACCTAGTTAACCCTCTCTGTCTGACCATCCATTTCCAGATGATAGGCTATACTAAAATTGAGCTTGGTGCCCATAGCTGCCTGTAACGCCTTCCAAAAGGAAGAAGTGAAGAGGGAATCCCTATCAGAAATAATCTTGCATGGAACTCCATGAAGTCTGACAATGTCTCGCAAGAACACCTATGCTACCGCTGGTGCTATGAAGGTAGTCTGAACTAGTGAAAAGTGGGCCACTTTGGTCAACTTGTTAACTGTCACCAAGATGACATCATGGTGACGAGATGACATAGGGAGATCAATGATGAAATCCATGGATATAGTATCCCACTTCCACTCTGGTATAGCATGAGACTGGAGCAACCCACCTAGATGGCGGTGCTCCACCTTGACTCTCTGACACTCAAGGCATCTGGCTACTAACTCAGCAATGAGCTGTCGCATTCTTGGCCAATGATATAACTGTCTCAAGTCAGCATGCATCTTCTTAACTCTAGGATGTGCTGCATAAGGGGCTCTATGAGCCTCCATTACAATGAACTCGTGCAATCCCCCAGAAGAAGGTACATAGATGCACCCTCTATGGCATAATAGTCCATCGGACTCCAAGGAATAATCCACATATTTCCCTTCTAGAGTTTCTTGAGATTGTATCACTTGAAAAACCTCTAAATACCATCCATCATTTAGCAACTGCTGCAATATCCGATCTCTCAAATCCGTGCCCATAGATATGGTGTATACCTTGTGACGTCTCCTACTCAAGGCTTTTGCAACTACGTTTTCTTTCCCTTTGATGTAGTGAACATCAAAATCATATTCGCAGAAGAACTCCATCCATCTCCTCTGACATGCATTAAGGTTTGGCTGAGTGAATATGTACTGAAGGCTCTGATGGTCTGAATGAAGCTCAAAATGATGACCCAAAAGGAAGTGTCTCCACCTCACAAGTGCATGCACTACTGCTACAAGCTCAAGGTCATGAGTAGGGTAGTTAAGCTCATGAGTCTTAAGTTTCCTAGATAGCCCTACCATCCTGCATAAGGACTGCTCCTAAACCCTCTAGGGAAGCATCTGTGCAAACCATGAAGACAGCTGAGGGATCTGGTACTACAAGGATAGGTGTGCTAGTAAGTTCCTTTTTGAGTTCCTAAAAGGCCCTCTCGCACTTCTCTATCCACTCAAATTTCTTCCCTTTACGTTGAAGAGAAGTAATGGGATGTGTGACTCTAGAGAATCCCTCAACAAAGTGTCGGTAATAACCTACTAAGCCCATGAAGCTCCTGACCTATGTCACACTAGTTGGCACTGGCCAATCCATAATAGCTCTAATCTTTGATGGGTCAACTGAGATCCCATCCCTGGAAATAACATGGCCAAGGTACTTGACCTCTGAACAAAAGAAAGCACACTTTGAAAAACTGCCAAACAACTAATTGTCCCTCAAACACTGCAAAACCTGTCTTAGGTGCTCCTCATGCTCCTCCTCATTCTAAGAATATATCAATATGTCATCGAGGAACACAATCACAAAACAGTCCAGAAATGTGCGGAATACCCCATTCATGAGGCTCATGAAAATAGCTAGAGTATTCGTAAGACCGAATGGAACCATAGTGAACTCATAGTGGCCAAATCTAGTGCGCAATGCAATCTTGTGGATATCACTTTCCACTATTCTCAACTAATGGTATCCTGACTTCAGATCAATTTTGGAAAATACTTTGGCACCCTGAAGTTGGCTGAATAAATCATCGATCCTAGGCAAGGGATATCAGTTCTTGATGGTTACTTTGTTCAACTGATGATAATCCATGCATAACCGACGAGATCCATCCTTCTTCTTCATGAAGATGAATGGTGCACCCCAAGGGGATACGCTAGGACGAATGTGACCCTTCTCTAAGAGTTCCTCAAGCTGCATCTTAAGCTCATTAAGCTCATTTGTGGTCATCCTATAAGGTGCTCTTGAAACTGGCTCAGCTCCTAGTACAAGGTCTATATGAAAGTCAATCTCTCTATGGGGCAGTATTCCAGGTAGCTCTAAAGGAAACACGTCTGAATATCCCTTAAGGATAGGATGGTTGTCAATCGATGTTTCCTTTTCATCCTCTTCCCCTCTATCACTGATGGTGATGGCAAATAACTAACATCCCTTTTGAATGCTCCACTTAAGCTGCATTGCGAAAATCATACAAAGAGACATAGGTCTCTGAATCCTGGTGATTACTATGGGCGAACCCTGATCATCCTCACACTCGATCTCTTTCTGGTGGCAATCCATCTTGGCTCTATGGGCATAAAGCCAATCCATGCCAAGTACGATGCCATATGATCCAAGTGGTGTAATTCTAAGGTCTACTAAGGTGGTGGTATTGCCAATCTGAAGCTGACATGCCCTAACCTCTGATTCCACTGACACTCTAGCCCCTGAAGCTAACTCC
This sequence comes from Cryptomeria japonica, assembly GCF_030272615.1. Classification (NCBI taxonomy): domain Eukaryota; kingdom Viridiplantae; phylum Streptophyta; class Pinopsida; order Cupressales; family Cupressaceae; genus Cryptomeria; species Cryptomeria japonica. The sequence continues at coordinate 147,432,957 of NC_081409.1, read as the reverse complement.
ACTTCCCAATTGACACCTTGTCTAGTTGCCACTAGCCCGCAACGCTCCACAACCAATGGAGATATAAAGGATTCAGTAGCTCCTGAATCAAATAATATAGATACACTACTACCTTTGATAGTACTTGCAACCTCAATGACTGTGGCCTGGTGCTCTGCTTAGCGGTTGTCAACCGCTGTGAAGACTCTATGGGACCTACCCATATCTCCAACTATAGGCTTTGATGCTGCCATCCTCTGATTTCTTGCCATATGACCTTAAGGACACTCTCTTGCCATGTGCCCCATGGCTCCACATGTGAAGCAAGCACCACGTGCCTGAAACTAGACACCTTGAGGCCTAGAAAAAGATTGTCCCCTTGTCCTGCTAGAACCACTGTACCCACCCTTGGAGGACTGCTGAGTCCTTGCCGGAGGTGTGTAAGGAACCAGAGATCGCTGATCTCGCCTCTGACCCTAAGATTGCCACTGCTTGGGCTTTGCGCCCTGCTGACTCTGTGGAGGCATCTGCCTCTGGTTTTGCTATGACTGTTGCCGAGGAGGGGGTTTGGAGAACCCTGATGTGTGCCTGTTATTACCTTTCCAATGGGGTTTCTGAAACCCGTATGTCTGGGGTATAGGGTTTCAGTTCTGGAACCAATCCCTTGTATCTTGTGACCTGACCTAATTCTCCTCTGCTATCAAAGCCTTCTCTATAGCAACCCAAAGGCTCCCTAGAGTGGACATCCTCACTGGTCCTGCTATGCCGGCATTTAGCCCTCTGATGAAATGATTGATGAGAAGCTTCTAGTCTTTTAGGTAGTCCACATAGGGCAAGAGCTTGGAAAACTTTCTCTCATATTGGGTCATTGAGAGACCCTTCTGCTAGAGGTCATGGAACTCATCTATCCTACATTGTCTGTAATGCTCTGACAAGTACCTCTCCCTAAACCTCTCTATAAAAATCTCCTATGTGAGAGTATCAGCAACTAAACCACACTTGTATTCCTCCTATCTCCACCATGTGGAGGTCATTTCTCTCAATAGGTGGATTGCTACACGTGCCTTTAGATTGCTCTTGTAAGAGTGCAATGCAAAGCACCTATCTAGGCTCAAAAGCCAAGCCTCAGCTTCTACCCTGTCGGTAGATCCCCCAAAAGATGGTAGCTGGAGGCGCATAACCTCTCTAATTAGATCCCCTGGACCCTGATGTGCTCTCTCATAATACACTAGATCTACCACTGGAGGTGGTCCTTGTAGATGCACAGACTCAAGCTCATGCCCAGCCTGACTCTCTACGGGATTAGGAGGTGGACTCCTACTCCATTCCCTATTTGTCGATCTATGGCTCCCTGAGTTCTGATTTTCAACATGATGATCCTCTGCTGGAAGCCTTTCCTGGACTATCCCTATCAGGTTCTGGAGTGCTTCTAAGATGTCTCATTTTGGGTCAACTGGTCGTTCGAGAGGAGCCTCTGGGTTCCTTTCCGGAACTGATTCCTCCCTATCGACCTCTTTGTGTGCCATGCTTTCATGCCTAGGACCTCTACCACATTTGCGAGCTTGTCGTGTAGTCAGAGGCATCCTTATGAGAAAATAAAAATAAAATAAAATAAATAAATAATTTTTTCAGAGAAATATTTAATTAATTAAAAATAAATATAATAAAATAAAATTAATTAATTAACTAGTTAAAGCAAAACGTAATGGAGAAAGGTTCCTAGTGTTGGAAACCTTGCTCTGATACTAAAATGTCATGCCCAAACTTTTGGGCATGAACGGGATAATTTATTTATTTTAAATAACAACCTAATAACATTAAATTTGCTAATACGAAAAGCACTAACAAGTTTGTCTTAACTATGTTTGGGTTAACTCTAACCACTAACTCAAGTAAGCAAAATAATATTTAAATTAAATGCGGAATACTTAAATAATTAATTATTCTCTCATCAATTTAAATCAATACATTAAATTAAATCACAAATCTCTAAATTGATTGACAAGGATAATATTAACCTCCAATAATCATTAATAGCTTTTAGGAACTAAATAAAATTAGTCCTAGCACTTAGATTATTAATTGTCTATCTCTTATTTTAACAATAATTAAAATGTGATTAATCTAATTTGACTAAAGGGTTAATTAAATCCATAATGAAAATTTCCCTATAAAATTTAGCTTGGAATAGCCTAAATTTAGGTAGACTAAATAATCCCTTATAGTCAAATAACTTAAAAAGTTATTATAAGTTCCTAAGAGATTAAACTCCAAATTAATTAGAATTTAAAACATCATTTTAAAATATACCCATATGTTTATTAAAAACATATATATAATATAAACATCTAATAAAATGATTAATCTTCAATTTGACCTATACATTCATATTTTAAACTATATATATATATATATATATATATATATATATATATATATATATATATATATATATATATATATATATATATATATATATATATATATATATATATTTGCATTAAAACACTTATATATGAAAATATTTATTTTCTAAAATATAAATATCCCATATAACTTAACTAAATTATTAAATAATAATGAAAACCTAATTAAAAATATTATTAAACTACTCCACCCTCTACCCTTTTTTCTTTCCATTTTATTATCTTTCCCTAACCCTATTTTCCAGTTAGGGCTTAACTATGATATTCTTTTCTCTTTTTTTTTTTCTTGGTGTGTGAAGTGTGTGTATGTTTATGCAGGTCACGGGAGGTGACAACCATGGAGGGTCGCGGTGGAGGTGTGGAGGAGCGGAGGTTTCTTTGTTCACAAGGGCGGCGATGGCGGAGGTCATAGGGGCTCCCCGTAGGGACGACCACTGTCAAGCCTGTGGGTCACGACCCACAGAGGCGGCCTTGGCCGCCACTGTGGGTTGTAGCCCACATTAGGGACTATGACCGCTGCTGGGGGTCGCCGCCCACTGTGCGAGGGGGGGGGGGTGAGCTACCCCCCTTTGCTTAGTATTTAAAAAAAATTAAAATAATTTAAACCCTTATTTCTTGTAATAATAAATTAAATTTATTTATTTATTTATTATTTTTTATTTATATAAAAAAATATATTTATTTAAATATATATATATATATATATATATATATATATATATATATATATATATATATATGTTTAAATCATGGGTAGGTTTAATGTGAAATTTCATACATGAATAATGTTATAAATTTTTTTTTTAAAACAAAACTTATAAGAAATTAATAAAATAAATGACAGTACAACAATAGTCCAATATTTATATTTCTTCTTTTTAGATCTAGTCTTAAATCTATAGTGCAAATACTAGACTTTAATTCTGCAATAAATTAAGGAGAAAATGACAGAATTGATTAAATTTAAACAACAACTACATTAGACTAGAAATTATTGAAATAAATCTTAGAGATAGACATGATAATTTTAGATTTATTTTCTACGAATAAATAAATAGAAAATGACAGAGTTTATTAAAATATATTCAGCAACTACATTAATCTAGAATTATTTAAATTAGACTTAGAGATATGCATAAGGAAATAAACTAAACTTTTATTTTCAGAAATAACATGCATACAACAAATCTTATTTTCAATAACTATAGGAACTAAATCCAGAAATACATATTTCAATTTTATTTTTTGCAACAAAATAATACTTAATAAAAATAATGCATTTCTTTAAAGTTTATTTAAAAGGCAATATAGTCAGCATTACAATTAGGTGAGATACCCATCTAGTCTCCCTTTTCTATTAAATGGGGACTTTAAATAAATGAATACATTCCTTTCAAAATAAATACAACATGCAACGTTTATTTACATTTCTACAACTCAAAAATTTGGCATCCCTTTTCTTATTCTTTTTTTGCAAATCAAGTACAAAACCCAACAACTCCTAGCTTGTCCCTTTTCTTTTCTTTCCAAGCAATCCTGCAAATAAATTATAAGGCTTGACCATGGAGTGCTCACCTCCCAGCCTAGGCTTACTAGAAACCACCCCTGAGCTTGGAGAACCAAGCCCTAGATAGGTTACAGACATGCTAACACAACAAGCAAGGGAAAAAGATATAGCAAACACTTTCCCAACCAAGGCTACACTCCATCACAAAATGTGATGATTTTACATGGGTGGTAGTGGACCAAATACCCTGAGGAGACTACAAGAATGGTAGAACACAATGCCACCTCATGGCAAACAAAGTTATTTCATAAAATCATTAACCCCACATTCTTTATGCCCCCCAAGGCATTTATGCCATACTTTCTCCCCTTATGACCCCCAAATGCACAAACTAGGCCATGCAACAAGGGTTACAAATACACCCCTTGAATTCGCTCTCATAAAGAGAGTCTCTCACTTGAGGGCTGTCAAACTTCTACCACCCGCAAGACCACTCTACTCTCCCAAGAGTAGAAGGCCTTGGTTACTCCCAAAACACAGAAAATGCATACAAGGAAATAAAAGATAGATCGCATAATAATAATTTTCACAAAAGAAAATACAAGAGAATCACTTTCACATACAACCAAACTTTCCAACATAAACATGCAATGTAAAAAGAAAAGAGATGAACCAACCTTCAAGCTGCCCAAAGGTATGCTAGAACTAGTTTGAGGATGAACAACCCAAATCCACAATCCTCCCTTCTACACTTTGCCAAATTTTGAATCCAAAAAAAAACTCACTTTTCAAAATGCATAGTCTCCAAAAATGGAGAGTGGGTGATTACCCACAAAATCTCTCATTCTTGCCTAAGAAGACCTCAGTGAGAGTTCTCACCAGTTTGTAAAACTGAAAAAAGAAAAGTAAGAAAAAGATGAAAAAGGATCTCTCATCAAAAAGGAAGGTTATCTAACCTAAATGGCACCTTCTAATTTTAATTTTCGCTCACCTTAGGAAACTCACTTTTTGAGGTGACTAAACAGTCACATGGGAGTAGACACATGCCTAAAAATACTCCTAAACCATAGGTATACCTTATGGGCTTTAGGAAACACCTTTAAACTACCCAGAGGAGTCCATTTGACCCTTATAAACCCATCTGAAGTGAGATTTCGGGTCCAACTTGTGTTGACCACTCCAAAGACTCTCTACCCAAGGAAAATTTAGAACCACATTCAAATGTTTAAAAAAGCTATAGTTGAACAACTCCCTTCATGAGACAAGTCAAAATTCAAGACATAAATCAACACGTGTCAAGTGACACAATAAATTACATTACAAAATTACACATGGAAATTGTCTCTTGTTGGATTTAAATAAATCAATAAATAAAATTTAACACACATGCATCATTTACTATTACAAATAAAATACGATACATGCGGGGTGTTGTCTCTCCAAATAGACAACCCCTAGCTTTACGAACGTACATAGGTCTAGGTTTGGTTCTCCATAATGTTTCCATGGTCACATGGATAATTTTCTTGCGCATCTCAATTACACATTAGTACTTCCAAATAACCTCATATAACATTTAAACACATAAATAAGAATACACGTCAAACACTCTGTATACAATTGACATTAAACAAAATCAATATATATCTTGTATCAAAATAAATCCAATAGTGGCATACATCATCACAAAGTAATCCTATTCTAGAATCATATAGAGTTCTATATCTAGAATGCATAGAAATGAAGCATCAATATATATCAATGATATCCAAATCATGGAATCATATAAGTTCCAAATCCATAATGCATAAAAATAAAGCATCCATAATAGTCTCAACAAGAATAGCTAGGATGAGTCTAGGTAGGGCCTCATAGGAATAGCTAACCCCAAAGATCAGGATGATCATATTATCTTCAAGAATTGGAGATTAAAGGGAAGAGACATCTTTCAGGCTAATCCTAGAGAAGTTGTGAAATGGGAAAGTCCTTTGCATGGCTGGATGAAAATCAGCTTTGATGGCACTTCAAAGGGTAGCCCTAGCAATGCGGGGTGTGGTGTGGTTTTAAGGGATGAATGGGGAAAATGCAAAACCATTAAATGTATTCCTATTGGAAGTCAAACTAATCATGTTATTGAAGCCATGCCGGCTTATCATGGGATGGTTGTTGCAAAGGAAGCCAATTGTACCAGAGTATGGTGTGAAGGTGACTCTTTGAATATCATAAACTGTTTGAATAAGGTGTTCCTGCCCTCATGGTCTATAAACAATGCTATTAAAGTAGTGAAGAAAATAAGTGAAACCTTTGATATCTGTGTTTCACACATGTTTATAGGGAAGCTAACTCGTGTGCTGACTGGGTAGCCAACTTGGCCTACCGATCAGAGAAAATCATTACTATTAATGGGGAGAGTAAACTTGCGTGTGAGGCGAAATCCTTGTTCAATATGGATCGTATCCAAATGAGGAAACATGGCATCATCAATCATAATTCCTAATGCTTTTCCCCCTTTTTTTGATGAAGTTTCACAGTGGTGGTGATCAACATTTATTTAATAGTTTTATCATATTAACAGAGCACAGTTTCTGGGTTGTTTTTCAGAGGAAGAATAGAAACCAAAGAAGAAATATCAGAACAAATATTAGGAATTCCAGTGATTTTGAAGGAAAAATGGGAGGGAACAAAAAGAGGTTTGAACCAACCTCATGTTTGGATTGGAAGAAGAACAAAGAGCTTTGGGAGATTCTACAAGAGGGGGGATTAAGTGTTTTCATTGAGAAGCTCTGTGGTAAAAACCCAACAGTTACCAAAATTTTTATAAAGAACTGGAAGAAAGGAAAAGTTCTAGTGGGCACCCAGATGATGATGGTGGATGAAGACATCATTGCAAAAGCTATGGGGATGGTGAAAGATGGCATTAAGTTCTATAGAGATCATAATTTTTTTGACAAGGCAGCGGATAGATTTCCTATCACAGATGGCGAAAAGAAGAAAATGGTGAAAGTGGATATTTCCTACCACTCCCCCAAGCGCATTTGTAGGCCATGGAGGTTCGTCTTGTTTGCTACCATAACCTACATTATGCTGGATGGAAGATTTACGAGGGCATACAGGCACCATTTTGTGCTACTGAACCACTTCCGCCATGGTGAAAAGGTAATCCTGCCCTATTATTTAGCTTGTTCCATGGATCACACCATTAAAAAAATGCATAAAGACCCTCAGGGGGACCATGCTCTTCATCAAGGACTTATGGTTTTAGTTTACAAATTGCTGAAAGGGAAAACCATAGAGAAACCAATTAGAGGTAAAAATACGAGGGATGGTGACACGGAAAGTGAGGATAGTGGTTTCAGCTTTGATTCAGAAACTAAAGGAGAATTATAGGATTTTAGCAAAAAGGGGAGGAATAAGGGGAAAAGAAAGAGGATTGTGGTTGATTCTGATCTCTCAGACTCCAAGGATGAGTCCTTTGAGGAAAAATTCATCAAAAGTAAAAAAAGAAAGGGAACCAGTAAATAAGTGCAGAGGAACAAGAATACCAGCAGGGGAGTTAACAAGGCTAAAAAACAGGTTTTGATAGTTTTTGATGAGGATGTAGAGGAGGAAAAAAAATGACAATGTGAAGGGTATGGAGGAGGAGGAGACTCTGGATGTGGGTTGTGGTGAGGATATGAGTACTCAAGGATTGTAGAATGAGGGCCAAGAGAATCAAAGGGGAAATCCTAGTGACTGTCATGGGGATAATGATAGTATTAAGGGATTTTGTGATTTTATCAGTAAAATTGTGAAAGATATCAGCAACCTAAAGAATGATATTAATGTTATAAAAAATGCAACGATAGGCGAGAAGCCTCTTTTTGAAAAATGTTAAAGAATTAGTGGTTGCAATAAACAATGCTGAAGCTATTGAATCCATGGTGGGTAAAATTCTTGATACTAGAAATAAGGTTAAGGAAATGGAAGGGAATAGAAAGGTGAATGGGCTGGAAACTACCATGAAAAACCTGGTCAATAGAGTCGACAAGATGGAATTAACTATGAAGAGGATTGTTGAACAAAATTTCTAGATTCTTAAGGTCTTTGTGGACAACATGAATATTCTGATTAAAAGATTTGATAACATCAAAGACAAAGAGGGCAACAAGTACCAGATGGAGAAAAAAGGTCATGAGAAGAGAACTAGGGCCAACACTAGGAATCAAGGTGATATCAAGGGATGCAAACTGGATGATTTGAAGACCTCTGCGGACAACATGAAGCAAATGGTGGTTCATGCAGAAGATATCATGAAGAATATTTAGTTGTCTCGGTCTCTGTCTTTTTCTTCATGCTGTCCTTTTACTATCCTTTTGTTGTCTTTATGTGGCTCTATTTGTTTTGAGTTCCCTTTTTGGTTGGGATGGGAACTATTTTTTGTTAGGGTGATTAGGCACAATTCTATTATGCTTTAATGCTTTATCTATTTCTTGTTATGTAGAAGGTTCGGGTTCCTTTCAAAAACCTGTTTTTACCTAATCAAAACAAAATATCAAATTTACAAGTTACAAGATATCTCACAAACATCAAAGCCAAAACCAAATCGAAACAAAACCGAAAGTAAATGGAAATCAAAACCAAAACCAAAACCAAATCGAAACAAAACCAAAACCAAAACCAAATCGAAACAAAACCAAAACTAAACGGAAATCAAAACCAAAACCAAAACCAAATCCAAACCAGACCGAAACTAAATGGATGTATCAAAACCAAAACCAAAATGAAATATTCATTAAGAATTAGCCATTGACATAGTCAAATTATTATAGATTTGATAACTATTTTCCTATTATTTCATGACATGACATAATAGGACCAATTATGGACCTATTATGGCATGTCATGGCATAATAGGACATATTATACCATCATGTCATATTAAGGCATGTCATGGCATAATAGGAATATAGTAGGTCCTATTATGCCATGAAATGGCATATCAGGACAAATTATGCCATGATGGCAAATTATGTTCCTATTATGCCATGTCATGGTATGATAGGACCAACTATGGACCTTTTATGCCATGATGCCATGACATGGCATAATAGGTCCATAGTTGGTCCTAATGTGTCCTATTATGCCATGACATGGCATAATAGGTCCATAGTTGGTCCTATCATACCATGACATGGCATAATAGGACCATGGCATAATAGGTCCTATTATACCATGACATGCCATAATAGGTCCTATTATGCCATGAAATGGCCTAATAGGACCGTTTATGCCATGTCATGGCATAAAGGTCCTATTATGGTCCTATTATGCCATGTCATGGTATGATAGGACCAATAATGGACCTATTATGCCATGTCATGGCATAATAGGACCTATTATGCCATGACAGCATAATAAGTCCTATTATGCCATGACATTGCATAATAGTCTACCTATTATGCCATCATGGCATAATGGGTCCATAACAGGACCTATTAAGCCATGTCATGACATGTTTTTCTCGAATTGCCAACTTCATCATCTAAATCATCTCCAACACTGAAGTACTAATTCAACATGTTTACTTAGTATGATAGGACCAATTATGGACCTATTATGCCATGTCATGGCATAATAGAACCTATTATATCATGTCATGGCATAATAGGAGCTATTATGCCATGACCGCATAATAAGTCCTATTATGCCATGACATTGCACAATAGTCCACCTGTTATGCCATTATGACATAATAGGTCCATAATAGGACCTATAGACACCTAAAAATGTCTCATTAATTCTACACTAATTATCTGTCTATTTAATTAAGTAATTCTTTAATTAGTTGATTAAACTAACTTTTTCTTCTAATTATTGTCTTTCAACACTCCTAATTATTCTATTTCTATTCTCACATCATTTAATCAGTTAACCCTATCTAAATTATTAATTCAAATATCAATTATTTAATTAATTATGATTTATTCCTTAGTTAAATACTCTTTGTTATTTAATTAATTCAATCTCTAATGTTTAAATAATTTAATTTAAACTATTTAAATTAATTAACTTATTCCTCCAATTCCCCAAATTATAATTCCAAATAATTCCATCTAATTTCATTTCATTTCCCCAAATTTGAATTTAATATCATTTCAATTAATTTCATATTTCCAAATTCACATTTTCCCCAAATCTGAATTTCAGTTAATTTCATGTGCATTTTAGCATTTGAATGACCAAATTCAAATCCAAATTGAAAATGAAAATCAAATTCAATTTCAAATTCCTACAACACATGCTAAAATCAGAACTGATTGATCAAATCAGTTAACTCATCAATCATCCTTTTTAACTCTCAATCACCTTTCTATGACTAATCCATCTATTCAGTCTTCTAATCAATCGAGTTGACTAATCAATCAATCCAGTTCACTACTCAATCAAATGAGTTAACAAATCAATCAATTGAGTTCACTGATCAATCTAAATTACTTATCTATCAATCAACACTTGAGTTCTGTTTCTCACCCCCTTTGTGTTGAAAAGCTATAAATTCAACCTCTTTTCATCATTTCAAGCTAGATTTTTTAGAATCATAGTCTTCAAAACATTTGTATGCAAGAAATTGGTGCAATACCTGAGAGCCATCAACCACACAAATTGGAGAAGAACAATGGAACGACAAGTGGAGAATATGGAGTTTTCATTAGTTTAAATTTCTTATTTCCTTCATTTATTTCATTGAATTGTGTTTAGAATCGGTTTAATGAGTTAAGGATTCTTGTGATTCATCCTTTTAGTCTAATTAGCCTTAGAGTCTTGATGTTTTCAAGAATAATGGCATTTCATGAACCCAACATAACTCACTCTAACCTTTGACTTTCTTTTGATATGTTTTGTAGATTTGTACGAACAGAGGAAATTGGACGTTGCAATTGCATACACAGAAATTCACAATTGCTCATATCATATCACAATCGCCCTAACAACATGTCGCAATTGATCACATAGGATGTCACAATTGCCTAAACAGATCGCAATTGCCCTAAAAGTTTGAAAATTTAAAAATTCTTGTGTCTTTTTTGCATGATTTTGTATTGCGCATCTAACCCTGAATTTTTATTGAATTCTAGAAAATTTCATTTCTGCATATAAAATGTTTCTAATTCAATGGCAGGAAAGGTGACATTTCGAATTTTAGGTGAAAGGAAGGCAAATAAAAATAGGAGACAACAAAAGACTTATCAAAAACTTCTAAAGGCTAAAAAGGAGCTCCGTGAAATCGAAGAAAGAGAGGAGATCGCCCAATATCATAGAACCATCCATTGCTTTCTAACCAAGTACAAGTTCTTTGATGAAATCAAAGTGCTGGCTTGCGCAGTGTGAACAACATCATTGCAAAATAACTCTTCTATCTTATGTCTTTTCCTTCTGTTTTTCTGTTAAAAGTCTGAAATTTTTTTTTAAAAAAATTAAAAATAAAATAAATAAATAAAATTCAGAAGTCGCAATTGCTATCACATCATATCATAATTGACCAGTCATTATGTCATAATTTATTACACAATAATTCATAATTGATGGTTCATCATGCCACATTTGACATGATATCAATTCACATTTGATTTGTAGGTTAGATGCATTTGATAGGTTTAGTTTTCTGTTTTATTACAGTTCTGGTTTTTACCAGAATACCTCTCTATCTGTGAAAAGACAAAACTCTATAACTTGCGAATTAGGCTAGATATCCCACTGTGTGTTGTCTACCATTATTATTTTTCTACAGGGGTTGCTTAGAAACACTTCTTTTTGATGCTTTAATAAAGAACAAAAACAACTTTCATCATTGCTATGTTGGTTAAAATGAACACCATGTCTGTGTGGAGCAACATCTCCACTTAGAATACAAAATCATTGCAATGAAGGGATAAAAAGAACCTTGTCTTTTTTGTATTCTAAGGGATAGGTATTATGCTCTCCCCTTCAATGGGTGATCAGAAAACTAGACTCTCTTTTTTAATGTTTTCCTTTATTTTGTGCAATTAAATCTTTTAGAAGGCCCGTCCTCTCAAGTTGCCTTTAGGGTGCCATTAAGGTTGGTGAGAGGGGAATGACTTAAGTAGCCAACGGTTAAAGCCAAGTAAACCAAGACACTATAATCAAATGTGTACGTGATGCAAATAATGTGCAACAAGTGTTACATGTTGTCACAATGATGTTATGCCTCCCTTAGTGCCTATATACGATGCATTAAAATATGTAGAGCATAACCTCTACAGGCTGGGAGACCTCCTTCAACGAATTGTAAAACGCTGTTGATTGTGAGCACTTGAACGAAACCCTATCTAAGCACCATATAAATTAGAAGCCCAGCCAAGTCAATAACTAGACACTTGTTTTATCACAATGCAAGGGTGGGGAATAATCTATCTCCAAGACACTCCACATAAATCTCCCAGGATAACGGGCCAATTGAGGAGCAATCTTCTTTAGTCTAATTTCTAGAAAAAGGCAAAAAAATGGGCGCACCTTAGGGTGTGACATGGTTGTTTGAGCTGACGGAGTATCAAGATGTGGGTTGTGATAATACTTTTGACCTTTTGACATTAGGAGAGTCTGTCTGATATTGAATTGCCCAAATACAATGAAAACAAAATGGGGTCTTGAAAAAGACTACAGTATTCATGGGAATTTGAAAAAAGTTCCTTAAACAAGTATTATTTTAATGGTTTTATTATTTTTGATGTGTTTGTTGTGTCCTTTGCTACATTTCACCAAGTTCAAACATTTTATAAAATACCAAAAACAAAGTGGAATCTCAACCAAATTTTTGTCAAAAATATCAACAAGATCAAATCCCTCAACAAAGTCAAGTTTCAATATCAACAAGATAAAAACCCTGCATCAAACAAGCTTGTCAACATCAACATTAAATCAAACTTTTGCAACATTATAGAAATTAAGAAAACATCTTACATGTTGTGATCTTAGGTTCAAACCAATCAAGCAAACATCATGGATTGGCGTTATGCATTTCATAGGGAAGGTGAACAATTCATCCCTTCCATTCCTATTCCATCACCATCCATAGAAATCTTAGCTCAACAAATGAGAGACATGACTAGTCCTAGCAACCATGGGAGTCGGTTGTAAAATATGATGAGGGAGGTGATAACCATGAGGGAATCATTATCGGGCCAACCTTCTTCTTCTTGTGAGACCATTCAAACATGCCAACCTTCATTTTTTAACAAAATCATTCCTACCTTAGTTCAACCAACATTAGAGTCATGCCAACCTTCTTTAAACCCAACATATCTATCATACCAATCATACCAACCCAATATTCAAACTTGTTTCAACCAAAATCAAATCCCTTTCAAACAAAGTCCAAGTCAAAACACATTTAACCAACATCAAACCTCTTTCAACCAAAATCATACTCATTTCAGCCAAAATCAAATCCCTTTCAACCAAAGTCCAAATCAACCACATCTATCCACCATTTCATCATCCCTTGAAGTTACACAAGATCAATCCATGCTATCTTCATCAAATAGCACAATCTCCCAAGGGGTATCCATAGCACAAATCCAATCCAATCCAAGTCATTATTTAGAGAGTCTCATTCAAAATCCTTCCTCATCAAGTCAAAAGGTTGAAACCTTCCAAAAATCTCCCATGCAAACTCCCCCATGTCAGGAGGACAATCCAAAATCAGAAGAAATCAGTCATGAAATAAATCAAGATCAAGAACATACCTTTTCATCCTAACAAGTTTTTGATGAAGACTCCACCTATCAAGAATCTTATGATGATCCCTCATTCTTTTATCTTCCACTCATAATAATACCCTTGTTTCTGAAGAGCAAGATGTTCTTTCAAGTACCATCTAACATCCACCTCCTAAGCAAGATCCCATTATCATTTCTCCTAGTCTCTCTCATGATTCCAATACACAAGTTGTTCATGAACCCCTTATCAATAAAATCAACAATCTAGATCATACTACATAGGAAAACTTGTCAACAATGGTATGTGCACCATCATCAAATGCCAATGTCATGACAAAAATAAGCATAACACCAACAAATGAGATCAACACTTGGTTGGCTTCATCATACTCTTCAAGTGCATCAATAAAAACAGGCATAGCACCCACTCATATCACAACTTCGAAACCAAAATCTATTTGCCTCATACACCCACACTTGAAAGACTGGGGGCAAGAAGGTCTACCACAACTGAATCTATTTGAAAATAAGGGGGCTATAGCAGAAACTCTACATTAAAGACTCCTAGCTAACTATCATATTGAAAAGGATAGGTTCATCCAACTCTTCAAACAAAGACCAATGAATTATCTACACAAAGTTCATACCAACTCAATAACAACATGCACCTAAAAACATATTACATCTAAGGGTGGGTTAATTTCAATTTTTTAGTATTGCATTTGCATATTTCTTTACTGGATTGCATATCTCCATTTCAGAGTGCATCATATTTGCTTGCATATCACCATTGCACAACATATAGCTACATATCATTATTGATTTCTCATATAGTTGCATCAATAAAACATGATGATTGTCTGAATTATTCACCTGTCTACACTGAACGGAACAAAGGTTGTCTCATTTCCTAGATACTTGTTCATGAAGTCTTTAGGAGGCCTTTAGTCATTCATCTTCAACATCACATTGTGATTAAGCTTTATCCTTGGTTGGGTAGAAGTTTCATTATCAAGTCTTGTTACCCAAAATCTATCAATTGCTATATCTTACACATTAAACAAAATATTTAAGTCATTATAGATACCTTCTTGGTCATGTGGCTAATGAAAAATCTAATATTTTTCTTCAGCACCACTATAATTGTCATACCCGAGTAGGTTTCATTACTTACAAGTCAAGTCAAGGCAAGAAAAAAAAGTGTTATGTCAATCTCAAGACAAAACAAACAAAAAAATGATATATTACTAAAATATCATGCATACAAATGTGACAAAAAAGAGAAAGCTTGACTATGGGAACATGCAAGTAACTCCATCAGGGTTATGGACACCTACTGGCACTGGAGCAATATTTGAGAGATTATAGTGCATAACCTCGTTGGAGCCCTAAAAGCTTGTTGGTAGCGAGGCTCTATCTAAGTTGCGTTTGAAGTCAAAATAACTCATGTGGCTAGCCACATAGAATTCCAAGGGTCTTTAATGGTTATAAGAGTAATAATAAACTCAATTGCACACTGATATTGGTTCAGGTGAGCCAATGATATTATCAGCTATGTTATCAATTTCCTTTTGTACTTTGTTGATCTCCTTATCTATGACCATTGTCAAAAGATTAATCTTACATGTATCTCTATATAGTTCTCCATAATGGTTTTACTCAACGCTAGTAATAGGGTGTCAATGTGTCCCATGCACTTATTTATTGTCTCATCAAATAATTTCTCCTTTTCTCTGTCCATTTTCTCCTTAAATGTCTCTTCATTTATTTGTTCCATAGTTAGTATACTGCTGGTGATATACTTTGACAATGTGTCTAATTGACTCAAAGAATCTTTATTGTCTATATTAAACTTGGGTGCAATCAATTTAAGAATGGGGATGGTATCATCTATAGCCTTATATGCCAATGTATTACAATAAATAATCTTCTTAATAGAATCCAATAGCACTTCAGTCACATTTGATGGTTTGAATTTTGTCATGGAAGTACCAGATGACTGTCCAACTGCCTTAACAATCTCCATGTTGCCGGTGTGAGTAACCACTTTGCTTGTTTTGACCTCTAGTAGGTCACTTTGTGTCTGCATTTCAACTAGAAAAGGTTTAGGTTTCTCAGTAGTTTCTAGTGGCACTGTCAATGTATGTACCTGAAGGTCAACCTGTTTCTCAACTTGTATCTCTGTGATCTCTTCTGCCGGTTTTTCTGATGGTTTCTCTATGGTATCCACTATAGGTTTCTCTGTCTGCATCTCTACACTATCCACTACCGGTGACTTAGTAGGTTTCTCTGTATTTTCTATAGCTAGTAACTCTGTCTCTGTTGGTTTTTCAATGTTTGTATCAATGGTGTTGTCAGTAACTATTTAATTAACCCTAATCTCAATGTGTTCCATTGTTTGTTCTGCATGTGTCTCTACCTCAGTATTGTCACCCGGTTGCTCAAGAGCAACATCTTTCTTCTTTTCCTCAGTACTTTATTTGTCAACTACAATATTGACGTCCTGAGTGTCTATGTTCATGGTATACAAGATTTTTGACTCAGGATTTGTATCCTCATGTGGAGTCTCCACATTCTTAGTAGTCGGTGTTGCATCTATCTGAATTAGTGGAGTAATAGTAGGTGGTGGTAAATTGTCTGTCACTTTTATATTTGGTAGTCCACCTATTTTGCCTTTTCCTTTGTCCTTATCCTTTTGGTATACCTTAAAATCTTTAGGTATTTTGAGCTCTTCTTGTTTCTCCTTCTCAACAAAGAAAATATCTCATTTATCTGTTGTCTCTTCTAATATCTCATTAACTCTACCAATCATTAGAATTACATGCTAGTGACCACTAGAAAATACTGTTCTATTAGCTTCATTGATCAAATCATCAATTTCTTCCACTAATTTAACAGGGTGAACAACTAACAATTTCTCAACCTTTATTTTCTTGTCTAGTTCCATAATGGCTAACCTTTTATCATCAAGCCGCCTATATAGATCAATATCATCTACAACCTCTATCAAAACTTTCTTATAAATATCAAGGTGTAGGATGATACTATTTTCTATGCTTTCTTTCTCCTCATTTGTAAAAGTATCATACAATTTACTAACATTAGACAAGTTTCCAACATCTGTTATCTCATTTAACAAGTTGTCAAGTGGAGGAATAACCTATTTTTCCTTTCTCTTTCTATGTGTCATCTTCTTAGTTGGTGGCCTTACTGCTTGTTGCTTCTGCCTTGTTGTCCTGGTTTTCTTGGGAGGAGGAGAGGGTACCAGTGAGGGTTTTCTCTTCCTATCAACTCTTTTAAACTCAGTTAGGATTTCACTTTTTGATGAAGTTCCAACTAGTGAGAGGTCAGCTTCCGATTGTAAACCTTCCAAATCACTTTCTTTGATACCAGTGATATTCATTACATTTTCCTTTATTTCTTTAACCTGCTTAGATGCACTTCTGATATATTTATCCCTTCTCTTCCTTTGTTTTAGTATTTGTACACCACTCTCTATAGTCTCAGCATTACCAAAAACTTTTTCTTCTAGTTCTCTAGGGGCTTCAACTAGGGCTTTAGCATATGTTTCAATAATGTTCACATTTGCCTCATATCCCATCTCTGTCACCCAAACAGTTCTTGGAAGAACCGCTTCCATCTAGATCTCATCCTTCTTAATCACAAAACAAATTTCTTTCTGATATTTGTCAACAATACTCTAGGATAACCTTTTCCTAGTCTTCATTTTTGCTTTAAAGGGTTGGAAATACTTAGTTATTTTGTTGTCCTTATCAGTTACCATGTCGGTGAAGATATCTAACAGTTGTTTCCCTACCAGTATGTCATAACCAAAGTCTTTTCTGCCTATACTGAGAACTTCTTTTGTAATATATAGCATTAGGCATACAAGAAGATTTCCAAATCTGAAAGTACCTTTCTTATCTCCTTTAATTTTCTTCAGATTATCAATTATTCATCTTTCAACCATTCACATACATCTATCTTAGTATCATTGTTAACCATATCATATACACTCTTGATACATAGACTAGAAACTGAGTTCAATCGGTTAGCATATGCTACCTTATATCCTAATATCATGCTAATGAATCTAACATTGTCATCTTTCACATCATTAACTCTTAGAGATCTATTGTCATAGGTTGCACTAGTTAAAGTCATCACTGTGTTGTTTGAAACTTTCTTGGTCTTATCTAGCCTCTACTGGTGGAAGGTAAGCCAGTCACAGCCTTAACTCCTTATCTAGTGATCTTATGGATAGAGTCTAGCCAAAATAATTCTCCATAAACTCTACTAAGTACAATCCTCACAACCTCGTTAAGAAATTCTGAGATGTCAAGGATTTCCACAAAACCTAGGGTTTCTATAGCCTTATGTTTCGGTTTTACAGATTCATTCTCATCATAGATAACATTCTTATACATTTTCATGATTTCTTCTAAACCTAGTTCCTCAATGTGGCAATGTATGTAAATTCTAGGGTCTTCTACATATGCAACTCCTTTAGGGATTTTAGAAAATGCACCTAGGGTATCATCCTGTTTTGCTACTTCGGGGATAATCTTGAATACGGGCCTAGGGCATTTAACCACTTCAATAATAGTAGGTTTTGCAATGAGTTCAGGAGTAGAGGAGGAAGCCATTGATATATACCTTAATCTGCGTTTTAGGTTTGGATGCTTGAAAGATCTTGCTTCACTTCCCGCTAAGGATGCCTTTGCTCAAGTTTTTCACGCTCTTAGGAAATTTGAATGCTCGGTAAGTGAAAAAGATTGAAAAACACTGATTTATAATACTTTTCCTTCAACAACCACAATAAATGCCTGTCGGTTAAGTGAAACTTAACACATCTGCCAGTAAAGAAGAAGTTCATCTTCTCACCATCAACCGAGAGTAAACTTGCATGATTTTCAACTTGCTGCAATACCCCCAAGGATTACTTTTCAGTTGGATGAAGAGTCTCCTGCTGGTGGAGTAATACTCTGTTCTACTGGTGAAGGAATAGTTTCATCAACATTCTGATCTCTCTTTCTAATCCATTGTTTTGAAAATTCTTGCTTTACCTCATCAACCTTCTCTTTGCCTTTCAAACTGAGTCCTTTTTTATTTTTCAGTGAAGTCTTGCTTCTACAAAATTTTGCAATATGTCCAATCTTGTTACAAGAATAACAAGTCACATTGTTTTTTCTGAATAGCCTTTCCATATCCTATGCCAGTTTGTGTTCTGCATTGACTAGATAATGGTCCAAATCTTCCACAAACATAACATCTTACATTCATTCTGCAATTTTCTAAATTATGACCAATTTTGTTGCATTTGGAGCAATGACCGGTGGGTGTATTAGTGTTCTGATAGTTTCTAGATCTACATTGATTTGCTCTATGACCATACTTGTTGCAGTTAAAGCATTTCCCATTAAATTTGTAGGCATTAGGTTGTCTTACCAGTTTGTTGTGATCATGATTGTTTGTAGTACCGGAGCTTTCACCAACTTCAAATCCAAGTCCATTATTGTCTCCATTAGGTTTCTGACTTTTCAGCATATCATCAAGTTCTTCTAAACTTTTCTTGAATTTCTCCCTGTGTTGATTTGTAGTAGCCAACTCATTTTCCAAAAAATCCTTTTGTCTCATAAGTTCAGTTTTATCATGTTCCATGTGAATCCGATTTGTCTTTAACATATCATTTTCATGATTGAGTCTTAGATTTTCATTTCTAGCATCATTGAGTCTCCTAGTCAAGTTGTCTTCATTCTTCTTTCTGCCTCTAATGTCTTTACAAAATCTCATAGTCATGTCTTGCATCTCATTCCTCAAGGTCATGTTTTCTTGCCTCATCTTGCTTACAAGATCATTAAGAGTTTCTTTTTCATCATCATCATTCTGTATCTTTTCATGAAGTTCTCTTATTTTGTTTCTAGCAATAGTGAGATTCTCCTAAAGTCCTTGAATGATTTCCTATGCAGTCTTTAGATCATCTTCAAGTTTGATATTCTTCAACTTTTCTACATCAAAGTCTGCAAGAGCTCCTTCTAATTGCTTTCTCAAGCTTTCCATCTGTACTGGTGTGAAAATCTTCCTCAAGCTATTAGGCTTTTGAAAATAGAGGACCAGGCTTTGACACCACTTGTTAGGATTCCCAAAGATACTAAGAGGGGGGGTGAATTAGTATCTAACCGGTTGATAGATTTTCTGACCTTATTAAATATTTTGCATTCCAAAACAATGTACCAGTAAACAAGAATTAATGCAGCAAATATGAACAATAAAAACAACATAGAAAGTACACCATAACACAAGATGTTTAACGAGGAAACCCGGTGTGGGAAAAACCTCGGTGGGATTTGTGACCCACAATATTCACTCACTGGCCAATGAATGGCTATTACTTACAATAGTGTGCCTACACATGTAGGAAGGTCATCTCCTTAGAGCTCACTGCTCAAATACAAAAGGAAGTCTCAGTGACTTACAAAATGGATTATAAAAATCTAATATAGTGTACTACTACAAAACAACATCTACTATGCCAGATTTAGTACCTGTGTAAGCTCATACAATAACCATAAACCCTTCTACAAAATCTATCTTAATATTCCCTCTACATATCCATCATATCTATCCTCTATGTTGTGTCGCACAAAATGATCTACAAGATCTCATATTTATATATGATTCTTATTACAATATGCCATGTCGACTTACAAAAAGATATTACAATTAAATACAAAATACAATAATCAAAATCCTGTTAGCTAAGATGTCAGTAAACATTATTGCCAGTGCCGGTGAACTGTCTGCCGGTGCCGGTGTCTATCGGTGCCATACGATTGCAAGGTTTCCATCAATGACAATACCTTCAATCACCTACAATTCTCATTGGAGTGTGTAATGCCAACAATTGTTGCTCTGCATTCTTTCTCTGCTCTTCATACTATCTGAGATCTACACACTCTCTTCACCACTTTGTTATTCACTTAGCAGTTCTACCCTCTTCTCACCTTGTTGGATCGCCTCTCTTCAAAATTATACTTTACAAATTTTATGATCACCAAAATAATTCTTTGCAATACCAAAACATAGGAATATGTTGACATCAATGACAACAACATATCCTAGTAGTAGCAATGTCCAACAATCTCCCCCTTTGGCATTGATGGCAACATATAAATATGAAAAACAATCAATGCAAAGGAATATATAAACATCAGCAAAATCCAATAGGCTCCCCCTAAGATCAGGAACACAAAGCTCCAAGGATAAAACAATTTTCACGTGCTTATTTCCCCCTTTGATAGCAATGCCAAAGATATAAAAATTATTTAGCTTCTCTCCCCACTAGAAAGAACAATAGCTCCCTTACAATAAATTCACAGCTCTAAAACAACTCACTAACTACTGCAGCTCAATAGTAGCATCAACTCATCAACCTAGGTAAAGATATAAGAATATAAAGTCCACCAAATAGATGCATCTCAATGCACCTAGTTCTCATTAGGAGGGGCATATACCCCTAATTTGTCTATCAAATAATCAAATGTATTTGCAGGAAAAAGGCTTAGTGAAAATATCTGCAATCTGACCTTTTGTAGATACATACTCCAATTTTACTACTTCATCACAAACTTTCTCCCTCAAGTAATGATACTTAATTGATATATGCTTAGTTTTAGAATGCAGTACTAAAATCTTGAAAATATTAATAGCACTTGGATTGTCACAGTAAATAATAGTAGGTTCATCATACACAACTATAATGTCTTTCAGCATCTATTTCATCCAAGCTACCTTAGTACAATTTGTAGCAGCAGCAATATATTTAGCTTCAACAATAGATAAAAATATAGCATCTTGTTTCTTGCTTGCCAATGACACCGACTTCTTCCCCAAAAAGAAAGATCCACTATTATTTCTCTTCCAATCATCTACATCACCTGCCCAATCAACATTAGTAAAGGCACAAAACATAAAATCATCATTCTTCGGATACCACAACCCATAATCAATAGTTCCCTTCAAGTATCTGAAAATTATTTTAATAGCAATAACATGAGTCTCCTCAGGATCAACTTGAAATCTGGTAAAAAGACACACAACATGCATAATATCTGATCTAGTCTAAGTCAAGGTATAATAGTCCACCAACCATAGATCTATACAAGGTCTAGTTCAGTTTCTTGGATTTATCATTCTTACATAACTTGCATCTAGTCACCATAAGAGTTCCAATAAGTTTAGTATCAGTTAACCCAAAAAATTTTAACAATTCCTTCACATATTTAGATTGAGAAATGAAAATACCTTTACTGGTTTTAGTAATTTGCAATCCTAAGAATAATTTCATCTCACCTATCATAGACATCTCAAATTCCTTTGCATATCATCAGCAAACTTCATACGCAAATCACCATCTCCTCCAAAAATAATGTCATCCAAAAATACTTCAACAACCAAAATATTATCATTCTCAACCTTAAAGTAATAGTTACTATCAACAGTGCCTTTAAAAAATCTCAACTTCATCAAATACTTATCTAAACTTGCATCTAGGCTCTAGGGGCTTGTTTTAGTCCATATAGTGATTTCTTCAATCTGCATACCATGTCTCCTTCATCTGATAAAGAAAATGCTTCTGTCTGCTCAGTGTAGACTTCCTCCTCAAGATCACCATTCAAAAAGGCTAACTTGACATCTGTATGATAAACCTTGAAATTATTATAAGTAACATATGCAAGCAACAATCTAACAGCTTCAATTCTAGCTACAAGAGCAAAAGCTTCTTTATAATCAATACCTTCCATTTGAGGGAATCCCTTACATACCAACCTTGCTTTGTTTCTAACCACTTCACAAGCTTCATTCGGTTTATTTTGGAACACCCATTTAGTGTCAGTCACATTTTTGTCTTCAGGTCTTGGAACAAGCTCCCAAGTGTTATTCTTTTCAATCTAATTCAACTCCTCCTCCATAGATTTTATCCGATTCTCATCTTTATTGTTAGTAGTAGTGTAGTACCCCTACCCTAATCAATTTTAATCTTGGTTTAATCTTGGTTAGTTTATCATAATATAATGATTATAGTCAGATGTGTTGATTTAGTGCACATCTGTTAATGTGGTTTTCGCACCAGTTGTATGCAAGATTGATTAATTCTCCTATTTTCAAGTTATTATCTCGGGCTAACATTTTCATTAAGTTTTTATATATGTATGCTTGTATGACTCTTGGATGCAGGAGAATTCAGGTACAGTGCCGCATGGGTGCGAGGTTCGTCTCCGCCTGAATTTGTAGGTTTGAGTGTACCTCTTTAATCCTTAGAGTTGGATTAGGTGGTCGTAAGACCCTAGTTGACCATAGTCGTGCTCAAGTGAGCATCATTAGTCGTTGTCAGTATTCCCTTTTGTTTGGGTTTGCGAGTCATCTGTCCGATTGACTTTCTTGGTTTGCATGTTTGGTGTGTGTGGTTAAATTGAATTATTAGCCTAAGTATTTAAATTGATTTAATGTGTGTTTACGCATTAGTATATTCGGGGACTAAATTAAATAGTCTGCCTTTTTATGTGATTAATCGTTATTTGAATTGCTCGATTTAAATTGGGAGCAAGTTCAATTAAATAGTTAATTGTAATGTTAAATTTGATATGCTTATGCTGTTAGAAATGGAAAGTTTTGAATTTAATTGTAGTAGAATTAACTGTATTCTGTTGGCTTTTTAAAATAGAAAGGTTAAATTCAGTTATTTGGAAAAAAATCAATTTTAGATTGAAAAACAAATAAATATATTGATATAGTTGGAAAATAAAGATTTTTGTGATTTATTTTAAATAAAAATTTTAAATCCAAAAATGAGATTTTTGGTCAAACTTTTCCAAATAACCTAGACTTTTGGAAAATACTGGGGATTGAATTTTTTGGGAAAAAAAAAATATTTTTGAAAAAATATTTTGGATGAAATTTGGGGGTTTTGGAGGAGGAGAAATTTCTTGAGCCTGCAGGTTGGGCTCCTCACTATATATTTTCCAGGATTGCTATATGAGGTAAGATTCTGGTTTATATTTTTGGTTTTTTTGTTTATCAGAAATTGTTTTGGATTTTGAAGAAATCTGGTTGTGAAGATTGAAAAATCTCAGCTATTGGGGAAAAATGAAATAGTTGTGATTGTAATTCCAATCCAATCCCCTCTTGCTCTGTTTCCAGTCCAAGTTTAGATTATGATTTCTCTGATTGTTTTAAAATAAAAAAAAATAAACTTGAGATTGGCTGTTTACCATGGAAAATTGTTAAAATTCCAATTAAATGCTTTCAAATTCAAGCTTTTATTAAAGAAATCCGTGTGTGTTTGGATATATGGATGTTAAACAATCTTATTTTGCCAATATGGATTTGGTTTTAGAGAAATCCTCCCATTTCTAGATCTGGACATTTGAAATTGCCAATATTGGAAAAAAAAACTCATAATTTTTTGAATATAAAAAAAAATAACAATAAATTATTTTTTTAAGTTTCTGCTGAGACTGTATTTTTCTATGTTCTGTTAATTTTGTAACAACAGATTTTTATTTCAAAAAAATTTAAATTAAATTATAAAAAAAAAATATATCGTTTTACATGAAGTGGGGGAGCCAAGGCTCAACCCCAACCTCACGCTTGGGCAGCCAAGAGTTATGGCTATGGGGACCATTCCCTTTTCAAAGGAAAGGGGAACCACGTGGGTTTCCCCTTACCCTTTTAAAAGAAAAGAAAGTTTATTTTTTTATTATTATTAATTAAAGTTCTTTTTATTATTTAAAAATAAATAAATTAAGTTTCTTTTTATTATTATTACTTTTAAATTAATGTATATTATTAATAATATATTAATTTTTAATTACTAATTAATGTATATTATTAATAATATATTAATTTTTAATAATTAATTAATGTATATTATATATATATATATATATTAATTGTAGTGGATTATAATTAATGAGTATTATTAATTATATATTAATTATCTTTATTAATTAATGTATATTTTTTAAAAATATATATTAATTGTGGTTGAATTATGAGTTTATAAATTAAGGTAAATATAGTGAGAGATATATATACTGATTATTATTTTAGGTTTGTATATTTGTTTAAATATACGCAAGGAAATATTTTGGGTAATTTGGGAGATGTTTACCTATTTTTGGTTTCTCTAAATGTATATTTCCTTAATATGAAGAGAGTAACTTGGTTCTGAAAAAAAAGAATTTTGAGAAATTGTTTTCAAACCAGTGTGAGAATGATGTTTTATTTTGATGAATAAGTATCATATTTTAATTGATTTATGTTTATTTATTTATATTCATGTGAATTTGGTTTGAAAACTCATGAAGACGTATTTAAATAGTTTTATGATGCGAATGAACTTTACTAAGTTAGAAACCATGAACGGTCTGTGCCTAGGCAAGGTAGACAAATTGCAATCAAACTTAGATCAATTAGAAAATTGGATCGATTTTAATGTTTAAATCAATATAGAAAAAGATTGTCTTTTCCGGTTATTGCCTATGCGAGTTTAATTTCTGTATTCACTTTTGCTTATGTAATGGCAAGCTTTGACTTGTTTGATCAGACCCTGTCATATGGTTGATTTGGGTACCTGTTTGAGTCCTCGGTTCCGAGTTGACTGTTGTTTTGTGGTAGTGTCGTAATTGGTCATATCCTTTGTGTGGGTGTCAAATGATGATTCGTGGTTGACCATAGCTGGTCAGGTCTCTGGTTAGAGTACAGTCAGTAGTGTACCTCTTTTGAGTCATGTTTGACCAGATGGTTGTTCCCTCCTTTTTGAATTCCGTTGGCTTGACCATTTGTGTCCTTGATGTCTAAGGTCGCTTGAGTATAGTCTAGTGTCATATGGGAAAGTGGCTTTCGATTGGGGGCCATGCCCAAAGTGGTTGCTGGGTAACCCGTCGAAAGTGAGTCTAATAAGTGATAACCTAACAGTAGATTAGAATGTTAATCTCTAAGTAAGATAATTGTGCCTCACACATGAGACGAGTGCTAACACAGACTCGACATGCTGTGAGAAGGCCTGAAATGGCAAACCATCATCCTTGTCTTCACAAGAGGATGTGTGGGTCTGCATGAGGCTTGGATGGGTCGGAGGTTCGGATTAGGTTGCCAAGGTAACCCAGTGTATGGGGCCGGAACCTATGAAGATCTACCAGGGTAGCCATACCAGGTTGTGTGATGACACTTGTCCCTACGTTCGCTAGTGTGTGTTGATGTATGGTCTTGATAGGAGCACTTTTGTGGAGTCGTCCTGTTGCTTATCCCCTGGTGAGTACCTGGTTGCATGTTAGACCTTGGGTGGTGATGACTCAGTTTTGTGGATGCTCTAATGGACCTTGGTATTAGCTTCGATTGTTGTTCAGCTGGATCCTTTCCTTTTCAAGGATCGTTTATGTATTTATTGACCAATGCGGTCGCTTGTATATTGTTTATGTTTTGCTTTGATGGTAGGATTGTAAATTATGAGAACCTCATGTATTCTTAACTTTATTAATTATCAGAGGGGTCTTGCAGTTGAGCAGACCTGGAGATGTAGCCCTTTAGGAGTGAACTCTGAGATCATCTTGGTGTTATGCGATGCTTTACTTCTTATATTTCATGTTTAGTGTTAGCATGTATGAATGCCATTTTGATCGACTGCATAAGTGGTTTAGATAAGATTTATTGTAGATGCATGTATGCAGTCGTCTTTTAAAATGCAGTAAATTGTATCATGAAGGAATGTAACTTAGAGTAGTGGAATATATTTAGTTGTTGTTAAGAAAATTAAGTATGCATGAAAAGATCTCATAAGTTTATGATGAAATTCTTGTGTGTTAGAATATTAGATGCATGACTTATATTTTAATGAAAAGCTTGAATGTAAAGTATGAATGAATCATAATGGATAAACATTAGCATGTGATTTATATTTCCATCTTCTGAAAGAAATTATACGTGTTTAAGAATTATCCCGTTATAAGATAATCAACTTATTGGATTAATTGTGAGTGTTAAGTGAAAGGTGTAATTAAGTAATCACATTGGGAAACTCCTTAGGTGTTAGATGATGTCTTCCACTATGTAATCTAAATTTTGATATCTCATTGTATCTTAATGTTGTGTTTATCTTTAAAAAAAAATTGTTGCACTCCATTCATGTGTTTTAGCTTTATCCCTCCGGGGTTTCCTAGCGGGGCATTACATTTGGTATCAGAGCCCATGTTGCAAACACTGGGATCTCTGGTGTCGCATGTGCCCTCTGTTGGTGTGAGGTGTATCGACCTTATGTGTATGCTTGTCCTCCTTTTGTATGTGAGTGATCGAGCAGACCTTAACTTGAGTGTAACGTGTGTGTTCACACCTTGTTCTCACCTTCTTGATGTTGGTGTTTTGAGTGATTGATCGTGCTTTATGTGCTTATTGATGTCTTGGTCTATGATTACTCATATCCTGAAAGAGAGTCGTATGAGCCTTCCTTATTGACTGTTGTATTCTTTAGAATAATCCATTTGGGTTGGTCTGTATTGGTTTTGAATCTGAAAGTGCGAAGTGTGCTTGTTTAAGATTATGATCTAGCTTAGTGTTGTCCACTTGAAGGACTAGTATGGTAAATATTGAATGCTTATCTTGTAGCAAATTGAATGATTATCACCCTTCCTCCTTTCTCTCTCTAGAAATTAAATGTGTGTGATGTGTGTAATGATCTCTTATATGAGGTTTCTTTTTGCAAGAGAAAGGTTGTGACTTCTTGAACCCTTGTGTGAACCCTATGACGCTTATGTGATTAGATAATAAAGAGGCTATGGGTTTTAAAGTTCATATTGGTTATTGGGAGAAAACTGTATGTTTACATTAAGGAATTCTCCATGTGTAATGTAGGAGTAACATAATTAAATTCTATCTGAAGTAAGGTGCATTAATATGTGAATAGCTGTTATGTGAAACTGCGTTGGTTGTAAAAGAAGTATTAAAGGGAATATGTTATAGTAGCTTCAAGAGTGATAATGTGTTCCACGAAAGATTGTTTTATGTGTTTCATTAAACCAGTTCAATTGAGGATCTATTTTAATAATGCTCCATTGAACTTGCTTTTGGGTATATGTAATTACCTTATTATGTTTAGAAAGTGCGAATGAAAAGCTTGTTTGATGTGCATGCATTAATATGTATTATTTTGTTGATAGCTCCTCGCTTACCTTCTGATCGTAATTTGATTTTAATGATAGGTTGCAAAATTATGTCATGTGTCTATATTGTATTAGAGTAGTGAATGTTCTCAAGAGACCTTGCATCATCGATAAGATTGCCTGTTTTGATCTCTGTTGTTTGGAAAACTAGAACATTCTGTTGCAACCATAATTATTGGGAATGTCATGTTAGATTGTTTTGGCATCCTTCTATAACGGTAGCGAAATGAAAACCGTGGAATTAAAATGATAGACTTATAGTGAGAAATTTTTGTATATAGTGTGATCTTGCTGATCTTGTGTCTTTGTAGGAAATAGTTTGGTTATCAAACTCTATTTCCCTTCTCTTTGCCTAATCATAAGATTTTTAGAAATGCTATGAAGAATGCATTGATTTAAATAGATTGTTTATAACACATATGAAATTGTATGTTTGCTTTTGGACTTCTTATGGAAAGATGAAAGTCTTAAGCTTTAGAAAGAATTTGCATAGCTAGTAATTTAGTTACAAATGCTTAGTGAAATTCGAGAAAGATATAGGAATGATGTTATTTTCTTATGTAATTGTGAATTGTTAATAATTTCAGTACCTAATTCTAGAATAAGCTTTATTCAGTTAATCATGTGGGAAGCATAATTAAACCTTCCTTGAGTAGATGATAGCGTACTGAATAGTACTCCCTGTAAATGTGACTAAACCAGTACTGGTGTAATTGTGTGTATTGTAAGAAACCAGTGCTTATTATATGTATCCATGGATTGGTGAAGTAATCAACCATGGAGGATATGTTGCTTATGAGTATGGGAAACCATACTATTTTTGGTGATGTTGCTTATTTGTTTCCCTACTAAGCACCAAACCTCGGGTTGTGGGTAACTCAGTATGTTAAGGGGTAGTATTCAAAGTAACTGTTCCTTGAATAGTATGGATTGGCGTACAAGTAATGTCGGCGCGAAGCAACTTTAGCTTCTCCACTTTGAGGAATGATATAGTTGTACTATTAAACTGTATCAAAGGTGTACTCAATACTTTCCCTTTTTGATGAATCTATTTATAGGTTTATGTGTGTCAACCTATTCCTTCTTTTATTTGAGCATTTTGATGGCATTTCTGGTGCATAGTGATAGTGTATTTTGGAGGATCCTTTGCCTTGTCTTCATGAAAGGTAGGTTTATCCACGTGAGCTTCCAGATGGTATGTGTTGGTGGGCACGTGGGTGGACCTTAGTCAGGTATACCTCTGACTTATGGTGAGTATCCTTCTAGATACGTCGCTATGCGGGATGTGACCTGTGCGTGCTTGTTTCCGTGAGGTACACTACCATGTGGGATATGTCCATTGCTTGTCTTCTCCGCTTGGGGTATTACCATGCCGCGCGACAACGTGATGTGGGGTGATGTCGAGGTGCACACCGCCATGCCATGTGGGTAGTGTGACTATGTCGCACCACATGATGAGCTACTGCAATAGCTAGTCAGTTGTTCCTTCCTTCCTCGTTGGTGGCTAGATGCTAGTCACATAGTGATGTTATGTGCAGTTGTGATATTCTTATTATTTCTTTGGGGACCAACAATTTATTTTACTTTGATTTTGAAGGTTTAGCCACGATCTTGTGATCTTTTTCACTTTTGATTTCGTGTTGAAATTCTAGATTATTTTCTTGCCTTACTGTTGGAATTGATGATTTATTATCTTTATTCATCTGTACTTTGGTGGCTAAACTAGTTTATCCTTATTGTTTTCGTATGCTGGTCTTGTGTTGAAATGTGAAATTCCTCTCCAAGGACATATGATACAGACTTGGTAGAGTGTGTACGAGGAAGTGGATGTAAGGAACCTTGAGGATGGGGGTATGTGAGGCTGTGTTGCAGCTAGGATCCACTACCTACCTATGTGTGGTGACTATCTCTTGGAGGCTAACTACCTTGCTCAACAAGGGATATTCACAAAGGTCTTGTATGGAAGGTAGCACTGCTATGGTGTGCCTAGCACCATCGAGCCTTGAGTGAGATATTGGATATTTATGATTATATTGTTGTTTTGAGATCAGGCATAGAGATGCTGATCGTACATGTTATCTTTGACCGAGCATTAGACATGCTCACATGTGGCCTTTTGAGTTATGCATTCCAACTATGTGGATGGTTATTATGTGTTATCATAAAGTAAATTGTGTTAACTTGTCACTATGTTATGGGACATAGTCTTTGGAAAGGTTTTCTTATGCCTGACAAGTGTAAACAATTGAGTTATTTTTGTTGCTCTTATTTCATGAAAGTTAATTTGGTTGTAGAAATTGATATTTAAATCTAGTTCTATGTGATAAAGTTCAATGAAAAAGATGTATTGGTAAAAGAAATTTATCATGATGGCATGTTTTCTTGTCATGTTTGATAAATGAGTATGGTAGTTATTGTTTACCTCTTTGTAATGCATTAACTTGGTGTAATGAAAGGAAGAAAATTCTTGTTTCTTTGCTATGATTGTGGATAAATCCTAGAATTTTATAAGGAATGTATGGATTTAGAGGTATCTTGCCAATGGGTAATGGCATTCATAAAGGAATTTGCAATAATGTTTCATTTATTTATGTAAAGATTCCTATGTGCAATTTGATATTTGTTGAATGAGTTTCAGGGCTAAAGTGTGTGACATGTTCTCCATCTAGCCTTACGACTTCCAAGAGTAAGTCGGAACCTAGGGGGGGAGAATGTAGTACCCCTGTCCTAATCAATTTTAATCTTGGTTTAATCTTGGTTAGTTTATCATAATATAATGATTATAGTCAGATGTGTTGATTTAGTGCACATCTATTAATGTGGTTTTCGCACCAATTGTATGCAAGATTGATTAATTCTCCTATTTTCATGTTATTATCTCGAGCTAACATTTTCATTAAGTTTTTATATATGTATGCTTGTATGACTCTTGGATGCAGGAGATTTTAGGTACAGTGCCGCATGGGTGCGAGGTTTGTCTCCGCCTGAATTTGCAGGTTTGAGTGTACCTCTTTAATCCTTAGAGTTAGATTAGGTGGTCGTAAGACCCTAGTTGACCATAGTCATTCTCAAGTGAGCATCATTAGTCGTTGTCAGTATTCCCTTTTGTTTGGGTTTGCGAGTCGTCTGTCTGATTGACTTACTTGGTTTGCATGTTTGGTGTGTGTGGTTAAATTGAATTATTAGCCTAAGTATTTAAATTGATTTAATGTGTGTTTATGCATTAGTATATTCGGGGACTAAATTAAATAGTCTCCCTTTTTATGTGATTAATCGTTATTTGAATTGCTCGATTTAAATTGGGAGCAAGTTCAATTAAATAGTTAATTTTAATGTTAAATTTGATACGCTTATGCTGTTAGAAACGGAAAGTTTTGAATTTAATTGCAGTAGAATTAATTGTATTCTGTTGGCTTTTTAAAATAGAAAGGTTAAATTCAGTTATTTGGAAAAAAATCAATTTTAGATTGAAAAACAAATAAATATATTGATATAGTTGGAAAATAAAGATTTTTGTGATTTATTTTAAATAAAAATTTTAAATCCAAAAATGAGATTTTTGGTCAAACTTTTCCAAATAACCTAGACTTTTGGAAAATACTGGGGATTGAATTTTTTGGGAAAAAAATTTTGGATGAAATTTGGGGGTTTTGGAGGAGGAGAAATTTCTTGAGCTTGTAGGTTGGGCTCCTCACTAAATCTTTTCCAGGATTGCTATATGAGGTAAGATTCTGGTTTATATTTTTGGTTTCTTTGTTTATCAGAAATTGTTTTGGATTTTGAAGAAATCTGGTTGTGAAGATTGAAAAATCTCAGCTATTGGGGAAAAATGAAATAGTTGTGATTGTAATTCCAATCCAATCCCCTCTTGTTCTGTTTCCAGTCCAAGTTTAGATTATGGTTTCTCTGATTGTTTTAAAATATAAAAAAATAAACTTGAGATTGGTTGTTTATCATGGAAAATTGTTAAAATTCCAATTAAATGCTTTCAAATTCAAGCTTTTATCAAAGAAATCCGTGTGTGTTTGGATATATGGATGTTAAACAATCTTATTTTGCCAATATGGATTTGGTTTTAGAGAAATCCTCCCATTTCTAGATCTGGACATTTGAAATTGCCAATATTGGAAAAAAAACTCATAATTTTCTGAATATAAAAAAAAATAACAATAAATTATTTTTTTAAGTCTCTGCTGAGATTGTATTTTTCTATGTTCTGTTAATTTTGTAACAACAGATTTTTATTTCAAAGAAATTTAAATTAAATTATTAAAAAAATATATATCGTTTTACATGAGGTGAGGGAGCCAAGGCTCAACCCCAACCTCACGCTTGGGCAGCCAAGAGTTATGGCTGTGGGGACCATTCCCTTTTCAAAGGAAAGGGGAAACCCACATGTTCTGTTAATTTTGTAACAACAGATTTTTATTTCAAAGAAATTTAAATTAAATTATTAAAAAAATATATATCGTTTTACATGAGGTGAGGGAGCCAAGGCTCAACCCCAACCTCACGCTTGGGCAGCCAAGAGTTATGGCTGTGGGGACCATTCCCTTTTCAAAGGAAAGGGGAACCACGTGGGTTTCCCCTTACCCTTTTAAAAGAAAAGAAAGTTTATTTTTTTATTATTATTAATTAAAGTTCTTTTTATTATTTAAAAATAAATAAATAAATTAAGTTTCTTTTTATTATTATTACTTTTAAATTAATGTATATTATTAATAATATATTAATTTTTAATTACTAATTAATGTATATTATATATATATATATATATATATATATATATATATATTTATTAATTGTAGTGAATTATAATTAATGAGTATTATTAATTATATATTAATTATCTTTATTAATTAATGTATATTTTTTTTAAATATATATGAATTGTGGTTGAATTATGAATTTATAAATTAAGGTATATATAGTTAGAGATATATATACTGATTATTATTTTAGGTTTGTATATTTGTTTAAATATATGCAAAGAAATATTTTGGGTAATTTGGGAGATGTTTATCTATTTTTGGTTTCTTTAAATGTATATTTCCTTAATTTGAAGAGAGTAACTTGGTTCTGAAAAAAAAGAATTTGAGAAATTGTTTTCGAACCAGTGTGAGAATGATGTTTTATTTTGATGAATAAATATCATATTTTAATTGATTTATGTTTATTTATTTATATTCATGTGAATTTGGTTTGAAAACTCATGAAGACGTATTTATGTAGTTTTATGATGCGAATGAACTTTACTAAGTTAGAAACCATGAACGGTCTGTGCCTAGGCAAGGTAGACAAATTGCAATCAAACTTAGATCAATTAGAAAATTGGATCAATTTTAATATTTAAATCAATATGGAAAAAGATTGTCTTTTCCGGTTATTGCCTATGCGAGTTTAATTTCTGTATTCGCTTTTGCTTATGTAATGGCAAGCTTTGACTTGTTTGATCGGACGCTATCGTATGGTTGATTTGGGTACCTGTTTTAGTCCTCAGTTCCGAGTTGACTGTTGTTTTGTGGTAGTGTCGTAATTGGTCATATCCTTTGTGTGGGTGTCAAATGATGATTCGTGGTTGACCATAGTTGGTCAGGTCTCTGGTTAGAGTACCGTCAGTAGTGTACCTCTTTTGAGTCATGTTTGACCAGATGGTTGTTCCCTCCTTTTTGAATTCTGTTGGCTTGACCATGTGTGTCCTTGATGTCTAAGGTCGCTTGAGTATAGTCTAGTGTCATATGGGAAAGTGGCTTTCGATTGGGGGCCATGCCCAAAGTGGTTGCTGGGTAACCTGTCAAAAGTGAGTCTAATAAGTGATAACCTAACAGTAGATTAGAATGTTAATCTCTAAGTAAGATAATTGTGCCTCACACATGAGACGAGTGCTAAGACAGACTAGACATGTTGTGAGAAGACCTGAAATGGCAAACCATCATCCTTGTCTTCACGAGAGGATGTGTGGGTCTGCATGAGGCTTGGATGGGTCGGAGGTTCGGATTAGGTTGCTAGGGTAACCCAGTGTATGGGGTCAGAACCTATGAAATCTACTAGGGTAGCCATACCAGGTTGTGTGATGACACTTATCCCTGCGTTTGCTAGTGTGTGCTGATGTATGGTCTTGATAGGAACACTTTTGTGGAGTTGTCCTGTTGCTTCTCCCCTGGTGAGTACCTGGTTGCATGTTAGACCTTGGGTGGTGATGACTTAGTTTTGTGGATGCTCTAATGGACCTTCGTATTAGCTTTGATTGTTGTTCAGCTGGATCCTTTCCTTTTCAAGGATCGTTTATGTATTTATTGACCGATGCGGTCGTTTGTATATTGTTTATGTTTCGCCTTGATGGCAGGATTGTAAATTATGAAAACCTCATGTATTCTTAACTTTATTAATTATCAGAAGGGTTTTACAGTTGAGTAGACCCAGAGATGTAGCCCTTTAGGGGTGAACTCCGAGATCATCTTGGTGTTATGTGATGCTTTTACTTCTTATATTTCATGTTTAGTGTTAGCATGTATGAATGCCATTTTGATCGAATGCATAAGTGGTTTAGATGAGATTTATCGTAGATGCATGTATGCAATCGTTTTTTAAAATGCAGTAAATTGTATCATGAAGCAATGTAACTTAGAGTAGTGGAATATATTCAGTTATTGTTAAGAAAAATATGTATGCATGAAAAGATCTCATAAGTTTATGATGAAATTCTTGTGTGTTAGAATATTAGATGCATGACTTATATTTTAATGAAAAGCTTGAATGTAAAGTATGAATGAATCATAATGGATAAACATTAGCATGTGATTTATATTTCCATCTTCTGAAAGAAATTATACTTGTTTAAGAATTATCTCGTTATAAGATAATCAACTTATTGGATTAATTGTGAGTGTTAAGTGAAAGGTGTAATTAAGTAATCACGTTGGGAAACTCTTTAGGTGTTAGATGATGTCTTCCGCTATGTAATCTAAATTTTGATATCTCGTTGTATCTTAATGGTGTGTTTATCTTTAAAAAAAAATTGTTGCACTCTATTCGTG
This sequence comes from Cryptomeria japonica, assembly GCF_030272615.1. Lineage (NCBI taxonomy): Eukaryota > Viridiplantae > Streptophyta > Pinopsida > Cupressales > Cupressaceae > Cryptomeria > Cryptomeria japonica. The sequence continues at coordinate 147,398,076 of NC_081409.1, read as the reverse complement.
TGTTTTAGCTTTATCCCTCCGGGGTTTCCTAGTGGGGCATTACAAGTAGCCAAGAAGGAAGACTGAAAGGGGGGTTGAATCAGTCTTCACTGAAATATAAAACTTAATTACAAAACACAGATCTAATAAACTGCAGTCATAACAAGGATAAGAAAATTGAAACCACAACACACGACACCCAAATTTTGATGTGGAAAACCCAGTTAAGCGAAAAAACACGGTGGGAACCTACCAATAGTAAGATGATACTCTACAGTAGTATGTGAAAATATTACAATGGGGAATTCACATGCACTCAAGCACACTACCTAGAGCTCACTGCTCAAAAGATAATGGCCCAGAAGGCTACAACCCTTTAGGAAGTCTCACTGAATTACAACAAGATTTAGACTACAATTTGGAAGAAATGAATTGAAGGAATAGCATCTCCACATGTCTACCCTACAACACCAAAGTCTCCTCAATCACAACATCGAAGGATGAATCACTTGTTTGCACATAAACCTCTCTCTGATAATCTAGACATAACCTTTACACCTAAATTACATGAACATGTCACCTATATACAAATCATCAACCTTGAAAAAAAGGTCGGCTAAACCCTCAACCCTTAATTACAAAATTATAACACACGATACAATGATAGACCACTAGACCAATATAATGGTTTACATAGCATAACATGGTCCTAAAATGAATTCCCAAACACTCAACTCCACTGGAAATCATGTCAAGATCAACCGCAACACACTACACCACCAAGAAAACCACATAACATGGAAATCATCACCTATTCATAGAAACCACCAAAAAATTGCACAATGATCAGTGTGGATCATCAAAACAAACAGGAAATGGCTAGGAAACACTAGAAAGAACGTTAGAATCATCGAGAACAACTGCACCAATACCAGTTATCAAATCTGTATCGATCAACGTTTGAAAGCTCAAGAACACAACCAATTGGCAACTATCACGAAGAAAAATAACTTGTGGAGCACCAAACCACAATCCATCTGAAATAAAGATACACAAGACCATCCCAAGAAATATCCCAAAAACTTAGCACAAGATCTGATCACACCCTAAACCCTAAACCCAATCTACAATCACCAGAGAAATGCACAGGAAAATGTTGACATCAATGACAACAACATATCCTAGTAGAATCAATGACCAACAATATCCAACAATCTCCCCCTTTGGCATTGATGACAACATATGAATGTGAAAAATAATCAATGCAAAGAAAGAAGATATCTCCAACAAACTCCCCCTAAGATTAGGACATATAAAACAGTTTTTCGCATGATCTCTCCCCCTTTGACATCAATGCCAAAGATCTCAAAATAGAAAACCAAACTTACTCTCCCTTAGAATATGAAATATGAATCTCAAAAATCTGTCCAAAAACATAGACTACTCCAATAGAGGAGCAACACCAACTCACCAATCTGGATAAAAGGATAAGACTATGAATTCCACCAGATTGATGCAACTCAATGCATCTAGTTCTCATCAGGAGGGGTGGATACCCCTAACTTGTCTCTCAAATAGACAAATGTATATGCAGGAAAAGGCTTAGTGAAAATATCAGCTATTTGTTCCTTTGTAGATACATACTCTAGCTTCACCTTCTCTTCATTGACTTGCTCTCTCAAGTAATGATATTTGATTGAAACATGCTTAGTCTTTGAATGTTGCACTGAATTCTTTGACATGTTAATAGAACTGAAATTATCATAGTATATAACAGTAGGCTCATCATAAATAACTTTGATATCCTTCAACATTTGCTTCATCCAGACTACCTAAGTGCAATTACTAGCAACAACAATGTAATCAACTTCAGCAGTAGATAAGGTCACTGAATCTTGTTTCTTACTAGCCCATGAAACCAACTTCTTACCCAAAAAGAATGCTCCACTGGTAGTTCTCTTTCGGTCATCAACATCACCAGCCCAAACTACATCAGTGTAGGCACATAGCATGAAATCATCATTCCTCAAATACCATAAACCATAATCCATAGTTCCCTTCAGGTATCTGAATATCCTCTTCACAATAGTGACATAAATCTCTTTTGGATCAACTTGATATCTAGAAGCCATGGATGCAACATGCATAGTGCTTGACCTAGTCTGAGTAAGATATAGCAGTCCACCAACCATAGATCTATACAAACTCTAATTATCTTTAGGAGATTCATCATTCTTAGATACATTACAACTAGTTACCATAATAGTTCTAACCGGTTTGGAGTCATCTAACCCAAACTTCTTTAGTAATTCCTTCACATCCTATTTTTGAGATATGAATATATCTTTTCCAAACTATGTGATGTCATGGAAATGGGGACAAGGCAACAACAAAGTTCAATGTTAATAAGTTAGTTTCAACCATAAAAACAAAACAAAGAACTAAAAACCATTCCAAACATATCAAGAGAGATTTCAAAAAGCATGAAAGAAGTTTAACAAAATAAAAGAAAGGAGAAGAGCCTCCCTAAGATGCTTCCATGATGCCTTTTGATGCTTCTCCCTTGTTTCTCTCCTCTCCAAGTCCCAAATGAGTGTAGCTCTCAGCTTTTAGCACTAGCCATGGATGCCATATGGAGATTCAAGATGGTTGAATATGATAAGCAAATACTATGCAAGAGTAGATAGTGATGCTATGAAAAAGCTCTATGCTAATGCCAGTATAACAACAATACTCTAAAATGCTTCTCCTTTTGCTTGAGGAGAAGGGTTCTATTTATAGAAGAAATAGGGAAATGAAGGGTTAAGATTGAGCAATCTTAACAAGGGTTAGGATTGAAAGTTGGGGATCCATGTGCACAATTGGCACCAATAAATTGGTGACAAGTGTCAACATAGGATTGGGTTGAGAGAAGAGGTTGGAGGCATTAAAGGCCTGAGAAGACCTCATGGTTATCTAGAAGGTAAGGGTCAAGTCTAAATTAAGATTACCCATTGGATTAAGAGTTAATCCAAGGATAAACCTTTGTGCAAATGTTTAAGAGATAATCATGGTCAAAGCATTAATGGCCTGATGAGACCTTTGGGTTGGGTAGAGGTTGAGTCAAAACAAATGTTTTAACCATGTGGGAGAGTTGAATTAACCATTAATGGTTATTGGAGACTTTGGGGATTAAGTGGTTGAAGGTTGGAAGCCTTCAATGGTTTTCAAAGACTTTGAGCCATTTAGTGGTTGAAGGTTGAAAGCTTTCAAAGGTTATCCAAGACTTTGAGGGTTAATTTGTTGAACACACAAAGCATTAATTGCTTTTCAAAGACTTTGGAGTCTTTGAGAAGTGACTCCAATTTGCTTAGGAATGTGACAATATTTAGGGGATGGATTAGGCTAATTAGGAAGGGTTTAGAAGAATTTAGAAGGGGTTTAGGCATACAAGTGGATTTTGTAGGAAAATGTAAGTGGGAGAAATTTTGGTATTTTCAATTAAAATAAAATCATTTATTTCAATTAAATGGTGTAAGTTGCATTTGGATAAATATTTAAATAAATATTAATTTATTTAAATGAGAAAAAGAAGATAAAGCATTAAAATGCTTGAAGACTTTGAGGGAAACCATTAAAGGCTTGAAGACTTTAAGGAAAACCATTAAAGTCTTAAGAAGACTATAGAAGGAAGCCATCAAGTTTGAAGACTTTAAAGCCATCAAGTTTGACTACTTTAAAGGAAACCATTAAAGGTTTCAAGTGGGTGAGGATAAATAGGATTTTAAATAAATAATTTATTTAAAATAGTTGTGCAACTTGCTTTTGTAGGAAAATACAAGTGGGTAGAGGATAAAGGTGATTTAAATAAATGTTAATTTATTTAAATGTGAGAGGTGGGATTTTGGGGGATTTAAATAAATATTAATTTATTTAAATGTGAGAGAATATTTAATTAAATAAATATGATTTATTTATTTAATTAATGGTCTGAATTTGGTTAAGTGAATTAAATCAAATAAATTGAATAATTTATTTAATTAATAGGAGAAGAGGGTTAAGATGAATTAATTAAATATATTAATTTAATTAATTATTAATTGATGGTTAAATAATCAAATAAATATTAAATATTCATTTAATTAAGTGGACAGATTTATGTGACTACACTATGAAATATGCAAACCTAAGAAAAATTTCATCTCACCAATCATATACATATCAAATTCTTCCTGCATATCACCGAAAAACTTCTTGCTCAAGTCATCATCACTTGCAAAGATAAAATCATCAACAAAAACTTCAACAATCAGTATGTTATCATTTTCTATCTTAAAGTACAAATTATTGTCAGCAACACCTTTACAAAATCCTAATTTAAACAAATATTTATCTAATCTAGCATACTAGGCTCTAGGAGCTTTCTTTAACTCATAAAGAGATTTCTTCAACTTACATACCATATCTCCATCATCTGATAGTGAAAATGTTAGACACAATTCACCACTGAGAGGGGGGTGAATGAGTGGTTCTTAACTTTTTCCCTTAAACTAACATATGTGTGTCTACCGATTATGGGATCTAACACAATTTAGACTTACCAGTTAGTGGGGAGACTTAATCACAAATGCAATCACACACAAAGGGAAATCTCATAACACTAGAATGTACGAGGAAAACCCAAGATGGGAAAAACCTTGGTAAGAAATGTTGTTAGAGTGTAGTGCTCCAATCTAGCCTCACAATGAAACTCTATTATAATGTTTAGGGAACCAACCCAAGGAGAACCAACCCCTGATTGATTTATAAGCTACAACCCAAAGGAGCACCAACCCCTGCTAGTTTATGGGCACCAACCCAAAAGAGCTACAACCCCTACACTAAGTTAGAACTCATTGATCATAGTACATTATATTCAAATACAAAGGTAGTAATCTAGCTAAAAGTGAATCTTGTAACCTCTCAAAACAATCCCCCCTGCCGGTAAGGTACCTCATTCACCATACCAGTTCTCTACTTACTCTGACTGAATCTTTAGCAACTCATACACTATCTTGTTGGATCTTCTCTATCACTCTCTACTCTCTTCTTCTCACTGTTGTTGCTTACCAGTATCTCCTTTCCTTAGTACACTGCCTCTTCTCTTCCGCCTCTTCTATTGTTGATTCTCTATCACCTTCTCACTAGTAGTCTTGACCTTACCGATTAAACCCTCTTACGAGTTCTCCTTCTAATACTCAAATACTTAAGATCTTTGCCAAACAGACTCAGATTGCTTTCATTACTCATAGAGGTATACCAACACTCTATCCAGCATAGTCCTCTCATGCAGCATCATTCAACTAGCACATTTCATTGATTTTGGCTTGCATATCTATAAACAAGTTTTCCCACCAAAAACAAATTCAAATTTCAGTCAATTAGGGTTTCTTCCACCAAACAAATCTTCATCAAATCCGATCCAATCTACTTTGGATCGATCACCTACAATGAAGGAATGCATCTATATGTGTTTTCCATCATCCAATGCATATTTTCTATATATAGAAAATCTAACCCTATTCTTCAGCCTCAAAATCAGTCGACACATTTACAATCCATCTATTTCCTTCTCGAGGTCAGTTTGCAGTTGGATATCAAGCATCAATTATGGCACCAACAGATCTCTGATCTTCCACTATCATTCATATTTCATCGAGCTGTACACTCTACAACTCCTCCGTGATTGTTGTAATCAACATTTAATGTCAACCAAACACAACTACCTCTTTGACACCAGACATCATCGACCACTACATATTTTCCACCTCATCTCTACATGGCATCACATTCTCATGCATCCAATCTCATCGACATAGAGTTGGTTTATGTTTGCACATCCAACAAACCCTTACCAAAACCAATCCTTACCGGTTTTCTTATACTAGCACAACCCTTCTCGATAAACCTTCATATCAACATAAGCTAAATCTTGCTACTGTAACCATGCTTTTCCTCAGTAGCCATCAAGAGTAACCCAACATGTATAAATTCATTTGATGAAGGTCTTTCACTTCTTTGCATTCAGCTCACTTAGTTGCATATCGATATCCTTGTTTAGCGATAACTACCTAGATGACTCAATTTCATCATCCTCCATTAGATTTGTACTGGTGGAAACACAACACACTTCTTTATTTTGGTAACTCTATATTATGTGCAGCTACAAACATATCATCATTTGTCCAGTTCATCTCTCATCCAGTTTGCCATAGTGGCAAAATCCTTCACTTCAAATCTTCCTTCACCATCCTGGTAATCTTGTCTTCATATGCTTATCCAGTTTGTATCTTTGATCACACTCTTTAGAGGCTTAACTGATCTCAGACTCTAGAAGCATTGTCATCTTCCACCTGATCATTCAGTCTATTCATTCATTCACCTTCCTTATGCATCCGATATTGCACAAACATGACATAGTTGTTGTATGCGGGAAAAGTGGTCAAATAAAACTAAATATGTGAAAATTTATTAGAATACTAGTCCACACACACACACAAGACTTCTTGATGCAAGCTATGGAGTAACGTAGTGTTACTCAGCTTCCCAAGGAGGGTCCCATGGTTCTCTATCTCACAATGTCCCTCAAACCAATGTTTTTGCTCTCAGATCACTGAGCAAAATGGTTTAGCGATGGCAAATATGAGAACGAGAGATGCTTTTGCTAAATTTAGTATGAAATAGATGTGAAGCTATGTATGATGCTAAAAATGCAATAAACTAAATGATAAGATGACAAGATTAGTATGAATACTATCCTAGCATACTATATTTAGTCTTTGATTGAGCTAAAATGATAAAGGAAGTACTCTAACATGCATATTTAGTCTAATTTATGATCTAAAAGAGGCTAAATGATGAGCATATATGAAATGAAAGCTTGAAAGAATTTGAGCATAAGTGTAATGCTTCAAATTTGAAAAATGATTGTTGAGAATGGAGGAATGAGAGCTCTATTTATAGCATAAACAGGGCAATGGATGGTCAAGATTGAATGGTTTAATCAAGGGCCAGGTTTGAAAGTTGGGGATCCATGTGCACAATTGGCACCAATGACATGGTGACAAATGTCAACATAGGATTGGGTTGAGAGAAGAGGTTGGAGGTATTAAAGGCCTGAGAAGACCTCATGGTTATCTAAAGGCTAAGGGTCAAGTCTAAGTTAGGATTACCCACTGGATTTAGGAGTTAATCCAAGGATAAACCTTTGTGCAAATGATTAAGAGATAATCATGGTCAAAGCATTAATGGCCTGATGAGACCCTTGGGTTGGATAGAGGTTGAGTCAAAACAAATGTTTTAACCATGTGGGAAGGTTTGAATTAACCATTAATGGTTATTGGAGACTTTAGGGATTAAGTGGTTGAAGGTTGGAAGCCTTTAATGGTTTTTAAAGACTTTAAGGGTTTTAGTGGTTGAAGGTTGAAAACCTTCAATGGTTATCAAAGACTTTAAGGTTTTTGAGAAGTGACTTCCCTTTGCTTAGGGATGTGACAAAATTTAGAGGAGGGTTAGGTTAATTAGAAGCGATTAGAAGATTCTAGAAGGGATTAGGAAGGGGTTTGGGATTTTGCAAGTGGATGGAGGGATAATAGGATTTAATTGAATTAAATGATTTTCATTCAATTTGGTTGTAATTAAATAAATTTAATTTATTCAATTTGGGATAACTATTTAATTAAAAGTGGATAGGGGGGAGTTAATTGAATAAAATGATTTATTCATTAAATGGATATAGTGAATTTTATTTAAATAAATTGAGTAATTTATTTAATAAAATAGAACAATGTGGATAATTTAATTAAATTGGATTTAATCAAATAGAAAAATGAACATAAAATATTCATTTAGGAATGTGGTCATTTTTATACGTTTACATTTTGCCCCTCTTTGAAGTGACGTGTGTGCACATGTTATTTCAAAGAAAATGATGTGTTTTTGTGATTTTATGATCAAATGCAGTTTTTGTTGTGTCGTTCTTTTGATTTGCAAGTCGTGCCCCAGATTCGATGTGTGATGCCCCCTCGGGAGATGAATCAATTTTGAAAATTTTTGATTTAATTTGATGAAGTTCATATGATGTGTAGGATTTCGTGCATGTAAAAAGTGTGCAGATTGATTCATCTCCTGATAAGTTATATCTGATTTGGTATAGGGGAGACCGCGACCATATTATAGGTCCCTACGGCTAACCCTAATTTCATTTTCCTCCTATAAAAGGGATTTAGGGGTTGATTTAGGTTCATTTGTGCTTTGTTGATTGTGAAGAAAGAGAATTTGCTCTAGAGAGAAAATGCCGATTCCCTATCACAGACACCGTTTCGAGCGCGTTTGGAGGTACCGGAGGCCTGTAGCGCATGGACCACTAGTAAGTCAACGTTTTTGACCCCTTTTTGATTTTTTGTTTTGTCATTTTTGGTCATTTTTTGAATTTCAAAGTTTGGGGGTTACGTTTTAGCGCGTCTAAGGTCCACAGTAGCGCATGCGAAGTGTGAAGTAGCGCATCAAGTTTAAATTTAGGAGTTGCGTCCGAAAATCGTAGGTTAGCGCATGAAACTTTTAGGTTAGCGCGTGCAAGGAAAATAGCGCATGTGAGGTATTAGGTAGTGCTTCGCGTCAACAAGGTAGCGCATAGGTGTGACCTAGCGCATAGGAGCCGTCGGGGTTCGCATAGGGAAGGGGGTTTAGCGCGTAGGACTAACCTAGCACATATGGACTTCAGAGGGTCGCATAGGTAAGGGTGTTTAGCGCGTAGGACTAACCTAGCGCATAGGGACCACAGAGGGTCGCATAGGGAAGGTGGTTTAGCGCGTAGAGCTAAACGGGTAGCGCATAGGAGGGATAGATTAGCGCGTAGATAGAGTCTAGCGCATAGGAGGGGTTAGGTAGCGCAATGAAGGAAAAGAGTAGCGCGTAGACAGAGTCTAGCACATAGAACAGGTAGATTAGCACGTAGGAAAGACAACCTAGCGCGTGGGGGTGATTTAGCGCATTAAAGTTCTGTTTTAGCGCATTAGAAAATTTTTTGTAGTGTCGGTCGATTTGAAAATTTTGTTTTGTTTGTTTGTCGTGTTTTGATGAATATATCCAAGATGAGTATATGTATAATTTGTTTTGATGTGCAATTTTCCAAGTTATGTATAGATATCAATCTGTTGTGTTGATAAAAAATGATGTAGTTGCGTGTTTTGTTTTAAGTTCAATGTATGTGAAAGCTTGAGTTGTGTTACAAGCCGATATGGGTTGGAAACTTGAGTTGTTTTATAAGCTGATATGGATGGAAAACTTGAGTTGTTTTACAAGTTTATGTGATTTTGGTACTTGAGTTGTTTTACAAGTTTTGATATGGTTTTTGGAGAACTTGAGTTGTGTTACAAGTTGATATGAAATGATATGATTTTGAACTTTGATTGCGGATGAGCAAATTGTTTCATGTTGTTGATGTAAGTTTGATTTTGATATCTTTGTGTTGATGTGGAAACTGATATTGGATATGTTTTTGTTTGTTTTGATAGGAGCGATTAGGGGTTGTTCAGTCGAGGGAGAGATTCCTGAGACCATGGACGTTGATACTGAGATTATCACAGGCAGATTTGGATATCATAGAAAGATGTGGATTGACCTCGCTTTTGGATATGCCTCAGTTCACTGTGAACTGGGGGCTCTTGACAGCGTTGGCAGAGAGGTGGCATAGTGATACGAACACCTTTCATTTTGCCACAGGGGAGATGAAAGTGACACCGGAGGATTGCTATCGGATTTTGCGGATTCCTGTAGTAGGGGCACTACTTCCCTATGAGCAGTCAGAGGAGGGTGGCATAGAGGCACTGTGCCGCATTTTTCAGGATGACATAGTTTGTGGGTATGAGATCCCTTGGCAGGAGTTTTTGGATTTGGGGTATGCACCGCTGCCATCTGTACTGGCAGGATTCATTGGGGGATTCCTTTGTCCTGATCGCAGGTCAAAGGGATTCTCGGTGGGATGGGGATTGGTTTTGGAGGAGATGGTTACATAGGGGAGGAGGTTTGCATGGGGGTCAGCGATGCTGGCTCATTTATACAGGAGTTTACATGAGGTAGTATACCTCGGTTACAGTAGCTTGTCAGCAGGAGTGACCCTATTACAAGTATGGTGCTGGGAGCACATTCCAGTAGCTAGGCCACTGGCAGATAGAGACAGGCCCGTAGGTGCAGCATATGCCTACGGTTATAGAGGTCTAGTTGTCCAGCGTAAGTTGGGCAAACTAGAGCATTGGAGGAGGGTTTTCGATGATATAGATATAGTCACCTAGAGACCATATATAGGTTGCGAGGTATGGGCAGAGGATGGGTTGGAGATGCCCTTTATTTTTATGACCCGATATCTGATTGGGAGGACCCTGTTCCTTATTGAGCGGTTTGTGGTGACCCGAGTTTTGTGACAGTTCGGATGTCAGCAAGGGATTCCTCAAGGAGTGTGCCTTTATGCACGGAGGCAGCAGGATGTGGCCGATTGGGGGCCGACTATTGATAGTGTGGTGGCCGTGGAGGAGTTTGTGGGGATAGCTGGGTAGATCTGGGACTATGCCCCAGAGATTCAGGACGCCGGGATGACAGAGGAGTTCGCCCATTTGTTTGCTGCGCGGGCAGTGGCGAGGATCTCAGATCCAGAGGAGATGAGGCCAACGTTTGATTCAGATGGGGAGGAGGGAGATGGGGGAGATGATGGAGAGGATGGAGGAGGTAGAGGAGCTAGAGGGAGGCGGGGAGGTAGAGGTGTGGAGAGAGCGGTACGGTAGGGGAGGATTGAGAGGGGGAGAGGAGGATTGGCTATCAGAGCTGGGAGAGAGGGGAGAGTGACGGAGGTGCTGGCGGCAATGGGGGGTGAGGAGGAGATGGTGAGACCAGCACAGAGGAGGAGGGTAGATATACTCCCACCTCCAGTACCGAGGACAGGGCGAGTGGGAGGGGTTCCTCCAGCACAGGTACCACTGCGGGTTTGAGTGCCAGGTCATGTGGAGGATGCACAGATCTGGACCCTGCAGATTACCGTTCAATAGCTGCAGGCGCACATTTTGACCTATCAGCGGCAGATTTCTCAGTTGACCACTGAGAGAGATACTGAGATAGAGCGGCGAGGACGAGCGGAGGAGGCCTTGGCGAGTGTACAGAGAGTAGCGACGGGTGGTCCATTGAGAGACACCCTTAGAGAGCTGACACGGAGAGTACAGGAGGTTGAGTATTATAGGCGGCATTATGAGGCTGTAGTACCCCAAGATCGACGAGTGGAGAGCTTTGCACAGTCGAGATCGAGTCGATCTCGAACTGTTGGGACATGATTTGAGAGCCGAGGTGTGACGGGGCCGGTGAGACAGGACCCTCTTGGAGATCCAGGGGCGAGTGTATCTGGAGCGAGACAGGACCCTCCTGGAGATCCAGGGGCGGGTGCAACTGGAGCGAGACCATCTCCATCAGGAGATAGTCATACTTGAGAGACAGGGTCTCTGTTGTATTTTTGAGCAGTTTGTTATTTGTTGTACTGGACACACTGTGTGGACACATTTTGTACATTTTGATCAGTTTTGAGATATATATATATATATATATATATATATATATACGGCACCATTTTTTATCATGTGATGTGTTGATATGGATGCATTTATTTTATGTGATGATGCAATGCTTAAATATATGATGTAAGATGTATCTTGAAAATGAGATGTATGTTTTATTTATACTGCTAAATGTATCGTGATATGTAAATGATGTTTAAATGATATGCAAACACATTGTAAATGATATGGAATGATGATGTGCAACTAATTGTAAAATGATATGCAACTAATTGTAAAATGATATGCAACTAATTGTTTTTGGAGCATCTCTCGTTCTTATATTTGCCATTCGATATAACAATTTTTTTATTTTTTTTATTTTTTTTTATGCTTTCTTTGTAAATATCATCACTGAGCATTGATTTGTTTAGGAAATGTTGAAAATTTATACAAGCATAATGGTATAATTGAACCATAATGACCTGAGAAAAATTTACATGATATTTGATTTTGCAAGATAGCACAAGCGTCAAGGTATAATTGAACCAGGACGACCTGAGTGCGTATTGCATAAACAGACAAGATTAGATCATTTATATGCGTGAAGTGGAATCAAACCTTCAGTGATATTGGACATATCACGTCTCGAGGCATGTATTCACACAGTACAAGTGATCGCCTCCCAGACAGAAGACTAAGAAAATATTGGAAGTTCCCCACGATCTCTAGCTGTGAAGCATTTAGTGAGACAAGGAAGAGAATCCAATAATGCACAAAGTTCAAAATGCAAACCTAGTTAAGATTTTATGCTATAGTGCAACATTCAGTACTTCAGAAAATCATCCATCCTTGATATTTTCGTGTTTTGTTTTTGTGTTGGTTTTTGCGATAAAGCGTAGTTGTTTGTTGGATGTCATGCTGGTGAGTTTTGCATTTAGTCTTGATGTCTTGAGTGTTTGCAATATTGATATGATTTACATGCCCCTTGCTGAATGTGGCGCTTGATGTGAATACATACAATGATTCCAAGCCATGGTGTTTTAGTGGTAGGAGGATATTTATAGATAAATCAAGATATTGACTACGCTAAGTATGTCCTGAATGGATATTTGCTAAGTGTCGGGCAATGGCCGATAGTGTTTGTATGGACAACATGGTATCGAAATAGATAGAGGAGCCGTTCTTTCACAAGGGCGCCTGTTTACCAGGTTTTCACCCTTTGTTTTTATTATATTTTGCTTTTTTTCGCTTTTTCTTGAATTTTTTGATTTTTTTGTTTGTTTTGGGCTTTTTCCGTGCACTAGGCTACTTTTAAGTATAGTACCTTTTCAGATGGATGCTGTTAGTTGGTTCGTCGAGCACATCTCCTTCTGAATTTGTTAGCTGATAAGCACCTGATCCATAAACGGATATGATAACATAGGGACCCAACCAGTTAGGTTCAAATTTCCCTTTCTTTTCTCGATCTTGCTGATTTCTTGGATTTTCTTTAAGGACTAGGTCACCAACCTTGAAGTTGCGGGGAATGACTTTGTGATTGTAGCTCCTGCACATGCGTTGCCTATATGCTTTGAGATGAGTATAAGCATGTTGGCATCTTTCATCTAATAGCTCAAGTTCTTGTAGGCGGTTAACTCGATACTCGTCATCGGGGATTAAGCCTTTTAAAGAGACTCTGAGAGATGGGATCTCTACCTCCAGGGGTAAAATAGCCTCGGATCTATATACCAATGAATATGGTGTTGCTCCTGTAGGTGTGCGGATGCTGGTCCTGTATGCCCAAAGTGCTGGATTGAGTTGTACATGCCAATCTTTGCCTGCATCATTCACTATTTTCTTGAGAATTTTCAGTATGTCTTGTTAGATGCTTCGGCTTGACCATTTCCCTGTGGGTAATATGGTGTAGAGAACCTATGTTGGATTTTGAATTTTTCACATAGTTCTTGGACATCTTGATTTTTGAAGGGTCGTCCATTATCTGTGATGATTGAACTTGGAATACCATATCTGCAGATCAGATAATTGAGGATAAAAAAGGCAATTTGTTTCCCGGTCACCGTGGTCATGGGAACTACTTCTATCCATTTGGTAAAGTACTCTGTTGCTGTTATAATGAACTTGTGTCCATTTGAAGAGGATGGATGAATTTTGCCAACTAGGTCCAGTCCCCACTGACAAAAGGGCCATGATGTTGTAAAGGGCTGCAGTTCCTGTGCTGGTGCATGTATTAGATTACCATGGATTTGGCATTTAGGACATTTCTTGGCAAAGTGATATGAATCTTTCTCCATTATAGGCCAGTAGTATCCCATCCTTAGAAGCTTTTTAGCAAGAGTAGCGCTGCTTGAATGTGTGCCACAAATACCTTCATGAAGCTCATGTAAAGCCAAATCGGAATCATTACGATCAAGACAACGAAGAAGAGTACCATCGAGACCTCGACGATACAAAGTATCAGCGGTAAGGGTGTAACGGGCAGCTTGTCAGATAAAGTTATGTTTTTGGTTACGAGATTGGTCAATGGGTAAGATATTATGCTTGAGGTAGTCGTATATTGGTCCATATAGCGGAGAATCTGAACCAGTCAAGGCATAGATAACATGGGATTCGGAGTGGTCATAGGCAGGGGAGAACAGTTGCTCTACCAGGAACTGATAACGACTCTGTTGCTCAAGAATTTGTAGTAGCGAAGTGATTGTAGCCATTGCATCGGCTGCTTTGTTGTTCAACCTTGGTATTTGCTCGAAGGTGATGTGCACAAAATACTATTTGAAGTCATCCACCATTCGTTTGTAAGGTAGTAGCTTGTCGTCCTTTGTCTGATAGTTGTTATTGATTTGATTAATGACCAATTGTGTCTCCATAGACTTTTAACTCTGTGATTTTCCATTCTACGGCCATTTTGATGCCTATGACCAGTGCTTCATATTCAGCCACATTATTTGTGCATGGAAACATAAGTCTGTATGATTTTGGCATAGTGTGTCCTTCATGAGTGATGAATAGAATGTCGGCACTTGAACCATGTTGAGTATAGGATCCGTCAAAGTATAGGGTCCATTGTTTAGTAGAAAGAGCAAGTACATCCCTGTCTAGAAATTCAACCTCCATGGTTTGTTTGCCTGGTAGCGGTGCTTCGGCCAACTGATCTGCAATTGCTTGTCCTTTGATGGCTCATCTTTCTATGTATTGGATGTCGAATTCACTGAGATTCATGACCCATTTAGCCAATCGGCTTGTAAGAGCGGCCTTGCTGAGTAGATATTTGAGAGGATCAATTTTCGCAACTAGCTTAATGGTGTGTGCTAGCATGTAATGTCAGAACTTCTGAGATGCAAAGACCACTGTTAGGCAAGCCTTTTCAATAAATGTATAGTTGAGCTCATAGCCATTCAATGTTCTACTGATGTAGTATATGGCGCGTTCCTTTCCTTGTTGATCTTCTTGTGCCAATAATGCCCCCAGTGAAATATCTGTTGTTGAGATATATAGAATAAGTGGCTTTCCAGCGACTGGTGGTACTAGAACTGGTGGATTCATCAGGTACTGTTTGATTTGATAAAAAGATTCGGCAGACTTAGCCTCCCATTTGAATGGTACATTTTTGTGTAGCAAATGGTTAAATGGTAGACTTTTATCTGCTAGCTGAGCGATGAATCGCCGGATTGATTGAAGTCGTCCCTGTAGAGATCTGAGTTGACTGATATTCCGTGGTGGTGGCATTTCCATAATGGCTTCTACCTTTGCTGGATCAACTTCAATACCCTTAGCTGAGACTATGTAGCCTAGTAACTTGCCTGATGTAACCCCGAAGACACACTTCTTAGGGTTAAGCCTGACTTGGAATTTTTCCAATCGATCAAAGATTTTTGTTAGGATGCCAAGATGTTCTGCTCTGGTGAAGGACTTAGCTAGTAAGTCATCCACATAGTCTTCCATAAATGTGTGCATCATGTCATGGAATATTGTGGTCATTGCTCTTTGATAAGTGGCCCCTACATTCTTTAAGCCAAAAGGCATGACATTCCAACAGTACGTCCCCCAAGGACAGGTGAATGTTGTTTATCTTGATCTTCATGAGCTATCTTGATTTGGTTATAGCCTGAGAAACCATCCATTAGTGAGAGCATTGCATGGCCTGCTGTGAGATCTACAATTATATCGATACTTGGCAGAGGAAAGTCATCTTTGGGACAAGCTTTGTTGACGTCTCTGAAGTCAGTGCATATTCTGATACTACCATCCGGTTTTGATACTAGAACGATATTGGATATCCACTCTACATAGTCAATGGGTCGGATGAATCCGACGTCTAATAATTTTTTTAGTTTAGTTTTGACCATGAGTGCCACCTGTGGATTCATCTTTCGTAGCATTTGCTTGACTGGCTTAACTCCTGTAGAGATGGACAAGTGATGCATGATTAAGTGTGGATCTACTCCGGGCATATCAGCATATGACCAAGCAAAGTTGATTTGCTATTCTTTAAAGAAGATGATGAATGTCGATCTTTCTTCCTCTGTCAAAGATTCCACAAGATGTATATTTCTGGCTGCTTCTGTGGTACCAATGTTGATTGATTGAGTAGGCTCAATCAATATGGGCGATCGCTCATGAAAGTGCTCAGGAAGAGTGTCAAGTCTCCCATCGTTAGGTGCCTTAAAAAGGTTTTCACCCTCCGATGTGTCCTTTATTTTTACTTTTTTATGATCTAGAGCTGCCATTGACTGGTTTTCAGCATTAGATTTGTTATTTGGTGCATTTTTGCGACTGAGAGACTTGGCATTCCCTGATTGACAGATATCATTATTTCGTTCACTGGTAGAGCCTGTTTCTAGATTTACGGTACATAGGTAATGGACAATAGATGCATCATCTGGGAAAATTGGTATATCATTTGTTTCAGGTTCGTCCCAGTCGATGAGGTCAGAAAAGACAAGTGGTAAGGAATCGTTGGGTGGATCAAGTTTAGCTACCGTAAGTGTTAGGATAGAGTTTTCATCGTGATGGGTCTTGGGTTTAAAGAATTTTAAGATTTCGTCGAGGTCCTCGATGGTATCATCTTCCACATAGACTTGTTCATAATGTTTTTGTTCACTTTCCGGAGCGTCATAGATATTTTGCAGTCCAAATTCAAGAGGTCTATCCTCTGCGTTATGTTCTTCCTGAGAAAGGGATATAGAATCAGTATCATCCAGGATATCAGTAGTAGCATTGGAGCAGGTACCCCATTCATATTCATTGGAATCTGTCTCATAGGCATCATCCCAGATTCTATCTGTGCTGTAAACAAGTGTGTTGTACGGTGAAAACAAATCTTTGATGATGGATACCATTTTGATGGTTTTTGTATATTTTGTATCAGATCCATCTTCTACTTATTGGATTTGTTCATAGACTGTGCTTCTTCGGGGAGGAATAACGGTATTTGAAGATGTCCTGATTTGTTCTTGAGATATTGGTCTTTGAATATGAGCTACTGCTGCAGATAGGGCCTTTTTGTGACTTAGAAGTTTTTCCTGATGTAACTTCTGATCTTGACATTCCCATGCCTTACGGATTGTTTCTGCTGATTCAAAAAGTGCTTCCTGTCAGGATTCTTCTTTGTACGGTGTCTTTACTTTCCATTGAGGTTTGATAGGTAGGTGAGGCGGCCGCTCCAATAGGAACGTGAGTTTAGAACCCAATCCTGCTTTGTTTCTGCTAGGTTGTGAAGGAAGATCTATAGGTTCAGTGACTCCTTCTTTGCGTTTGCCAATGGGTCCTTTACCATCATATCCCATTTGCTTCATGATTAAGTAGCCTTTTTCATACATGTGTGTTGGTAGAACAATGTCCAGAGTAGCTGCTCTATGATTTTCTTCTTCATCTTTGTATAACCAGCTAAGAATATCTTTGTCTTCTGATTCATGTGCTAGAGTACCCAATTGGATGAAGATACCATCAAATTTAGTGATGGGCTGAGTAGCCAGTTGTGTTGATGTAGTAGGCAAACCATGCGATCTAGGTGAGGTTGGCAATTTTGCCAAACATAAAGGCTCCAAAGAGTATTCTCCCATGCCTTGGTCTTTGATTTGCATTTTCTGCTTGAAGTCTCCCCATAAGGAGTTGGATTTTGCTATGTGTGGATCTGATGTTGAAGATTGCTGCTTTTCTCTATTATGAGGAACAAAATTGTCCTGGGCTGCCCCCATTGCATTGCAATGTTGAAATGGATTATGATCAGCAAATATGGAGATTTCTTGTCCATCATAAGGAAACTTGACACACTAGTGATATGTAGAAGGGACTGCTTGCATTTCATGTATCCAGGGTCGTCCTAACAAAATATTGTAGGTTAGATCAATATCTAAGACTTGACAAATAGTATCCTTTTGTACTGGGCCTACTTGAATAGGTAATATTACTATGCCTTTAGAGGACCGCTCTTCATCATCATATGCTTTTATGGTAATCTTTTTGCAAGGATCAATAGATTCTTCTGAGAAGCCTAATGCACGGATAAGCTTTAAAGTACAGATATTAAGGCCGGCTCCTCCATCTATTAGGACTCTCTTGACTCGGTGTTTGCAAACAATGACTTCAATATGGAGAGAAGTATTATGCGGATGACTCAATGAGGTATTGTCATGCTCTGAGAAGGTGAGGTTATGAGGTCCTATCATATGGGCGACCATGGCTTGAAATTTGTCTGTATCCAGATTTTGAGGTACATTTGTTTCCAATAATACTTGCTCCAATATGTCTTTGTGCTTGGGTGATAGTTTCAATAATTCCAGGATAGATATCTGAGCTGGAGCCTTGCGTAGTTGGTTAATCAAGTCATATTGGATTTTAGGTGTGGTAGTTGCAGGTGCAGTATGTCCCTTCAAGACATATTTCTGAGTGCGGGTTGTTACATTGACAGATTCATGATCACGCTGATCTCGGATGGTGATGACATTTACTTGATGATTTTCAGCTGATATATGATTGATAGTGTTATTGTAGATGTGATTAATACGAGCTCCGCGTGTATCATCTGAAGTAGATGCTCCATCTTTATTGTAATTTGGGAGAGGATTTTTAAAGGCTCCGTGATCCCCATTTGTTTTGAGACCATATACCGTTAAGTCACCTCGATCAATCATGTCCTGTATTATATGTTTCAATCTCATGCATTCGTTTGTTCTATGACCCTTGTTGTGATGGAAATCACAATAGTGTGAATCATTCCACCAAGGTGGTTTGATTGGGGGTTCATAATTGTTGAGTGATGGTAAAGAAAGAACCTTGTTTGCCAAAAGTTCTCTGAATGCGGATTCTAGTGATTGTCCCAGTGGTGTGAAGATACGCTTTTGGAAATTGTTCGTGTTGTTGCGTGGATTGTTGTTAGGTCCAGGATTCATGTTTTTGCCTTGATTATCGTTGGTATTGTTTGTGTTGAATTGTCCTTGATCAGTGTTTTGCGTTTATGTGTTAGCACTGGGAGTAGTATTTTTAGCATTTTTCGTGTTCTGAGGATTTCCAAATAATGCAAGCACTGGTTGTTTCGATTTAGGATCATGTGGTTCGTTGTTGCCTTCGTTTTTGTTTCAAGTCCAAAATTGAGATTTGTCAAAGTTGGTGTTGTTTTGGTTATTGTAGTTTGATGAATTTGTTCCTTCCTTGTAGAATTTAAGTGTTCCGTTTTTGACACATGCTTCCTCTACTTGAATGTCATTTTCAATCAATTTAGCGAAAGATGGTATGCATTGAAGTTTTAGTCTGTAACTCATTTCGCCATTCAAGTTATCAATGAAGATTTCCATTTTCTCTTTTTCAGGAATATCTCGAGGATATCTGGAGACCATGCGTCTCCAACATTGAAGAAATGGCATGAATGTTTCATTGTTCTTTTGTTTGGTGTTGCAAACATCTAGCATGGTTATGGCATGTTGGATGTTGTAGGAATAGTGGGTTATGAATTTGTTAACCAATTCATCAAATGATCTAACAGGTGGCAAAATTTTGGATAACCATTCCATAGTTTGCCCTCCCAAGCTTCTGGGGAATAACCTCATTAAATAGGTGTCATCATGAGCAAATTCAAGGCTCAATGTGCAAAATTCTTGAACATGATCTCTGGGATCACTTTTCCCATCATATTTATCAAATTTGGGAACGTCTAAGTTTGGAGGAAAAGGCACCATGTTCAAGCTTCTGTCAAATGGATAAGGATAGATTTCATTTAAAGAGTACCGCACTATTGTCCCTTGTTGCATATCTTGTACTTGCCTTTGCAACATTTGCATTTGTTGAGTAAGAGCAATCAAGGGTGTATTATCTTGTCGAGGAAAAAGTTATTGCCTTGTATTGGTTCTTAGCTGAAAAGGAGTGGTAAATGGTATATGTTGCTCTGGTGTTTCTAGTTCAGGTATACGCATTTCTGGTATGCGTTGTTGTGGAATCTGTTGCTCAAAGTTATGTTGTTCAGGTATGTGAGTTTCTTCTTCTTGGTTTTATTCTTGAGATGCATATTGCCAGGATCCGGTTTGAAAAAGATTTGGGTTGAAATCTTCTGGAAGTTTAACGCCCTTGCTTGTGAGCATCAACAGATATTTTTCCTTGTCATTTTCCATGAGCTTTTCAACAAGTTTTTGGAAGGAGGGATTTACTTGGCATTCCCGAAGAAGGGCTTCAGTAATTTCAGGTTCTTCTACAGGCGGAACTTCAAAAGGATTTGATAATCTGCGATTCATACTGGACTCAGCGGGTGTCTCGCTTTGTTTGTTACTTTGAGAGGGAGTAACAGGCATTTTAGTAGAAGCTTTCAGTGATGAAAGGGACAACAGTCTCCTCGATGTGTTGCTCAGGCGTTGGTGGTTCTAGTCGAGATGTGTTATATGTGATGCACTCGTCGAGCAAGAATGTTGGATTGATTTTTCTGCCGTAGTTTATGGTTTGATTAAAAGAAGACTTTTGACAGTATGCTCTTGTCTTCAAGGGTTCCTTGTCAAATTCACTAGATTTGTTTTGGATATAATGTTTGACGTGATGAAGGAATACCCAATGAGATTTGAAGAGTTGACGATTGATGTATAAAAACTTATTTCGCTTGATGAATTTGGAAAAACTAGGTTGTTGTTTCTTCAACGTGATGTTACGATAGAGGTTCTTTCTTCTCAGAATAAGAGGATTAGTCATGCAAGAGTGATCAATGATTTCCTTTGATTGGTTTGGATTCAGTTGATTCTTGTTTTGAAAATTTCAAATCTTACTTTATCAGAGTGAAGGCTGCCCCTTTACGATAAAGTGTGTCAAATGATATGGATAAAAGCTTCCCGACTTGGAAACTAGATTTGACGATTTGAAAATTTTAAACAAGTGTTTTGAGATAGAAATCCGTAAGATGGTAAAGGATTTTGATGACACTGATGATGAAAATTTTCCGGATTATGATAGGAGAGACATCCTCTATTGTGAGATTTGTTTCGGATTCAGACAACTTTGTTTAACACAAATTTAGCTTGAGAAAAGTTTTTAATAGTTTGTTTTTGTCACTCCGGTTTGATAAAAGATGATTTTTTGATGAAAAAAAAGTTTTTGAAATTTTCAAAATTTTTCAGTTTTGGACTTCTCTGTTTTTTCGGCCTTAGTCACGCGCTAAAATAGAGTTTACATGCGCTACTGAATTTACCTGATGCACTAAAGGAATGAGCACACGTGCTAATCTGCCCCAAGATACGCGCTAAAATTTGGATTTTAGAAAAATTTTGTTTTAACTGGTAAAAAATCTACGCACTAGACTGGGCTTTAGATGCGCTAACTGTTGGAGTATATGCGCTAAAATGTGGTTTCTACACGCTAAGTTGTTTCTTCCACACGCTGAAGTTAGGTCTGTTGAAATTTGTTGTTGAATTTTTTGAAAAAGTTACGCGCTACACTAGGCCTGATACGCACTAGCTGTTTGAGTAGATGCGCTAGGATGTGGCTGCCACGCGCTAAAAGTAGGACTGTTTGAAAATGGCTATTGAATTTTTTGAAAAAGTTACGCGCTACACTGGGCCTGTGAAGCGCTAACTGTTTTTCTTTGTGCGCTAATCCTTGGTTCCTATGCACTAAGAGGTCGCTGCGACGCGCTAGACTATGTTGTGGATGCGCTAAAGGATTGTATACTAGTTTGCCTAATGATAAAACGCTACTGTTTTAATTCCATGCACCAATTTGAGGTTTGGATGCGCTAGCAAAAGTCTTCCACGCACTAAGATGTTGTTCTTATGCGCTAGACTGCCTTGATTTTTTTATTTTTTTGGTTTGGGTGTTTTCTTGAGATTTTTTATTTTTGTTGAGAATTTTTTCAAGTGCAATGGATGATTTTTTGAAGTAATAAATGCAAGCATGGCACAAAAGTACAACCATTTTGCCTAATCTAACAAAAAGTGTATGTTCTGCGAGGATGTGTTCAAATCCCCAATGTTTTAACAGGTTTGGATACAAGTAATACACTTCAGAAAGACTCTTTATTCAAGGGTCATAAATAACATCATAGCCCACTAGTCTCGATACTCCATCAGCTCAAACAACCGTGTCACCTCCTAGGGGGCGCCCGTTTTTTTGTCTTTTTCCAGAAGTTAACCCAAAGTGAATTGCTTCACAATTGAGTAGTTATCTTGGGAGATATATGGTGAGTAATCTTGGGGGCGGATTCTTCCCCACCCTTGCACTATGATGTTACAAATGTTTGGTTACTGACTCAGTTCAAAGCTTCTAATTCTATGGTTCGTAATCAGGCTTCTCGTTCGGCCGTCAGTGATAAACTCCCTCAGGAGGCTTCCCAACCTTTAGAACAAAGGCTTTACGTATCTCGAGGATACTGGGGGAAGGCTAATCACTGCGCGCAACCGTTGAAAAGGACTTTCGTCACTTTCCACATTTGATTATAGTGGGTTGGAATTCTTAGTGTCAAAGTCGTTCCCCACTTAGGTCGTTCCCTTCACACCGACCGTAAATGGCTTTAAGAGTTGATTGCAACTCCTCGGGAAGGCAGTCCTGCTAAAGGACTTATTGCTTGAATGAAATAAAGCTGTAAGAATGGTCTGGATTTTTGATCACCCAGTTAAGGGGAGAGCATATTCCTACCACTTTCAAGACAGAGCAATCAATTGTATTTTATCCTTTCAAATCAGTGTTTTTGCTAAAATCTATGTGGAGATGTTGCTCCACAAAACATGATGTTCATTTTTATCCGGGCAAATCAATTATTTTCTAATTTATGAAAGGGAAATGGTCAACAAAGCAAATGTTCGATTTTGAGGTCAATAAAAGAAATAAATTTACAAAAGAAAAGCGTCCTCGCTCCACCTGCAAGAAATTATCAGAATCCTACAAGCAAACAAAAAAAAATTTGTTAGCTGATTTGGTGGACTTCCCCAAGTCTAAAATTTCTTTTTCGGTTACAATTTTAAAATTTTCCTCTGTCTGTTATGCGCTACAGAATGGCTTTTACGCGCTACAATAGAGACTAAATGTGCTACAACTATTTTTTGATGCGCGATACTGTTCAATAAATGCGCTATTCTGAAAGTTCGAAGCGTTGTTCTGTGGTTTTGCTGAGACCTGCAAGAAAATTTTGAATTTGATGCGCTAATGTTTAAATCGCACGCGCTGAATGATAGACTATAAGCGCTGAACTGTGAAGCTTATGCGCTATTCTGGTGATTGGTTGCGCTATTCTGTGATTTGCCCGCGTCGAGACCTACAAGAAAATGTTAGAAAGAGTCATGCGCTAAGATAATGTCTTCACGCGCTAAAGAATAGGGCCTACGCACTAAACAGTGAGCTGGATGCGCTACTCTGTTGATTGGATGCGCTAAACAGTGACCTAAAAGCGCTACTTCAATTTTTCCGCGTGTCTGCAAAAGAGGTTAATTTCAAAAACCAATTTGTTATTTGGGGTCGGGCCCCATGGTGGGCGCCAGAAATGTATGTGGGAAAAGTGGTCAAATAAAACTAAATATGTAAAAATTTATTAGAATACTAGTCCACACACACACACAGGACTTCTTGATGCAAGCTATGGAGTAACGTAGTGTTACTCAGCTTCCCGAGGAGGGTCCCATGGTTCTCTATCTCACAATGTCCCTCAAACCAACGTTTTTGCTCTCAAATTACTTAGCAAAATGGTTTAGGGATGGCAAATATGAGAACGAGAGATGCTTTTGCTAAATTTAGTATGAAATAGATGTGAAGCTATGTATGATGCTAAAAATGCAATAAACTAAATGATAAGATGACAAGATTAGTATGAATACTATCCTAGCATACTATATTTAGTCTTTGATTGAGCTAAAATGATAAAGGAAGTACTCTAACATGCATATTTAGTCTAATTTATGATCTAAAAGAGGCTAAATGATGAGCATATATGAAATGAAAGCTTGAAAGAATTTGAGCATAAGTGTAATGCTTCAAATTTGAAAGATGATTGTTGAGAATGGAGGAATGAGAGCTCTATTTATAGCATAAACAGGGCAATGGATGGTCAAGATTGAATGGTTTAATCAAGGGCCAGGTTTGAAAGTTGGGGATCCATGTGCACAATTGGCACCAATGACATGGTGACAAATGTCAACATAGGATTGGGTTGAGAGAAGAGGTTGGAGGTATTAAAGGCCTGAGAAGACCTCATGGTTATCTAAAGGCTAAGGGTCAAGTCTAAGTTAGGATTACCCACTGGATTTAGGAGTTAATCCAAGGATAAACCTTTGTGCAAATGATTAAGAGATAATCTTGGTCAAAGCATTAATGGCCTGATGAGACCCTTGGGTTGGATAGAGGTTGAGTCAAAACAAATGTTTTAACCATGTGGGAAGGTTTGAATTAACCATTAATGGTTATTGGAGACTTTAGAGATTAAGTGGTTGAAGGTTGGAAGCCTTTAATGGTTTTTAAAGACTTTAAGGGTTTTAGTGGTTGAAGGTTGAAAACCTTCAATGGTTATCAAAGACTTTAAGGTTTTTGAGAAGTGACTTCCCTTTTCTTAGGGATGTGACAAAATTTAGAGGAGGGTTAGGTTAATTAGAAGCGATTAGAAGATTCTAGAAGGGATTAGGAAGGGGTTTGGGATTTTGCAAGTGGATGGAGGGATAATAGGATTTAATTGAATTAAATGATTTTCATTCAATTTGGTTGTAATTAAATAAATTTGATTTATTGAATTTTGGATAACTATTTAATTAAATTTGGATTTAATTAAAAGTGGATAGGGGGGAGTTAATTGAATAAAATGATTTATTCATTAAATGGATATAGTGAATTTTATTTAAATAAATTGAGTAATTTATTTAATAAAATAGAAGAATGTGGATAATTTAATTAAATTGGATTTAATCAAATAGAAAAATGAACATAAAATATTCATTTAGGAATGTGGTCATTTTTATACGTCTACAGTTGTAATTATGCAGATGTATCTTCAGCTTGACATATGTCTTGGTGGTTTTCAATAAGGCACTAAGAGGCAGTACACTTTGTCAACCTATCACCTAGTCTACAATAGCTTCTTCATCTGGTGGGAGTCCTACTAGTTAACCTTACACTAGCAATCTGGTGGCTTGCTCATACCTCACCTTCGGTGTTGATGTGATTTAAATAACATTCCACCTCATTATCATAGTCAACTTCCTATCATGTGGTCTCTTCATTTTGGTTGTATGCAATACCATATCAACAACCCTTTTACTAAGTGGTCACTTTACTACACCTCTAGCATACTGGTACACACTGGTTCTTCTTCTGCATGAAGATGGTCACCTGGTTGTCACTAATGACAAGACATAAACTATTCTCCCATACCGGTTCATCTTCTATTCCGGTTGACATCAAACTCTAATGCCAACAACCTCTTGTTCACTAGTTGACATCAATGTCAGTGATACCGGTAACATCCTATACTGGTTGACATCAATGACAACACAATGCCAATAGAAAATCCATCAGGTTGCTCAATGTAAACTTCTTCCTCAAGATCACCATTCAAAAAGGTATATTTGACATCCATCTGATATACCTTGAAATCTTTATAAGCGGCATAAGCAAGCTATAGTCTAACAACTTCAAGTCTAACCACCGGAGCAAAGGTCTCCTCATAATCAATTCCTTCTTTCTGAGAATATGCTTTGCAAACTAGTATAGCTTTATTTCTGACAACTTCAATGGCTTCATTCAATTTATTTTTGAATACCCATTTAGTACCAATAACATTCTTATCTTTATGTCTAGGCACAAGTTCCCAAGTATTATTATTTTCAATCTGATCTAGTTCTTCTTTCATAACTCTCATCTAATTTTTATCTTTCCAAGCTTCACTAACATCTTTAGGTTCAACTTTAGAAATCAAGCATACTTCTTCAGCAACTAACCTTTTTCTAGTCATTACACCTTTTTTCTTATCACCAATGATCTGATTTTTAGAATGATTCAGTCTTACATACCTCAAAGTCTTCTGATTGTTCTGATTATCAGGTTCTTGCACTTTCTTCACTAGTAGCAACCACATCTAGATTAATTGTCTCTACCGGATCATTCTGTTTAGGCTCTTCAGTTTGAATAGGACCTAAAACAAATGTTGTCCATCATCATAACCACATGCTCTGATCTCTTTTTGAAGGTTCTCATCCACCTTCACATTTTCTCTCTCCACTATCTTCCTTAGTCTCTTGTTGTAGCACCAGTAGGCTTTTCTCTTTGTTGAATATCCCAAAAAAATTCTTTCATCACTTCTAGCATCAAAATTTCCTATATCCTCATCTCTCTTGATATAATATTTTCTACCAAATACCCTGAAATATCTCACAGTAGGAACATGACCAAACCAAAGCTCATAAGGGGTCTTACTCATATCACCTTTGATGTGAACTCTATTTAATGTGTAGACAACAATGCTAATGGATTCTTTCCAGTAGATCTTCAAAATATTTCCTTCAATCAACATAGTCCTTGCAACATCTAGGACAATTTTGGTCTTTCTCTCAACAACTCCATTCTGCTGATGGTTTCTAGGAGCAGATAGTTGTCTTCTAATACCATGATTCTCATAGAATGAATTAAACTCACCGGAACTAAATTATCCACCTCTATCAGATCTCAAACACTTCACCTTTAATCCAGACTCAGTCTCAACCTTTGCTTTGAATATCTTGAATTTGTCTAATGCTTTTGATTTCTCCTTCAAAAAGACAACCCACGTCATCCTAGAATAATCATAAATTAGTAGCATAAAATATATCACCTTGCACACTTATAACATTTCTAGGTCCACATAGGTCAGTATGCACAAGATCTAGCAATCCTTCTGATGTATACTATTTTCTTTCGAAATAAATTCTTGTTTGCTTGCCCAACTGACATTCCTTACATACTGGATTAGCAGGATTAACAATCTTAGGCATATCTCTAACAACATGTGTAGAACTAATCTTAATCATTGAATCAAAATTTATATGACACATTCTCCTATGCCACAACCAAATTTCATCTATCTGAGCAATCAAATAACTTTTCTCAACAACATCCAAATGAAAAATGTTACCTCTTGTCTTAGTTCCAGATGCAATCTCTATACCGGAGGCTTTTAAGATCTTGCATTTTCCATCCTTGAATTGTAGATCATAACCTTTAGTAACCATCTGCCCAACACTTAAAAGATTATGCTTCAAACCTTCAACATACAAGACATCATCACTATTATGCTTACCATCAAAAGAAATAGAACCTCTCCCACGGATCACACAGGATTTGTCATCTCCAAATCTAACTATTCCACCATCATATCTTTCCATATTCATAAATTTTCTTTTATCACTGGTCATATGATGTGAACAACCACTATCAATTACCCATTCATCCTTCTCTTCAACTCTAGCAGCTAAAAAATTCTCCTCAATAGTACATCTAATGGAATCAATAGGTATAGGTCCATCTTCCTTAATGGAAAGAAATACAACTTCATCGCCTTCTAATTCTTCATTGACAATACCTTCATCAATAGCTTAATAACAATTTTTTTTATTTCTATACTTCTAGTTAGGCTTGTAAGGCTTGTCATACTTCTCATATTTTTTATATCATCATTCCTATCATGCTTGTCAAACTTATCATTCCTATCATACTTGGTCATTCTCTTTGGGCAACTAGAAGCAAAATGTCCTATTTTATTATAAGAGAAACATTTCAAAGGCAACTTTCCCTCATACTTACTGGCACCTTTAGGCAATCTCTAGTCAATCAATTCTTCAAGTTCATCCCTCTCCCTTTCTTTCTCTTCCATGTCCCTTTTCACTCTCTCATATCTAGATATTTTGCATTCATTAGGATCATATCTCTTCTTATCAGATACAAATGTAGATGCTCTAAATGTTGTTTCAGACTTTCCATGTGATTCTCCAAACTCACCTAGCTCAAATGCAGCAAGCTTTCCAACCAACATATCTCTTGTCACTATAGTCACACTCCAGGTCTCATCAATAACAACAACCTTATGTTTATAGGTACGATGCCAAGATCTCAACACCTTAGCAACAATTTTGTCTTCCTCAATGGTTATGCCAGCACATTTGATACCTAGGACAAGATCATTCACCTTAGCCATGAAAGAGTGTATGTTGTCATCATCTCCCATCTTCAACGTCTCATACTTTTCTTTCAAACTTTGCAACTTGGCAGCCTTCACCTGTTTATCACCTTCATATAGAATCTCAAGCTTCACCTAGATCTCATGTGCGGTCTGAAGTCCCGTTACATTTGTCATCTCTGAATCAATTAGGGTACTAAGCAATGCTTCCCTCTCTCTAATATTATGTTTAACTTCCTTGATCTCATCAGGAGTAGTCGGTCCATTTAGAGTAACAATGTAGGCATTCTTTGTAATCTTCCAATAATCTTCACCAAGATATTTCAAGTACACTTCCATCCAATCCTTCCATATAGCATAGTTACTGCCATTAAATCTTGGACTATCCTTCTTAAAGATAACACCTTGAGATGCCATCCTAAATCTCCTCAAACAATTAAGCTTCCACCAGAGGATCTAGCTCTGATACCAATTGTTAGCAGTAGCCAAGAAGGAAGACTGAGAGGGGGGTGAATCAGTCTTCACCAGAATATAAAAATTAATCAAAAAATAAAGATCTGATAAACTGTAGTTATAACAAGGATAAGAAAATTGAAATCACAACACCAAGATTTTGATGTGGAAAATTTGGTAAAGGGAAAAACCACGATGCAAACCTACCCACAGTAAGATGATACTATGCAATAGTATGTGAAAATATTACAATGGGGAATGGACATGCATTCAGGCACATTTTCTAGAGCTCACTGCTCAAAAGATAATGGCCCAGAAGGTTACAACCCTCAAGGAAGTCCCACTGACTTACAACAAGATTCAAACTACAATTTGGAAGAAATGAACTGAAGGAATAGCATCTCCAAATGCCTGATTACAGTTCTGATTAACAACAGATGTCTTCCCTACAACACCAAACTCTCCTCAATCACAACACTGAAGGATGAATCACTTGTTCACACATAAACTTCTCTCTAATAATGCAGACATAGCCTCTACTCCTAAATTACATGAACATGTCACCTATATATACAAATCATCAACCTTGATAATAAGGTCAACTAAACCCTCAACCCTCAATTACAAAATTATAACACATGATACAAAGATCGACCACTAGACCAATATAATGGTTTACATAGTATAACATGGTCCTAAAATGAATTCCCAAATTCTCAACTCCACTAGAAATCACGCCAAGATCAACCACAACACGCTACATCGCCAGGAAAACCACATAACACAAAAACCATCACTAGTTTATAGAATCCACCAAAAACTCCCACAATGAATAGTATGGATCATCAAAAATAGGACATGACTAGGAAACACCAGAAAGCACGTTAGAACCATCAGTAACAATTGCACCAACACCACTTATCAAATCTTCATCGGTCAACATCTAAAAGCTCAAGAACACAACTGATCGACAATTGTCACAAAGAAAGATAACTTGCAGAGCACCAAATCATGATCCATCTGAAATGAAGATACACAAGAGAATCCTAAGAAATATCTTAGAAACATAGCAGAAGATCTGATCACACTGGAATATACTAGAGGAAATATTCAGCTCTGCAAAATAGTGATCAACAAACCAAAACAACAAACCAGATCATAAGATCTTCCCAATCTGCAATCACTGGAGCAATGCATAGGAATATGTTGACATCAATGACAACAACATATCCTAGCAACAACAATGATGAACAATATCCAACACTTACATGCTTCAGCAACATCTTTAGGCTCAATCTTAGAAATCAGACATATCTCTTCAACAACAAGTCCTATCCTAGTCATCACACCCTTGTTCTTATCACCAATAATATGATTCTCAGAGTGATTCAATTTTACATACCTCAGAGTCTTCAGATTATTTTGATTATTAGGCTCTTGAAGTCCTTCACTGGTAGCACCAATATCCTGATTAGCTATCTCTATCAGATTGATCTGTTTCAGGATCTCAGTATGTGTAGGCTTAGAGACAATATCTTGATTATCAATCTCATATTCACATGCTCTGATCTTCTTACCAAAACATTCATCAAATTTTATATTTACACTCTCAACTATCTTCTTAAGTGTCTTATTATAGCATCAGTATGCCTTGCTCCTAGTAGAATATCCCAAGAAGATTCCTTCATCACATCTTGCATCAAACTTTCCTATATCCTCATCTCTTTTATATAATATTTGCTTCCAAAAACTCTAAAATATCTAACTGTAGAAACATGACCAAACCATAGCTCATAAGGATTCTTACCAAAATCACCTTTTATATGCACCTAGTTGAATGTGCAATCAACCATGCTAACAACTTCCTACCAAAATATTTGTACAACATTTCCTTCAATCAACATCATTCTAGCAGCATCCAAGATTTTTTTGGTCTTCCTTTCAACAACTCCATTCTGCTGAGGGGTTATAGGAGCAAATAACTGTCTTCTAATTCCATGCCTCTCACAGAATGTAGTAAACTCACTGGACATGAATTATCTTCCTTTGTCAGATCTCATACACTTCATCTTCAACCCTGTCTCAGTCTCCACCTTTGTTTTGAATATCTTGAATTTCTCCAATGCTTCCAATTTCTCCCTTAGAAAAGTCACCCACATCATTCTAGAGAAATCATGAATCAACAACATGAGATACCTGTCACCCTACATGCTTCTCACTCTAGTAGGACAACACAAGTAAGTATGCACAAGATCTAATAGTCCATTAGATGTATACAATTTTCTTTTAAATGATGTTCTAGTTTGCTTCCCCAGCTGACATTCTTTACATACCAAATTAGAGGGCTTCACAATCTTAGGGAAATCTCTAACATCTTGAGTAGAATTTATCCTTATCATATAGCCAAAGTTAACATGACACATCCTCTTATGCCACAACCAACTTTCATCTATCTGAGCAATCAAACAACTTTTCGCATCAGCATTCAAATGAAAGATATTACCTTTAGTTTTAGTCCCTGTTGTAATCTCTACACCGAAGGCATTCAGAATCTTGCATTTACCATTCTTTAATTGCAAATCATATCCTTTGTCAACCATCTATCCAACACTCAGAAGATTATGCTTTAATCCTTCAACATATAAGACATCATTAGTGTTATTCTTACCATCAAAAGATATAGAACCTCTACCATGAATCACACAAGACTTATCATCACCAAATATTACTATACCACTATCATACTTTTCCATACTCACAAATTTACTTTTGTGACCTATCATATGATGTGAACAACCACTACCAATTACCCATTCATCTTTCTCTTCAATCTTAGCAGCCAAAGCCTTCTCCTCAACAATGCAGCTTGTAGGATTCACTGGTGCCTGATCTTCTTTTTTGATAGAAATAAACATAAACCCATCTCTTGAATTCCCATTTTCCAATTATTCATTTGTCACACCTTCATCAGTACCATAATAGCATCTCTTCTAATTTTTGTACTTCTGGTAGGGCTTGTAGGGCTTATCATGCTTATCATATCTATCATGCTTATCAAATCTATCATGTCTTTCATGTTTATCATACCTAGATATTTGTTCAAGACACCTAGAAGAAAAATGTCCTATCTTATTACAAGAGAAACATTTCAAAGGTAACTTTCCATCATACTTACCGAATCCCTTAAGAAATCTTCGAGTAATAAGTGATTCAAGCTCATCCAATTCCCTCTCCTTCTCTTCCATCTCTCTTAACTCTCTTTCATATCTTGAAACCCTAGATGAACTCTCTCCCAGATCATACAGTTGCTTTCTGGATATAGAGGCTTTGAATGCAATCTCAAATTTACCATGTGATTCTCTAAACTTTCTCAACTCAAATGGAGCCAACTTACCAACCAACCTATCTCTTGTGACAATAGTCACACTCTAGATCTCATCAATAGCAACAACTTTACCCTTATAAGTAGAAGGCGAGGATCTCAATACCTTAGCAACAATCTCATCTTCCTTGAGAGTTCTATCGGTGCACCTAATGTTCATAACAAGCTCATTCACTTTAGCCATAAAGGAAGTTATGTTCTCACCTTCCGCCATCTTTAATGATTCATATTTTCTCCTCAAACTCTGCAATTTAGCCACTTTAACTTGTGCATCTCCTTCATATAAGACCTCAAGCTTCTTCCATATGTCATGTGCATTTTGAAGTCCCATTATATTAGTCATCTTTGAATCGGTCAAAGAACTCAACAACATTTTCTTAGCCCTTATTTTATGTTTATCTTCCTTGATCTCATCAGCAGTAATCGGTCCATTCAGAGGAACATTGTAAACATTCTTTGTAATCTTCCAATAATCTTCACCAAGACTCTTCAAATGAACTTCCATCCGATCCTTCTAGATAGTATAATTATTTCCATCAAATCTAAGACTCTCCTTCTTAAACACATAGGTTGCCATCTCAGATCTCCTCAAGCGGCTAAGCTTCTTCCGGAGGATCTAGCTCTAATATCACTTGTTGGCAACAACAAGAGGGAAAACTGAGAGGTGAGGGGGTGAATCAGTTTTCATCAGATTAAATTAATTAAGCATAATCTCAAATCTGATCAACTACAGCAAAAAGAAAGATAGTAGCAATAACAACACACATAACACCAATATTTTTTACATGGAAAACCCAGTTAAGGAAAAAACCACGGTAGGAACCTACCCACAATGAGATAATACTCTACAGTAGTATGCATAAATATTACAATTGGGAATGCACATGCATTTAGGAACACTGCCTAGAGCTCACTGCTCAAATTACAATGACCCAGAAGGCTCCAACCCTCAAGGAAGGTTCACTACCTTAGAAAAAGATTCGGAATACAATTCAGAAAGAATGAATTGCAAAGATGGCATCTTCAAGCAGTCACTAGTTAGGAGGGACCTCAAAGAGATCAATCTAGACTGGTCAGCAAGAGTAAACACAATAGAAACACAAAGATATGGTGGAGGCAATGCATAATAGAATGAATTATAACATGAAAATTGATTACAACAAACCAATAACAAATGGGTTATAACATAACCAACTCATAGGCCTAGTAAAACATACAGAATAGGTCACAACCGTGACCTTGAATCTTAAGATATATCTTCTATGCTTAGTCTAATGACTTGACTCTTTGATTGATTACATATTTTAATGTGCAATTAAAATTATATATATGATCCAAAGGATCCGGTCGGCCCAAAAAGTGATCAAAACCCGAAGAACAAGGCATAACGTGTAAAATTAACAAGGTCGACCTCTGCCAAGAGATTCCTCCAGAAAATCCAAAGGATGAAGTGTAGATTGTGGGAAAAGGTCAACCACACACCAAGGAACATCTGAATCAATGCCCAAGGCTCTGCAAGCTTTAGAAGGGGTTCCCGTATATCACCAAAATAGGTCCAGGCAATTGGTAACAAGAAACTGTCAACCAGTAACAGGAAACTATCAAGGAAATCGATAGAGATATCTTGCCAAATAATGATCCAAATGTGATGTGGTTTGGAAATAAGAAAGATGATCAAGTCTTCAAGTAGAATCCAACTCCACAGGATCCAATGAGCCAAAACTAGGACACACAAAAAGAAAAGATGAAACTACAAACAGAAAGAAAAACATAAAGAAAATATTTTTGGTTGATGCAAGATTGCTATGAACCGAGAATGCTCCTGCATCACATCTGCTAATGCCTGATGACAGTTTCAGTTTATCTCACATGTCTGCCCTTCACCAATCTCTTCTCAGCACACCAAACTGGAAGATGAATTCACTTGTTCGCACATACACCACTCTTTGATAATGCAGACTCAACACCTATCACACAAATTACATGAATATTACACCCATTTATACAGATCATCAACCTTCACTAGAAGGTCAGCCAAACCCATAATGTCATAATTACAAATCATATCACATGATACATAAATCAACCACCTGACCAATACAATGTCATAAACAACATAACATGGACCTAAATCAACTCCTCAAACATGCATCATCACCGAAAATCTCACCAAGATCAACTACAACACATTACACCACCAAGAATACCACATAACATGAAGAATATCATCAAACCATGAAGATCATCAAGAACTCGCACAATAATCAATGCGGACCACCAAGACAAATATGACATGATTATGAAACACAAACAAACATATTAGAACCATCCGCAATAGTTGCACCGATACCACTTATGTAAATCTTCATCGATCAACATTCTAACATTCAAGAATACTCAACAACAACAACTCATATAAGAAAGATAGCTTCCAGAGCACCAAATCATGAATCACTTGAAATGAAGATAGACACGAACATCCAAAAAATTCTCCTAAATCGACAACACAAGATATGATTATATCGAAGCTCACTAGATCAAATACCAGACTCTGCCAACTACCGAATAGAAAGACCAAAACCTTAAATGCAATCACCAGATCATCGAAACAATTCCCTGCAATACCAAAATATAGGAATATGTTGACATCAATGACAACAACATATCCCATTAGCAGAAATGTCCAACAAGCAATCCCATATTGCCAAGCTATTTCCCTATCTTTTTGTGTGCAGGAAACAGGTGCACAACTATACTTCTCAAAATAAGCTTCAGACACAGAGATGGAACAACCCTTTTTGGTGTGTGTAAAATTCAGAGGATCGTGTTTCTGCATCATGGTCCCTACCTTTTCAAGGAATTTTTGAAGGGAAGATCTAAATCAACTTATATTACTCAGATCCAGGTGCATGACAAAATCCCGAACCTGTAGCTCATTATTTTCTCAAATTTGTCTCCAATTTGAGCACTTTACCCTAAATCAGCATTTCAACTTACAAAAGAGGGAAAATCATGTATCGTAATCAATCAATTTACTTAGTCTTCAGTCCTTATCTGATTTTTGACTGAATCTAGTGGATTCCTCCCCAAAGCGAAAATTGATTTGATGATTTATGTTGCGAATTGCCAAATCAAAATTTTCCCCTTTACACTATGTTAACATATATCAATACTAAAGAACATAACACGATCGGGTTTTTAATCCATAAAAATCCCAATTAGGTTACTACTTTTAATTAGCCTTGGATAGCAAGGATGAGGCTTGGGAGTCTTATTTCCCTCCTTTTTACTTGTTTCTTTTCCTTCCAGTCGAGTTTCTCAGCTTCATCGTCATTGGGTTTACACGCTATCAAGTGGGTATTTGTAAAATTGCCACCATAATTTCACCCATCTTCTAAGAGTTCTAACCATATATTTTAAAAAAAAATTGAACAACATTAACATATTAATCTTGAATTTCTTTTACCAATGTCTCCAGAGTTCTTAGAGACATAAGTGTACCATTTTTTTAATAATAACTTTTGAACTACTTGTCCAAATTTGAAACAAATTATATATTATTGTTCTACATTTAATTCTCTACACTTTAAAAAATATGATTTTTTTATTATTTTGGTGCAAGTTATGTGATGCACATGAACAGGTATCTAATTTTCAAGATGTGTCCACTTTGAAAAATCATATAAATAAAATACTTAACAAAAATTTATAAAAAAATACACAACTTCTAGTGCTCACTCTTAACTATCTTTCTACCAGAGGGATTTTCAAATACTAAATACAACTATAACTTTTTTAATGTGCACGTCAGACACTATGTTATATTTTGCTGAAAAAAAAATGAACTCTTTTGTGTGAGCGGAAGATTCAACCTCATTAATCTTATCCAATTTTGAAAAAAAATAGTAGTTTGGAAACTAGATTCAGAGTACTATAATCTTTGTTCTTTGGGTATCTTCAAATTTTGAGTGGATGAGTCTTGAATTGTTCCTTCAAGTTCAGGTTTAGCTAATTTTAGAAAAAGAATGTGGCCACTTGTACCCCTCATTTTGTTCACCATCTTGGTGCACTTACCCATGCGTCAAGAGGTACCAACTCCTCTTCTTGAAACATGCAACAGTCCAAAAAGAAGCATCTTTATTCAAAAAATTTAAAGGTATCATGAAAGAGGAACCATTAGAGGTGGAAAACTGATGAATACTAAGAGGGGGGGGTGAATTAGTATGCCCAAACACCTTGCATTAAAACACTTACACAGTCTAGAGATAAACCGGTAAAGCAGTCTGACAATCAAACCATTTATCACACATACAAACCAAAATGTGAATAAACCATTCACCCACAAAAGCAATACAACCATAACACAAGATATTTGACGTGGAAACCCAACTGGAAAAAACCACGGTGAGATGGAACTCACAAGTCACTATCTGCAGAATAGAAACCAGACTGGTTAAGGTCAAACCGGTTAGGGTCTTACAATGTTCTTCACCAGAGCATATCTTGTTAGGAATCTCAATCTCTATTAGGAGATAAGTCCGATTAAAGACTACCTTGTTAGAGGATTTTAGATTCACATGTGTGAACCACCTTGTTAAAGGATTTTAAAAAGGCTTTGAGGCCTACCTAGTTAAGGGCTACAAACTTGTCAAAGATGTGAGTAATCAACAAGTGTTTGATCTATCTACTAGCACAAACTGCTTGGTTAGATCCAATATTGCTCACAGCTAATGCATTCCAGGATTACTTCAATCTTCTCTGTCTCAGTCTCAGTTACAACTAGATCTTCTCTAATAAGATCGCTCTATTCATCCACCTTAAACCCTAGCTCAACATAAACCTTATTCGCAGCTCCTTCAACCTCCTTAAAACCCTAGACATGATGTCCTTTTAAAGGAATCTAATTTCATGTTGGTCCAATAGGATTACATTACAATTTCCTAGGTTCAGTGAATCTAGACATACTCAGTAACACGACACAAGAATCACCGTCAATGTGTCGGCACCATCAAACAATCGGTGGATTGGTAACTCATCACAAGATGTTGGTTGGTAACTCATCACAGAGTGTTATTGGTTTATACAAAATGTCGATTGCCGGTTTGACAAAAATGAAGACTAGTAAAAATGTGTTGTGCCGCTTTGCTTCCTCATACCGCTTGGGGTTGACATGCCACTTCAGACCGGGAAACACATTATGCAAAATCACCACTAGTCAAAAGACTAGAGTGCAACATACCGGTTGAGCATGAGCTCATACATATAAAGGGGATCTCAATACAAGTGTGTGTCCATCAATGACAATCACAACATAAACATAAAAAATGCCAACAATCTCCCCCTTTGGCATTGATGGCAACACTTAAGAAAATAAAATTTTGACATCTAAGTGTTTTACAACAAAATTGCTCCCCCTAAGCATATACACTATCCCAACAAAGTGTATAGCAATTTTGCATTCAGAGCATAATCATCAGAGCATATAGCATATATCACAGCATATATCAAAATTTCAAAAACAGATACTTCTCCCAAAATTTTAAAACCATGTACTTCTCCCCCTTTGCCAACAATGACAAAGTACCGTTGCAAAACCCTGTGTCCATATATATATAAAAGAGTTTATGACAATAATGAATAATACTTGTCAAAAACCACTTTGTAGTCCTTCAAAAATTGTTTCATGGAGAGAGACCAGGACTCAAGTAGGGAGGTCACCACTTCCTTCTCTGTCTGCATTTGTGATACTTGTTCCTCCATGGCATCTATTGTGCTCAGTTCTTGGGTGACTATCAGTGCTTCCAGGTTCAGATAGCATTTCTGAAGAATTTGCAATCATGGAAGTAATACCAGTTGAAGTTCCTGCAAATCCCTAGATCTTGTGCTTATCTCTTGCTCTATCTTGATTGACTAGATCTGGACCCGGTGAATGGTTTGCCCATATGACGCAAAGGAGTCGTAAGGAGTCTTGAATGTACTTAAGTAGGACTATAAGTCCATTTGAAGCTATTGCTTCTTAGCTAGCACATCATCACAAAATAGATGAGGTTGACATATTTTGCTGAGTAGCAAGTTTCCCTCATCCAAAGCACTCCTTATGTCCTTTTGATCCTTTGACAGTTCAGTCCTAAGCTCACTCAGTTTCTTCACCAAAGCAACATTAAGAGCCTTTTGGCACTCTTTCTTTACATTGGCCTCAGCTGCTTCTTCTAGGCTCTGCACCTGATCATCCACTACAGTACACAGAAGTTTGAGTTGTTCTAGTGATGAATCAATGTTAGGAAGATTAGTACCAGGGATTAAACCGATGAGTGTGTCTACAGCTGCCTGAATGATGTCTTGTTCCTTTTTCCTGCAGATGATCTCAAGGTGGTCTTGAGCAACCTTGATGCTCTGCATAAGTTCCGAATCGCTTGCAGATTGGAGATCGATAGGACTAGAGAGATCAACCGGTGAGGGTTGACTTCCAGTTACCTTCAGAGTCTCCACCTGAGAGCTTTTTGCTGCTTCACGTTCTTTGGCTTCTTCAACTTTCTTCTTTTCCGCTTCTCTTCTCTTCTCTTCTTCCTTGTCTTCTTCTGCCTTTTTTGTCTCCTCTGCTCTCCTCTTTTGCTCTTCCTTTTCTTCTTCTTCCCTCTTCTTCTTCTCTTCCTCTTCCTTTTTCTTCTTTTCTTCCTCTTCCTTCTTCTTTTCTTCTTCTTCCTTCTTCCTCTTTTCTTCCTTGTCCTCTTCTTCTTTCTTTTTCCTTTCTTCTTCTTGCTTCTTTTTCTCTTCATCTTTTCTTTTCTCCTCTTCCTCTTTCTTTTTCTCTTTTTCTTTGTCTTTTGCCACTTGCTATGTGTCCACAGCTTGTTCACCACCCTGATCGGCCTATTGCCCCTGTTCAGTTGCCTCAAAAGGTATGTTCTGAGTGACATCTTCTATATCCAGGGCATCGACATCTATGGTGTCGATTGGTTCCTCCACCAGGTTTCCTTCCTCATCAAAAACTTCATCCAGTTTGGAAATAACCAGTTCCTCTTTCGCTTGGAGGTTGGCCATTCAAGCTTTGTGTGAACTGATAGCATGGGCCATGTGTTGATGTGTATCCTTTTCGACATCATCAACTCTCCCTTCCAACAACCAGAGTCTTCTTCTCCTTGTGAAGAAGAGACCTTTATTTTTGATCTAATACATCAAATAATTCAGAGTTTGAGAGTTTGGGGAAGTAATGTGCAAAAACTTTCTCCCTAATCTATTGTTCCTTTTCAATAGCAATGCACCATTTGTTATCCAATGCTTTATACAATGAATCTGGTGTCTGAGATTTAATCTCTGATGGTGACCGGTCATTTCTACATAAATAAAGAATAATTTCCTGCAGTACTTCATCTTTTTCCTCACTATTGAAATCATCATAATAATCAATTAAATCATGAAGTAGCTTTCTCCTAATATTCTTTACTGTTATTTGACAATGTGTCAAAGGTTTGTAAGAGGAGATATCTATATTTACCGGTGCGAATGTTGCCAGTTCATTCTTCTTCACCTTCTTGGTCTATCTAGCCTTCTTTGGCTATTCATCTGACTTAGTTTCTTCGGAGTTAGGTTCATTTGCCTTAGTCTTCCTCTTTCTTTCAAAGACTTTTGCCGGTGTTGCCTCTGATTTCTTCTTTGCTGGTGACCGCTTGGTCACTTTTGGAGTCTCAATGGTAGTTGGTGTTGATGCCGCAGGCACTACCTTAGCTTTCTTGGCTACCGGTTCTTTTCCCTTCTTCACCGATGGTTCTTCAACCAGTGTTATCCTCTCCAAGTAGGTTCCGGTTTGCTTCGCCTTTGGATCAAGAGGCGAGGCAATAAGGGTTGAAGCATACCCTTCCAGCATGTCATACATGACTTCATAACCCATAGGCTCCACTTCCTCCATTCTAGGCTCAACAGCCTCCATTAGACATTTGTCCACCTGAATAGTGAAATAGATGTCGTCTTCATACTTCTTCACTATGTCACCTGAGATTCGCATCCTCTGACTCATTTTTCTTCTGAACTCATCAAAGTATTTGTTCAGGATCTTAAGGTAGCCGGTTCCACACTTTCCTCTATCTGCTTGGTTACTGGCTGGTCAGGGGACCACTGGACATCTCCTACACCCAGAAAGTAGCCTTGGAAATAGAAAAACAATCCTACCAGTAGTTGTCCAAATTTAAATCTCAGTGAATTGTCCTTTTTGATTGCCTTGAGATTTGACAGGAGTTTCCTTTGCATACCTGTGCATAAGTCAAATGATTTATTCTCTATAATCATCTGGTAAGTGACATTTACCACTGCAGTAGATACAAAATTAATCCTGCTGGCTGAGAATGTCTTGTAGCCTACCACCATGCAGGCGTATTTTACCAGTTCATCCTTGATAGGATTAACCGTCATACCTCATGAATCACTTGTCGAACCGGTGAGCTTGGTCATTTCCGTTTTGCTTACCATTCTCAGGGCTGGCACTTCCCCTGTGTTGTAGAAACCAATGACTGCATGAATTGCCTCAGGCATGATATCATGTGTTCTCTCCAGGTACATCTTGTCACCATGAACTCTGCTCAGGATGATTCTGATGTGATCCTCTGTGAAATCTTCCAGAAAATATACCGCATTATGGAGTTTCTTCTTCTCTAAGGTACTGAACTTTGGTTTGATCCTTTTGTCCTTACCACAAAATAGACTTAATTGAGTATGAATGGCTAAGGACCCTAGGTCTTCTATCTTGCAATCAATATAGTCTGAAATTCCTTCTTCGACTATGACTCCAGCTGGGCTTTGTGACAAAGCATTATACTTGGACTTCCTCTGAGTGAAATTTTCTGACTCAATGGATGTGCTTGAACTGGTATGAGATGCGGATGCCATTGAAGAGTATTTCAAGAACACGAAAAATACCTTTCAAACATGAATTTAGGGCTTCCTGATTCTGCTTTGCTTCGCTCTCCGTCGGATGCCAAATCATCGCTTTGAGTTCTCCACTACTGATTGCAAACTATATTTGAATCTCTTTCAAATCTCTCCAATTCCTTGAAATCTAAGCTCAAATTGCCTTCTCTATGCTCTGCACTTGAAAACTTTTCTTCACTCAAAAAATAGATAGTGAGAAATGATGTGAAAAATTGCATTTATACATGTCTCTCACCTACCATCATTAATGCTCCTATATTAGGGCGTAAACCCTAATGTGCCTCTTTACCATTTTCGATCTTCTGCCAAGCAACAGATGTAGCATACCGATTAAGGTCTTTTACCGGTGTTAACCGGGGGTTCGAAACCATTTTGTCGTTTGCTCCCCCTAAGCCTTTGAGGCTTAGTTTGCTGATTCAGATATTTCCACATTGGGTGCAGAAACCGGTTCCTCTTCCAATAATACTGGTTTCTTCTTCCATATTTTCTTCATGTCTTCTTTAACTTTTTCAACCTCTATTTCTCCTTCCTGAGTGACTGGTATACCATCAGGTATACTTTTTCTACTTCTGCAGAATCTTGCAATGTGACCCGATTTGTTGCAGTGATAGCAAACAAGTCCAGGTGCTTTCCAAGGTCCATTGTACATGTTTCCATTCTTCCTTCTGCATGTTGCAGCAGTGTGACCATGACCATGATAGCTCATACAACTTTCTCTCCATCCGGTTGCCACTTGATGACCACCACTTCTTGATTGATGATTGAAGACATTAAACCAGTTGTGGTTCCAGTTCATAAAAGATTCAGGACCAGTTCCTTTGGTCCTCTGAGGATATCTTCCGGTGTTATCCATTACAGACCTACATTCAAATTCTCTATGCCCAAACTTGTTGCATGCATAACAATGACCATTGAACTTATTGGATCTAGGTACATTATTGATAAAATAAGGAAAATTATTGTAGGCTTTGCTCCTACATACTTTGGTAGTGTGTCCTTCTTTAAGACAATTAAAGCAAACAGGTTTGAATTTTTGCTTACCTTTTCCTTTGAGTGTCGGTTGCTTCTTTGATGCTTCACCATTTGTTCTTGAGGATTCTCCTTCCTCATGTCCAGAAAAACCAAGACCATTGGTATTCTTTGCTGGTCTAGATGACTCAAGCTTTTGCTCTAGCCTGACTATACTTTTGCCAAACTTAGCTAGTATTTCCTTTGATTCAAAGAGTTCTTTGGAAATAGCAGTGTTTGTCTCCATAAGACTTGCAATTTTAGAGATGGCAATGTTCAATTCTCCTTGCATGTCTTCTTTCTCCATTCTGCTCTCATGAAGGCGAGCAGTTAGTGCACTAATTTCTTGTTTCAACCTGGAGATCTCATGATCTCTGTCTTTTACCAGATCTTCAGCCTTTCTCCGGGTCTCAAGCTCTTGGCTAAACCGAATAGTCAGTCCTTCCAACTCCTTTCTCAGATTGGAGTTTGAATCATTCAGCTTATTCACTTCAGCAATCATAGCTTCCATGTTAGCTTCATCTTCAGAACTACTTTTAGATAGTTCCATCAACCTCTCTCCATGTTCTCTTCTTTTTTCTTGAGATGCCTTGTATTTGACCATAAGATCATCATAGGCTTTCTCAGACTTAGTGAGCCATTGAGTAAGTTCCCTCAATGTGTATTCTCCCATATCTCTTTCCAAGTGGTTAAACTTATAGAAAGGTTGGCTCTAATACCAATTGATGAATACCAAGAGGGGGGGGTGAATTAGTATGCCCAAACACCTTGCATTAAAACACTTACACAGTCTAGAGATAAACCGGTAAAGCAGTCTAACAATCAAACCAGTTATCACACATACAAACCAAAATGCAAATAAACCATTCACCCACAAAAGCAATACAACCATAACACAAGATATTTGACGTGGAAACCCAACTGGGAAAAACCACGGTGAGATGGAACTCACAAGTCACTATCTATAGAATAGAAACCAGACCGGTTAAGGTCAGACCGGTTAAGGTCTTACAATGTTCTTCACTAGAACAGATCCTGTTAGGAATCTCAATCTCTGTTAGGAGATAAGTCCGATTAAAGACTACCTTGTTAGAGGATTTTAGATTCACATGTGTGAACCACCTTGTTAGAAGATTTTACAAAGGTTTTGAGGCCTACCCGGTTAAGGGCTACAAACTTGTCAAAGATGTGAGTAATCAACAAGTGTTTGATCTATCTACTAGCACAAACAGCTTGGTTAGATCCAGTATTGCTCACAACTAATGCATTCCAGCATTACTTCAGTCTTCTCTATCCCACTCGCAGTTACAACTCGATCTTCTCTAATAAGATCGCTCTACTCTTCCACCTTAAACCCTAGCTCAACATAAACCTTATTCATAGCTCCTTCAACCTCCTTAAAACCCTAGACATGATGTCCTTTTAAAGGAATCTAATTTCATGTCGGTCCAATAGGATTACATTACAATTTCCTAGGTTCAATGAATCTAGACATACTCAGTAACACAACACAAGAATCACCGTCAATGTGTCGACACCGTCAAACAATCGGTGGATTGGTAACTCATCACAAAGTGTTACCGGTTTATACAAAATGCTGGTTGCCAGTTTGACAAAAATGCCGATTTCTGGTTTGACAAAAATGAAGACTGGTAAGAATGTGTTGTGCCGCTTTGCTTCCTCGTACCGCTTGGGGTCGACATGCCGCTTCAGACCGGGAAACACATTCTGCAAAATCACCACTAGTCAAAAGACTAGAGTGCAACATACCGGTTGGAACAAATACCGGTTGAGCATGAGCTCATACATATAAAGGGGATCTCAATACAAGTGTGTGTCCATCAATGACAATCACAACATAAACATCAAAAATGCCAACAAAAACATGTATAACAAGTGAGCAACTGAGCCTGGAAGGGGAACCTGGCAACCTAAAGAAAGAGAGTATGGAACCACAGACAAGATGAGGCCTAAACTTGAAGGTTCTCTAGATGAAGCCAAAGAAGTACCAGTAGGAAGATTCAGCAAAACAGGGGCCACCATGGGAGAGGTGACCAAAGCAAGAGTAGCGAAATTTGTCAAAACATGGGCCACCCAAGCAAAGACCACAAGAATAGAGATATCATGACCCACTGTAGCAAGAACTATAGTTGGAGAGGGGGAAATAGAGTCAATATGAGATAATATAGTATGATGTTGTTATAAACACCAAATACTAATTTGTTTAATAACTCCTATATGATATCCCACATGATTCCAAATGAATAAGGGGCTTTATAAACAATAATATAACAAAGAAATAAATACAAATATGTGCTACTTAAGCTTGAAATGTTTATTGAAATGGTTGGTAATGTGTAAATTTAAATTTTAAATTTTAAAAATATAGAGTTTATAGTTACAACCACAAAAGTAGCCTAGTCAAAATTGGCCCCACAATATAATTCTAGGTGAAAATGAGGAATCTAATGATTGGGATCAAATGTATTAGAATAACTAATGAATGTACATTATGAGTCAAACATATATAAAATTATGCCACTTATAGACCTATATTACATTTTGGATACTCTATTAAAAGAGGCCCAAATATAAAAGAAAAGTGGATAGGTATACAATCTCCACCATTACACAAATAAATGTAATAAATTTTTATTGATAAGTATGAGCCTTTAAAACATAATTTCCTACTGGAGA
Source organism: Cryptomeria japonica (assembly GCF_030272615.1). Taxonomy (NCBI): domain Eukaryota; kingdom Viridiplantae; phylum Streptophyta; class Pinopsida; order Cupressales; family Cupressaceae; genus Cryptomeria; species Cryptomeria japonica. The sequence goes on along the minus strand of NC_081409.1, from coordinate 147,353,489 downwards.
ATTGAAACAATTGAATACTATAAATGATGCAAAAGTACATCAGATATAAGTTAAAGTGTGGAAACTTTTTTAAATGGTGGAATATAAAGTTATTTATAGGTTGAAACTTGCAATCATTTAAATAACATTCTTTAAAAAATTAAAAATGTGGAAAATATCATTGAATGAGGAAATATAAATAATGTTGCACTTGAAGACACATATCTATAGGTGTTGTTAGATCCCTAGGGCAATTCAACATGTACCATTGCTAGAGATTCATCACTTTTAGATACCCATGGGGATTATTCTCCACCTCATGAATAATGAGGTAGATGTAGTCAAACTTCTCAAAGATATCAAGAATCTAAGTTGCATGCCTCGCAACCACATTCTAATAGAGTAAGTGCCCAATTTGCTCATGGGTAAACACACCTCTCCTACCTACCTTTAGCCTCTTCCTAGCCTCATGATCATTGGACTCCCACATGACAACATTCTATAACTTTCTTTGTTTGGCTCTCATTATTTCTCCTATATGAGCTATTCTATTGTCTATAGAGGACAAGAATAAAAATATGGATGTAATTATTGATTTGCAACATTTCACTAATGGCTCAAATTCTACTAATGTGCGAGACAAATTAGATGATTGTGATCTCCCTTCATCCCTTATTGATATAGTTATCACCACTTAAACAACCTTATTTGATTATTTTGTTTTGTTATTTGATCTTATCACACATAAATTTTGAAGACATACCTTCTACCACTCAATTTATTAATAATATATATACTAATATATAACCACTTTTGAGAAAATATCACATTAAGTCAACATTGAATAAATACTACTAAAATAGAGCAACAGCTCAATAAAATAGATATCATATTACTAAAGTGGAGCATGAAGAAAATATCACGATTCAGATTAGGTCAAACACTGAATGACGAACGCTAAAGTGGAGCAACGAGACGATATTTGGTGTTATCTGATAATATCTTGTACCATCTCATCTTGTTTTTCCACTTTAATCAAAGTGCAAGGACCATCACTATTAGAGATACTTACCACGGGATATCCCAACATTTTGCTTAATCATTGACAGAGATAAATAAAGAAGATTCCACTCACGGAAGCATGTCGGATCCGATTGACCTACAAAAGATACAATTCCTTGTATCACCACAAATGCCACATCCTTAAAACTCTTTTGTTCTCTCATATACTTTAAAGTTATGGAGAACACCCACTCTTAAGATTGCGTGACACAGGATGAATTAATGCATCCGCTGTTTTCTGTTTCAGCTTTTTTGTTATCCTCAGTTTTATGCATGATAAAAATTGCACGTACACGTTATTAAACTCCGTTCTGGTTATTAGAGCCTGACCTCTAAAGCAAGAAAGAATTCATTAATGGGGATGCTTTTGTTATTGTTATGTACGTTATGCATCTGTGGAGATTTCAGGGTCTATGGCAGTGTTACTACACGAGGAAATAAGCACTTCGAATTATATCCAAGCGGCCATGGCATTTATAGAGAAAATGGTGCTGTCAGAAGCCTCAAAGCAACAAAATGCAATTTGTTTTCAGGGAAGTGGGTTCATGATGTCTCATATCCACTGTATAATGCTGCTGATTGTCCGTACATTGGTACTCAAACAAAGTGCAGACCAAATGGGAGACCAGATTCTGATTATGAGAAATGGAAATGGCAGCCAGATGGTTGTACTACTCCAAGGTTAAGTTACATAATTCATTTTTAGCTGCCCCCTTGCACCCCTGCTTCCCCCACAGCAACTTATTTTTGTCTCCTAATTTGTAATTTCTGTTTAGTTTCTTGTGAATGATGAATGACTTCTAATTTATTTAAAGTTTTTTTCTAAATAATGAATATTTTAAGTAATATATCTATTTTAATGTAGCTGTGGAAATCTATTTTACTGCTTATGTTTTCGGCCTATTCCTTAGACCTTTCTTCTGGATCTTCAGGGATATTGTGATAAATGATAGGTAAATGGACCTTCCCAAATGATTAGTTTGGGATGTAAATCTAAGATCTTCTATTTGTCGTTGATGCAAATATGATTTGATACATCTTTGATGTGAATATGATTCCTTATGATTAGAAAGAATCTTTGTCATTTATCCATGTATTCCCATGATCCATTTACAGAGGTCTAGAGAGTAGACCCAAAAACATAGTGCACCAAGCTGTATTACTTAAAGTATGCTAATCTTAGAGCATATATAACTACTAATTGTAAATATCAAATGTAAAATCCTATATCAGGTTCAATAGTAATGGTATGCTAGAGAGGCTCAGAGGAAAGAGATTGATGTTTGTTGGGGACTCCATAAGCAGAGGTCAGTTTGAGTCCATAGTCTGCCTTCTTCAGGCAGGAATTCCAAGCAACAAGAAAGTTATGGTTGATAAGATGCCTCTCGCAACATTCAAAGCCCTGGTAGGTTGCATGATGTGTTCAACTTCAATTCAATCTTATCTTTTGTTTTAACAGGGCAGTTTTTTTTGTGGTTTCAAGCATTTGACTGCTTCCTTTCAGGATTATAATGCTTCTGTTGAATTATTCTGGGCTCCATTTTTGGTTGAGCTGGAAAACAATAAAGAAGGGAAAACGATTCTTCACTTGGACACTATAGCAAATAATGGAATGTATTGGAAGGGGGCAGATATCCTGATTTTTGAGTCATCCCACTGGTGGGATCATACTGGTGGCAGTAGTGGACAAACGTAAGATTATTCTGACTGTTTTAAAACTATCACTGAATGAATCTTGTTTCCCAAATAGAGATATAAACTAATGAGTAATTCTGTGTATCAACAGATGGGACATAGTCGTGGAAGGTAATAAGACATATAGCAATATGGATCATATGGTTGCTTACAGAAAGGCGCTTATTACTTGGGCAAATTGGGCAAATTCACAAATAGATTTCAAAAAATCAATGGTGTTTTTCAGAACCATGGCACCTCGCCACTCAAGGTTGGTCATGTTATATGATATTTAGCTCTAATTTTTCTTGACAATTAAATACTAGACTAGAAAATGGCAGATTGTATGTCCACTGTCAGTCAATTTTACCGCCTTTTCACCTTTTAGTTAGTAAACAGTTGTTAGATATTGATAGGTTACCTTGCCTGCTCTTACAGTTCTGTATAAGTTTTGAGATGTGAGAATATTTTTGGATTAGATTATGTGAGATTTTTGGAAATATTATTAAAACAAATTCACAAAATCTAATTAAAAACATTCAAACTAACATTATAGAAGTTAAAATTCTATCTTTCCCATTTAACACTTCAGAGCTATTCAATCATACTATCACTTTTAATTCTTATTAGTAAAATTGGGATGTTTTTTTTTGTTTTTTCTGGAACAGGCCATGATTATTTTTTTTATTCTAATATGCCTTTCGTTTTCTTATATCCAATATATAGATCTATTTCAGCCTTTTCACTTGTACTAAATTGAATAAATGGTTTTAATACAGTTGTGAGAATGAGAGGGAGCCTGTGCAGAACACATCTGCATACAAACCTCCATTGCCTCCTCAGGTGCCAATACTAAAAGAAGTTCTGAGTGGAACAAAATTTCCTGTTGGTTTGCTGGACATCACAGGCATGTCCCAGCTACGCAAGGATGCACATCCCGCAAAGTATGATTCTCCCCATCCAAGCGGTAATGGAGACTGTAGTCATTGGTGTTTACCAGGGGTTCCTGATATATGGAATGAACTTTTGTATTACTTTGTGGGTTAGACAATGCACTAAGGCTGAGCTTTCATGGGAAGTGATAAGATTTATGGGTTCCAGTACTGATAAGTGGTGGGTACATTGAATCCAGTAACATCACCTCCATTATCAAAGATTGTCTATACATGGGGCTTTGTTGGCCCATCTCTATGTCTTTTCTTTTAACTTATTATCGCCTTTCAATTAGGAAAGCTATCCACATGTCCACCTAGTTTTCTTGTATGCTAAGTTAGCTTCAAATAACAATGATTTTCTTAATAATATTAGTTAGAAATAATATTATATTGAATTCATTTTCTTTTTTTAAAGAGAGATGGTTAATTAGATTGTCATATAAGAAGATATTATAGCTGAAATTTTTGTACTCTTAAAATATAATCTTGGTTTTTTTAGGATAGGTTGTATGAGCAAAGATTCCAATGATGCTTTGGTTAAGGTTGTCTTTAAAAAAGTTTTTGCATGTGACCAACAATAAAGTTAAAGTCTCCAATTCTTATTCTTGGTCTTCAATTGATTCAAATATGTGGAATAGATATGATTATTGTGGAAAGAGAATTGATTGCATGATCATTCCTACCCTTAGAAATGAAGGATATACAAACTAGAAATTTAGCAACATCCTTAATGAATGGCAAAATATTGGATTCACTTAATTATTTTATGTTGAACATTATTTTGGAGAGGCTAACAAGGTAGTAGACTATTTATCAAATCATGGGATAGACATATGCGATTATTTAAAATTGATAAAAATATCATCGAAATGGCTAAATTTTATATAGGATAGTATAGTCGTGTTCCTTTGATGTTATGATATATATTTGTTCAATAGGGGTAGTTGAATTTTGTTTGTCAACCTCAAAGCGCCTCATAATCACTTGACCAAATATATTTGATAACTACACTTGTCAATGCACTCATAGTTCGATGGTTCTAAAGGGCTATCCATTTCTTTATATGATGCAGGAGCATCCCCGGTTCATAGCAATCTTGCATCAACCAAAAATATTTTCCTTTCTGTTTGTAGTTTCAGCATTTCTTTCTATGTGTCCCAGATTTGGTTCACCGGATCCTGTGGAGTTGGATCCTACTTGAAGACCCGATCATCTTCCTTATTCCCAAGCTGCAAAGCATTTGAATCTTTTTCCGACAAGTTATCACTATTAGTTTCCATGACAATTTCTTGTTACCGGTTGACAATTTCATGTTATCGGTTGCTTGGACCTATTTAAATTGGTGATCTACTTGACCCCTTATGAAGCTTGTGAAGCCTTGAACGTTGATTCCAATGTTCCCTGGCATGTGGTTGACCTTTTCCCACAATCTACACTTTATCCTTTGGATTTTCCAAAGGAATTTCTTTAGCAGAGGTCGACCTTGTTGGTTTTACACGTTAGGTCTTGTTCTTCAGGTTTTGATCCCTTTTTGGGCCAACCGAATCCCCTTGGATCGTATAAATCATTATAATTGAGCATTAGAATGTAATCAAGTAGTTAGACTAAGCATAGAAGATAGATCTTAAGATTGAAGGTCTCGGTTGTGACTTTGTACTTTGAGCATGTTTTAGCAGGCCTGTTAGCCGATTTTTGTAACCTAGTTGTTATCGATTGGTTGTAATCAGTTTTCATGAACTAAAATAATCTTTTTTGCATTGCCTCCATCATATCTCTCTGTTTCTATTGTGTTTACTCTTGCTGACCGGTCTAGATTGATCTCTTTTAGGTCCCTCCTAATCGGTGCCTGCTTCAAGTAGTATCATAGAGAGTTTTCGTTATGGAGGTTGTGTGTCCTAAGATTTTTTATTGTAGGGTGGCAAACTGTGGATCCGACCTGCAACTACAGAGGACTAGCATAAACAATGGCACAAAGAGGAACTAGGAATGGTAGAGCGCGTGGGAATGCAAACCCTGTTGTGATGGAAATGTTGTGAGGTATAGAAGCCTGGTTGGAAGCCATGGAGATAGCCTAGATAAGAGGCCGACACATTGAAGATGTAAGTGAAGATGAAGGAGAAGAAGCCCCGACAAAACAAGTAAACCCATCGGCGGTTGATCCAAATGAGGAAATTTGACGGTTTTGAGTACGGCGAATACTAAACCTTATTTTACCCCACCGGAATATGATGAAAAGTTGGATTCGGATGAATTGATGGATTGGATCTCTAAGATGGAGAAATATTTTGATTTTGAAAATACTACAGAAGAAAGGAGGGTGAAATATGTCTATACCCAGTTGAAAGGTCATGCATCTCTTTGGTGGGAATATTTGCAGGTTGATAGATAGAGAAGAGGTAAAGAGAAGATCAAGTCATGGGATCAGATGATTGCTAAGTTGAAATCAAAATTTAGGCCAGCTAATTATCAAATGAATCTGTTTTGGAAGTTGCAGAATTTGAGATAGAAGGAATCTAGTGTGAAAGAATACACGAAAGCATTTTACAAGTTGAATATCAAATCCAGACATGTTGATGATGAAGTTGAACAAGTTGCAAGATATTTGAATGGATTGCGAGTGTCTATACAATATGAACTTAGTTTGATCAAACTATAGAGTGTTGAAGAGGCTTACGAGTATGCCCTAAAGGCAGAAGAAAATTTAAACAAAAGACGTGAGTATAGGCAGAGATGCAAACTTGGAAGGTTTACTGAAGGAAGATTTCAAGGAGGAAGAGGATATACCAGAGCTAGAGGAACCTGTACAAATCAGAACAAGGACAAGGAAGTAAGCAAAGAAGGTAATTCATACCGAAAAGATGATAGAAATTTCTATCGGAGGAGAGAAACAAATGGCTACTAGAATGAGAATTTTGTAAGACCAAACAAGAGAACATTTAGAGGAACTTGCTTTAAGTGTGGAGGAGAAGGACATCGTGCTTTTGAGTGTAAGAAGATAGAGAATACTGGAAGAGCAATAGTGGTGGAAGAAAACTCCATTGAATTAGACAATAAACTGGAAGATGGAGAACTGTTGATGATGAGGATATCTTTGTGTCATACCGAGAGAGACGAAGAGCCCTTACAGAGGAAAATTTTGTTCAAGACCAGATGTAAGGTATCTGATAAGTGTTGTAAAGTTGTTATTAATAGTGGTAGTTCAGATAATCTTGTTTCAGAAGAGATGGTGAATAAGTTGAACTTGGAGAGATTGAAACATCCTAAACCTTATCAGATAGCATAGATTTAGGATGAACATAAGATGTTAGTAAGTGAGCAATGTTTGGTGAAATTGAAAAATGAAAATTATCATGATGAAGTCTTCTGTGATATTATGCCTATGGATATTTGTCATCTTTTGTTGGGTAGACCTTGACAGTTTGATAGACAGGGAGTACATGATGGGAGGAAGAATACATACACTATTGTAGCCAATGGGATGAAGCGAACCTTGTTCCCCTTGGAGAAACCTTTGAAGAATGAAGTTTGTACAAATGCTAGAATCTATTTGGTAGATGGAAGGAAATTACTAGATGGAATGAGAAATGAGAATGTATGCTTTGCCTTAATCCCTAAGAAGACTGAGAATCTGGAGCATGAAGAGGAACAATTGGAAGAGATAAAATATTTGCTGACAGAATATAAAGACATCATTTTAGATAGTGTACTTGATAGATTGCCACCTGTGATAAGTATCAGTCATTGCATGGACTTGGTTCTCAGAGCTAGTTTTCCTAACAAAGCTACGCACCAGATAACACCGATAGAGAATGAAGAACTAAATAGACAAGTGCAGGAGTTGTTGAAGAAAGGTTTGATTAGAGAAAGTCTGAGCCCTTGTGTAGTACCAACAATATTAGCACCTAAGAAGAATGGAGAGTGGAGAATGTGTATCAATTCCAGAGCAATAAACAAGATCACAGTGAAATATTGGTTTCCTTTGCCTAGGATGGATGACATAATGGATTATTTGAGTGGAGCCAAATACTTTACAAAGATAGATTTGAAGAGTGGATATCATCATATCAAGATTAGAGAAGGAGATGAGTGGAAGATAGCATTCAAGACAAATGAACGATTGTATGAATGGTTGGGGATACCTTTTGGGTTAAGTAATGCACTGAGTACTTTCATGAGGCTGATGAACGAGGTATTGAAGATATTATTGGGTAAGTTTGTTATTGTATATTTGGATGACATTCTGATTTTTCAAAAAGACAAAAGAGGAGCATTTGTTGCATTTGAGACAAGTATTGCAAATGTTGAGAGAAGAAAATTTGATAAATATTAAGAAGTGTACTTTCATGAAAGATGAGTTAGTCTATTTGGGATTAATGATATCTGAGGATGGTTTGAAGATGGACCCTGAGAAAGTAAAATTAATTGTTGAGTGGCCTACACTAGAAAGCATTGGAAAGGTAAGATCATTTCATGGATTGGTTAGTTTCTACAAGAAATTCATCAAAAATTTCAGTTCATTTTGTAACCCTATGACTGAGACCACGAGGGGACATCAAAAGGAATTCAAGTGGACCATCAGAGCAAACAAAATTTTTGAACTATTGAAGCAGAAAGTGACTGAGAAGCCTATGTTAGCTTTACCGGATTTCAATAAAGTATTTCAAGTGGATTGTGATACAAGTGGAACAACAATAGGAGCAGTCTTGAGTCAGGAAGGGAGAGTAGTAACTTATTTTAGTGAGAAATTGAATGATTCCCAGAGGAGATATTTAGTAGGAGAAGGAATTTGCTGATGAAGATGAGAGTGACAGTATTAGGATTTGAAGAATTGAAGACTTTGTATGATGATAACCTAGATTTTGCACAACCTTGGAGAACATGTAGAGAACTGGTTATGGTAGATAGAAGAAAGTGGTTGGATTACTTCATTTAGGTTGGGATGTTATTCAAAGGAGTTTAGTTGTGCATACCTAAGAGTTCTATGAGGGAGAATCTGATAAAGGAGAAACACAATGGAGGATTAGCCAGACATTTTGGTATTGACAAAATAGTAACATTGGTGAGGGAGCACTACTTTTGGCCTCAAATTCATAAGGATGTTAATAAATATGTGCAAAGTTGTAGAGTTTGTCAAGTTGCAAAGGGTAGTAGTCAAAATGTAGGATTGTATAAACCTTTGACAGATCGGTGAGACTTTGGGAGGATATAAGCATGAATTTAATACTTGGATTGCCTAAAACACTGAGAGGGAATGATTCTATATTTGTGGTAGTGGATAGATTCTCAAAGATGGCTCATTTCACACCCTTTAAGAATACATCAGATGCATTACATGTAGCATAACTATTTTTCAAGGAATTAGTGAGATTGCATGGATTACCTAAGAGCATAGTTTCAGATAGAGACACTAAGTTTGTTGGCTATTTTTGGAGAACTCTTTGGAAAAAGATGAAAATAGATTTGAGGTTCAGTTCTATTTTTCATCCATAGACTGATGGACAAACAAAAGTAGTTAACCAGAGCTTGGGAAATTTGTTGAGATGTTTAGTTGGAGATAAAACTAGAAGTTGGGATTTGATCCTTGCACAACCAGAGTTCGCCTAAAACAATTCAGTAAACAAGAGTACCAAAAGAACACCTTTTGAGATTGTTACCAGAGTGAATCCTAGAGGTATAAGGAGTATCTTGTGAAGTGGAAGGACAATCCAGTTGAAGATTCATCTTGGATTTCTCGGGCAGAGGTAGAGCACCTTGGTTTTCCTCTGACCCCAGCAAAGTGAAAGACTCACTTTTTCAATAACCCCAGATGTCTAATGCAGGAGCATCCCCAGTTCATAGAAATCTTGCATCAGCCATAAATATTTTCCTTTTTGTTTTTCTTTATGTTTGTAGTTTTAGCATTTCTTTCCGTGTGTCTCGGATTTGGCTCACTGGATCCTGTGGAATTGGTTTCTAATTGAAGACTCGATCATCTTCCTTATTCCCAAACCACAAACAATTGGATCTTTTTCTGGCAAGTTATCACTATCGGTTTCTATGACAATTTCCCATTACTGGTTGACAATTTCCTATTACTAGTTACCTGGACCTATTTGCAATGGTGAGCTACCGGACCCCTTTCAAAGCTTGCAGAGCCTTGAGTGTTGATTCTGATGTTCCTTAGCGTGTGGCCAACCTTTTCCACAATCTGCACTTCATCCTTTGAATTTTCTGAAGGAATTGCTTTGGTGGAGGCTGACCTTGTTGGTTTTACACATTAGGTCTTGTTCTTCAGGTTCTGATCTCATTTTGGACTAATTGGATCCTCTTGGATTGTATAAATCATTATAAATATGAATTATAATATAATCAAGTAATTATATTGAGCATAGAAGATAGATCTTAAGATTGAAGGTCTGGGTTGTGACCTATTTTGTACTTTGAACATGTTTTAGCAGGCCTATGAGCCGGTTTCTGTAACCCAGTTTTTATTGGTTGGTTGTAATCAATTTTCATGAAATAAAACAATTTTTTCTATATTGCCTCCATCATATATCTATGTTTCTGTTGTGTTTACTCTTATTGACCAATCCGGATTGATCATTTTGAGGTCCCTCCTGATCGGTGTCTACTTCATTATACCTCATGAATAAACAAATAAATAAGGGAAGACCAAATAGTAATATTAGGTTTACCTTATGAAAATGCTCAATGAGAGGAAAAAAACCTCCAAAATATATCTTAAGATATTAACTTTGTGCATATAATTACAATGTACCTTAGTGACTTCTTATAGATACATGTACATATAATTTGGAAACACCACTTTCAAACTTGCCATAAGGGATACAATATAACACAAGTAGTTCCTTACATGACCTAATCAGAAGATTGCAATCCACATCATATTCCTTATCTCACTCACCTCTCAATCATCACTCTCATATTTCTATAATTACATATTACTTCTCTAATCTTCTTAACCATATATGCTTACTTACAATTGAATTGAAATCACATATTGATACTTCCTCTTATTCCCTAGATAATTTAGATTAACCTCGAGATGGATCAAAGAAACCTCACAAAATGTGTCACTAACTTAAAATTACAATCTTTTGAATTCTAATAGTTGGATATCTAATAGTCAATAAATATTAATTTTTTTATATAAAAGATAGTTTAAAAAACCATCAATACAAAAATCATATCACCATGTCTGAATCAATCAAAAGGATACCACTGGAGCACTATAAAAAGAGACTCCAATTTGTATATTAATTATATAAAAGAGCTAAAATATCCATCCTACCTAATCACCTGATATAATCAAAAGATTCATACAACTATTATAGCTAGGACTGTACATATATAATATTCTTCTACTAACATGACTTCACCAGTTTCTACTCTCGCTATACTGGTCTAGATCTTTCCACCCAAGAGGGGGGTCATGTTGGCCATTTAGTGGAATTCATTATCTGTTGCATTGATGTTTTATCATTGATGCCAACACTAGCTATTTGGATGCTTTACTGGCACCCTTCTGGTCTCGGTAGGTTGAGTGGTTTCTAGTTGATTTGGATCCGGCATGATCTGGTATAATTTGGTTATGGAATTGGCTTGCTCATGATACTTATGCTCATATTCGGTTAGTTAGTTTTGGTCTAGTAATCGGATGCTATCCTTCTTGCTTAGAAGCTTAGTTTCTGGTTCTGATGAGGGTTTCACCTGTAGAGCTTTTGATGAAGATCTTTGATAAAATGCATAAGTGGTGTTGGTACTGCTTCTAGTGCAGTTTCAAGATGTTGTTGGTGATCATGTTTGAGACTTGGTGGATGGAGATCATTATTGTAGCGTGTGGACCTATACTAGGTCTCGGTTGATCTAGGTTATAGACTGACTTTAATGTAACATGTGGATTGGACCTCTCGATGTGTTTTCGAGATGTCTTATGTGTTGGATATTATTTTTTTGGTCTAAAGCCGACATGGTTTGTAATTATGTAATTGGTTTATTATCCGATGCCCGACCTAATTGTTAATGGTCGAGGGTTTGTATATATAGTTGTAAGATCTCATTGTAGATCATGAATGGTTATGTTAGAGGCCATGGTCAAGGAATGTAATGTGCAAATAATGTAATAATATTTAGGCAGAGGATTTGGTCAATCATTGGAGATCGAATTGGGTTTATGTAAGAGGATTCAGTCCTCCAGTATTAAGATTAACTAGAACTATACTCAAGCATAGGAGATGTTATCTTTTGCAGTTCAATACTTCTTCGGATTGTAGTTTAGATTTATATGTAGTCAATGAGGCTCCTTTTGTGATGAGAAGTGTTCTCTAGGCTGTTGGCCTTTCTGCAAGTGCAGGCCCCTCAATTGTAATTCATATACTTGCTGCAAAAATTTTATCTAACTGTGGGTAGGCTTCCCACCGTGGTTTTTCCCTTTACCAGGTTTTCAACATATAAATCTTGGTGTCATGTGGATGGCTGCTATTCTATTATTATTGTTTATGCTTAATTGGTTTAACTGCTATTTTGTTATTTATATTTTGGGTTCCAGTATTAAAGTTTATAATTGCTAATAGTTCTGGTAATCTGTGACAACTGATTCACACCCCCCCCTGCCCTCTCAGTTGTCTTCCAGTTATTTGTGTTAGACAATTCAAATAATTGGAAGACAACTAAGAGGGGGGGGGGGGGGGGTGAATCAGTTGTCATAGATTACTGGAAGCATTAGCAATTGAAACTTTAATACCGGAATCCAAAACATTAATATCAGAATAGTAGATAAACCAATTAAGCATAAACAACAATCACAAAAGAAAAGTCACCCACACAACACCAAGATTTGTATGTGGAAAACCAAGTAAAGGTGAAAACCATGGTGGGAAGCCTACCCACACTCAGATAATACTTCTGCAGTAAGTATGTGAATTACAATGAAGGGGATTGCACTTACAGGAAGGCCAACAACCTAGAGAACTTTTCTCATCACTAAAGGAGTCTCACTGACTACATATAAATCCAGACTACAATCTGGAGAAGTATTGAACTGCAAAGATAGCATCTCCTATGCCTAAGTACAGTTCTAGTTAAGCTCAATACCAAAGGACTATTAAATCCTCTTACATAAACCCAATTCAATCTTGAATGATCGACCAACTCCTCTTCCTAAATGATATTACATTATTCACACATTACATTCCTTGACCATGACCTCTTACATTAACCATGATGATCTACAATGAGATCTTACATCTATATATAAAAACCCTTGATGATAAACAATCAGGCCAGCCACCAGATAATAAACCAATTACATAATTACAAACCATGTCATCCTTATACCAAACAATTAATATCAACCAATAAGACATCCTAGAAATACATCAATAGGTCCTATCCACATGTTACATTAATGTCGGTCCATAACCTAGATCAACCGGGACCAAGTATATGTCCACACGCTTCAGCAATGATCTCCAAATGCCAAGTCTCGAACATGATCACCAACAACATCTTGAAGCTCCATCAGAAGCTACACCAAAACCACTTATAAAATTCATCAAAATCTATGTCGATGAAACCCTCACCGAAACTAGAAACCAATCTTCTAAGAAAGCAGGATAGAATCAAATCACCAAACCAAAACCAACTGATCAAATAAGAGTATAGGTATCATGAACAAGCCAATTTCATCATCAGACTATACTGGAGTCTACCAGATCATGTTGGATCCAAGTTAACCAGAAACCACTAATCCTACCGGGACCAAAAGGGTATCGGTAAAACATCCACACAGCTAGTATTGGCATCAATGACAAAACATCAATTTAACACATAATCAAATCCACCAAATGGACAACAATCCCCCCTTTGGCATTTATGGAAATACTAGATGTGAAAAACATCTAAGTACCAAGAAATATCAAACAAGTCTCCCCATGTGAAAGACAACCAACAATATATAGCTCTGAATATTAATGTCTCTCCCTTTTCATATTTCTCCCCATTTGAACAATATCTCTCCCCCTTTCTTTTTCTTTTTCACTTTCTTTATCTTTTTCACATCACTATCTCTCCCCCTTTGACATCAATGCTAGAAATCTGACAAAAATATCAAAGCAAAAACATAATCCTCTGAATCTCAAAGCAGACTACTCCCCCTAAGCAATAGCATCTCACATCAATGTTGGAATGAATAGTATCTCTGATAATGCATGATGAACAAATGCCAAATTGCATCAATCAAGTCTCTACCGGAGGGGCAGAAACCCCCAATCTATCTCTCAGGTACTCAAATGATTCCTCAGATAAAGGTTTAGTAAAAATATCTGCAATTTTTTCTTTAATGTTCACATAAACTAGTCTAACTTCATTTGCTTCCACATTCTCCTTCAAAAAGTTATACTTGATAGATATGTGCTTTGTCTTAGAATGAAATACCGGATTCTTTGATATATCAATAGCAATAGAGTTATCATAGTGAATAACTATTAGTGCATCACAATCCACCTTTATATCCTTCAAAATTTGCTTCATCCATAAAACTTGTGTATAGTTAGTAGCAACAACAACATACTCAGCTTCATCAGTAGATAAAGAAGTACATGACTATTTCTTGCTGATCCATGAAACCAACTTCTTTCCAAGAAAGAAAGCTCCACTGGAAGTACTTTTTGGGTCATCAAGATCTCTAGCCCAATTAGCATTTGTATATGCACATAAAGTAAAGTTATCATCCCTAGGATACCATAAGCCATATTCTGATGTACCTTGCAAGTATCTAAAAATCCTTTTTATCGTCATCTCATGATTTTCTCTAGGATCACTCTGAAATCTTGAAACAATAAAAACAACATTCATAATGTCAGGCCTAGTCTAAGTCAAATAAAGTAGACCTCCAATCATATATTAGTATCTTGTAGGATTTACCGGTGTAGAAACATCTTTTCTTGTCAATTTCTCACTTGTAACCATAGGTGTACTTACCAGTTTAGAATCTCCCATACCAAATTTCTTCAACAATTCCTTAGCATATTTAGTTTGACAGATAAAAATGCCTTTGTCAGTCTGAGTAATCCGCAAACCTAAGAAAAATTTCTCTCACCAATCATAGACATCTCAAATTCTTTCTCCATGTTCTTAGAAAATTCTATGCATAATTTATTTTCATCTCCAAAAATAATGTCATCAGCAAATACTTTAACAATCAGTATATCATCATCAGTGATTTAATAATATAAATTATTGTCAACACTTCCCTTAGTAGAGCTAAGCTTCAAAAGATATTTATCCAACCTTGCATGCCAAGCTCTAAGTGCTTGTTTCAATCCATATAAAGTTTTCCTTAACCTGCAAATCATATCTATATCATTTGATAGTGAAAAACCATCAAGTTGTTCAATATAAACTTTCTCATCAAGATCCCCATTCAAGAATACACATTTAACATCCATTTGATAAACCTTGTAGTTTTTATAAGCAACATGGGCAAGAAATAATCTTACAACTTCAATCCTAGCTATCGGTGCAAATTCTCTCCATAATCAATTCCTTCCTTCTAAGAATATTCTTTACAAACCAATCTAGCCATATTCCTTATAACTTGACTATCCTCATTTAATGTAATCCTAAAAACCCATTTAGTTCCAATAACATTTTTATTTTTAGGCTAGGGAACCAAAGTCCATGTGTTATTTTTCTCATTCTGATCTAATTCTTCTTCCATTGCTTTTAACCAAAATTCATCTTTACATGCCTCAATTACTGATACCGATTCAACTTGTGAAATTAAACATACCTTATTAGTTACCAGTCCTCTTCTTGTCATCACTCCATTGCTCTTATCCCCAATGATTTGATCTTCAGAATGATTCAGTCTCACATAGCTAGGAGTTTTATGACTCTTTGTTCCTCTTCCCTATTCTTCACTTACTGTATAATTCTCTGATGTCACCGGAGTAACTGGTTCAACTCTTTGTTTTGATAAAGGTTCTACCGATTCAGATATAATCATTTCCACTGCTAGTTCCCTCTCATAAACTCTGATTTGACTTTTTTTCAGCTCATCTACTTCGACATTAGCACTCACCACAATTCTCTGTAATCTCTTGTTATAACATCTATATGCTTTTCTTTCATTAGAATAACCAAGAAATATGTCTTCATCATATCTAGGATCAAATTTCCCAATGATATTATCTCTCCTGATATAACATTTACTACCAAAATTTTTGAAATACTTAATTGTAGACCAATATTACCAAACCATAATTCATAAGATGTCTTACCAGTTTCTCCTTTGATATGTACTATGTTGAATGTATAAACCATTGTGCTCAGTATTTCTCTCAAGTAGATATGAGGTAGACTAGCTTCCATCATCATTATTCTAGCAGCATGCAAGATAGTTTTATTCTTCCTTTCCACAACTCCATTCTGTTGAGGTGTCCGAGGAGGAGAAAATTGTCTTCTTATACCATGCTTGTCACAAAATTTATTAAACTCAATAGATGTGACCACCATGATCTGATCTCAAACATTTAATCTTCAATCTTGTCTC
Organism: Cryptomeria japonica; assembly: GCF_030272615.1. NCBI lineage: Eukaryota > Viridiplantae > Streptophyta > Pinopsida > Cupressales > Cupressaceae > Cryptomeria > Cryptomeria japonica. The sequence continues at coordinate 147,337,286 of NC_081409.1, read as the reverse complement.
AGTTTCCACTTCAGCCTTAAAGATTTTAAACTTTCAAATGCTTCAATTTTTTCTCTAAAAAAGTAACCCCCATAATTCTAGAATAATCATCAATGATTAGCATGAAATATCTATCACCTTGAAAACTTTTAGCTATAGTAGGGCCACACAAATCAATATGAATAAGATCAAGAACATCATTTGATTTATCTTGTATACTCCTAAAAGAGGTTCTGACCTGTTTATCCATTTGACATTCTTTACATACCAGATTATAGGGCTTCATAATCTTAGGTATATCTTTAATAGCCTTAGTTGAATTGATCTTCACAATCCTATCAAAATTCATATGACACAACCTTTTATGCCATAGCCAGCTTTCATCAATCTATATAATCAAACATGTCTTCTCATCGGAGTTCAAATGAATTATGTTACCTTTTTTATGTGTACCAGTTGCAATCTCCAAACCAGATTTGTTAATGATTTTATATTTTCTATCCTTGAACTATAATTGAAATCTCTTATCTACCAATTGTCCTACACTCAAAAGATTATGCTTCAAACCTTCAACATAATAAATATTGTTACTATTGTTCTTACCATCCAATGATATAGTTCATTTTCATTTAATCATACATGCCTTGTCATCTCCAAATTTAACTAGTCCACCATCAAATTCTTGCAAAGATAGAAACTTCCCTTTATCTCCAGTCATATGATGTGAACAACCACTATCAATTACCCATTCATCTATGTCCTCGATTTCAGCAGCAAGTGTTTTCTCCTCAAGTACATTCTCTTCTAGTGTCAGATCATCTTCTTTGATAGCCAAGAATACCCATTCCTTCCCATTGTCAGATCCACTAGCAGAGTCTTTTGCCACTTCATCATCTGAATCAGTAATGCCTTCCTCATCTACTATGTAGCATGATTTGTCTTTTTTTTTTCTTGAATATATACTTGTTCTGATATCAAGGGTTAGGCTTAAATGATCTTTTAACTCTTTCTTCAAATCTTGAATTTCTTTCAGGACATCTAGATGCAAAATGACCAATCTTTTTACATGTGAAACATTTAAAAGGTGATTTTCCTTCATACTTACTTCATACTGGTCCTTCTGGTACTCTTCTAGCAAATAGTGCTTCAAGTTGCTCAAACTCATCATCTTCTCTCTTCATATCTTCTAAATCTATTACATATAAAGCTTTCCAGTCTTTCTTACTGGTTGTAGATGTAGATGCATGAAAATCAGGTTCAATCTTCACAACTCCAGAAGGTTCAAATTCCTCAAGCTCAAAAGCAGATAGTTTCCAAACCAAAGTATCTTTTTTGATAGATGTATTAGCCATTGTTCTCAATTCATTGATAGTAGTAGCCTTCATTTTGTAAGCTGGTGGTAGGGCTCTCAAGACTTTAGAAACAATTTCATCTTCTCTTAGAGTTCCACCACAACATTAAATTCCCATAACAATCTCATTTACCCTTTCCATGAATGCAGTAATCCTTTCATCTTCTTCCATTTTCAGGTTTTCATATCTCACCCGGTAACTATCAAGTTTAGCAATCTTCACTATAGGGTCACCTTCATTAAGAGTTTGCAACTTATTCCATATAGCCTTTCCTGATGATTTGTCTATTAATCTCATTATTTGCTAATCAAAAAGTGCACACAAAAGGGCTTCTCTTGCTCTACAATCATTCTCAATTTCCTTGTCCAAATTTGCTGGAGGAGGATTGCCAGATCCCAGATTAAAGGGTGTGACACCATTCTATGTGATCTCCGAAATCTACTTGCCAAGACATCTTAGATGAGAATCTATTTGAATCTTCCATACTGTATAGTTTGTATCTTCAAGCCTCAGAATATCCCTTTGAAAGATAGCTCCAGAAGAACTAGATGAACTTGAACCTTTAGTCATCATAGGATCTTCCTCAAGCGATTAAGATTTCTGCAGAGAGGACCAAAGCTCTAATACCAATTGTTAGACAGTTCAGATAACCAAAAAATAACTGAGAGGAGGGGGGTGAATCAGTTGTCACAGATTACCGGAAGCATTATCAATTGAAACTTTAATACCGAAACCCAAAAAATTAATAACAGAATAGTAGATAAACCAATTAAGCATAAAAAATAATCATAGAATAAAAGTCATTTACACAACACCAAGATTTGTACGTGGAAAACCCGGTAAAGGGAAAAACCATGGTGGGAAGCCTACCCACAGTCAGATAATACTTCTGTAGTAAGTATGTGAATTACAATCAAGGGGCCTTCACTTGCAGGAAGTCCAACATCCTAGAGAACACTGTTCATCACAAAAAGAGCCTCACTGAATACATATAAATCCATACTATAATCTGGAGAAGTGTTGAACTACAAAAGATAACATCTCCTATGACTAAGTATAGTTCTGATTAAGCTCAATACCGGAGGACTAAAACCTCTTATAAAAACCCAATTTGATCTCCAATGATTGACCAACTCCTCTACTTGAAGGATATTACATTTGTTAGGATTCCCACAGATACTGAGAGGGGGAGGTGAACCAATATCTAACCGGTGAGTTGTATTTCTCAACTTAAAACATGTAGAACATATTATAACAGTGTACCGGTATGCAAGAAATAATGCAATAAATAGAATTAAAAGCATCCACATGAAAATCACACCATAACAAAAGGATTTAACAAGGAAACCCGGTGTGGGAAAAACCTCGGTGGGATTTATGACCCACAATATTCACTTACTGGCCAATAAGAGAATATTACTTACAAGAGGGGCCTGCACATGCAAGAAGGCCAACTGCCTAGAGCTCACTGCTCAATGGGAAGTCTCATTGACTTACAATGAGGATTATACAAATCCAGTATCTTGTACTGCTTTAGAATAGCATCTATAATACCAGATCTAGTACCGGTTTCTACTCTGCTTCTTACATAAACCCTTAACCTATATTTTGCATAATAGGTCTGCCTTAATTCGCCTAAAATATTCCACTATCTTACTTTCTTGCTTACTTATAAATGTTCTACAATGATCTCTCTTATATGAGAGTCATTTTACAATGATGCCAAGTCAGCTTACAAAGATTTTACAATAATAAACAAAATATAATATAACAAAAATCCTATCGGCCTCTGTTCTGGTATGCTTCCTTTCATTGCCGATGTCGGTGGTCTGAGTGTCGGTGTAGAGTCTGATCTTTCTAGTGCTGATGAACTATCTTGCCAGTGTAATGCCTTGCCAGTGCCATAGGATTGTAAGGTTTCCATCAATGACAAAACCTTCAATCACCTACAATGTCTCATTGGAGTGTGCATATGCCAACAATCTCCCCCTTTGGCATTGATGGAAACACTCATGAGAAAATTCAAGAGTGTATCCAAAACTTTTAATCCAAAAATTTGTTACCAAAAATATAAGAACTCCCCCTGAGCAGATAAGTCTTTTGTCGGTTATTTTCTCATACTACTACTCCCCCTTTGGCATCAATGACAAAGGTTGTCAAGGTGTCAGTAGAGTTGTAGTCTCAACCTTGTAACTGTGTGGTTATAATTTGAAAAAGATCTGCCAAAATCAAGTTTATACTTTCCATAAACTTCTTGCTGTCCATTATTATTGTCTTTGTTCTTTGAACTATACCGGTGAGGTGCTGCATATGCTCTGTCGATGTTCTTTGTCCCTGTACTAGTGCCTCAGATATTTCCTTTCGTAATGATGCTAGATAGTCCAATCTTGGACTCAGTTTTAGTCTCAAATTATTTGCCGTATTTACTATTCTCTCCTTTTCTCTTTCTAACTTAAGTAACTCTTCCTCAAAACTTGTTATCCTTTGTTCAAAAACTGATAATGAATCAGGTGAGTTAACAAAATTATCATCAAGTTTATTGATTTCATCATGTACCTTGCTCATTTTCTTATCTATGTCTACTGTCAAAAAGTTTTTCTTGCAAGTATCTTTGTACAGAGTTTTAAATTCCTTCAATAAGTTACATAGTTCTGGTAGAAGTGTGTCAAATTCCCTAGTACACTTCTTTATCTGATCTTCAAAGAATTTTTGCTTTTCAATTTCTAACTTGACCTTCAATGCCTCTTCCTTTATTTGCTCAATAGTCACCGTGTTCTCAGTGATGTATTTACAAAAAGTGTCAAGTTGTCTTAAATAATCCTTATTGTCCATGTTACAGTTAGGAGCTATCATCTTCAAAATTGGGATTGTATCATTTATAGCTTTTTAGGCCTGTGAACTACAGTTTGTTATCCTTTTGATGGAGTCCAAAAGTACTTCAATTACATTTGTTGATTTGTAGCCTACTAAGGAGGAACCAACATTCTAAATTTTGTCGGTGGAGGAAGTAACCAAGCTTGTAGTGACCTCTGGTAGGTCAGTCTGTGTTTCCATTTCTTTAAGCAATGGCTTTTGATCTTCTCCTATTGTCGGTGGCACTGTTTCCACATGAATCTGTTCCTATTTTACAACCTGTTGCTCTACTTGTCTCTCTATTTGTTGCTTTGTTTCAGTCTCAGTCAAAGTCTCTACCTGTTGCTCTGTTTTATCAACTTCAACTTTTCCTTCAGTATTGTCAATGCTGTTAGTTGTCGGTGGCTCACTAGCCATATCTGTCTTGTCGATTGTATCTTTGTCTATCATAATGTTGACCTTTTGTGTATCAACATCAACTGTGTATAGTACCTCAAGATTATTATTTGTATCCTTTATGTCCATACTCTCATTTTTCGGTTGATCTTCAGTAGTTGTTACTGGTAATGTAATTGGATGCGGTGGGAGTAAGTTGTCTTTTACTTTGATGCTCGGAGGTCCACCAACCTTTCCTTTTCCTTTTTCTCTTTCTTTCTGGTATACCTTTATTAGTTTGGGGTTCCTGTACTCTTCCTATTTTTCTTTCTCAACAAGGAATATGTCCCATGCATTTTATGTTTCCTTTGTTACTTCATTCACTCTTCCAACCATTAATGCAATATGCCGGTGTACAGTAGAGAATACTGACCGATTGGCTTGTGCAATTAAGTCATCTATCTCCTTAGGTTAGTTTACAGGGTAAACAGCAAGTAACTTTTCAATTTTGATTTTCTTATCAAGTTCTACAACAACTTGTCTTCTTGCTTCCATTCTTTTGAACAATTCATCTGGTAGATCATCTATCACTTCCATCAGAAACTTCTTATAGATATCTAGGTGTAAAATGACACTGTTTTTAACTTGTTCTTTTTCATCTACTGATAGTGCATCATAGAACATTCCTATGTTCTTGAGTTTCCCTTCTTCTATGATTTCATTTAGCAATTTGTCAAGAGGGGCCATATTTTGTCTAGTCTTCTTCTTCTTTGGTGTCAACTTTTTTTTTGGTGTTATCTTTCTAACTGGAGACCTCACTGCCTGTTGTTTTTGTCTAGTCCTTCTAGGTGAGGGTGTGGATGCCAGTGAAGGATCCCTTTTCCTTACAACTCTTTTGAAATTTGCAGGCATGTCATTCTCTGAAAAAGTAGCTACTGGTGAAAGGTGAGTCTCAGGCTGTAGAGTTCCTATCTCATCCTCAGTGATACTGGTTTGTTTCAATATATCTTTTTTAATAGCCTTAACCTATCTAGAACCTCTTCTCACAAATGCTTCAACCTTTTTCACTCTCTTCTTATATTGAATTTGACTTTCTATGGTCTCAGCACTACCAAATACTTCTTCCTTTGGTTCATTTGGTGCTTCTAGAAGTGCTTTAGCATAAGTCTCAATGATATGATCATCGGCTTCATAGCCCATCTCTGTTACCCAAATTGTTCTTGGGATGACTACTGCCATCCAGATCTCATCCTTTTTTATAACAAAACATATATCATCCTTGTATTTGTTAACAATTTCCCGTGATAGTCTGATCCTTTTGCTCATCCTAACCTTTAGTGCTTGAAAATAGTCATAAATATTCTTTTCTTTGTTTTCACCCATATTGTTGAATAGGTCTGTTAGCTATTTTCCTACTGGTATGTCAAATCCAAGGTTCTTATGGCCAATATCGGGAACCTATTTAGTTATGTGTAGCATCAAGCATACAAGTAGATTTCCAAATCTGAATGTTCCTTTCTTATCCTTCTTGATTTTTTCTAAGTTATCAATTAACTCATCTTTTAACCATTCACATACATCAATTTTCACATTGTCTTTAACCATATCATAAGCACTCTTGATGCATAAACTGGAAACTGAGTTAAGTTTGTTTGCAAGATTTTCTTTGTACCCTAAAATCATGCTAATAAATCTCACATTTATATTAGTCACATCATTAACCTTCAGAGACCTTTTGTCTGATGTTGCACCAATTAAGTTCATTACTAGGTAATTGGAGACCTTCTTAGTCTTGTCTGGTCTATTACCGATGGAAGGTAACCCTGTTACTACTTTCACAGCTTCCTTTGTAATTTTGTGAATTGAATCAAGCCAAAAGAATGAACCATGTACCCTACTTAAAACTATCCTAATCACTTCCTTGGGAAATTCAGGAATGCAGAGGATTTCAGTGAATCCTAGGGTTTCAACAATTTTATGTTCAAGTTTTACATTTCTAGAATTGTCACATGTAATAGTCTTATACATGCTTTTAATTCCTTCATCTCCTAATTCCTCTATGTTGCAATGGACGTATATTCTGGGATCTTCTGCAAAAACAACTCCCTTTGGAATTTGGGAAAAAGCACCTACATTGTCATCTTTCTTAGCTACCTTGAGAACTAGTTGAAATATGGGCCTAGGACATTTTATAAACTCAACTACTATAGGGTTTTCTATGATTTTAGGTGCAGAGGAGGATGTGTGAGACATGGACCAACTCTGATACCATGTGATATCTTACCAAGATCAAGAGGCAATGGAAAGTACAAATAAGAGAGACAAAATATATGATAGAAATAAACTATATTCTATCAAGATGAAAATACTGATCAATTGGATCATCAATCGATGTTACATACAATGAATATGAGCCTCCTTATATAGGCAAGGCTATATGGATATGTGAGAACACAAACATGACATGTGGCTCAATAAGAAACAAGGGTAGGTAGGAAATAGGTGTGGGTAGGTAGGAGAAACAATATAATATTCCACATGAGGTGGATCACCCACTGAATGTGGAGTGTAACAACAAGATCACACCATAAAAGGTGGAAATTCTTCTACACACACTATCCCAATGTGGCACAAACACCCAAGTGTCTCATACCCAAACTACTATGTAATGCATTTCCTAAGTAAACTTAAGTAAGGTGTAATAATATCCAAGATGATTAATTATTTACACCAACACCCCCCCTTAAGTGCAACTTAGGGGAATGAACTTAAGTCTACAATGCAACTAAGCAATGCAAGATGGGTCCCAGCTATGAGGCCATGTTAGGTACCCATGTAAAAATACAAATGCATGAAAACCAATACAATGAAATCTCTCACAAAGCAGGGAAAGAGAGAAAAACCCAATGGGAAAAAACACTCCCACAAAAGAGAGATGAAAACTAGATACAAAGAACTCTCATATAAGTATGTGAAGGACAAAACCCCATGTGAGGAAAAGTCCCCCCCATATGAGAGAAGAAGAAGAGAGACTAGGAAGCCTCCCCCTCAATTTGAAATCTGCACCAATGATAGAAGCTTGAAAATGAATGAAGAAACTGCTCCATGAATGCTGAACAACATTCCTCCCCTTAGGAAGAAACAAAACCAAAGCTGTATCCATGAAGTCTCCCCAACCATGAAGGGAAGATGAAGCAAAAATACTCATGATGAAAGGAATCTCTGAAAATTGCTCAAGTGTCCCCATGTCGATGCTGAAAGGTACCCCCTCCAAAGGTGGTAAACTGTGCTACACTGCTGAAAAAGGCACTCCAAGATCTAGCGGAGATGAATGTAGAACAATATCCAAAGACTCATATGTCTCTCGAAAGATAAAGAGACCTCCTCCAAGTGTTGTACAAAAGTATCCACAATCATGTCAACCTCTAAAGATTGATCATATAGAGAATGCACAAGAGGGTCAGAGTGATCCCTCACAACAATCAAAGAAGGATCATCTTCATCAAAGAGAAGATGAATGTCATGAATGGTGTCTCCCAAATCTACAATGTAGGAGTCCACAAACAATCCTGCAATGTCTATCAAGTAGGCATCCCAATCAACTGAAGCTCGAAGACATGAAATATCCTGCTGCATTGAATCATAAGAAGGCAAAACTGTCACACTAGATGCATCATTAGGTGCAATAGGTGGTGTGATATCAATAAAAGGAGATGAAATGCAAGGCTCAAGAACAGGGTCACATGTGAGAATCCCCAAGTTCAAATGCCCAAAGTTCTCCTCAAAATATGAATCATCAACATAGGAAGAACCAACCTTATCAATAGGACCAAAATCTGAAAAAGAGTACAACCGAGATGCATGATCAACCACCCCAGTCGCAATGATAGCTCCACTGTCCAAGTCTCTAATGATAACTAAATCAGGAGTGAACTCCACAGTTTTCCTAGTTGCCCCATGTGTGATTTGTATAAATGGAAAGAAGATTATTTATCAAGTGGTGTATACACAACACATCATTGAAGGAGTTATCCCCAATGGCAATAGATCCTTTCCCAATCACATCAATGTATGTATGATTTCCCATCAAAATTTGCGGCATGTGGCAAGGCTCAAATGTAGAAAACATAGACTATGAAGATGCCATATGATGAGAAGCCCTTGAATCTAGAAGCCATCTCCCTAAATCATGACTTGTAGTAGCACAAAAAGCTTGTCCCTTTCCTTTATCTGTCCCAAAAGAGTGATCCTTTCCTTTATCCTTGGAAGAAGAAGTCGTTGTAGACATTCTAGAAGGTAGGTTGATTCTATTCTTCTCAAGAAGATTCTTCAACTCATCAATATCCTTATTATAACAATGATGTTCATCATGTCCTGACTTCTTGCAATATCCACACAAAAAATTATCCTTATATGATTTCCTCTTAGGTGAGAATGATGAATCACCTTGTTGTGGAGAGGAAGATTGTACTGCATCTTGATGTGGTTTTGACTTGGGTTGCTTTTGATTCTTGCCTTTTCCTTGATTACTTTGATTCCCTTTGTTAGCAACCAAAGCTTGTGACTTTGAAGATTTGAGAATCCCCATCGTGGTCAACTTAGATTGCTCAAGTATCAACATCTCTGTGAATGAATCAAATGAGGGAGAAGTGTATGAGGAACCTTGAGCTAACCTATGGGTGTGAAAGCTAGATACAAAGGCTGCATACTCTGAAGGAAGCTTGTCCAACAAGTTATAAACCAATTCAGCATCCTTTTTGTCAATTCCACAATCCTTTAGCTTTTCTCTTAACTCAGTTGCTTTTGTGACATAATCTTGGATTGTATCAAAATCTTTGGGATCCAAAGTTGTGAGTTCACTATCAAGCTTGTAGCCCTTAATCTCATCAACTTGACCATACAATTTCTTAAAAATATCCCAAGCCTCTTTAATTGTTGTACACTTATCAATGTGAAAAATGAGGTCATCTAATACATACTTTCTAAGAGTTCCAAGTGCCATAGCATTCTTAGTAAGCCATTCAATTTGAGCATTAGGATCAGCCTTAGGATCAGGTGGTGCTATAATAGTTTCATTTACATAATGAATGAGTCCTTTTTCCATTAGTTTACTCCATGCCTTAATTTTCCATGATGCATAATTATGAGGAGTTAAAAGTGGAAATTTAGGAGAACCCATAGCACCAAAATGAAAAACACACAAGATAGAGAGAGGCACAATCACACAAGACACCCCCCCAAAATACTCAATCAAGAAATCCCCCAAAATGGTGATTTTGGCACTTTATACTTAGTGCGTATACAATGGGCCACTTACAAAATAAGGCAAAATGGACTTCTGATTTGTATTTACAACTTCTCAAAATGAGATCTAAGAGACTTCAACAAATACTGCTAGTGATCTAAACTGAGATCCAAGCAAAATGCAAGTACCAAATATGCCAAAAATGGCCAAATACTGAAAGTACAATTTCTACTTAAAATCACTGCAAACAGATGGCAGATTATGAAAGTAGATGAAAAAATATGCACTTTCAAAAAAAATGGCACCTGAAAAGGAGTCCATATGAGCCCAAACGAAGCCTCCAAAGTTGTAAAAAATGGGCTTTCGCGATTTCCGAAAAAACTTGTATCCAAAAATTAGAAAAATTTTGCACCACTGTATAGATCACGAAATTCTACCCCAAAACAAAAACAATTGCTCAAAAAAACAAGTCCGGATGAGTGAGATATCGCTATTTGAAAATTTCCTGGAAAATTATAATTTCTGGAAAATTTCCACCGCAGCGTCAAACTTCAAATGCCTCTAGATTTGGCTTCCAAAGTCCGATTTGGATGAAACAAAAGGCAAAAATGACTTTCTTGGACCTCCTCAATCCAATGATGACCTCATATTTGATCCATCAAGCTTCAATAATAACCTACAATAGAAAACTCCAAAATACACAATACTAAATAGCATCAATTTCTCTCAATTAGCAAACCAATGACACTCTAATGGCTCTGATACCATGTGAGACATGGACCAACTCTAATACCATGTGATATTTTCCAAGATCAAGAGGCAATGGAAAGTACAAATAAGAGAGACAAAATATATGATAGAAATAAACTATATTCTATCAAGATCATCAATCAATGTTACATACAATGAATATGAGCCTCCTTATATAGGCAAGGCTATATGGATATGTGAGAACACAAACATGACATGTGGCTCAATAAGAAACAATGGTAGGTAGGAGAAACAATATAATATTCCACATGAGGTGGATCACCCACTGAATGTGGAGTGTAACAACAAGATCACACCATAAAAGGTGGAAATTCTCCTACACACACTATCCCAATGTGGCACAAACACCCAAGTGTCTCATACCCAAACTACTATGTAATGCATTTCCTAAGTAAACTTAAGTAAGGTGTAATAATATCCAAGATGAATAATTATTTACACCAACAGAATGCCATGATAAATACCTTTTTCTGCCTTTGGATGGATTTATTTTTGAAGTTCTTTGCCTCTTTGCTTGAAATGCCTTCACGCTACAAATTTTGTGCTCTTCGAATCTCTGAAATCTTAGTGAAGTGAAATGGAGCCAAAACCCTAAATTTATAATGTCGAACTGCCAACTACCACATTTAATGTATGCTGATTAAGTAGTCACTTAACACTATCTACCGGTATAGAAGTAATTTCCAACTTCTCACCATTAACCAAGGGAATTATAGCATATGTCTCATTGATTGCCAAACCCTCAAGAAAATTTTCTTCAATTTGATGAAGAGCTTCCTGCTGGTGGAGTATTACTTTGTCCTGCCGGTGAAGCACTACTCTGTCCTGTCGGTGGTGTGATGATTGGTTCTACTAGTGGAAGAGTATTCCCAACAATATTTAGGTCTAACTTTCTAATCCATTGTTTTGAGAATTCTTGCTTAACCTCTTCAACTTTTTCTTTTCCTTTCAATCTAGGACCTTTGTTGTCTATCGGTGATCCTTTACTTCTACAGAATTTTGTAATATACCCAATCTTATTACATGCATAAAAAGTCACATTATTTTTCTGAATAGCTTTCCCATAACCTATGCCGGTTTGTGTTCTACATTAATTAGGTAAATGTCCAAATCTTTCACAAACATAACATCTCACATTCATTCTACAATTTTTCAGAGTTGTGACCAACTTTGTTGCATTTTGAACATTGACCGGTGAGTGTGTTGATATTCTGATAATTTCTAGATCTACATTCATTTTCTCTATGACCATACTTATTACAGTTAAAGCATTTTCCATTGAATTTATAAGCATTAGGTTGCCTTACTGGTTTGCTATGATCCTGAGTGTTTGCAGTACCAGAGCTTTCACCAACTTCAAAGCCAATTCTAGAAGTGTCACCTTTAGGTTTTTAATTCTTCAGTAAGTTACCAAGTTCCTCTGAGCTTTTCTTGAATTTTTCTTTATGTTGATTTGTAGTATCTAGTTCTCTTTCTAAGACTTCTTTCTGCCTCATCAATTCATTTGAGTCATTTTGAGTGTGCATCAGATCTGTCTTCAATAAATCTTTTTTAGAGCTAAGTCTTGTGTTCTCATTTGCTGCATCACTTAGTCTTGTAGTCAATTCTTCTTCATTCTTCTTCCTATCTTCAATTTCCTTACAGAATCTCATAGTCATATCCTACATCTCATTCTTTGTTGTCATGTTCTCTTGTTTCAGCTTGTTTATCATATCATTAAGCGATTCCTTTTCATCATTCTCATTTTGCATCTTTTCACAAAGTTCTCTTCTCTTATTTCTTGCAATAGTAAGATTCTCTTGAAGTGCTTGAATAATATCCTGGGATGCCTTTAGATCATTTTCTAGTTTGATGTTTTTCAATTTCTCTGCATCATAGTCTAAGAGAGCTCCTTCAAGTTGCTTCATCAAATTTTCCATCTCTACCAGTGTCAAGATCTTCCTCAAGCTATTAGGCTTCTGAAAATAGAGGACCAAGCTCTGATACCAATTGTTAGGATTCCCATAGATACTGAGAGGGGGGGTGAATCTGTATCTAACCAATGAATTGAATTTCTTAACTTAAAACATGTAGAACATATTATAACAGTGTACCGGTATGCAAGAAATAATGCAATAAACAGAATTAAAAGCATCCACATGAAAAGCACACCATAACACAAGGATTTAATGAGGAAACTCAGTGTGGGAAAAACCTCAATGGGATTTGTGACCCACAATATTCACTTACTGGCCAATAAGAGAATATTACTTACAAGAGGGGCCTACACATGCAAGAAGGCCTACTACCTAGAGCTCACTGCTCAATGGGAAGTCTCACTGACTTACAATAAGGATTATACAAATCCAATATCTTGTAATGCTTCAAAAAGCATCTATAATGCCAGATCTAGTACTGGTTTCTGCTCTGCTTCTTACATAAACCCTTAACCTATATTTTCCATAATAGGTCTGCCTTAATTCACCTAAAATATTCCACTATCTTACTTTCTTTCTTACTTATAAATGTTCTACAATGATCTCTCTTATATAAGAGTCATTTTACAATGATGTCAAGTCGGCTTACAAAGATTTTACAATAATAAACAAAATATAATATAACAAAAATCCTGTCGGCCTCTATGCCGGTATGCTTCCTTTCACTACTGGTGCCGGTGGTCTGAGTCTGATCTTGCTAGTGCTGGTAAACTATCTTGCCAATGTAGTGCCTTGCCAGTGCCATAGGATTGTAAGGTTGCCATCAATGACAAAACCTTCAATCACCTACAATGTCTCATTGGAGTGTGCATATACCAACAACATTATTTGCACATTACATTCCTTGACCTCGACCTCTTACATTAACCATGATTATCTACAATGAGATCTTACATCTATATATACAAACCCTTGACTATAAAAAATTAGGTCGGTCAAAAGACAATAAACCTATTACATAATTACAAACCATATCGGCCTTAGACTAAACAAGTAATATCAACACATAAGACATCCTGGAAATACATCAATAGTTCCTATCCACATGTTACATTAATGCTGGTCCATAACCTAGATCAACCAAGACCAAGTATAGGTCGACACGATTCAAAAATGATCTCCAAACGTCATCTCAAAAATGATCACCAACAACATCCTGAAACTCCATCAAAAGCTGCACAAACACCACTTATGCAATTCATCAAAGATCTCCATCAAAAGCTCTACCGATGAAACCCTCGTCAAAACTAGAAACCAGTCGTCTAAGCAAGCAAGATAACATCCAATCACCACACCAAAACCAACTAATCAAATAAGAGTATAAGTATCATGAACAATCCAATTCCTTCATCATACTATACCAGAGTCTACCCGATCATGTTGAATCCAAGTTAACCAGAAACCACTCATCCTACCAGGACCTGAAGGGTGCCGGTAAAGCATCCAAACAACTAGTGGTGACATCAATGATAAAACATCAATGCAACGCATAATCAATTCCACCAAATGGCCAACAATTTGAACTGTCTAACAATTGATAATAGAACTTTGGTCCTCTCTACAGAAAGCTTAACCGCTTGAGGAAGATTCTATGGCGACTAATAGTTCAAGTTCATCCAGTTCTTCTGGAGCTATCTTCTAGAGGGATATTCTGAGGCTTGATGGAATAAATTACATAGTATGGAAGATTCAGATGGAGACTTATCTAAGATGTCTTGGCAAGGAGATTTGGGAGATCACATAGAATGGTGTCACACCTTATAATCCAGGATCTCGCAATCCTCCTCCAAAAAACTTGGACAAGGAGCTTGAGAATGATTGTAGAGCAAGAGAAGCCCTCTTGTGTGCACTTTCTCATCAGTAAATAATGGGATTAACTGACAAATCATCTAGAAAGGCTATATGGGATAAGTTGGAGACTCTTAATGAAGGTGACCCTATAGTGAAGATTGCTAAACTTGATGGTTACCGAGTGAGGTATGAAAACCAAAAGATGGAAGAAGATGAAAGGATTACTGCATTCATGGAAAGGGTAAATGAGATTGTTATGGGAATTTAATGTTGTGGTGGAACTCTGAGCAAAGATGAAATTGTTTCTAAAGTCTTGAGAGCCCTACCACTATCTTGCCAAATGAAGGCTACTACTATTAATGAGTTGAGAATAATGGCTAATACATTTGTAAACAGAGATACTTTGGTTGGGAAACTATCTGGTTTTGAGCTTGAAGAATTTGGACCTTCTGGAGCTATGAAGACTAAACCTTCTTTTCATGCATCTACATCTGCAATCGGTAAGCAAGATTGGAAAACTTTATATGCAAAAGAATTGGAAGATATGAAGAGAGAAGATGACGAGTTTGAGCAACTTGAAGCACTATTTTCTAGAAGAGTATCTAAAGGACCAGTAGGAAGTAAGTATGAAGGAAAAACAACTTTTAAATTTTTTGCATGTAATAAGATTGGTCATTTTGCATCTAGATCTCCTGAAAGGAATTAAATGTTTCATGAAAGAGTTAGAAGATCATTTAAGCCTAACCCTGGATATCAGAACAAGTATAAGTACAAGAAAATTGAGACAAATCATGCTACATAGCGGATGAGGAAGGAATTACTAATTCTGATGATGAACCGACAGAAGACTCTGCTAGTGTTTTCGATAATGGGAAGGAATGGGTGTTCTTGGCTATCAAGGAAAATGATCTAGCACTAAAAGTGAATGTACCTAAAGAGAAGGCACTTGCTGCTAAAATTGAAGACAAGAATGAATGGGTAATTGACAACAGTTGTTCACATCATATGATTGGAGATAAAGGGAAGTTTTTATCTTTTCAAGAATTTGATGGCGGTCTAGTTAGATTTGGAGATGACAAATCATGTATGATCAAAGGAAAAGGAACTATATCATTGTATGGTAAGAAGAATACTGATAATGTTTATTATGTTGAAGGTTTGAGGCATAACCTTTTGACTGTAGGACAATTGGTAGATAAGGGATTTCAATTATAGTTCAAGGATGGAAAATGCAAAATCATTAACAAATTTGGTTTGGAGATTGCAACTAGTACACAGACAAAAGGTAACATATTTCATTTGAACTCTGGTGAGAAGACATATTTGATTACAAAAATTAATGAGAGTCGAATATGCCATAAAAGGCTGTGTCATGTGAATTTTGATTTCATTGTGAAGATCAGTTCAACTAAGGCAGTTAGGGATATACCTAAGATTATGAAGCCCTATAATCTGGTATGTAAAGAATGTCAAATGGGTAAACAGGTCAGAACCTATTTTAGGACTATACAAGATAAATCAAATGATGTTCTTGATCTTATTCACACTGATTTATGTGGCCCTGATAGAGTTAAAAGTTTTCAAGGTGATAGATATTTCATGCTAATTGAAGATAGTGTAAAGGAGAGTGAGGTGGATTAGTTAGTAAACATGTGAATCAAACATGCAAGCATATGAAATCAAAGACATAACTTAAATCACATAAAAACATGAATGATATACATATACCTCACAATATTTTACCTTCTCCTTCGGATGGAGCTCAGATGGAGTTGAAGTGCACCCTATGTGCCTCAAACTTGATGTTTATTTTCTCTTTGCTTGCTTGATGTGGATGGCTCTCCAAATATTGTGCACAAATGGATACAAATGGATCTTGAGGAATGATGTGGATGAGATGATTAAGTGTGGATGAGAGATGATTTTGGCATGGTAAGGATGCTATGATAATTCTCTAGGCTCAAATTAATAGCATAAGATTACTAAACTTGGAGATGATGAATGAAGGAACGGAGTCCTCAATTTATAGGAAGAGGAGAGGAAGAATGGATCGCTAGGATGGACTCAAGATGAAGGGATAGGATTTATTGTGAGCTCACAAAAGGCCCAAGAGAGGGTGTGGGGACCAAGAGATATGCCTTAAAGGCATTTCTTGTCTCCACACTCCTTAAGGTGCATTGGGAAGACTTCTCAATGTGCCTTGAGAAGAGCAAGGGATGGGACATTCCTTGAAGAATGGGGAGGAAGAATTTAAAATTCTTCAAAAAGGGATGATCATGGGGATTTGAAGAATAAGAAGGAATTAAAAACTCCTTGGGAGATGAGATGCCTAGAGGAATGTGAAAATCTCACATTCGCCTAGGAAAAGAGCATTTAAGGATAATGGTTGGATGGAAGGGACAAGGAGTTGACTTTGTGGTTAATCATGATGATTAGCCACTAGCAACTCATTAGGAGGGGGATTAAAGGAAAGGTTAGGTGGGATAGGATTTGCAGGAGGATTTGACTAGGAGAGAGAATGAATGGGGGAAATTAAAAATTAGAAGAATAAGGTTAAGTGAGTTTAGGGAGTTTCTAGAAGAATTTATTAGGTTAATGATGGATTAGGAAGATGATTTGTAGGAATCATGTAGGTTAACTAATTAATTGAAATTAATTAGCTAAGGGGAGGATTTGAGAAGATTTAATTTTTAGAAGAATAAAAAGAGGGGTCGATTTATTAAATAAATCAATCACATACTATAGTGACAATATTAATTATAATTAATTAATATTGAGGAGAATTAGAATTTGCATAATTAATTAATAAATTAATTATGTGAGGAATTAAAAATAACAAAAATAATAATTTTTATGTGTCTACATTTTGCGCCTCTTTTATGTGGCGGCAAATTTGGTGATGTGTAAAAGATAGAAGAAGAATAAGATGCCCTAGCGTAAACCATTGGAGGTGTATGCCCCCTCGAGAATTTTTTTGGAAAAAAGATGAAAAATTCTCGAAAATGAAGGAAGAAGAATTTGGGTGGAAGAGATAAGTGAGGAGGAAATATGAAGTAGATGTGAAAAATTTGGAAGGAAGATTAGAAGATGCGAGACCGCGGAGGAAAATGGGCCCTCAC
Source organism: Cryptomeria japonica (assembly GCF_030272615.1). Lineage (NCBI taxonomy): Eukaryota > Viridiplantae > Streptophyta > Pinopsida > Cupressales > Cupressaceae > Cryptomeria > Cryptomeria japonica. The sequence goes on along the minus strand of NC_081409.1, from coordinate 147,319,825 downwards.
AGCGGCCCATATAAGCCACAATGGGCCCAATGAGGAGTCATTGTTACACACAAGCCTTGGAGCCACTCAGAGTGAAGAAGAAGAGAAGGAGAGATGGACCGCATTCTAGTTCGTGATCATCACGTTGAGAGGATCCAATGATTCGACCGACCGACTAGCTATGGACCACTGGTGAGTAAGACTATCCCTCTTTTGGAATTTTTGACTTTGGATAAAAAATTGGGCTAGAAATAGGGATCTAGGTTAGGCGAGGTGCATGCGCTCATTGTTGTTTCAGCGTGTGTGCCCCTAGGTTAGCGTGGGTGCTAGCGAATAGCACAGGTGCTCGTAGTACGGTCAGGTAGAATAGGAGTTTTGGGGGGAATGGGGGGGAATCAACGCGGTTCCTCACACTTCAATGTGAGTGTTCATGCTTCGATGCGGGAGCCCAAGGGGTTACATGGGTGCTCACGAGCATCAACGGTTCCGGGAAGGGGCCTGAACAGGGTAGGACTCTCTATTGGTGCGAGCACTTGCCGGTTGGTCTGAGCATCATAGTTTTGGTACAAACGCTTGGTAGATTAGTGTGTGCACCTGGGAAGGGGGGAAATGAATTTTTGGCTTACAATTTTGGGATAGGGGGGAGGGTATGGCTGGTTCCGGAGTTCAAGAGAGGATTCTTGGGCATGGAAGTAATGATTTGGTCTGATGGATGCAGGTAGAGATGGGGTCGTTGGCCTCAAGAGAGCATTGGCTTGCTATGATGAGCTTGTATCATGAGTTGGGATGTGATGAGCTGGAGGTGCTAGCCACTCTAGGGTTACATTATGTAGGTAGATGGTTGAGCATACGACCACATACTGCTATGATGATGAGATTTGTTGAGAGGTCGGATAGTCGGTACAACACCTTTTGTTTGTTGACTGGAGAGGCCACAATTACTCTGCTGGATGTTTGGAGGATCTTGAAGATCCTCGTGCGTGGTGTTATCCTCAAGTATTAGTTAGATACAGCTGATTTTTTCCTACGGGAGGTGTGCGAGTGTGAGACTCCAATGATGTTGGATAGGAGCAAGATGCATTTGGGTCGGGTGATGGGTGTTCGACAAATTCCTTGACTGGTTTTGGTTATTTGTGGGTTCTTGAGTGGGCAGATCATTCCTAATTTGGGAGGTCATGGATTCCCTATAGGGTGGAGCACATGTGTTTACTTCATGGTTCATGATGGTGTACAATATGTGTGGGGCGCAACGATGCTAGCCCAGCTATATCATGATATGCATATGGTCGTCTACAGAGAGTACGCCAGTTTATCTACAAGGGTCAAACTTATACACATTTGGGGCATGGGAGAATATTGCAATGACTCGGCCATTGGGGGTACAGGACAGGTGGCCCCGACAGCCATTTGTGGACAAATACAAGGGATTGTTGCATTATACACAAACTGTTGGCAAATGCACACTCCAATGAGATATTGTAGGTGATTGAAGGTTTTGTCATTGATGGCAACCTTACAATCCTATGACATCGGTAAGGTCATTTACCAGCACTAGCAAGGTTAGACTCTACACTGACACATAAACCACTGGCACCGGCAGTGAAAGGAAGCATACTGGCACAGAAGCCGACAGGAATTTTGTTTGTAATATATTTTGTTAATTATTGTAAAATCATTGTAAGCTGACTTGGCAAGTCGTAAAATGACTCATATATATAAGAGATCATTATAGAACATTTAATAATAGATGGAAGAAATATATAGGTGAAATAAGGTAGACCTATTCTGCGAATTATAGGTTAAGGGTTTATGTATGAAGCAGAGCTATAAACCGGTACTAGATCTGGCATAGTAGATGCTATTTTGAAGCAGTACAAGACATTGGATTTATATAATCCATTTTGTAATTGAGCAGTGAGCTCTAGGCACTTGGCCTTACTGCTTGTGCAGGCCCCTATTGTAGCAATAATATTCTCTTATTGGCCAATAAGTGAATATTGTGGGTCACAAATCCCACCGAGGTTTTTCCCACACCGAGTTTCCTTGTTAAACTACTGTGTTATGGTGTGTTTTTCATGTGGTTGTTGTTATCTCTGTTTATTGCATTATTTCTTGTTTACCGGTATACAGTATTGATATGCTTTACATGTTTTAAGTTAAGATAATCATTTAACCTTTTACATACTGATTGACCCCCCCGCTCTCAGTATCTGTGGGAATCCTAACAATTGGTATCAGAGCCTGGTCCTCTATTTTCAGAAGCCTAACATCTTGAGGAAGATCTTGACACCGGTAGAGATGGAAAACTTGATGAAGCAATTAGAAGGAGCTCTCTCAGACTATGATGCAGAAAAGTTGAAAAATATCAAACTTGAAGATGACCTAAAAGCTGCACAGGATATCATTCAAGCACTTCAAGAAAATCTTACCATTGCAAGAAACAAGAGAAGAGAACTTTGTGAAAAGATGCAAAATGAGAATAATGAAAAAGAAACTCTTAGTGATCTGATGAATAAGCTGAAAGAAGAAAACATGACAACAAAGAATGAGATGCAGGATATGACTATGAGATTTTTTAAAGAAATTGAAGATAGAAAGAAGAATGAAGAAGATTTGACTAGAAGACTAAGTGATGTTGCAAATGAGAACACAAGACTTAGCTATAAAAATGATTTGTTGAAGACAAATCTATTGCATGAACATAATGACTCAAATGAACTCATGAGACAAAAAATTATCTTGGAAGGAGAACTGACTGCTGCAAATCAACATAAAGAAAAATTCAAGAAAAGCTCAGAAGAACTTGGTGACTTGTTGAAGAATCAGAAACCAAATGGTGACACTAATGGCCTTGGCTTTGAAGCTGGCGAAAGCTTCGATACTGCAAACACACAGGATCATGGCAAACCGGTAAGACAATCTACTGCTTATAAATTTAATGGCAAATGCTTTAATTGTAACAAGTATGGTCATAGAGAAAATCAATGTAGATCTAGAAATTATCAAAGCACAAATACACCCACCGATCAATGTTCCAAATGCAACAAAGTTGGTCATAATTCAGAGAATTGCAGAATGAATGTAAGATGTTATGTTTGTGGAAAATTTGGACATCTATATAATCAATGCAAAACACAAACCGGCATAGGATATGGGAAAGCTATTCAAAAAAATAATGTGACTTGTTATGCCTATAACAAGATTGGACATATTGCTAAATTTTGTAGAAGCAAGTCCTCACCGGTAAATAACAAAGGTCCTAGTTTGAAAGGTAAAGAAAAAGTTGAAGAAGTTAAGCAGGAATTCTCAAAACAATGGATTAGGAAATCAAATCTAAATGGTGATAGGAATACTCCTCCACCGGCAGAATAGAGTAACACTCCACCAGCAGGAGACTCTTCATCTAATTGAAGATAATTCATTTGAGGGTTTGGCAATTAAATGTGAAACATGCTATAATTCCCTCGATTGATGGTAAGAAGTTAAAATTACTTCTATACCGGCAGATAAGTTAAGTGATTACTTAACTAGTAAGCATTAAATATGGTGGTTGGCAAAAATAACATTATAAATCATTGTTTTGACTCCAATTTCATTTCACTGAGCATTCAAACATTCGAAGAGCGCAAAAATTCCTAAGCAAAGGCATTTCGAGCAAAGAAGTGAATCAATTTAGCAAGCAATCATTCCTAAGGCAGATAAAGGTATTTATATCCATGGCTTCTTCATATGTTCCTGAATTCATAGCAAACCCTACTGTAGTTGAAGTGATTAAATGCCCTAGACCCATATTTCAGTTAGTTCCTGAAATTGCTAAAAAGGATGATAATGTTGGTGCATTTTCTCAAATCCCCAAAGGAGTAGTTTTTGCTGAAGGCCCTAGAATGTACCTTCATTTTCACATAGAAGAATTAGGTGATGAGGAAATCAAGAGCATGTATAAGACTTTAATTTGTGATGAAACTGTTAATGTTAAACCTGAGCACAAGATATGGAAACCCTAGGTTTCACTAAAATTCTCAATATTCCGGATTTCCCTAAGGATGTTATAAGGATAGTTCTAAGAAGGGTTCATGGTGAATTCTTCTGGTTGGACTCAGATCACAAAATTACAAAAGAGGCAGTAAAAGTTGTGACAAGGTTACCTACAACTGGTAAAAGGCCTGATAAAACAAAGAAGGTCTCAAATGACCTAGTGATTAAACTAATAGGTGCAACATCTGATAAGAGATCTTTAAGAGTAAATGATGTAATCAACATCAATGTCAGATTCATTACCATGATTTTAGGCTACAAAACCACACATGCAAACAGGTTAAATTCAGTCTCTAGCCTATGCATAAAAAGTGCCCATGATATGATTAAAGATAATGAAAAAATAGATGTGTGTGAATGGTTGAAAGATGAACTTATTGACAATCTTGGAAAGATAAAGAAAGACAAAAAGGGGACATTTAGATTTGGAAACCTACTTGTTTGTTTAATGCTACACATAACAAAACAAGTGCCCGGTATCGGTAATAAAAATCTTGGTTTTGATATACCGGTAGGCAAATAATTATCTGATTTACTAAATAACATGGGTGAAAATAGAGAAAAGAATATAAATGAGTACTTTCAGGCATTGAAGGCCCGGGTGAATACCAAAGTTAGATTATCACAAGCAATTGTAAATAAGTATAAGGATGAAATATGCTTTGTTATTAAGAAGGATGAGATTTGGATGGAGGAAGTTATCCCAAGAACCATTTGGGTTACTGAAATGGGTTATGAAACTGATGACCACATAATTGAAACATATGCAAAATCCCTCTTGGAAGCACCCAAGTAACCTAAAGAAGAGGTATTTGGTAGTGTTGAGACTATTGAATGTAAAATCCAATCAAAGAAAAGGGTAAAGAAAGTGGAAGAAACAGTTAGAAGAGGATCTAGACAAGCTAAAGCTATCAAAGAAGATGTACTTAAACAAACTGGTATTACTGAAGATGAGTTAGAAACACTTCAATCGGAAGCTCACCTTTCACAGGTTGCAACTTCTTTGGAAAGTGATATGCCAGCTGCATTTAAAAGAGTTGTGAGAAAAAGGGAACCTTCACTGGTATCTACACCTTCTCCTAGAAGAACCAGACAGAAACAATAGGCAGTAAGGCCCCTGGCTAGAAAAGTAACTCCAAAGAAGAAGTTAACACCCAAGAAGAAGACTCAACAAACCATTGCTCCAATTGACAAACTTCTAAATGAAATTACAGAGGATGGAAAGCTAAAAAATATCAATAAATTATATGAATCATTATCAGTTGCTGACAAGGAGAAAGTTGAAAACAGTGTAATTCTACACTTGGACATTTACAAGAAATTTTTAATGCAAGTTGTAGATGAATTACTGACAAAACTATTTAAAAGACTTGAAGCTAGAAGGCAAGCTGTTGTAGAGCTTGATAACAAAATAAAAATTGAAAAACTTCTTGTTGTATATCCAATTAACTCACCAAATGAGATAGATAAACTAATCTCAGAGGCTAACCGGTCAGTATTTTCAACTGCACACTGGCATGTAGCACTTATGGTTGGTAGAGTGAATGAGGTAGCAAAGGAAACTGCTAATGCATGGGACATATTCCTTGTAGAGAAGGAAAAGAAGGAAGAATATAGAAACCCTAAACCCATCAAAGTATATCAGAAGGATAAGGATAAGGGAAAAGGCAAGGTTGGTGGACCAACTAGCATAAAAATAAAAGATAATCTATCCCCACCGCCTCTGGATACTCCACCAGTAGTTAGTACTGACAATCAACCGGCTAGTGAGAGTATGGACAAACCACAAGAGGACACAAATCCCAATTCTGAGGTGTTATATAAGGTTGATATTGACACACAAAAATTCAATATTGTGGTAGATAAGGATTCAACAAGGAAAACAGATATGGCTAATGAGCCACCGATAACAAATGGTACAGAAGGTAAACAAGCAAATAATAACATTAAGTAACAGGCTGAGCAACAGGTTCACACAGAGACAGTGCCACCGGCAACAGCTGAGCAATCCAAACCTTTGCTTAAAGAAATGGAAACACAAACTGACCTACCAGAGGTCACCACAAGTAAGGAAATTGCTCCCACCGACGGGATATAGAGTGTTTGCTCTTCAAATGCAGAATTCAAATCAACTAATGTAACAAAAGTTCTTTTAGATTCCATAAAGAAGATAACAGATTGTAGCTCACAAGCATACAAGACAATAGATGATACCATTCCAATTTTGAAAATGATAGCACCTAAATGTAATGTAGATAATAAAGATTCTTTGAGTCAACTTGACACTTTGTCTAAATATATTATTGAAAACACTATGACAGTTGAACAAATAAAAGAGGAAGCATTCAAGGAGAGATTAGAGAAAGAAAAACACAAATTCTTTGAGGAAGAAATAAAGAAGTGTACAAGGCAATTTGACACACTTTTATCGAAACTGTGTAGTACATTGAAGGAATTTAAAACTTTGTACAGGGATACATGTAAAACTAACTTTTTGATAGTTGATATAGACAAGAAGATCAGCAAGATATAGGAGGAAATAAATCATAGCAAAAAATAACAAGTTTTGAGGAAGAACTACTAAAGTTGGAAAGAGAAAAGGAGAGAATAGAAGGAAAGGCTAAAGATCTAAAATGGAGACTTAGTCCAAAATTGGACTACCTCGCCTCCTTAAGAAAAGAAATATATGATGCTTTGATTCAAGGATAGAAAACACCGGCAGAGCAAATGCAACACCTCACCGGTATAGTTTAGGGGACAGAGGCTGCAATAAAAGACAACAAAAAGTTTATTGAAAGCCTAAATCTAGTTTTGGCAGATCTATTTCAGATTGTAACTAATCGGTTACTAGGGTGAAACTAGAAACCACACTCAACTGATACTTTAACAACCTTTGTCATTGATGCCAAAGGGGGAGTAGTGGAAGAGAAAAATAATCAGTAAATGACTCATCAACTCAGGGGGAGTACACATTCTTTTGGTACTCAATTTTTGGTAAGACAGTTTCGACAGATTCCTTTTGGATGACAGTTTTTGGATTTTTTCTCATGAGTGTTGCCATCAATGCCAAAGGGAGAGATTGTTGGCAAGTGCACACTCCAATGAGATATTGTAGGTGATTGAAGGATTTGTCATTGATAGCAACCTTACAATCCTATGACATTGGCAAGGTAATTTACCGGCACTAGCAAGGTCAGACTCTACACTGGCACATAGACCACCGACACCGACAGTGAAAGGAAGCATACTGGCACAGAAGCGACAGGAATTTTGTTTGTAATATATTTTGTTAATTATTGTAAAATCATTGTAAGCCAACTTGGCAAGTTGTAAAATGACTCATATATATAAGAGATCATTATAGAACATTTAATAATAGATGGAAGAAAATATATAGGCGAAATAAGGCAAACCTATTATGCGAATTATAGGTTAAGGGTTTATGTATGAAGCAGAGCTATAAACTGGTACTAGATCTGGCATAGTAGATCCTGTTTTGAAGCAGTACAAGACATTGGATTTATATAATCTATTTTGTAAGTCAGTGAGACTTCCCATTTTGTAATTGAGCAGTGAGCTCTAGGCACTTGGCCTTCCTGCATGTGCAAGCCCCTATTGTAGCAGTAATATTCTCTTATTGGCCAGTAAGTGAATATTGTGGGTCACAAATCCCACCAAGGTTTTTCCCACATCAAGTTTCCTCGTTAAACTACTGTGTTATGGTGTGTTTTTCATGTGGTTATTGTTATCTCTATTTATTGCATTATTTCTTGTTTACTGGTATACAGTTGTGATATGCTTTACACGATTTAAGTTAAGAAAATAATTTAACTGGTTAGATACTGATTCACCCCCCCTCTCAGTATCTGTGGGAATCCTAACACAGACAACATTCATATGGTTTTGGAGGAGTATTTTGGATGAGCTGGCACAATTCACATGGAGGCCATTTTTGGGATGTGAGAGGTGGAGGGATGACTAGTAGTTGCACTGGGCAAGAGTGGAGATATGGATTTTTGGGAGATCCATATATATCATGGAGTACTATGCTCCATTCATGGTGGCTCGACAGCTTGGATAGACATAGGATATAGTGGGGGATATTCTAGTTTATCCACGGATTACACGGGACATGAGGTATTGGGGCCTTACAGTGAGTCCCTTGGAGGGTCGGAATAGCTTCCAGACAACATTTCACTTGGTTGGGATGAGAGGATGGGGGTAGGGGAGGATCCAAGCATAACAGGTAGATATAGGACCTGGTGGGAGGGGCACTTGCCAATGTGTCTTACCATTCCTAGGGTGTTGGAGGATGAGGAGTTGCAACCAGGGGTTGATCAGGTGGTGGGTGGGGAGGATGATGGTCTAGGAGAGAGAGTTGTTGTTGGCACAGGGGGTGGTGCGGGTGGACAATAGAGGAGAGTTTAGGTAGTATCGAGGAGGGTTCTAGAGGAGGGAGAGGGAGAGGGAGAGGATTCCCTAGTGGGAGAGGCTATGGAGGCTGCAGTTGGCGAGGGAGGGGAGGTTGTACCTATGGATATTCCTGAGGCATGGGTGGAGGAGAGGGGAGGAGTGACACAGGCTAATTTTGACCGTTTATAGCACATGTGAGATACTTATTGGGTGAGCCTTAATTCTATGGAGGATGAGCTACAAGTAGAGATGTCTCAAAGGGAGAGCATGGAGGCACAGGTGGAGCGGTTGATAGGAGAGATATCTGATTTGATGGAGAGTCTCCATACTACTAGGACAGAGGTGGATACCTTGAGGGAGGAGAGGGAGGAGTCAGAGAGGATGCTGGAGGAGGCCTAGATAGGGACAACCATAGCAGGACTACAAGATGAAATTTATGGGTAGGATGCCGAGCTAGAAAGGCTTCAGGCCATGGTACAGAGAGTAGAGGTGGATGTGACATGGTTGTCAAGGGAGAGGAATGAAGCCCTCCAGGCATTGGTTCCTATAGGGTTGATGCGGGTATTTACTGATAGTATGTAGCAGCGGGATAGGGCTGAGAGGGCAGCTAGAGCAGCAGAGTACTATAGGGGGTTGTACCACGGAGCAGTGCTGATAGCACAATGAGCAGCCTTGTACACTGGGAGTGTGCAGTCTCATAGGACCCATGGTCAGCAATCGTCTCAAAGTCAGCAAACAAGGGGATCTATGGGTTTTTTACCACCAGCAATGGGGAGGTAGGAGGATTAGGTGGAGGAGTTACAATTGAGTGGGGTAGAGAGATAGGAGGGGAGAGCTAGCTCCTTGTTTTGCTTGTGTATCATATTTTGACCCTTCGGGGTGATCATTGTATTATGACAGACACATTTACCTCTTTATATATATATATATATATATATATATACATGATTTGATGATGATGGATGATGTGTACTTTTTATTATGGTGGACTCTCTTTGTTTTTCTTGTGATGCAATTATGGATATGTTATGCTAACCTATTTGTGATGCAGAGTGGATGCTTATACATGTATGTTTATGATGTGTTGCTGACACATTTTTTGGATGTAGGATGAGTGACTTATGCTTTTTGATGTGCATATATGCAAATGTGTGATGGATTCGTAGATGTAAAATGATTTATGATGCAATCTAAATGTAATCTTACATGGATGAATAAGTATCTTTTATTTATGTGATGCAACCTAAGTGCAACCTATGTGATAAATGTTTTTTGGAAAATGACTATCTAAATGAAATAAGTAATGCAATATATATGATGTGAATAAATAACAAAGAGGGAATATGCCAATAATAACACAATGATCTTAGAAAAATAGAAGAATATGGAATAAATAAGAAACAGAGCAAATTGAGGAGTCCGTGGGATTATTGAGTTTAGGATTTTATGGAATGATGGTGAAATTTTGTGCACAAAAAATGTGGAGAGCCAACCTAGTTTGGCATTGCCTTGGGTGACTTGCACCACTGATTATTGGAATCAGGATGCCATGAGAAACCCAAGGCATGGACTGACTCTTTAGATAAATAGGAATTCCTTACACACAGCTATGCAAGTGCTGAGAAACACTAATACAAAGTTGTGGGAGCGTGCAAGGAAACCCTCAAACACACTGATACATCTTGTACATGAGAAGTTAAGTGTTGATAAACACTAATACTAGGTCGTCGATTTATACGAGATCCAAAACATGCCATGCTAAAAAATATGCCCCAGTATGCCCCTATTGTAACATACTTGGATATGAAAAATCCAGGTAGTCATAGATAGTTGTAGTCATAGGATGAAAGATGCAAGTCTAAATGAAAAATCCAAAAAAAATATAACAAGTCACTCATTCGTGACCAAATGATACATCTTTCCAAGAGTAGGATTAGGATGGAGGATTAGGTTGTCAGGCGAGGGAAGGAATCATCCCTAGGGAAAAGTGGACTTTTGGTTTAGGAAAGTGATCCTATGGTTTTGAAGATTGACTTGCGGACTTAGGACTGTTCTCAAGACTTCTTGAAGCTCACACAGAGGCATAGAAGCTCAGTTAAATGGGACATTCCTTATTCATGACTTAGGAGAAGACTCATCATCATACGCATGTTTTATTGGAAAAGAAGGAATGCTACAAATGGGTGGACTGGATGGAGGGTGTTTTTGCAATGTCGACCTGATAAACAATGTATTTGGTTATTTACCTTGGCGCCTGCATGGAGGTTTTCACCAAGGTACTTGTCCATAGTGCCAGAAAGTGGTTTTCATTGATGGACAAATTGTTTTTTTCTTTTTGTGTCACAAGGCACCTATTTTCCAAGTTTTCACCAAAGTGACGCTTTTTTCAGAATCTTTTTCTCATTTTTTTGCATTTTTCTTGATTTTTTGATTTTTTGATTTTTTGACAATTTAAGACTCTGGGGACTAGGCATAAAATCTTTTGAGCTGCATGATATTCATTGGATCATCCAAAGGATCACCTTCAGGAGTAGCCAACTGATAAGCTCCTAATCCATATTTTGCTATGTTTACATATAGTCCAAGCCAATTAGGCTCAAACTTGCCTTTCTTTTCTCTTTCTTGTAGGCTTTTCTGATTCTCCATGAGGACAAGATCACCAATTTGGAATTCTCGAGTTCAGAATTTTTTGTGATAACTCATGTGCAAACAGTTTTGATATACCCGAAGATGATTCAAGGCCTTGAGGCACCTTTCATCTAACAATTCTAGCTCTTGTAAGTGGGCAATTTTGTATTCTTCATCTGGTAGGATATTTTGCAGCGATATCCTTAGAGAGGGGATCTTGATCTCAAGGGGAAGGATGGCTTCGGAACCAAAGACCAGGGAATAAGGGGTGGTACCTATGGGGGTATGGATGGAGGTGTGGTAGGCCCACAAATTGGCATGGAGTTGGAGGTGACAATCACGACCAACTTCATTGACTGTCTTTTTGAGGATTTTGATTAGGGCTTTATTAGAAGCCTCAACTTGACCATTGCCTTGGGGGTAATATGGGGTGGACAAGCGATGTTGGATGTGGAATTTTTGGTAGAGTTCTATGACATCCTAGTTTTAAAATTGTTTGCCATTATCTGTAATAATAACTTTTGGAATGCCATATCGACAGATCAGGTAGTTCAAGATGAATTTGGATATCTACTTACCAGTGGTAAAAGTAAGAGGGATAGCTGCTACCCACTTGGTGAAATACTCAGTGGTGGTGATAATGAATTTATGTCCATTGGAGGATGAGGGGTAGATTTTCCCAATGAGAGCAAGCCCCCACTGTGAGAAGGGCCATGGCATAATGAATGGCAGCAATTCTTGTGATGGTGCATGAATCTTGTCGCCATGTTGTTGGCAAGGGATGCATTTCTTCACATAGTTATAGGCATCTACTTCCATTTTAGGCCAATAATATCCTATTCTCATAGGCTTTTTAGCCAAGGTGAGCCCACTTGAGTGTGCCCCATAGATGCCCTTGTGTACTTTGTGTAATGCCCATTCCACCTCTTGTTTATCTAAACACCTTAGGAGTGAACCAAGAAAATGCCTTCTGAATAGGGTGTCTCCAAGGATGGTGTAACGAGCACATCTATGAATGAATGTTTGTTGTTGGGTTTTGGTGAGATGTGGGGGAATGGTTTTGTCTTTTAGGAAAGTGAAGGTTTCTTGGTACCAAGGGGACTCGAGACCAATGAGAACACACACCATTTCAGACTCTGGTAAGTCGTATGTCGATATAAATAATTGCTCAACCAAGAACTCACACTTCTGATTATGTGCTGGCATCTAAAGGAGGGAGCCAATGGTGGCCATTATATCTGCAGCCCTATTGTTTGTTCGTGGGACTTGATCAAACTTGATTGTCATAAAGTGTTGCTTAAGATCTTCAACCATGGTATGGTAGGGAAAGAATTTTTCATCTTTTGTCTGGTACTTATCATTGACCTATATTATGATAAGTTGGGAATCACCATAGACTTGCAATTCCTTTATTTTCTAGTGGATAGCCAAGCACAAACCTGTGATGAGTGCCTCGTATTCTGCGATGTTGTTGGTACATGCAAAGGATATCTTGTATGACTTTGGGATGCCATCTTTTTGAGGTGTGATTAATAATATTCCTGCCCTCGATCCATTTTGGGTGCAAGAGCCATCAAAGTACAATTTGTTAGGCCCAATATGGAAAGCTAATGTACTGAGAGGGGAGGGGTGAATCAATACTTCAAATCCTTTCCTCAACAATAACTTTTTTGTTAAGCATAAACCAAAAACTGCTATAACATAACATAAAGCTAAAACAAATAAATAACAATCATACATGATTCACTCCATAACACATATATTTTGGTTATGCAAAAACTCTTGGTTAGAGAGAAAAACTGTAGTGGGGATGGCACCCACAACTTCACTACTGCAATAATAAAGGTTTCTTGGTTAGAGCTACATGTTCAGCTATTTTCGATAGCTTACCCTGTTAGGAGTATCAAGATTGTTAGATCTACCTTGCTAAAGGATTTCACAACACTTATTCTAAATGTTGCACCTAGTTAAAGGTTTTACAATTTATAGACTTTGTTAAAGTCTTTTACCCTGTTAAAGGTTTCTCTTACAACTTAAAATATTACAATAAAATCTTTACAAATATCTGCAACTTTACATCTGAAATGTTATAGCAGATTCTATGTGCTCAAAATGAGATTACCTTGCTTATAGCATACCTCGGTAATCCATAAAGTAACTCGGTAAACCCTTTTGTTTACTCTGTTCCTTGACTGTTCTCTGAAATCCTTCTCGGTGACCTCTGTGTCTCCAACAATCACAATACTTAGTGCTTCCTTATGTATCACACATGTCTTGTTTCATATATCTCTTTTTGATCCTTAATTCATGTTGTATAAATAGATCTCTTATGTCAGTGATCTGGTTCATTGCTTTGATCTTACAAACATGAATTATTGAATGAATAACCATACAAGATATTTCATTGGATAGATGACCTCAAGATCATACAAAATCTTTAAGTGCAATTTCCAATGTGATAACGGTTCTTTATTCCTTGATCTTGTAACACGTTTCCCATGTGTATCTAGGTTCAATGAATCTGGTAACACATTTCACTCGATGTGTGTTAACTCGGTATATCATTTTTTCTACTTGGTAGACACATTAGTGATACTCGATAGATAGCTCAATGTATACTAGGCTTTGTGACTACTTTCTTCTATAACCGACTGCTCTGTGCTTACCGACTAAATATTTCGGTAGTAGTAACCGAGTAGAGTATATAGAATGACTTTGGACATAAAACTAATGGCAACTTAGTAAGTAGTAACAATCTCCCCTTTTGCAATTAGTTTTGAAATGTTTGACAAAACTCCTTTCAAAGTCATAACTCAAAAATCTATATACTTACAAAATTTGACTAAATTGATAGTATATACATTTATCAATAAAATAGTATATTTAGATATACTCCCCTTATCAATATACTGTACATAACTCTGATTTTGCATGCTCGGTGATCAATGTTCTATGTTAACTACTTGGTTTTCACTGCTCGGTATACTCCCCCTTTGATACTTTGATACTATACTCCCCCTTTTTGACAAACATCAAAAATTAGTTACCATTCGGTGGAGGCAACTGGTTAAAAATGGATTTGTACTTTGTCCTTGCATCAGTGAGAGCAGCAGAGAGGGCATCCTTGACACTATCCATGAGTGAATTATGAGCTGTAATGTCAGCTAATAGTGAAAAATCCCATCTAAGGTGCTTCCCTCTTGTTGAGTGGATAGGGAGGTAGCCTTGTTGATCTGCTCTTGGATGCAGGACAAGTGTGGAATGAATAAGGTTTGAAGAGTCATAATGTCCATCCTTATTTTGTGCTCTTTATTCCTGAGTTCCAATTGTTGAGCCATGAGCTTTTGTAACTTTGTATAGAAATGTTGAATAGAATTTGGCTCAGCAGTCAACTTATTTGAGAGATTGGTGATCTCTTTCTCAATCACTTCTGTTCTATTTTTGATATCTTTAATGAATAAAGAGAATGTACAGAGTTTCTGAAATAAATAAAGAATGTTCTTGAGTTGAGGGGACAACTCAGCAATAAATTTGACAAGTTTTACTTTGCCAATAGAAATGGCTTTCTGTACCTCTCCAATCATTTTAGCAGTGAGCTATTTGTCCTTCAATTTGCTCAAATATTCAAATGCGTCTACTCCAGATGTCTCTATTTTAGTTAGGAGTTCATCTAGTTGAATATGGATGGCTTCATCTTTTGACACTGTAGCTTCAGGTAGCATATCTATTAATAGTGCTTTCACCTTCTGAAGTACTCTGTTTTTCTTTTGAATAGCCATTTGTTTTTCCTATTCTACTTTGGCTTTACATAGTTCACCGAATTCAATGAGTTCTTACCCTTTTAATTTAAATATGTCTACATTTGGCAACACTATTGCTTTTGACAAATCTAATTTGAAACTATGTTTTTTCATTTTCTTTTCTTTAGTTTTCACCGGTTGAGCTAATATAATGGCTTGGGAGGCTTGTTGACCCTTGGTAGGTTGCTCGATAGAGGCAACACTTTTGTCAATTTCTTGAACCTCTGATGTAGCCTTCAGTGAATCCTTGCTCAGGGTCTCAGTTGTAACATTTTCAGTACTTGAAGGGGCTTGAGAGGTCTATTCCCTAGTGGCCTGAGAAGTAGCTTCTCCTTCTGTAGACTTGTGACCCTCTGTTCTTTGTTCAGTATCCTGAGGGGCCTCGATTAAAATAGGCTGAGTGACCAGAGGATAGGGTTGAACTTGTTCCAAAACTGACTCACTAGATACCAGTTTGGCATATGCATTCCCTTCTATCATTTATTGTTCTTGTGCCTCGGTGTCCATGATATCCTCATCAATTTGTATAGTGTCAGTAGGGTCTTGCTCGGTGATATCAGGATCTTGCTCGGTGACATCAACTGTTTCAACTTCAACTTGCTCACCATCATTCTTGATTCGAAAGATTTCCTACAATTTTTCCTTTGTCTCCTTCTCTACATCAAGATAGAGGCCATTCATCAGTTTCAAGGCTCTTTGCTTGATTAAAAAGTTTGTGTGGTAGTTTTTCAAATGTTCACTTATTTCATCTACCGACATGTCTGGAAAGAGATGTACCAGACTTCTTTCTCTCATCTATTTCTATAAGTCCATAGCATATTTCCACCTGTTATCAATATGCAAATACAATTCTTTTGGAAGAGAATTAGTTACTTCCAATGGGACCAATCGGAATTTCAGAAGTGTGTAGATGACAGCTTCTTCTATTTGTCTCTTTTCATCATCATTTCTGGATTCATACATATCTAAATGATCCAAATCAACCATATTGTTTCAGATTAGCACAAAAGTTATCAACAATATGTACATTTTCCTGTTTACTCTTAACAATCTGAAATTTGTTTGCATCTTCAGATTCAATGTCACTAGACTCTTTAGTCAAAATGAGTCTCCGAGTAGATTTCTTATAATTTTTTGTTACCTTTGGTGTGACAACAATCTTTGGTTTCTTACTCGGTGACGTTGCAGATGATCTTGTGTTTGGGCGCTTTACTAAAGGAGTCAGTGATACCTTTGATGTATCTTGTTTCTTCCTTTTCAAAACTTTCCCTTTAGTAACTCGGTGCTCAATGTAATAGCTACCTCTTGGGCTTTAGATTCCTCCTCGGTGATGACTAGAGTGCTCTTGATAGGTGTGGAGGAAGAACCTTCTCCAAATTTCTCTATTAATGCCTTGATCATTTTTGTTGCTTTCCTTGTAGCCTTGGGTACTACAATACTCATCTTAACTTTCTCTTTAACTTCTTCATATGTACCATATCTCAGCTCAGTAGCATGCCTTGGTAATGTAAGAAAAGCATCTATCTATTGTTGTGTAATGTCAAAATCAATCTCATAACCAATAGGTGGCAAATCAAGAGTTCTTGGTTCCACAGCATTAACATAGCAATAGTCGGTGTCTACTTCAAAGCATATGTCATCCTTGTATTTCTCTACTAACTTGGGTGGAATTCTATACCTATTATGCATCTTTTCTTGAAACTTGCTAAAGTAATCATCCATAATATCATTAAAGTTATCACCTAGCCATTTGATGAAGTCATTGATTTGATGGGTGATTGGTCGGTGTAGCTCCCAAACTACATTATCGACTAATGGAAAGAATTTCTCAAAATAGAAAAACATGCATACCAAAAGTGATCTAAACTTTAGTGTGTTAGCTAAGTTATTCTTCTTCGGCTTTCTTATGGTGTTTAGATTCTCAAACAAGTTTTTCAACAATACTTCGCATAGATCAATTTTCATTCCTTTCTTCACAATTTTATATGCTAAATTGACTGTTGCACAGGCTACATTGTTTTCCCTTGCCAATTGAAAGAAACAATAACCTATTACTCTAATGGCAAACTTTAGCTCTACATCTGTCACATTGTTCAATTTCAGTCCTCTGCAATCAGATTCAACTCCGGTTAAAGTGATCAATTCCTTTCGTGTTATCATTTTGTGAGCTTGGGCATGATCAAAAATAGGGTAACCGGTGATCAAATGAATGATTTCCTTGGTGATCTTGAATGGTTGCTCCTCTAACCACATAAAATCATCATGAACTCTGCTCAGAACAAACTTGACCCATTGGGGTTTGAAGACACGTAGGTAGGTTAAGGCTTCGGTCAATCCCTTGACTTTAATGTGTTCAAATTTGCTATCCAGTTTTCTATTAGTACACAATTCATCATATGTGTCCTTGATTTCAACATGACCTAGTTCCTCAACACGACACTTAGTGAAGAATATGGCATCCTCAACTAGTAAAACCCTATCCGGAATGAGTGAAAATGTAGTTTTATCATCCGGTTCAGATGCTACTTTGGGAGTTAGAGAGTATTTCAGTGAGGGCTTTTCAATGTTCTCAACAACAATGGGCTTCTGGATCTTCGGTGCCATTTCAGATTTCGGATAATCACTTAACAAAAGATCCTTAGGGTTTGAAGACTTTTAAATAGTAGAAGCTTTCCACTTAACAAATGTAAAATAGATATTCACAACTGTTATGATTGGTAAACTATCTTGACAATGTGTTGTGATTGATGTAAATACCCTGAATTTTGCTTCGGAGGAGGTTTGATCGCCTTTGAATCACTTTGCTCTTCTTTCTTGAAAACTTGGTAAGTGTAAAATGACTGTGCAAAAGCTTTAAGTACACATTTTACCTTATCGGGCTTCATGCAGTTAGGTCAAAAAACATTAAATGCACTCAGTACCACTTCCTTTTTATGCTTTTACCGAGTAGCCAAACCTCCTGTATTTACCGACTAGACAGGCTTCCTAAAGACTTGATAAAATTTCAAATTTCCTAATGCATCTTTAGCTATGCAAATTTTGAGTTAAGTACATGATAAAATAGGAACTGTTAAGATTTAACCTTGAGAGAATGCAGTCCCTTCATACCTTCACTGATTAATTTGGAATAGGTGCACCTAACTCGGTAGGTAAGGTGCTTTCTTCATTTGACACAATTTCCTTCTTTTTCCAAATCATCTAGAATTTGCTTTTTATTTCTTCAATATCTCCTATAGGTTGATCTCTGCAATCTCTATCCAAGTGTCCAACTTTGTGACAATGAAAACATGCCATACCAGGATTTCTCCATGATCTTTGGTTGTTCATTCCAAACCTTATAAAGCAGTTGGCACTTATATGTCCATATCTTCCACAACATTCAAACCATATCCTTGTATTGTAATCCCATGGTACTGCAGAATACTGTCGGTTAGGATCTATGTGAGTTCGGTAGCTTCTAGTATTTGCTCGGTGTGTAGACCACATATAGTTCTTTTGCTTAAACCAACACTTCTCGGTACTATGTCCATATCTATTGCAGGTTTTACAAAACCCTTTGAATTTTGCCTTCTAATAATTGCTAGTAGACTTTGTCCTACATTGGTTAGATGTGTGACCATATTTATTGCAATTGTAACAATAACCATTAGACCTTGTGACATTTGGTTGCTTACCTTTTCTGATTTGGCACATGTTAGCAGTATGTCCTTGTTTTCCATAGTAGTTGCAAATAGGCTTCTTTCCTTTGATGTTCTTCTTGTTTCCAGCTTGCTTTGATGATTCTCCTCTCTTGGTAGTGTGGATTCCCTTCTCGGTAGAGTTCTTTCTATTGTAACTGAGTCCTGCATCTTTGTTGGGTCTTCTTGTATTCAGTTGCTCATCCAACATCTTTGATGCTTCATAACTCTTCTTCAGTGTTTCTTTGGAATTATTTTCTGTTTCAACTTCATCTGTCAACCTTGATACTTCAAGATTCAATGCTTGGTTCTCATTATCTTTCAGATTTGCTTCATGATGTGCATAACCCAATTGATCTGACAAATTTTGTTGAATCCCAGTCAACCTTGTGATTTCATCATTCTTTTCAGATACTAATGCTTCAAGATGTTGTTTTTCTCTTTCTAGATCTCTTACTTTATCCTTGGTTGTCCTCAATGCATCCATATTTTTAGTCATCTATGTGCTGAAATGTTCATGTCCTCTTTTCATTGCTTTTAGCTAATCAGTCAGTGCTTTGTTATTTTCCTTCAATTCTTCAATCATTTCTTCAGTCTCTTCAGATATACTGTTCTCAGGTGATGTTTCAATTTGTTCTACTAACTCTTGAGAGTCCTGTAAATCATCAAATAATTTTCTTCTAACTTTCAATGATTTTTGCATTTGTCTTTGTATGTCTGCAATCACTTGATTAGCATGATCCAACTCTTCTTGCAGATACACGATTCTCCAAGAGTATTTATAGTCTTCCATTGATAAGATCTTTTTCTTTAGGTTGTTAAACCCTTTTCCAATATTCAAGCTCTGATACCAATTGTTAGGCCCAATATGGAAAGCTAATGTACTGAGAGGGGAGGGGTGAATCAGTACTTCAAACCCTTTCCTCAACAATAACTTTATTGTTAAGCATGAACCAAAAATTGTTGTAACATAACATAAATCTAAAACAAATAAATAACAATCATACATGATTCACTCCATAACACATATATTTTGGCTACGCAGAAACTCTTGGTTAGAGAGAAAAACTACAGTGGGGATGGCACCCACAACTTCACTACTATAATAATAAAGGTTGCTCGGTTAGAGCTACATGTTCAACTATTTCTGATAGCTTACCCTATTAGGAGTATCAAGATTGTTAGATCTACCTTGCTAAAGGATTTTACAACACTTATTCTAAATGTTGCACCTGGTTAAAGGCTTTACAATTTATAGATTTTGTTAGAGTCTTTTACCCTGTTAAAGGTTTCTCTTACAACTCAAAATATTACAATAAAGTCTTTACAAATATCTGCAACTTTACATATGAAATGTTATAGAAGATTCTATGTGCTCAAAATGAGATTACCTTGCTTATAGCATACCTCGGTAATCTATAAAGTAACTTGGTAAACCCTTATGTTTACTTTGTTCCTTGACTGTTCTCTGAAATCCTTCTTGGTGACCTCTGTGTCTCTAACAGTCACAATACTCAGTGCTTCCTTATGTATCACACATGTCTTGCTTCATATATCTCTTTTTGATCCTTAATTCATGTTGTATAAATAGATCTCTTATGTCGGTGATTTGGTTCATTGCTTCGATCTTACAAACATGATTTATCTAATGAATAACCATACAAGATATTTCATTGGATAGATGACCTCAAGATCATACAAAATATTTAAGTGCAATTTCCAATGTGATAACGGTTCTTTGTTCTTCGGTCTTGTAACATGTTTCCCATGTGTGTCTAGGTTCAATGAATTTGGTAACACGTTTCACTCGGTGTGTGTTAACTCGGTATATCATTTTTGCTGCTCAGTAGACACATTAGTGATACTTGGTAGATAGCTCGGTGTATACTAGGCTCTGTGACTACTTTCTTCTATAAATGACTGCTCTGTGCTTACCGACTGAATATTTCGGTAGTAGTAACCGACTAGAGTATATAGAATGACTTTGGACATAAAACTAATGGCAACTTAGTAAGTAGTAACACAATCACCATGTGGAGGAAGTGGTAACTATCATAATTAATTCATCCAGTAATTATGTGAGAATAGGATGGTCACCTAGGAGAGGAGCGTCCGCCAGCTGGTCTGCAATGACTTGTCCCTTGATTAACTTTCTGTCCACATATTCAATGTCAAACTCTCTTAAGAGCATGACCCATTTAGCGGTTCTTCCAAGGAGAGCAGCTTTTGACAAGAGATATTTAAGTGGATCAATCTTAGCAATTAGTTTTGTTTTGTTGTTCAACATATAGTATCACAGCTTCTGTGTGCTAAACACCAATGCCAAGTATGCTCTTTCAATGGGGGTATAATTGAGCTCATACCCTACTAGTGTCTGATTGATATAGTAAATGGCATGTTCCTTCCCTTGATCATTTTTTTGTGCCAGCAATGCCCCCAATGCCACTACGGTAGCACATATGTACAAAATAAAGGGTTTTCCAAGAGTAGGAGGCATCAACACTAGGGGTGATGCTAGATATTCTTTTAGTTTCTCAAAGGCCTTTTGACATAAGCAGTCCCATTTGAATTTTTTGTCTTTGCATAATAGATGTGCAAATGGATGACACTTATCTGCTAGTTGTGAAATAAAACGTCTAGCCAATTGGAGTTTTCCCTGGAGACTGCGCAGTTGTTTGAGAATTTTTGGTGGAGGCATTATTTCCATGATAGCTTTTACCTTTGCAGGAAATAACAAATCCTAATAGTTTTCCCGACGTGACCCCAAAAACACACTTCTTGGGATTCAGGCATAGTTTATATTTTTCCAATCTTTCAAAGATCTGCTTTAGATCATCCACATAGTCCTCCATAATTTTGTGCAAAAGGTCATGAAAAATTGTTGTCATAGCACGTTGATATGTAGCTCCAGCATTTTTGAGACCAAAAAGCATGACTCAGTAACAAAAAGTCCCCCATGGTGTTATGAATACACTTCTATGTTGATCCTCATCTGCAATCCTGATTTGGTTGTATCCAGAAAATCCATCCATAAGCGACAACCTCTCATGTCCTGTTGCAAGATCCACAATCATATCTATATTAGGGAGCGGGAAATCATCTTTAAGACAAGCTCTATTTAGATCTTGCAAATCTATGTAGATGCAGATGTCCCCAGCAGGTTTGCCGATAGGTACAATGTTGGAGACCCATTCAGCGTAGTCTATTGGTTTGATGAATTTTGCATCTAACATCTTTTGGAGTTCCACCTTGACCAGAAGTGCAATATGTGGGTGCATTTTGTGCAATTTTTTTTTTACAGGTTTTGCGTTTGGGTGGACAATGAGGTTGTGGAACACCAAGGTAGGATCCAACCCTGGCATATCGACATAGGACCATGAAAAATTAATTTTTACCTCTATAAGGAAGTTGATGAAATCTTGTTTCTCTTTTATTGTGAGGGACTTGGCAATGAGTACATTTTTCAAAGTGACTTTGGTGCCCATGTTGATGCTATCTATTTCTTTTATTAGCAAATTTGATCTATCCTATGGAAGGTAACCAATGGTAGGGAGGTCAAGTCCCTCATCATCAAGTGCCTTTTCCAGGTTTTCACTCTCAGATACGCCCTTTGTTTTTATTTTTTGCTCATCCAAAGGTGCCTCGGGGAGGTTTTCACCTAGGGAATCATGTTTTTTGCTTTGATTATCTTTTTTGCGACTAAGGGCATTGACCTGACTACCAAAGTATCCCTTTTCATGTAGTTGAATACCCTCTATTCTGTTACAATCTTCTCGATTTCACACTGTCAAAAGAGTAATGAGAGCATTATCATCGACGCAGATGTCTAAAGTGGGTTTGTCTCATTGGCCCCAGTCTATGAGTTCAAGATGGATAAGATGTAGCTCGTGTGAAGGGGGAGTGGTTATGGGGGTGATGGTATTGACGTGAGAGCCAAAGAAGATATCATTTTTGTATTCATAAGGCATTTCATGGAGATCCTCTTCGTCAACGCTTTCGATATCCAAAGAAGGACTAGAATGAGCACTAGCGATAGTAATCTTAGGCACTGGGGTGTACCCCAAGCCTTTGTTGTACTTGTAGGAGATAGGATTTATGGGTGCTTTTCTTCCTTTCTCCTCTAGTCCCAAGTCATGTCCTTTGTAACCCATTTTGTCGACTATAGCTGATGCTTTTGGGTACATCTTTTTGGATATTTTTGCTGGATCATCATCTTCTTCCTGGTACAACCATGAAGAGACATCTATGTTGAGGCTCTCCTCATCAAGTAGGCCCCATTGTTGGAAGGTGGTATTTTGGCATTGCATGATTGGTTTTGGGTCTTTCTTGAGCTCTTTTGGTTTGCCAAATGACTCAGGAGATAGGGGGAGGTTGCCTATTAATAAGACATCTTCCAATTTGTATTATCCACAGCCATTGTCCAAGATCTTGATTTGAGTATCTGGTTGGGATGAAGTGGAGGCAACATTTGATGTGTCAGATGGAGGCATTGGCGAAGGTCTATTTAGTGGAAAATGATATGGATTCATCCCCTCCAATAGTTTGCAGTATTGAAAAGGTTGTGGATCACCTTTGATAGTGACCTCTCTTTCCTTGAAGGGGAATTTGATGCATTGGTGATAGGTGGAGGGTACAGCCTACAAGGAGTGAATCCATGGCCGACCGAGGAGAATGTTGTAGGGGAGATCAAGATCTAGTACTTGGCAAGGGGTTTCAATTGTAATAGGGCTTACTTGAAGAGGTAAGGTGATCATGCCCTTCTAAACTCTCTGCATCATCATATCCTTTTATTGTGATCCTTCCTGATATGTCTACCAGGTCCCTAGAAAGTCCCAATCATTTTATTAATTTGTATGTACATAGATTAAGTCCAGATTCACTGTCTATCAAAATACGTTTGACCTTGTTCTTTTCGATAAGGGCTTCAATGTGCAAAGGCTTGTTGTGGTCTCCATCTGCGGGAGCATCATTGGAGGTGAATACAAGGTGTTGTTGGGCAGCAAGGTTTCCAATAAGAGCTTGGCATTAAGTAGCATTGATGTTATCAGGAATAAAAGATTGATTCAAGGAGGGCTTGCTCCAAAATTTCCTTATGTACAGGGGAAGTCTTGAGAAGTTCTAGGATGGAAATTTGTGTGGGGTTTTCCCAAGTTGGTCCAGGAGGTCATATCAGTGGGTGGAAGACATGGGTCGGGGGTTTGGTAGAGGAGGGACTCCTTGGACGGTGACTTTAACTCGTCGTGTGGTTACATTACAGTCATTTTGGAGATGGGAGGTGGAAGGCATAACACCTTGAATGACTATCCTAGCATGATTTGGTATGCTTTGGGAAGGGGGAAGTTTAACTCCTTGGATAGTTATGACATTAACATGGTTGTCTGTGGGCTATATGCGACCTACTAAAGAGTCAAAGCTGGTTATATGATTAGTGTAGTCATAACTCACTACGCTAGATGATGAGCCTTTTCCTTTATCATGCTTTGAGGAGGGTTCCTGGTACATTTTAAGTTTGTCATTGTTATTACCAGGTTTTGCATTTGCTACTTCAATCTCACCCCTATCAATGAGATCTTGTATGTAGATTTTAAGCTTCATGCACTTTCGTGTACCATTTCCCTTGATATGATGATACTCACAATACTCATTCTTAGTATACCATCTAGGTTTGGGTTGATTGGGGTCAAACGGGCGAGTGATCGGAAAAACCACTACACCTGCTTGGACAATTTTTTGAAACACCATTTCAATAGGCTCAACAAGAGGAGTGAAGTCTCTTTGAGTCTTGTTATTTGATCAGGGTGGTCGTCCCTGGACTAAGACATTGTTGTGAGGTTTTTGGGATTGATTTTGATTGTTTTGATTGTTGAATTGATGATTATTGGTGATGGATTTTGGGGGAGTTGCCATAGTTTGGACCCGCTTTGCATTAGTTACACCATCGTTGACTACCTTTTTGCTTTTAGATTATAACTTTGGCTTGTCATTATGATAAGAGGAAGAACTTTGTGTCAATTTTTGGTAATGTTTCAAGGTTCCTTCCTCCAACAAGACACGTTTGAGGGCGAGGCCCTTATCGGTCAATTTTTGGAAGGATTTGATACATTGAAACATCAAAGGTCTTGAAAGTTTGGGTACCAAGTTATTTTGAAATAATTCAATTTGATGTTTTTTCCTGGCATGTCCCATTGGAATTTCTTGATACAATGTCACCATCTTTGTAAGAAAATGGCGAAAGTCTCTCCAGGCCTTTGTTTTGTGTTAGATAGGTCCATCATAGAAATGTCATTAGCCATGTTGTAGGCATAGTGAGCTAAAAATTTATCTGCCATGTCTGGAAAGGAGACAATGGAGCCTCATGGTAGAGATGAGAACCATGCCAAGGCATCTCCTGTGAGACTCTTGGGAAAGAGTCTGCGAAGATATAGGTCACTATAGGAGACTTCTTGACATAAGATGTGAAATTCCTGGACATGCTCGTGGGGGTCTCCTTTGCTTTCATACTTGGTGAATTTAGGGATCTCAAATCCTGGGGGATAAGGTGCAACTGATATAGATGGGTCATAGGGGCAAAGACAAAATTCCTCAAACGAGTAAAGTTTCCTCTTATTAGTCCCTTCTTTCATGTCCTTGATGAGGTCTTGTTGTGGACTTTGATAATGATAAATTCTATTTGCCCCAAGAATTGGATGAGTCAAGGAAGGTGTGCCACAACCAATGTATTGATATGATGAGGAGGCAGGAATATGAGATGTGATGATCGATGTCACTGGGATTTGAGTGATAGTTGGTTGCGGTCCACAAACTGTTGTGACAGGATTGAGTGCAGCCCGAATAAAGTTTGTGACATTGTTGATAGGAAGAAAATTTTATGGAATAGAGATGTGTGGTTGAATGGAAGGAGGTGGTATAGAAGCATGTTGGAGAATAGATGAGATCAGATTTAATAGTGGTATAGATGGTAAGGAGGAAGAAGGTGGGATAAAGACCATGGTGGGAGGTGCCACGGATGGCATTGATTGAGTTTGGATGATTGATGGGGCTGAAATTGATTGAGTTTGAATAACAGGTGCAACATTTTGTGTGGGAGCAAGGTCTCCTTGTGGTTGTTGGCCGAGAGCAGTGGTGCAGGAGCACCTGAGCACCTGAATGCTCAAATCCTAGCAAGTATAACATTTTATTGCAAATTAAGAATGTGTGTTTATTTTATGCTTCTAGTAGGTTTAATAGGTTTTTTTTGTGGTGTAATAAGGTTTGGAACTCATTTGTGTTAAGAGTTTCCAAGATTTTGTTTTTTTTCTCAATGGGCCAAAAATTGTCAATTTTGGGTCCAAATGAGCATTTTTGAATTTTTGATGTTGTAAAGCCTTGAAAGGAATTGGAGCATGTTTATTTAGTGTTTATAATGATTTTCAGTCATTGGTTTGAGTTCCAAGTCACCGGGAGTCAAAATGCAACTTTTTGAGCAACAAAATTTGTCCAAAGTTGTCAAAAAGCTGTCAAAAAGTGCAAAAAAATGACTTTTGGTGGTTTTGGTTAGTTCCAGCCTGTACCTGTCCATACAAAGGATTCAAAAAGTTGGAACATGTATAAAAACCATGTTCCAATCATTGTATGAGCAGTTTACATTGGAAAAATAAGAAAAATACTTGTTTTGCTCTTATTTTCTGTGAGTTTTTAACTAGTTTTCTGCACTTTTTAGAGTACAGTCCGTACCATGGCTCCATGAGTCCGTACTGCTCCTATTTTTGGTTGATGTGATCTCCTTTTATGTTTTAGTAGTGATTGGGACAATTTTTGTTTGAAGAGCTCTTAAGAGAAGCATTGTTTTATGGTTCCAATGGAAGATCATTCATGGTCCAATTGATTTCTTCAAAGTCTCTTCATCCATGGCTTTGAGGAAATTTGTTGGATCCTCTGTACATACTATACCATACATCTATTTCCCTTTTCTATCAATGCACAAGTGTTTGTAAACCCATGGCAAGTGTGTGAAATGAGCAACTTGGCTTGGGTATTCTTAAAATTGTTTGAATGGTACTTTGTTGTTCATAGCACTGTACCTTGAAATGTTGAAGAAGAATCAAGTTGGCAAGAGTCAGCATTGTACTTTACCATCCTTGTCTCTCTCATGACTTGGTTGGATGCAAGAGGCAAAGGTGTAAAACGGACTGCAAAATAGTGAGTCACTGTTTCATTGTTAGATCCTCATTGCCAACCTCTCTAAATGGATAGTATGAAATGATGTATTCCTCTTTCTTGCATCATGAAAATGTATTTGCAAGTGGTTTCAATGTTGAGATGACAAGTTACACAAATTGATTGTAAAGGACCTAAATAAGGATCCTAAAACAGTGTACTCTTTGTCACAGTCATATAATGTTGTCATACTTTGTGGCATCCTTTTGAATGTTCAAACTTACAAGCCCTTTGGAGAGGTTATGTGAATTATTATATCATGCCATTAACACCTGTTTTGCAGGCCAGAGACAGAGTGAAGGGGTAATAAAAACCAAGAAAGACAGTTGTAATAGTTTAATGCAGTCAAAATGCAGTGTAGGCGGATGAAGGAACAACAGTCACAATAAAACTCTTTTCCTATTTGTTTTGCAGGGTATTAAAACATCTCTCAAGTCATTGTTGCATCTTCATTTGATAAAATTTCATTTTATATGGTTCACCAATGTTCAAAATGTATGCAAACCTTAAAAACAATGTTGTCCCAGTCAACTAGACTGTTATTTCTGTGAAAAGGCAGCAGCATGGTACTTGTTTGACATAATGTCAGTATGCTAAAATAGGTTTTGAATCCTTGGAAGTGTTTGATATATATTAAAGCAAGGTTTGGAACATTTAAAATTGGTCTAGCATCATGGAGGAGACCTTTAAATTGCAAACCCTCTCTAAAACCCTTAAAAACCCTTGAAAAGTGCATATTTTGTGGGACAGTCCTCAAACAGTCCGTACAGTACTTTCCATAGAAAAAATCCTTGAGCTTTCATCATCAAATGACCACATCTCCAGGGTTTTGTCATGAAGTTTAGCAGATTTAGCAGGGTGAACAAATTTCATTAAAAACTAGGGCTAATTCTAGTAGCCTTTTTGGAGCAAATTTGACCATTTCATGAAATCGGTAAGGAAGGGGAAGCAATTGGTTGTTTCAAATCATCAAAATTGATGAGTAAAGACCTGAGACACCCTACTACAATATCCAAAAAATTGTATTGATTCATTTGATCAAATTGACCTTTTGCACCTAGAAAGTTGCTTTGAGTAACCCTACGTTCTTTACATCCAATTGAGAAATTTCCATTCTTAAAAAGGGAAGGACAGTCATCATACCTTGCAGACCTATCCAGATGCTCAATCAACACTTTAATATGATTGAATTCTTTAAAGGTGCAAATAAGATTTGGTAAACCATGGTTCTCCAACAGCTGCCCATTCCTGGAAGGGAGGAGATTCAGCCAGTTGGACAACCAAACTTGTTCATTTTTGGTGACACACAAGAGGACCTCATTTTAGACTTGAATGCCTTAGCATGGAAGGTAAGGAGGAGTGATGTCCAACTCAATAGGGTGCAAGAAGTGTTGAATAGAGAGGAGGAGATAGGAGAAAGGTTTAGAAGAATCCCATTTGTGCCTAGGGATTGATTTGGGAAGCATATTGAGAATAAAAGCCCACCAACCTCAAAGAAGACCAACTTCTATTCTACGTCCTCATCATAGTGTTATCAGAGCCAATTCAGATTTGGGTTGAGAGATTAGCACATATCAGTTAGTGAGTCAGTGGGAGACAACACCAACAACATGGTGACCAATGCAGAGTTAGCAAAGAGGGTGGAGGATCAGGTTGAAGAAAATAGACTCCTTAGGGAAAGATTACAACAACTTGAAAGTAAGTTGAACCGGGTAGAAGTCAAGACTAAAGAAGTCAGTGAGAGAGTAGAAAATGTTGAAGATAAGAAGGAAACCTTAGAGGAAGAGATCCCAGAACCAGATCCAATCTTGGATAGAGAACAAGAAACCTTTTTACAAGCTTTGAAAGCTTTGACTGGAAAGGCCCTAGATGGAGTGTCCCTTTTTAGTGGCAAGATGGAACCAGAAGCACTAATGGAGTGGATAGAGGGTCTAGAGAATCACTTTGAATGTGATGGCATTACTGAAGCACAAAAAGTGAAGGTATCCAAATCCAAAATGAGAGGGGCAGCCTTGACCTGGTGGAAATTCATCCAAGAGGAAAGGGTGAAAGAAGGAAAGAAACCCATAACCACCTGGAAGACAATGGTAACTAAAATCAAAGACACCTACATGCCTGAAGATTATGAAATCTAGTTACATAGGAAGAGACAAAACTTGAGATAGAAAGACCTAGATGTCAGTAGTTACACTGAAGAATTCCAAAAACTAAGCCTTAGATCTAAGGTACAAGAAGATGAAAATGTCAGAGTAGCTAGGTATCTCAATGGGTTAAGATGGAACATTCAGGAAGAGTTAAGCTTATGGCGTCCCAACACATTATAGAAGTGTTTTCAATTAGCACTGAAGGTAGAAGAGAGAAACAAGAAGAAACAAGAATAGAATGGTAGAGGCAGAGGCAGAGGAAACAGAGGCAGTCATAGAGGCAGTTTTGGGGGAAGATACACAAATCATAGGTCCCAGGGAGAGTCTAAGCTTATTGAGCAAAGTGGGGATTCTCATAGCAGACCCAACTATAGGGGTAGGGGATCAGGCAACCCAGGAAGGGGTAGATCTAGTGGACATGGAAGAGGTTCATACTTCTCCACAATGAAGTGTTACAACTGTCAGAAATTAGGCCATCCAGCATATAGATGCTCAGAGAAGCCAAGCTCATCTCAAGGAGGTGATAAGAGAGTCCATTTTGTGCAAGAGGAAACCACACCAAATCAAAGGTGTCTACCATCAGAAGAAGGGGAAAACCTCATGATCAGGAGGATCCTCATGAAAGAGCCAACTCAGAAAGATATGTCACAAAGGAAAGCTCTTTTCAGGATCAAATGTAAGATCCAAGGAAAGGTGTGCAAAGTTATCATTGACTCAGGATCAACTGATAACATCATATCAGAAGAAGCTGCTACAAAACTTCATCTACCTAGAATACAGCACAATGATCCCTACAAGGTCACATGGTTGGAAAAAGGGCAGCATGTATTGGTGAGTGAACAAACATGGGTAGAGTTTAACATAGGTGAGTACCAAGATAAGATTTTGCGTGATATACTACCTATGGATGCTTGTCATTTGCTTTTAGGAAGACCTTGGCAATTTGATAGGAAAGCACAATATGATGGTGAAAAGAACTCATACTCATTTTTCAAGAATGGTATCAACTATAAAATTCAGTCCCTTAATGAAGAAAGAGAGGGCAGAAAACCACAAGTTCCCAAAACTTTGTTAGTTGGTGAAAAGGAGTTCATTCATACCTTAAAAGAAGGTGATGGCATAGGTTTTGCATTAGTAACAAAACCAGTTGATGAAAAGAAAGAAAAGAAGGTAGAAATCCCATATGAGGTGCAACAACTTCTATATCAGTTTAAGTCAATTGTTAATGATGGTCAACCAACCTCTCTACCTCCTCAGAGAGCCATTAGCCACCAGATAGACTTCATCCCAGGTGCATCCTTACCAAACAAAGCTGCTTATAAAATGACACCTGAACAAAATCAGGAAGTGGCAAGACAAATCCATGAGCTCCTAGACCAAGGATTGATTAGAAAAATTATTAGTCCATGTACAGTACCCACAGTGTTAGCACCTAAGAAAGGTGGGGCTTGGAGACTTTGTACAGATTCAAGAGCAATAAATAGGATCACAATCAGGTATAGATTCCCCATCCCTAGGATAGAAGATCTTATGGATTGTTTAGGGGGAGCAAAATATTTCAGTAAGATAGACCTAAAAAGTGGTTATCATCAAATCTGCATCAAAGAGGGGGATGAATGGAAAACAGCTTTCAAGACAAATGAGGGGTTATATGAATGGCTAGTCATGCCATTTGGGTTAACAAATGCACCCAGTACATTCATGAGATCGATGAATGAGGTGTTACATGACTTCATAGGTAGGTTTGTAGTTGTGTACCTTGATGATATCTTAATTTTCAGTCAAACCAAGGAAGAACACCTCCAACATTTGCAGATTGTCTTACAAAGATTGAATGATGAACAACTTACTATCAATCTAGAGAAATGTGATTTCCTTAAGCAAGAGCTGGTCTATTTGGGTTTTGTTGTTTCAGGGGGTGACTTGAAGATGGATCCAAGTAAGGTAGAAGCCATAGTTAATTGGCCAACCCCTAAGAATGCTAGTGATGTCAGGAGTTTTCATGGACTTGCTCAATTTTATAGGAAATTTATCAGAGGTTTCAGTGAAATATGTGCACCTATGTTAGAAACCATTAAGGGTGGTGTGAAAGTAAAATTTCAGTGGACAGAGGTAGCCAACAAGGGATTTGAATTGTTGAAAGTCAGAGTTGCTACCCAACTAGTGTTGATTCTACCTAGTTTTGACAAATTGTTTACCTTAGAGTGTGATGCAAGTAATATTGCTATTGGTGCTGTTTTGAGTCAGGATAATAGACCTGTTGCATTTTTCAGTGAAAAGCTTAATGATGCTAAGAAGAAATATTCTTCATATGATCTTGAAATGTATGCTTTGGTTCAGGCACTTAGGAAATGGAGGCATTATCTTCTTCCTAAAGAATTTGTGGTTTACACTGACAACCAGGCACTTAGTTTTCTCAATTCATAGGATAAGCTTAGTCACAGACATGTTAAATGGGTAGAGTCTTTGCAAGCATATACCTTTACTTTGAAGCATAAGAAAGGATAGTGCAATAAAGTAGCTGATGCATTGAGTAGGAGGTTACTTACTGTTCAGGAAATTCAAATTAGAAGTATTGGTATAGAATGTTTTAAGGATTTATATCCACATGATTCTGATTTTGCTGATATTTACAAGGTGTGTCAAGATTTTCAGAATACTTTTCATAGTGAATATGCTAACTATACTTTGTAGAATGGATTGTTATTCAGGGGTGGACAGCTGTGTGTGCCAAAAGGTTCAATGAGGGAGAATCTGATACAGGAAAAGCACAATTGTTGCTTGAGTGGGCACTTTGGTCTTAATAAGACTTTGGAATTGGTTCAGAGGCACTATTTTTGGCCTAAGATGCAGGCAGATGTCAGGAAATATGTTGAACAATGCATGGTATGTCAGAAAGCCAAGGGTACTAGCACTAATGCTGGTTTGTATCAGCCTCTTCCCATACCTTCTAGGCCTTGGGATTGTATCAGTATGGATTTTGTGGTAGGTTTGCCCAAAACTAAAGCAGGGTGTGATAGTATATTTGTGGTTGTTGACAGATTTAGTAAAATGGCACATTTCATACCTTGCAAAACTACTAATGATGCTAGTCACATTGCTTTTCTTTTCTTTAAGGAAGTTGTAAGAATTCATGGTTTGCCATCCAGTATTGTATCTGATAGAGATGCTAAGTTTTTGGGTCATTTTTGGAAAACTTTATGGAAGAAATTGGGTACTAACTTGTCTTTTGGCTCAACTTACCATCCACAGATGGATGGCCAAATAGAAGTGGTGAACAGAACATTGGGTAACCTACTCAGATGTCTTACCAAAGAATATGGGCAAAGTTGGGATCAACTCCTCCATCAGGCAGAGTTCACATACAATGACAGTGTAAACAGATCCACTGGTAAGAGCCCATTTCAGATTGTTTATGGAATGCATCCTAGAGGTGTTTTGGAGTTAAATGATGTAACTATTTTGTAGCAAGTGAGTGGTACAACAAAAGATATGGCACAGTCTATGAAAGAAATTCATGAGCAGGTACAAAAGTCTTTACAGGACTCTACTCAAAAGGTTAAGGAGAGAGTTGATGCTTCAAAAAGAGATGTCTAGTTTTCAGTGGGTGATTATGTGATGGTCCATCTCAACAAGTCATGGTTACAAAAAGGAGTGCCTACTAAGTTGCAAATGAGAAGAGTAGGACCATGCAAAATCTTGGCTAAATATGGCCATAATGCTTACAAAGTTGATTTGCCTAATGAAGTTTCTATGTCTCCTATTTTCAATGTTGCAGATTTGGTGCCATTCAAAGGGGAGCTACCAATAGATTCACAAAGAGTTTCAGATCTTTCTCATTCCCTCTCTGATCTTTCTCTCCCCTCTTCTTCTACTCCCATTCCTTAGCAGGTAATAGATTCAAGAATCATCAAAAAGACAAGACACCATACCTACATGGAGCATCTTATCAAGTGGAAGGATAAACCAGTTTCTGAAGCCACTTGGGTACCTGAAAGTGACTTTCTCAACACTAGAATTCCTCTTTCTTTATTTCCCAAAGGAGTCACATGACTTCTTTGTCCTTAGGGGAGTATGGTGCAGGAGCACCTAAGCACCTGAATGCTCAAATCCTAGCAGGTATAACATTTTATTGCAAATTAAGCATGTGTGTTTATTTTATGCTTCTAGTAGGTTTAATAGGTTTTTTTTGTGGTGTAATAAGGTTTGGAACTCATTTGTGTTAAGAGTTTCCAAGATTTTGTTTTTTTTCTCAGTGGGCCAAAAATTGCCAATTTTGGGTCCAAATGAGCATTTTTGAATTTTTGATGTTGTAAAGCCTTGAAAGGAATTGGAGCATGTTTATTTCATTTTTCTAATGATTTTGAGTCATTGGTTTGAGTGCCAAGTCACCGGGAGTCAAAATGCAACTTTTTGAGCAACAAAAGTTGTCAAAAGTTGTCAAAAAGCTGTCAAAAAGTGCAAAAAAATGACTTTTGGTGGTTTTGGTTAGTTCCAGCCTGTACCTATCCATACAAAGGCTTCAAAAAGTTGGCACATGTATAAAAACCATGTTCCAATCATTGTATGAGCAGTTTACATTGGAAAAATAAGAAAAATACTTGTTTTGCTCTTATTTTCTGTGAGTTTTTAACTAGTTTTCTGCACTTTTTAGAGTACAGTCCGTACCATGGCTCCATGAGTCCATACTACTCCTATTTTTGGTTGATTTGATCTCCTTTGATGTTTTAGTAGTGATTGGGACAAGTTTTGTTTGAAGAGTTCTTAGGAGAAGCATTGTTTTGTGGTTCCAATGGAAGATCATTCATGGTCCAACTGATTTCTTCAAAGTCTCTTCATCCATGGCTTTGAGGAAATTTGTTGGATCCTCTATACATACTATAACATACATCTATTTCCCTTTTCTATCAATGCACAAGTGTTTGTAAACCCATGGCAAGTGTGTGAAATGAGCAACTTGACTTGGGTATTCTTAAAATTGTTTGAATGGTACTTTGTTGTTCATAGCACTGTACCTTGAAATGTTGAAGAAGAATCAAGTTGGAAAGAGTCAGCATTGTACTTTACCATCCTTTTCTCTCTCATGACTTGGTTGGATGCAAGAGGCAAAGGTGTAAAACGGACTGCAAAACAGTGAGTCACTGTTTCATTGTTAGATCCTCATTGCCAACCTCTCTAAATGGATAGTATGAAATGATGTATTCCTCTTTCTTGCATCATGAAAATTTATTTGCAAGTGGTTTTAGTGTTGAGATGACAAGTTACACAAATTTATTGTAAAGGACCTAAATAAGGATCCTAAAACAGTGTACTCTTTGTCACAGTCATATAATGTTGTCATACTTTGTGGCATCCTTTTGAATGTTCAAACTTACAAGCCCTTTGGAGAGGTTATGTGAATTATTATATCATGCCATTAACACCTATTTTTCAAGCCAAAGATAGAGTGAAGGAGTAATAAAAACCAAGAAAGATAGTTGTAACAGTTTAATACAGTCAAAATGTAGTGTAGACAGATGAAGGAACAACAGTCACAATAAAACTCTTTTCCTATTTGTTTTGCAGGGTATTAAAACATCTCTCAATTCATTGTTGCATCTGCATTTGATAGACTTTCATTGTATATGGTTCACCAATGTTCAAAATGTATGCAAACCTTAAGAACAGTGCTGTCCCAGTCCACTACACTGTTATTTCTGTGAAAAGGCAGCAGCATGGTACTTGTTTGACATAATGTCAGTATGCTAAGATAGGTTTTGAATCCTTGGAAGTGTTTGATATATGTTAAATCAATGTTTGGAACATTTAAAATTGTTCTAGCATCATGGAGGAGACCCTTAAATTGCAAACCCTCTCTAAAACCCTTAAAAACCCTTGAAAAGTGCATATTTTGTGGGACAGTCCTCAAACAGTCCGTACAGTACTTTCCATAGAAAAAATCCTTGAGCTTTCATCATCAAATGACCACATCTCTAGGGGTTTGTCATGAAGTTTAGCAGATTTAGCAGGGTGAACAAATTTCATTAAAAACTAGGGCTAATTCTAGTAGCCTTTTTGGAGCAAATTTGACCATTTCATGAAATCGGTAAGGAAGGGGAAGCAATTGGTTGTTTCAAATCATCAAAATTGATGAGTAAAGACCTGAGACACCCTACTACATTATCCAAAACATTTTATTGAGTCATTTGATCAAATTGACCTTTTGCACCTAGAAAGTTGCTTTGAGTAACCCTACGTTCTTTACATCCAATTGAGAAATTTCCATTCTTGAAAAGTGAAGGACAGTCATCATACCTTGCAGACCTATCCAGATGCTCAATCAACACTTTAATATGATTGAATTCCTTAAAGGTGCAAATAAGATTTGGTAAACCATGGTTCTCCAACAGTTGCCCATTCCTGGAAGGGAGGAGATTCAGCCAGTTGGACAACCAAACTTGTTCATTTTTGGTGACACACAAGAGGACCTCATTTCAGACTTGAATGCCTTAGCATGGAAGGTAAGGAGGAGTGATGTCCAATTCAATAGGGTGCAAGCAGTGTTGAATAGAGAGGAGGAGATAGGAGAAAGGTTTAGAAGAATCCCATTTGTGCCTAGGGATTGATTTGGGAAGCATATTGAGAATAAAAGCCCACCAACCTCAAAGAAGACCAACTTCTATTCTACCTCCTCATCAAGTGGATCTATCAAATTCAGGCGGAAGTTGAGCTCCATTTTCAAGGAGAGTTTTTAGAAGTGTAGTAGGATTGTGCTGGATGAATTTTTCAATCATCTCTTGGTTATAAGAGTCCACTAGGAAAGTTTGTACTTCCGGAGAGAGTTCATCTTGGCTAACCATATTAGGATTTTGGCTTTGATCTTGATTGCTAGGTTTCCCACTTTGTGTAGGATTTTGCGTGGGATCTTTATATAGGACACTAATGTCCGAAATGCCATATTTTGGTTTACCCATCTTTTTCTTTTCAGATCAAGTTGTGACCATACACGAATAACCTTAGAAGAGCTTGGAGGAAGAAAATTTTGATGAAAAGGACTTAGCAAGATTTTTGTGGAATTTTTGGATTTTGTCTTTGATGACAAGGAATTTTACTGATTGGTGAGGTTCTTGGATTAGAGCCTGGATTTGATTAGGATTGACACCTTAGTCCTTGGATGAGGATTTTAGGTGGCAGATGAAACCACAAGCAAGATAATGACCAAGTTGGGTAGAATTTAGACCTTGGAATGATGATTAAAAAACCTCTTTTCCACCAAGAGTTGACTAATGACCCTAAGAAAAGTAAAGGCATAAGTTAAGATTCTTGATCAACTCAAAAAGGATGAGGAAAAAGATACTTGGAGAGGATTCTTCTTCAAGCACAAGAGCCAATTGATTAATGATGAGGTCTAAATGGAACTTCACAAGGCATGCAACCTTAACGTGAGGTTAAATTGGATTTGGATTTTAAGAATCGCTTTGATAGTGGAGGGAGATTGATTTGATGTGCTAAGTCCTTAGGAAATTGAGGATGATTGATTGAGGGGGTATGATAGTGATGACTAGAAAAAACTTGATGACTAGGTTATTCTTGGCATAAATATGACTCAATAGATGATTGGTTCGGATGGCAAGTTGTATGAAGGGACACAACCACCCTGATTTTGATGATAGTTGGTATTAAAGGACAAACTGAACCTTGACGGAGAGCATGGACTCTTAGTTCATCACTAGCATCAAACTCATTGCTATGACCATGGACATAATCGTGGTAATGATGCAAGAATTTCCTATGTTTGAGCAAGAGTTTACGATTGGTATTCCAAAATTTCTGACGTCTAAGGAGTTGTGCTTGTGTGAGCTTTTTCTTCTTGATAGTTCAGTGAATTGACTTCTTAGGATGTTTGTACAAATTGGGCTTATGAAACATGAGATGGACAGAGTTTGGACGCAATTTTGGATTTTGTGTGGGTAATGACTTGGATAATTGTTTGTGTTTGGACAAGTGTTTTTTTTTTTTGCAAAGTGTTTGAGAATAATGATGTGTTTTTAGTCTACTCTTGGCAAGTATGTATCAAACAAAGAAAACACAATGATCAAATGCATTTTAACTCAAAGACACTCATGCTCATATAAAACACTCTTAAGGCTAGCAAGGAAATTAGTCATTGGATCCCAATTGGTTTCCTAGCTACACTTACCCAGAGCGAACACTTAGATGCTTGACCTCACTGGCTCCCCTCCACGGTACTCACTTCTCCAGGGCAGCCAAGCATCAATTCCCATGAAAAATCCTCATGGCAAACTTTGTGTCTCTACTAAGGGTCATAAAAATATGGGCGGCTTCGGAGGTCCAACCCCCTGCACCAATGACTAGAAGGTTTTTTGCCACTATGCACAAGGTGTTTAGTATGGCTTCCCATTAGGAGCTACCCTTCGCAGTTACACAAGTGCAATTGAGGCCTATAGCCCAATGAAGCACCAAGAACTTAGTAGTCACGCAAGCATGATTGAGATCTCTAGGATCCTACTAAGCACCCTTGGTGAGAGTAAACTCTCATATAGCCCCAACCATTGACCCTTTCGTAGTCAATGGCCTATTTATTCTAGTGAGTTGAGAACCCCAAGTCCGGGTGTACTCACTAGGGTCGTTCCCCTCTTACCTTCTCAAAGAGTAAGTTGGGAGGGTAGGCCCACTAAGGGTAAGCATGCAATCAAACAAGAAAAGGTTGGAGGGTCTGGATTTTTTATCGTCTAGCTAGAAGAGAGCATACTCTCCTACCTTTACACTTTTCTCAAAACACATCAAACAATGATTCAGTCACCCTTTAATTAACATCTAGGTGCCTAGTTTTAAAAAAAAAAAAACACAATGTTTGGTTGGGTCTCCTAGGCAACCTGTACAAAAGTGGATTAGTAGTTTTTTTTCTTTTGCTTTTTTAAAGGTCTTGGACGGTCAATTTAAACTGCAAAACTTAAAAAAAGGAAATTAATACTTACTGTACTGCACATACAGCGCACGTGTTGAAGTGCAATCAGTCGCTCTAAAGCGCCTGTGCAGGCGCTGAAACACCTGTGTACACGCTGCAGCAAATAAAAATGATAAAAAAAGGTAAAGTCAACACAGAGCACCAAGGAGTTTTATACCTATCAGTCACGTTGATCTGAAATGCTTGCACTGAAATGCCTGTGCTCACGTCAAAATGCCTGCACTCGCGTTGAAATCCTGAAACAAAGACAAGAGAGATTATCGAGTAAGATTTACAAAATTAAAATTTTCCTAAGGGCAGGAATTTTGGAAAAACGGTCGTGCTGGTTAGAAAATGCTCGTGCCGAAACGCCTACGCACGCAGTAAATAGAGTGACATAGAGTAAATTTTTTAAAAAATTTAAAAGAGAGAAGGAAAATTTTAAATGTTATGAGGCGGTCATGCTGATGCACCTACGCACGCGCCAAAATAGGTTTTCTATCGCGATGAACCCAAGTTGCTCACGTTGATTTGTAGTCTCCCATGTTGTTCCGGAACCTGCGTCTCACAACTCACAAAAACTCAAAAAAAATTAGTTTTTAGGGACATGGGTCCCACCGGGCATGCCAAAATGAAGATGGTGAAAAGGAGAGTGAGGTGGATTAGTTAGTAAACATGCAAATCAAACATGGAAGCATATGAAATCAAAGACATAACTTAAATCACATAAAAACATGAATGATATGCATATACCTCACAATCTTTTACCTTCTCCTTCGGATGGAGCTTAGATAGAGTTGAAGTGCGCCCTATGTGCCTCCAACTTGATGTTGATTTTCTCCTTTCTTGCTTGATGTAGATGGCTCTCCAAATATTGTGCACAAATGGATACAAATGGATCTTGAGGAATGATATGGATGAGATGATTAAGTGTGGATGAGTGATGATTTTCTAGGCTCAAATTAACACAATAAGATTACTAAACTTGGAGATGATGAATGAAGGAATGGAGTCCTCAATTTATAGGAAGAGGAGAGGAAGAATGGATGGCTAGGATTTCTTGTGAGCTCATACAAGGCCCACGAGAGGGTGTGGAGACCAAGAGATGCCTTAAAGGCACTTCTTGTCTCCACACTCCTCAAGGTGCATTGGGAAGACTTCCCAATGTGCCTTGAGAAGAGCAAGGGATGGGACATTCCTTGAAGTATGGGGAGGAAGAATTTCAAATTCTTCAAAAAGGGATGATCATGGGGATTTGAGGAATAAGAAGGAATTAAAAATTCCTTGGGAGATGAGATGCCTAGAGGAATGTGAGATTTTGAAAATCTCACATTTACCTAGGAAAAGTGCAGTTAAGGATAGTGGTTGGATGGAAGGGACAAAGAGTTGACTTTGTGGCTAATCATGATGATTAGCCACTAGCAACTTATTAGGAGGGGATTAGAGGAAAGGTTAGGTGGGATAGGATTTGTAGGAGGATTTGACTAGGAGATAGAATGAGTAGGGGAAATTAAAAATTAGAAGAATAAGGTTAAGTGAGTTAAGGGAGTTTCTAGAAGAATTTATTAGGTTAATGATGGATTAGGAAGATGATTTGTAGGAATCATGTAGGTTAACTAATTAATTGAAATTAATTAGCTAAGGGGAGGATTTGAGAAGATTTAATTTTTAGAAGAATAAAAAGAGGGGTTGATTTATTAAATAAATCAATCACATACTATAGTGACAATATTAATTATAATTAATTATTATTGAGGAGAATTAGAATTTGCATAATTAATTAATAAATTAATCATGTGAGGAATTAAAAATAATAAAAATAATAATTTTTAAGTGTCTACACTAATCATTGATGGTTATTCTAGAATGATGTGGGTTACTTTTCTAAAAGAAAAATCTGAAGCATTTGAAAAGTTTAAAATATTTACAACTAAAGTGGAAACTAAGACAGGATTGAAGATTAAATGTTTGAGGTCAGATCATGGTGGAGAATTGACATCCAGTGAGTTTAATAAATTTTGTGACACGCATGGTCTAAGAAGACAATTTTCTGCTCCTCGGACACCTCAGCAGAATGGAGTTTTGGAAATGAAGAACAAAACTATCTTGGATGTTGCTAGAACAATGATGATGTAAGCTAGTCTACCTCATATCTACTAGAGAGAAGAAGTGAGCACATTGGTTTATACATTCAACATAGTACATATCAAAGGAGAAACTGATAAGACAACTTATGAATTATGGCTTGGCAATACACCTACAGTTCAGTATTTCAAAAATTTTGGTAGTAAATGTTATATCGGGAGAGATGATATCATTGGGAAATTTGATCCTAGATGTGATGAAGGCATATTTCTTGGTTATTCTTATGGAAGCAAAGCATATAGATGTTATAACAAGAGATTGCAAAAAATTGTGGAGAGTGCTAATGTCAAAGTAGATGAGTTGAAAAGATGTCAAATTAGAGTTTATGAGAAGGAACCAACAGTGGAAATGATTATATCTGAACCGATAGCACCTTTACCAAAACAAAGTGTTGAATGAGTTACTCCGGTAGTATCAGAGAATTCTACAGTAACTGAAGAACAGGGAAGAGGAATAGAAAGTCAGAAGACTCCTAGGTATGTGAGACTAAATCATTCAGAAGATCATATCATAGGGGATAAGAGAAATGGAGTGATGACAAGAATAAGGCTAGAAACTAATGAGGTATGTTTAATTTCACAAGTTTAACTGATATCAGTAATTGATGCATGTAAATATGAATATTGGTTGAAAGTTATGGAAGAAGAATAAGATC
Organism: Cryptomeria japonica; assembly: GCF_030272615.1. Taxonomy (NCBI): domain Eukaryota; kingdom Viridiplantae; phylum Streptophyta; class Pinopsida; order Cupressales; family Cupressaceae; genus Cryptomeria; species Cryptomeria japonica. The sequence goes on along the minus strand of NC_081409.1, from coordinate 147,279,206 downwards.
AGATTGAGAAAAACAACACATGGACCTTGGTTCCCCAGCCTAAAAATAAGAATGTTATTGGAAATAAATGGGGTTTTAAGAATAAATTGAATGAGGATGGTAAAGTTATAAGGAATAAGGCTAGATTGGTTTGTAAAGGATATTTTTAGAAGGAAGGAATTGATTATGGAGAGACTTTTGCACCTGTAGCTAGGATTGAAGCTGTAAGACTATTTCTTGCCTATGTTGCTTATTAAAACTACAAGGTTTATCAGATGCATGTTAAATGTGCATTTTTAAATGGGGATCTTGATGAGGAAGTTTATACTGAGCAACCTGATGGTTTTTCACTATCAGGTGATAAAAAAATATGGTTTGCATGTAAGGAAAGCTTTATATGGATTGAAACAAGCACCTAGATCTTGGTATGCAAGGTTGGATAAATATCTTTTGAAGCTTGGTTTTACTAAGGGCAGTGCTAATAGGAATTTATGTTATAAGATCATTGATGATGATATACTAATTATTTAATTATTTGTTGATGATATTATTTTTGGAGGTGAAGATAAGTTATGCATAGAATTTTCTAAGAATATGGAGAAAAAAGTTGAGATGTCTATGATTGGTGAGATGAAATTTTTCTTAGGTTTATAGATTACTCAGACTGACAAAGGTATTTTCATCTATCAAACTAAATATGCTAAGGAATTGTTGAAGAAATTTGGTATGGAAGATTATAAACCGGTAAGTACTCCTATGGTTACAAGTGAGAAATTGACAAGAAAAGATGTTCTGCACCGGTAAATCCCACAAGATACAAATCTATGACTAGAGGTCTATTTTATTTGACTCAGACTAGGCTTGACATTATGAATGTTGTTTGTATTCTTTCAAGATTTCAGAGTGATCCTAGATAAAATCATGAGATTGTAGTGAAAAGGATTTTTAGATACTTGCAAGGTACATTAGAATATGGTTTGTGGTACCCTATGGATGATAACTTTACTTTATGTGCATATACAGATGTTGATTGGGCTGGAGATATTGATGATCAGAAAAGCACTTCCGGTAGAGCTTTCTTTCTTGGAAAAAAGTTGGTTTCTTGGATCAACAAGAAACAATACACAAGCTTTATGGATGAAGCAAATGTTGAAGGATATAAAGGTGGATTGTGATGCACTAGTAGTTATTCACTGCGATAACTCTGTTGCTATTGATATATCAAATAATCTAATATTTCATTCTAAAAAAAAGCACATATCTATCAAGTATAACTTTTTGAAGGAAAAGGTGGAAGCAAATGAAGTTAGACTAGTTTATGTGAACACTAAAGAGTAGATTGCAGATATTTTCACTAAACCTTTGGCCAAGGAATCATTTGAGTACCTGAGAGAAAAATTGGGAGTTTCTGCCCCTCCGATAGAGACTTGTTTGATGCGGTTTGACATCAGTCCAACATGCACTATCAGAGATGCCATTGATTTTGGCACTCATGTGGGATGCTACTACTCAGGGGGAGTAATCAGCTTTATGATTAAGTGGTTTATGTTTTTGCTTTGATATTTTTGTCATATTTGTGGCATTGATGTTAGAGAAGGAGAGATATGAATAAGAAAATTAAAGGGATGAGATATTGACATTCAGAGCTGTATGTGGGAGATTGTTGGTTGTCTTCCATTGGGGGAGACTTGTTTGGCATTTCTTGGTACTTAGATGTTTTTCACATCTAATGTTTCCATCAATGCCAAAGGGGGAGATTGTTGGCCATTTGGTGGAATTGATTATGTGTTTTATTGATGTTTTATCATTGATGCCAACACTAGTTGTTTGGATGTTTTACCGGCACCCTTCTGGTCTTGGTAGGTTGACTGGTTTCTGGTTGATTTGGATCTAGCATGATCTAGTAGGCTTTGGTATGATTTAGTTATGGAATTATCATGTTCATGATACTCATTCTCATATTTAGTCAATTAGTTTTGTTCTGGTGATCGGATGCTATCCTACTTGCTTAGAAACTTAGTTTTTGGTTCCGGTGAGGGTTTCACTAGCAGAGATTTTGATCAAGATCTTTGATGAATTGCATAAGTGGTGTTGGTACAGCTTCTCATGGAGTTTTAAGATGTTGTTGGTGATCATGTTCGAGACTTGGCAGATGGAGATCATTGTTGTAGCATGTGGACCTATACTAGGTCTTGATTGATCTAGGTTATGGACCGACTTTAATGCAACATGTGGATTGGACCTCTCGATGTGTTTTCGAGATGTCTTATGTGTTGGATATTATTTATTTGGTCTAAGGCCGACATGGTTTGTAATTATGTAATTGGTTTATTATCTGGTGGCCAACCTAATTGTTTATGGTCGAGGGTTTGTATATATAGATGTAAGATCTCATTGTAGATCATCATGGTTATGTTAGAGGTCATGTTAAAGGAATGTAATATGTGAATAATGTAATATCATTCAGGCAGAGGATTTGGTCAATCATTGGAGATCGAATTGGGTTTATGTAAGAGGATTCAATCCTCCGATATTGAGCTTAATAGGAACTGTACTCAGGCATAGGAGATGCTATCTTTTGTAGTTGAACACTTCTCTGAATTGTAGTCTAGATTTCTATGTAGTCAGTGAGGCTCCTTTTGTGATGAGCAGTGCACTCTAGGCTTAATTGGTTTAACTGCTATTCCAGTATTTATGTTTTGGGTTTTGGTATTAAAGTTTTAAATTGCTAATAGTTTTGGTAATCTGTGAAAATTGATTCACCCCCCCTCTCTCAGTTGTCTTTTGGTTATTTGAACTATCTAACAAGTTAATCTCTTTAATATTTCTTCATTGGATTTTACTACCTCCACAGATAAGCATTGTCTTTGTTCAAAGTGGTACCTAGATTTGCTTGCCCTATCTTTCTTTCCTTGATCTTCATTTCTGACCTCTTTGCCTTTGTCTTGGTTTATCTTTTCCTCATTGTATTATTTTATGAACTCCTCAACCCTTTGAAAAATGGCCTATTCTCCTCATTTGTATATGATCATGTGTGTCCATAGATGACCTCTGAAGTGTTAACCTGTATTGTGCCATCATCAAGAAATTTTAAATATTTGAATCTTAAAATATCCAAAGTCATAGTGACCTACATAGAAACATGAAAGGATATGAATCTCTTACAAGACTCAATAAGCTCCCTCTTAACATCCTAAAATTGTTAGCAATTGACACTCAATTGGTTGGTTTCACTATGTTGTCATTGATGGAAACATGGTATTGTGTTTCGGCTTCATGTTTTGATTCAATGTTGTACTGACAGGCACTTCACAAACACTACACCTGCACTAGCACCGACAAGATAGAAGGATTTCTTTGGTTACCAGCAATGCAGGCCGACATGGTTTAGAATAAGGTTATCGGTATTGGAGGCCAACATCTTTTGGATCCTGTATCGACAATTATTTTTTATATTCATGCATTTATGTTATCTAGCTGACATGTAATTTGATATTGTAATTATCTTTGTAAGACGACATAAGGCATGATAAATTGTATAGGGTATATAGGTCAGTTGGATTAGATCATTTTGATATAGATAATAGACATGGTGATGGATATGTGAATGTGATATAATACGAAATATTACAGAGAGATTATGTATGTGAGGATATTTATGTAAGGGTTATTCCGGTAACAGGTTTAGGGTTTTAGACTGAAACATACAGAGCTTAAACTGGAACTTACAGAGCTTAAAATGGAACTGTATTCTAGCGTAGAAGATGCTATCTTAGCAGTTCAACACTTCTCCAGATTGTAGTTTGGATCTATATGTAGTTAGTGAGGCTCCATTTTTGATTGATTAGTGTGCTCTAGGCTGTAAGCCTTTCTGCAAGTGCAAGCCCCTTATATTTTATAATATCTCTTCATATGGCTAGTGGATTGATATTGTGGGTCACAAATCCCACTATGGTTTTTTTCTTTGAGGTTTTTAAAGTATAATTTTGTGTGTTATGATTCTCATTTATGTGATTGGCTTAATAATTGTTTTACTTCTTTGAAATTTTGTATGTACCGGTATATTGGTTGGTGTATGCATGTTTTAATAAGGCTAAAATTGATCATTCTGGTATAACACCGATTCACCCCCCCTCTCAATGTTATTAGATTCCAACAACAAAAAAATCCTTCATTTCTAAGAACCTAAATATATCATTAAATATTAGTTGATAATATTAACCAAAATAAATTATATTTCTTATTTAAACCATCTATTTTGCCATCTAAAATCTCAAAAAAGGCATTATTCACATTCAATCTTTCAAGATTGCCACAGAAATGAGACCAAATTTCTTTAGAAATGAAACAATGAAAGAAGATGTGCTTAATAGATTCAAGTTGCCTGGACACATTAAAAATATCAATATCTTCATCATGAATCTTGTAAGGTAATTTTTGCATAATCAAAAGCCATTTAAAACGATCCTTCTTAGGTTCTAAGCAATTATTCCAATTTCTGGTAAAAACACTTTGCCATATGCTATCAATTAAATTAACCTGCCATCTATTATTAAGATATCTAATCAAGTCATTATATTACAAAGAGTTTTATAGATCAATTTAGCATTCATATTAGTAAGAATAGTCCCATCTACTCATCTATATCTACTAGCATTGTCAGGTTCGGAAATATTATTCTTAGGGAGGCCAAGGGAAACACAAGCATCTCTAAGCATAGAATATGTCCTCTAATAGGATTGTGGGATATCATATTCTAGACTCAGAGTGACCCAAGACTTGAGCCATCCATTAGAGATAATATCATTAAAGACATTAATACCTTTGAGGTGCCACTTCTTGGCAAAACAACCTTGAATGAGTGTTAGAGGTCTATCTTTGTGGAGTAGGTTCCACCAAATAGATCTTATACCACTGATATTTTTATGGTAAAAAAAGACATCAAAATGAGAAATGAGGCTTCTAATAGATTCTCAACATTTCTAGATAGACTTAAATACCATGGATCCTATGGGAACAAATGGAAAGTGCCCAACAAGGAGGTCATTGAATGGGAGTAGTCATGACCTCTTTGTTGGGTAAATATGAGGTATATTTTCTTCTGTAATTTCATACAACATATGTGATTACATTCAAAGAGAAAAGCATAATCATCAACAATTGCAGATATGAGGTATATTTTCTTCAATAATTACTTCAATATTTGCATTATTTCATTCAAGGTTGATTCCAAACCGAGGTTTGACTTAGGCAAATCCCTATTCCCAACATATTTCCCCTTTTCACTATGTGCAAGAAAAAAGTACGGAGGTACATTCACGAAGATCGATAGGATTTATAGAGATGAATAGATTCACCTTTCGACGGCAAAAAATTTGGAGGACCATGAGGCCCACCACCATGGTCCCAAAAAAATAGGCTGAAGTTTTGGGAATAGATCTGTGATATCTTATTCTACTCAAATTCATGTCGATGTCTTTGTGGGATGACTGTAGCTCACTATTTATGCCTGATCTCTTCAATAATCACATATTTATCCTCATTTTAGCATTTTCACAATTCAACTTATAAAGAGGGAATCAAACACTAATCAGGTTAATCTAACCAGAATTCTCAACCCTTAGTGGGATTGAGGTTAGATCTATTGGATTCACCCCTCTTTCAATGTAAAGGTTAATTTGGTTCATTGGTGGTCTTCTCCTATTAGGTGAAACCCTAGTTCCAAATTACCTCTACATTTTGGTGAAGCCAACATTTTTCATGCTTATTTTTTATTCCTTGTCTCATATTTTATTTGTATGCACTTTAATTTTTGAATGTTCACTCATAGATTATTTTTGAAATTAAATTCCATAAATTTAGAGGTTAATTTCATAAAAACCCTAACTTTTTTTTATCAAATTTGATTTGTGGTTGATTAAATCTCACATAAAGTAAATATAAGTCAAGGTATTGAGTCAACAAAAGATAATAAAATACAAAAATTAAATATAAATGTTGAAAAAAATAAATATTATAGTTTGGAATTCAATGACCTGGATATATACTATTACAAATCTTAGAAAATGATTTTTCGGAGCGCTATAAATTTTGGTATTGTTTAGATGATTATCTCAAATTCTATAAATTAGTTACCGTTTCTCAAGTTTAATCATACGAGTGGAAGAGTTATCTTCACATGTGCCCATCTAAATTGATATTTATATTGTGGATCTGAAATGGAAAGGTAGGGACTATTTAAACTTATATTTAAATTGTTGTACAAAGAAAAAATGTTTAAGACCTTGGGGAATCTTTTTAATCACAAGGGTCATACTCTTTTTAGCCAAACTCTTATTTGGACCATCTTTATGACCTTAAGTGATAGATGAAAATAAATAATTTTGTAATGCAGGTTAGATGGTGTATACTAATGTAATGACATGATAATCTAGTATGATTCATGTTAGGTCAAACACTCAATAACAAATTCTAAAGTGAAACAACAACTCAATAAAAGAAAATATCATGATTCACTTTAGGTCAAGCAAGAACAATAGGTACCATCTGATAATATCTGAAGTTCCATCTTGTTTGTCCACTTCAATCAAAAGTGAAGGAACATCACCATTAAATATACTCACGGGAGGATGTCCCAACATTTTGGTTAATCATTAACAAAGACAAAATAAAGAAGATTCCACTCACGGAAGCAGGTCGGATCGGCTTGTCCTACACAAGATACATTTTCTTTTATCACCACAATTGTCACATCCTTTAACTCTTTAATTCTCTCTGTTCGTACTTCTATTATCTCACATACTTTAAAGATATGGAGAACACCCAACTCTGAAAATTGCGTGATGAATCATGAATTGCATGCGCTGTTTTTTGTTTGTTTTTGTTATCCTCAGTTTTATGCATGATAAGAACTGCACTTATACGTTATCAAACTGCGTTCTTGTTATAGCAGCCTGCCCTCCAAAGCAAGAAAGAATTCATTAATGGAGATGATTTTGTTATTTTTGTATATCTTAGTGTTTCCATGCATCCCTGGAGATGCCAGGTTTTATGGCAGTGCTTTTACTACACGAGGAAATAAACACTTTGAATTATATCCAAGTGGCCATATCATTTATAGAGAAAATTCTGCTGTCACAGGCCTCACAGCAACAAAATGCAATTTGTTTTCAGGGAAGTGGGTTCATGATGTCTCATATCCACTGTATAATGCTGCTGGTTGTCCGTACATTGGTACTCAAACAAAGTGCAGACCAAATGGGAGACCAGATTCTGACTATGAGAAGTGGAAATGGCAGCCAGATGGGTGCACCATTCCAAGGTTAAGTTACATAATTGGTTTAACCCCCGAAACCAACTTTTTTTCTCCTACTAATTTTTTAATTTCTGTTTGGATTCTTGTGAATGATGAATACTTTTGAGTAATATATCTACTTTAAAGTAGCTCTGTAAATCTATTTTACTTTTAATGTTTTGAATTTATTCCTTAAGACTAAGGAAATGGATCTTCAATGTAGCTCTGTAAATCTATTTTACTTTTAATGTTTTTAATTTATTCCTTAAGACTAAGGAAATGGATCTTCATAAATGGTTAGTTCCATGATAGAATATAAATAGAACTTTGAAAACTATCCATTTAAATATGATTGGAAATGAATTTTCATTGATCTATACATTCCCTTGATCCATTTACCTAGCATTGATTCAAATAAACTGAAGAGAGCCGGTCTAGAGAGTAAACCCAAAACACTGGAAGTTCACCGACCTATATTACTTAAATTATCCTAATATTAGGACAGTTATATCAGTTAATTCTAATGTAAAATCCTATATCAGGTTCAATAGTAATGATATGCTAGAGAAGCTCAGAGGAAAGAGATTGATGTTTGTTGGGGACTCGATAAGCAGAGGTCAGTTTGAGTCCATGGTCTGCCTTATTCAGGCAGGAATTCCAAGCAACAAGAAAGTTATGGCTGATAAGATGCCTCTCGCAACATTCAAAGCCCTGGTAAGTTGTATGGTTGTATGATGTGTTGATTTCAATTATATTCATTTCTTTTATTTTGGTTCAAACAGTTTACTTTAAGTTTTTATTCAGGGAGATAATTCATTTGAAATTACATTAATAAATATTCTTTTAAGATAACTTAAAATATATTTTTCAAACTTTCTAATTCTTTCAAACTATATTTTTCAAACTATCTAATTCTTTCAAACTACTGACTCCTTGCAGGATTATAATGCTTCTGTCGAATTATTTTGGGCTCCATTTTTGGTTGAGCTGGAAACCAATAAAAAGGGGAAAACAATTCTTCACTTAGATTCTATAGCAAATAATGGAAAGTATTGGAAGGAAGCAGATATCCTGGTTTTTGAGTCATCCCACTGGTGGGATCATACTGGTGGAAGTAGTGGAAAAACGTAAGATTGTTTTGAAATTTTTAAAATTTCAGTGAATGAAACTTACTTGCCAAGCAGGGATATAAACTAAAGAATAATTATGTGTATCAACAGATGGGACATAGCCATGGAAGGCAATAAGACGTATAGCAGTATGGACCATATGGTTGCTTACAAAAAGGCGCTTAGTACTTGGGCAAATTGGGCAAATTCACATATAGATTTCAAAAAATCAATGGTATTTTTCAGAACCATGGCACCTCGCCATACAAGGTTGGTCATGTTATATAATATTTAGCTCTAATTTTAACTGACAGTTACATATTGTGAAAAGGCAGATGTTCTGTCCAGTCAATTTCATCACTATATCACCTTTTAGTTAGTAAAAAGTTGCTAGAGATTGATAGGTTATCTTAGTCTGATTTTATAATGTGGTATTAGATCGGTTTGAATATTTTTGGATTAGATTATGGAAGTTTTTTTCATAAAATTCTAGATCATACTTCATGATCTATCAGAAAGAACAAGCAAGAAAAGAAAAATGTGTGATCCAAATATTATGAAAAATGTGTGATCGAAATATTATGAAAAAAATTTCACATAATAGAATCTAAAAATATTGAAAAACTAACATAATCCATGACTGAAACTATATCTTCATATTTAACTGCTCAGAGCTATCCAATCATACTATCATCATTGTCCATTCTTATTAGTGAAATTGGGAAGGTCTTGTTTTTTCCTAAATAGACCATGAGTGTTTCCTATATCTAATATATAGATCTATTTCAGCCTTTTCACTTGTACTAAATTTAATATAATGGGCATGATGATAATACAGTTGCGAGAATGAGAGGGAGCCTGTGCAGCACACATCTGCATACAATCCTCCATTACCTCCTCAGGTGCCAATACTAAAACAAGTTGTGAGCTCCACAAAATTACCTGTTGTTTTGATGGACATTACAAGGATGTCCCAGCTACGCAAGGATGCACATCCCTCAAAGTATAATTCCCCTCATCCAAGCGGTAATGGAGACTGTAGTCATTGGTGTTTATCAGGGGTTCCTGATATATGGAACGAGCTTTTGTATTCCTTAGTGGGTAAAGGAAGGCATTAAGGCTGGGCTTTCATAGAAAGAAATAAAGTTTATGGGTTCCAGCATTGATAAGTGGTGGGTACATTGAATCCAGTTACATCACCTCCATTACCAAAGATTGTCTATACATGGTGCTTTCTTGGCCCATCTCTACGTCTTTTCTTGTAACTTATTATCACATTTTCATTCGTAAATCTATACACGTCCACCCAGTTTTCTTCTAGCTGAAGTTAACTTCAAATACCAATGATTTATACTTTTACTCTTTACTCATTTTTACATTTAAATTGTGTGGGTGTGTTTTGTACAACATGAATGGTAGCTTTCTTAAAGAACTTTTTCTATAGTTGTGGGTGTCTTTTGTACAACAACATACATAGTAATAGTAACTTTCATAAAGAATTTTTTTTTTGTGGATTTTGAAATTTTCAAAAAAAAATATTGGAAACTATGCTATGGAAAAGTAAAGTTTAATAAACTTAATTATATATATAAATAAAATTGTATGTGTATATGTGTGTCTTGGGATTCATCGTTTTTTTTTAAAGAGACGGTTAATTAGATTTTTATATAAGGAGATTTTATAAGTGAAATTTTTAGGGTGTCTTAAAATACAACCTTGATCTTTTTAAGATGTTGTGTGACCAAAGATTCCAATAACAATTTAGTTAAGGTTGTTTAAAAAAAGCTTATGTCTGGGACCAACAATTAAGTTAAAATTCTAAGTCTTATTCTTGGTTTTCAATTGATTCAAGTCAATGGAATAGATATGATTATTGTGGAAAGAGAATTGATGGTGATCATTCACACCCTTAGAAATTGAGGATTCACAAACTAGAAAATAAGCAACATTCTTAATGAATGCCAAAACTTGAAGTCACTTGATTATTTTTGTTGAGCATAATTTTTGAGAGGCTAATAAGGTGGTAAACTATTTGTCAAATCAAGGGATTGACATATGGCATAATTTAAAATTGACAAAAATATCATGGCAATGGCTAAATTCTATATGTGATAATATATTCATGTTTCTCCCCTTCATTTTAGTGAAGGATCTTGTTTCTCCCCTTAAACCATCCTCTTAGTATTCCTTAGGCAATTCTCTTAAGTCCTCAAAATCCATCATTTTAAGTACCCTTAAGTCATCTCCTAATCATATTTAACTAATATTACCACATGACACATACTTTGAGTGAAGGATCAGATTGTTTATCTCTTTAAGTCATCCTTAAGTATCCTTAAACCATCATCTCGCCTACCCTTAAACCATCTCCTAATTGTATCTAGCTATTTTTATCACATGCCACATATTTTGATCACATGACATTTAATTCTAGTGAAGGATCTTGTTTCTCACCTTAAGACATCCTCTTATGACCCCTTAAGCCATCATCTTACCTACCCTTAAATCATCTCCTAATTATATCTAAGTAATTTTATCACATGACACATACTTTGAGTTAAGGATATTGTTTATCCCCTTAAGCCATCTTCTTAGGACCCCTTAAGTCATCCTTTTAGGACCCTTGAAGCCATTCTCTCAAGTTCCCTTAAGCCATAATCTTACCTACTCTAGAACCAAGACCTATAGGTGAAGTTTGAAGTGGTAGATTTGTTTGAGGGGCTTGAAAAAATTATTGTAGGTGTGCAAAGAGTCCTGATTAATTGAGAGCTAAGATGGGCAAGCCTTAAAAGAGAGTTTATTGTGAGAGTTGTAAAAAAAATGACAAAATATCTTGGAGCCAAGGAAAATACTTTTTGATGAGGAAATAAGTGTTGAAGCCACATAAAAAGAAGTAGGATCCCATCTAGAGAAGTAATTTGTTCTATATTGAATGCAAGTCGTGAGGAAAATGTTCCTAAATGATTATGGACAACAACAACACATATAACTTGGTGTAAATAGAGTTGGTTGAAATTTAAGGTCAGAGACAGGAAGGCATCCTAACCCTTATTACATTATGTGGTTGCAAGGACAACATCAGATCTTAGTAACTGAGAAATGTATTGTTGATTTCATATTGGTAGATACAAATATGGAATATGTGATATAGTAGCTATGTATGTATGTCATAGTTTTTGGGTTGAGCTTAGCTCTGGGATAGAGAAGCTATGCATGATGGTAAAGAGGATACTTACCGTATAGTGAAATATGGGAAGAGATATGTTTTCCATTGATTGTAGGATAGACAAGAGTAAGTGGCAAAAGAACTAGGAATAGATGAGAAATTTGAAGAGAAAAATATGAGTACGGAGTCCTATAATTTTTTGACAAAGATGTATTTGCAAGTGAAGTTGTGTATGATTGTGAAAAGGAAAGAGAAAATATTGCAGCAATATTCCTTAATGATGGCATGAAGGAAGATAAAATAGTAAGGTTGTAGAGGTTGAAGATGAGAAAAATGAGAGTGTGCTATTGGATAGGAGTCCTTTGGAAGACAAGAAATTATTGGAAAGTACAATTTAGAGAGGAGTAGAGAACAAGAATACAAAACATATAATTATTGTCGACCAAGGGGAAAAAATAGATAAGAAATATTTTTGTGTATGTATGTTGATTTGTTTGTAAGAAAACCAAATGAAATAGATGGATGAGTGAAAGTAGGGGTCCTTGAAGGTCCCATAATAAATAAATTGGTGAGGATTTGAAAAATATTTTTTGGAATTAGAGATAAATAAAAATTGAATAAGTTATTAGAAGGATAATGTTATAAGAACATGAAAAACAATTGTTTGATTTTCATAATTTTTGATGTGTTATTTTATGTCCAAGTATGAAGAAAGATTGTTCAAGAAGTAATGAAGAAAATTCTCATGTATATGGCATCAAAAAATATATGCTCATGCAAGAGGATGAGAAAGATGGAAAGAATTATAGTATAGCACTAGCATGTATTTTTTAAGGAATGGAGGAAGTGGTAAAATATGTTATAGCTAGCATTGATGAAGAAGATGTTGCAATAGTAGACAAGAAAAAGAATTTAGAGATGAAAGTTAATTTTTTTTATTTTATTAATGATTAAGATTACGATAAGTTGTATGTAAATACTGAGGATGATGAGATAGAATGGGGAGATACACTTTGGTTAAGGACAAATTAAACCAAGGGAAAATCCATAAGAGGATTAATGGTTAGATTTAATCAAAATAAGCATAAAACACATAATGAATATACCAAAAACCATTATACCTTCATGAATATGATCTCTTTCTCCTTGGATTAGACCTTCAGTGAAGTGAAGAATGTGCCCCTTCCTCACTTGATTGGATTGGTCCTAGATTGGGTGTGGAATGCTCTCCACTACACAACAACAATCTGGATAACTTGATTGATGAATGAATGGATGATATAATGGCTAGGTATGGGAGAAAATAGTGGTTATACTATGGAGATGATTCTAAGAATAAACTAACAACATGAGATTGCATAAAATTGAGATATGGAAATGAGGGTAGGAGACCCCAATTTATAGTTTTGAGAAGGCCAAAATGGTGGGCCAAGATTGATTTGGAAGGAAGGGTGGAGATTGGGAGAAAGAGATGGGAAGGATTGAGAGGACAAGGTGTGAGATTAAAGCGATTTTCCATAAAGGCATTTATTGTCTCCATACACCTTGAGGTACATGGGGAAGAGATTCTCAAGTACATTGGGAGAATAAAAGGAATCTAAAATTCCTTGGGGGGAGGACAAGAGAATTAAATATTATTAAATAATGGGCTGCATGGGAAAAAGGGGAGAGAAAAGGAACTAAAATTCCTTGGGAAGTGAGGAAGCATGGGGAAATGGAATAATTTGAAATCTTTGAAATGACCAAAGCTGGTGCATTTAAGGTTTGGAAGGTGAGAGGGGAAAGCCATTTATGGCAAGGAGAGTACTTGCTCCTAATCATGGTAATTAGGATTGTGCAAATGATTAAGAGGGGAGATTATGTAGGTTAATGAGAGATTAGAGGGCAAGTGGATGAGTTAGGAGGATGTGCCATGAGGAGAGAGAATGAGTGAAGGAATTTAAAATTGAGGAATAATGACAATCAAGCTTCTAAAAGAATTAATTAGGCTAAGTGAAGATTAGAAGAAGTGATTTGTAGGAATCACATGGCTGAAGTTAATTAATTAGAATTAATTAAATTAAAGGGATTTAGAGGAATAAATGATTTAGAGAACTTAGAGGATTAAATGAATAATTAATTTATTGACAAATTAATTATATACTATAGTGACAAAATTAATTAAATTTAATTAGTTAATTTTGAGAGGATTAAAGGGTAACATAATAAATTAATTATGTAGAAAGGATAAATTAATTAAATATTTAATTAAATTAATTTTAGACATTTACATTTTGTCCCTCTTTTATGCAGCAACAAAATTGGCGGCAGGTAAAAGAAAAAAAATGCCCTGAGGTGAAGATGTGGGTGGTATATGCCCCCTCGAGAATTTAACCGGAAAATTTTTAAAATTCTCGAAAAGACAAAAAATAGTGGCAAGAGGAAAGAGAGGAAGAGAAGAAAAAACTATAATAATTTGAAAGAAATGGGAGGAAAATCGGAGAAGAGGGGGAATAAAAAGGGGTGAAGGGTATCCTATATAAGCCACATGGGGCCCAAAGAGAGGTCATTTTCACACACATATTTTGGAGAAATTAGAGAAAGAAGAGTACCCAGGAGCGATGGACCGCATTCCCCGACATGAGCATCGCACAAAGAGCATCAGACACTACCAACGACTAGCCAAGTACGGCCCATTGGTATGTACCCCAACCTACCTTTGTCATTTTATAGATTAGCGTTAATGTTATCATTTATTAGGTGGGGAAACCCATCAGGGTGTGGACATTGATCATCATTTAGGCATTTGCACAGGGGATCAACACCTGCACAAGCGTTTCCTTCCCACGTAGATGATTGATGTCTACGCAGACACTGATTTGTCGATCAACGTCTCTACTTGTCAGAGGAGGGTAAGGGGTATTTTTGAGGAATGACATCTTTGCTCTATAAAATAGCACACAGGACATGATTTTGGCATCTACACCTAAGGCAAAATGCCATCTCCGTCTAGATGAAAAATTAGGATAAATGGAAGAAAAGGGGATGGATGGGGGGAAAATATGGGGGCAATGAGATCCCTCGGACATGACAAGAGGATAGAATAGGCTAGAATAGGATAATGAAATGAGTTGGTTTAATGTGGGACGACTTTCCCACCATAGAGTCACGGGAGCACCAAACTCCCATGATGGCCTTGTATAGGCGACTGAATGGAGATGAGTGAGTTCCTCTAAAATCGCTGTGACTCGGGTTCATAAGGTGATGGCCACGGATTCAAGCACATACTGCGATGATGAAACCTCTGGTGGAGAGATGGAGCACTAAGACTTGCTCTTTTCATTTACTGATAGATGAGGCCATAATCACCCTCCTCAATGTTTGGCGGATCCTGAAGGTTCCCATCATAGGTGTGATACCAGAGTATAGATTAGATAATGGGGAGGATTATTTATGGAGGATATTGGAGTGTGAAGACCTACCCATGGATAGGATGAGGATACGTCTATGGGAGGTGATGCAATGACAGAGGATTCCTCGTTTGGCCTTATTCATTTGCGGGTTGATTAGTGGATGGATGATGCCTGATTTGAGCAGGCACGGTTTTTCTATTGGCTGGAGTAGGAGTCTTTATTATATGTTAGAGGATGGGGTGGAATACGCATGGGGAGAGACGGTGTTGGGACAACTCTATCATTATATCCATATGTGTGTATATCGAGGTTATAAGAACCTCGGGACCAGCATTACATTGTTACAAATTTGGGCATGGCAGCACATTGTTGTCACACGGCCATTAGGGGTACAGGATCGGAGGCCCCACTATCCATATGTGGAGACGTACAGAGGATTATTGCATTACACTCAATTCGGTGCCACATGGTTCTGGAGGAGGGTCATGGTTGAGATTATGGTATTCACATGGTGGTCGTTCAGAGACTGCAAGCACTAGAGGCATGACTATCACTTGGCATGGATTTAGAGCATTGGCTCTTTGGATTGACTATTCACATTATTGATCAATATTTGCCACATAGAGTCATGAGATGGTTTGGTTTGATCCAAAATATCGTTGGCCATGAGCACACACATTTGTGCATTACCAGGGAGAGCACCACATGGGGAGATGTCGTGGGTCCATTTACAATATGACTGAGCTAGACAGGGGCAGCCATGGTGCCATGGGATGAGAGATTAGAGGTGGGTGATGATCCAGGATACATAGGTGCATGCGCTGCATGGTGGGAGGCACACAGGCCGGTCCATCTGACCATTCCCACTCTATTGGAAGAGGATGAGCTCATGCCATCAGTTGATGAGATAGTCAGTGGAGAGGGAGATGGTCTAGGAGAGGGGGAGGCTCTTGCAGGAGCTAGGCCACAGGTATAGGTAGGGAGAGGAGGCCCAACAATAGTGTTACCCTTATAGGTACATGTACTAGTGGGAGAGATAGGGGGACCTCGATAGGAGGAGGTATCAGGGGGGTGAACCGGTGGAGACACCAGTTGGGGAGGGTGAATAGGTAGGACAGGCCCAACAGGAAGGATAGGTACTGCAGGTTCAATTTGATTATGCCATTTTTGGAGTGGGACATAGAGAGGGCTAAGGTACAAATCCTAAAGGATCAACTGGCCACCAAGCGATAGAGGGAAGATCATGAGAGGGCTCGAACAGACATCCTGCAAGGGGAGATACAACGGCTGAGGGAGGAGGGAGATTCTCTGTGATGGGACTTGGAGGCAACCATCTCAGAGAGAGACAACATTAGGATAGAGGTGAATGAAACTGAGAGGATGTTAGAGGATGTATTGCGTGGTGAGGCTATAGGGAAGCTACGAGAGAAGATGTAGATGATGGATGATGATCTAGAGAACCTCTGCACTAGACTGAGTAGGGTCGAGCCAGATGCAGTCAAATTGAGGGGAGAGAGAAATTTAGCTTGACAGTTGCTGACTCTTGGAGGGTTGGGACCCATTTTTGTAGAGATTACAGGTGCCAGAAAATAGGCAGAGAGGATGGGCCAAGAGATCCAGTATTATAGGTATCTCTATCATTAGGTAGTGTCAGGGGATCATAGAGATCCCTCATGTGCAGAGAGTACTAGATTACATAGGACACATAGCCAATAGTCAGGTGCCTCCGCAAGGATGAGGGGCACCACGATTAGTGCCAGGTGGACCTTTTGGTGCAAGTGCAGGTGATAGGGAGAGCACGGGCTAGTACTCTCAGATGTGTGACATTTTGACCCTATTAGGATTCCCATAGATACTAAGAGGGGGGGGTGAATCAGTATCTAACCAGTGATAAGAATTTCTTAAGTTAAAACATGCAGAACATAAAATAGTAGTATACCGGTATGTAAGAATTAATGCAATAAATAGAATCAGAAACATCCACATGAAAAGAACACCATAACACAAGATGTTTAACGAGGAAACCTGGTGTGGGAAAAACCTCGGTGGGATTTGTGACCCACAATATTCACTCACTGGCCAATAAGAGAATATTACTTACAATAGGGACCTGCACATGCAGGAAGGCCAACTGCCTAGAGCTAACTGCTCAATGAGAAGTCACATTGACTTACAATGAGGATTATACTAATCCAATGACTTGTACTGCTTTACAATAGCATCTCCAATGCCAGATTCAATACCAGTTCTAACTCTATTCTTCACATATACCCTTGACCTATAATTCGCACATTAGGTCTGCCTAATAATTTTCTTTATGCTCACTACATTACCTCTCTAAATGTCTACAATGATCTCCTTTATATACAAGAGTCATTTTACAATTTGCCAAGTCGGCTTACAATAATAAACAAAATATTGCATATCAAAAATCCTGTCGACCTCTATGCCGGTATACATCTTTTCTTCTGTGCTGGTGTCGGTCCCAGTGTAGAGTGATCTTGTTGATGATGGTGCACTGTCTTGCCTGTGTAATGCTTTGCTAGTATGATGTCTTTCCGGTGCCATAGGATTGCAAGGTTTCCATCAATGACAAAACCTTCAATCACATACAATGTCTCATTGGAGTGTCCATGTGCCAACAGACCCTTCATGAGATATCGTTGTAGTATAGTTGGACACATTATTATATTTTTTTAATATATATATGAGATGAGATGTAGTTTTGGTAGTGATATGCATATATACTTTATTATGGAATCTTTATTGACTTTTATTATGGATATTTGATGGATGATTATTTGGATTTTATTATGATAATGATGCATGTGTTCTGGCACATTTGTGATGCAGGATGTGTATGACTTACATGATATGTATGATTATGATTATGATGATGATGCTAACATGTTGTATGCAGGACAAATGCAGCCTATGCGATGTGTGTGATTGTGCCATGATTATGCCTAACTTGTGGTGTGTGGAGGGTTTATTATGAAATGTACAATGTAATTCGATAATGATCTGGATATTGATGATGTATAAGGTAATGCTTATAATGATGTAAATTAATGACCTTAATGTGATGATTTGAAATGTGATGATCTTGTAATGATCATAAAACTAAATATAAAATGAAAATACAACTATAATGTATGTAAAATGTAACTATAATGGATGTAAAATATAAACTGCAACTATAATGGATGCTAAATGTAAACTGCAACAACAGTGATGGAACTAAAATGATAGTGGAATGCAACTAAATTCAATAATAATACAAGATGTAATGTAAATGATAATGAAGTTAACTGAAATATAACTAAAATGAATGCTAAAATGAGTTGTAAATGAATGATACACAAATGGTTAAAAATGTAACTAAAATGTATGTGAAAGATTATAATGATGGCATGACAATGACTATGGAAATAAGCCAACCACAATACAATGATACAAGACTAGATAGAGAAAATACAAGGGGAAAGTGAAAAAATTGAGGTCTCCTTGATAATGTGAGATGAGATGAAAATGCAAGGGATGGAGTGTGGGAATGAGTGATTTGTTCTTGTTGTGTAGATGTGGAGAGAATAGCTAGTTTAATATTGCCAACGATGATCTACACCATTGATTATAGGAATCAGGATGTGGTGAAAATCTGAGGTGTGGACTAGACTCTCAAACAATAGGTATCCCCTACACATAGTCGTGCAAACACCATGATGATATAAATCCAAGACTGTCGGATTATACAAGAGAGATGCTCAAACATGTCATACCATGAAAATATTCCCCAATATACACTAACTTGAGACATGTACAAGGATATAGAATGATCTAGGCAGCCATAAATAGGAGTAGTCATAGGACACAAAATGCAAATCAAGCAAACAGACCAAATCACACAAATGATATGCATAAGGCCAACTGACATCTATTGCCAAGAGTAAGAATAGGAATAGGATGATAGTGTAGAGCATGGGAAGGATGCATGGGAAAGCATAACTGATAGGACTGACTAGGCAATAGAGCAGACGGTTTGTATACATAAATGTGGATGTGAGACTAACTACAGAGACTTGATTAGGCTTGTGTGGATGGGCATTTGAATGACATGCAAGTCAAGAAGAAACTCAATTTGTTGGGACAAAATCTCAGAGAATGGGTGGAAGCACATTGTGATGGGATAAAAGCTCACTTTACTGGGATGATCCTTATTCATAATTCAGACAAAATCTCATCATCTCTTGAAGGGAGGATGAGGTGAAGCGTGACGAGAGGTATTGAGAATTATGGTTGCAGAACTAGGCAAGTAGATAACAAATTAGGGATGAATCCATTCTTTCCATCGCTAATGAAATATGGAGGTTGGACGAGATGAGGCAAGGAGACGAAGTGGTGTATAATTTTGAATGATTGATGTGCAATGCTTCGAATAGAAAAGATTGTTGGCAGTTTTGATGATTATGTTGTGATTGTCATTGATGGTCACACACTTTCTATGAGATCACTTTCTATATGTATGAGTTAAAGCTCAACTAGTATTTGTTCCAACCGATATGATGTATCATAGTCTTTAGACTATCGGTGTTTTGCAGAAAGTGTTTACCAGTCTGAAGCGGTATGAAGACCCAAGGGGGTTTGAGGATCTCAAGTGGTACGAAGGAACAAAGTAGCACAACTCATATTTTCCAGTCTTCATTTTTGTCAAACCAGCAACCAGTATTTTGTATGAACCAGTAACACTCTGTGATGAGTTACCAACCGACATTTTGTGATGAGTTACCATCCATCGATTGTTTGGCGGTGCCGACACTTTGGCAGCGCTTTTTGTGTCATGTTACCAAATATGTCTAGATGCATTGAACCTAGGAAATTGTTTTGTAATCCTATTGGACTGACATGAAATCAGATTCCTTGATAAGGACATCATGTCTAGGGTTTTAGGAAGTAGCTAGTTTTTAAGGTGGTTGATGAGTTTTTGAGAGTAAGAATGTGTGTTGAAGACTGAAGTTGTAGACGTATAAAAATGACCATATTTCTAAATGAATATTTTATGTTCATTTCTCTATTTGATTAAATCCAATTTAATTAAATTATCCACATTCCTCTATTTAATTAAATAAATTACTCAATTTATTTAAATAAATTCACTATACCATTTAATGAATAAATCATTTTATTCAATTAAATTCCCTCTATCCACTTTTAATTAAATTCAAATTTAATTAAATAGTTATCCTAAATTGAATAAATCTAATTTATTTAATTTCCCCAAATGGCAACCAAATTGAATTAAATTATTTCAATTAAATCCTATTATCCCTCCATCCACTTGCAAAATCCTAAACCTATTCCTAATCCCTTCTAGAATCTTCTAATCACTTCTAATTAACCTAACCCCTACTCTAAACTTTGTCACATCCCTAAGCAAAGGGAAGTCACTTCTCAAACCATCAAAGTCTTTGATAACCATTAAAGGCTTTCAACCTTCAACCACTAAATGGCTCAAAGTCTTTGATAACCATTGAAGGCTTTCAACCTTCAACCACTTAATCCCCAAAGTCTCCAATAACCATTAATGGTTAACTCAAACCCTCCTACATGGTTAAAACATTTGTTTTGACTCAACCTCTACCCAACCCAAGGGTCTCATCAGGCCATTAATGCTTTGACCATGATTATCTCTTAATCATTTGCACAAAGGTTTATCCTTGGATTAACTCTTAATCCAGAGGGTAATCTTAATTTAGACTTGACCCTTAGCCTTTAGATAACCATGAGGTCTTCTCAGGCCTTTAATGCCTCCAACCCCTTCTCTCAACCCAATCCTATATTGACACTTGTCACCATTTCATTGGTGCCAATTGTGCACATGGATCCCCAACTTTCAAACTCAACCCTTGATTAAACTATTCAATCCTGACCATCCATTGCCCTATTTTTGCTATAAATAGAGCTCTCATTCCTCCATTCTTAACAATCATCTTTCAAATTTGAAGCATTACACTTATGCTCAAATTCTTTCAAGCTTTCTCATTTCATATATGCTCATCATTTAGCCTCTTTTAGATCAGGAATTAAATTAAATATGCATGTTTAGAATAATTTCTTTATCATTTTAGCTCAATCATAAACTAAATATAGTATGCTAGGATAGTATTCATACTAATCTTGTCATCTTATCATTTAGTTTATTGCATTTTAGAATCATACCTAACCTATAACGCATCTCATACTAAAATCTATCAGAGTATCCCTCGTTCTCACATTTGCCATCCCTGAACCATTTTACTCAGTGATCTGAGAGCAAAACATTGGTTGGAGGGACATTGTGAGATAGAGAACCATGGGACCCTCCTTGGGAAGCTGAGTAATACGTTATTACTCCATAGCTTGCACCAAGAAGTCCTATGTGTGTGTGTGGACTAGTATTCTGGAACATTTTCACATATTAAATTATACTAGCCCACTTTTCCCGCATACATTTTTGGCGCCCACCGTGGGGCCCGACCCCAAATAACAAATCGGTTTTTCAAATTAAAATGACTTTTGCAGGTCCGCGGGAAATAGGAATTGGCACGTCGGAAACATTCCATAGTGCATTCGGTTAACAGTCTAGCGCATCCCGCTTACTGTTTAGCACGTGGGAGCTATACTTTAGCACGTGAAAACCTTTCTTTAGCGCATGACACCCTAAAATTTTCCTATAGGTCTCAACGCGGGCGAAACACAAAGTAGTGCATTCAATAAACAGAATAGCGCATGCGGTCCACAATTCAACGCTTATAGTCCATCATCTAGCACGTGCAATTCAAAAGTTAGCGCATCAAATTTTTAATTTTCCTGCAGGTCTGAGCGCGGGAGAAAGAAAAGGGATAGAACAACGCTTCCAGCACACAGAATAGCGCATCTAGAAAACAGTATAGTGCGTTAATCCTTTATTTTAGCGCATCCAGGATATATTGTAGCGCATAAAATCTGTTTTGTAGCACATCACAGACAGAGGTCTAAAATTAAAATTATAACAACATAAGAATTTAGACTTGTGGAAGTCCCCCAAAATCATCTAACATTTTCTTTCTCTGGTTTGCTTGCAGGACTCTAACAAATTTCTTGCAGGTGGAGCGAACTCCTTTTCTTTTAACTGATTTCTTTTGTTGACTGCAAAATCAAAAATTTGCTTTGTTGACCATTTCCCTTCCATAGATCAGAAAATCATTCTTTTAAGGTAAAATGAACACCATGTTTTTGTGGAGCAACATCTCCGCCTAGATTTTAACAAATCACTGATTTGGAAGGGTAAAATAAACCCAATTGATTGTTTTGTCTCGAAAGTGGAAGGAATATGCTCTCCCCTTAACTGGGTGACCAAAAAGCCAAGCCACTCTTAAGCTTTCTGTAATTCAAGCATTAAAACCTTTAGCAGGCCTGCCTTCCCGAGGAGTTGCAATCAACTCTTAAAGCCATTTATGGCCGGTGTGAAAGGAATGACCTAAGTGGAGAACGGCTTTGACGCCAAGAATTCCAACCCACTATAATCAAATGTGGAAAGTGACGAAAGTCCTTTTCAATGGTTGCGCGCAGTGATTAGCCTTCCCCCAGTATCCTTGAGATACGTAAAGCCTTTGTTCTAAAGGTTGGGAAGCCTCCTGAGGGAGTTTATCACTGACGGCCGAACGGAAAGCTTGATTACGAACCATAGAATTAGAAGCTTTGAACTGAGTCAGTAACCAGACATTTATAACATCATAGTGCAAGGGTGGGGAAGAATCCGCCCCCAAGATTACTCACCATATATCTCCCAAGATAACTACTCAACTGTGAAGCAATTCACTTTGGGTTAATTTCTGGCAAAAGGCAAAAAAATGGGTGCCCTCTATGGGGTGACATGGCTGTTTGAGCTGATAAAGTATTGAGACTAGTGGGCTATGATGTTATTTATGACCCTTGACTAAAGAGTCTTTCTGAAGTGTATTACTTGTATCCAAACCTGTTAAAACATTGGGGATTTGAACACATCCTCGCAGAACATACACTTTTGTTAGATTAGGCAAAATGGTTGTACTTTTTGTGTCGTGCTTGCATTTATTACTTCAGAGAATCATCCATCACACTTGAAAATTTCTCAACAAAATTCAAAATCCTCAAGAAATCAACCCAACAGAAAAATCAGGGCAGTCCAGTGCATAAAAGCAACTTTTTAGTGTGTGGAATACTTCTTTTAGCGCATCCAAACCTCAAATTAGCGTGTGAAGTAAAAAAGTAGGGTTTTCAGCTAAGACAAAATAGTACAAAGTCCTTTAGCGCATCCCAACAACAGTCTAGCACGTGGGAACCAAGAATTAGCGCATTAAGTCTAAAATTTAGCGCGTGACAGGCCCAGTATAGTGCGTAGCTTTTCCAAACAAATTCAACAACAATTTTCAATAGCCTAAATTTTAGCGCTTAAAAGGAACAGCTTGGCGCATGGAAACCAAATTTCAGCGCATAAGGTCGAACAGTTAGCACGTCGAAAACCCAGGATAGCGCATAAACTTTTCAACTATTAGACCACCATTTCAGAAAGTCCAAACTTTAGCACGTATCTAGGGGCAGCTTAGCATGTGTGCTTATTCTTTTAGCACATCAAAAAAATTCAGTAGCACATGTAGACTCTGTTCTAACGCGTGATCCAAAACAGAAAAACAGAGGGCAAAACCGAGAAAAATTTGAAAATTTCAAAAACATTTTTAGAAGCCTTTTTCATCAAAAAACCATTTTTCATCAAACCAGAGTGACAAACAAACCACTAAAACTATTTCTTGAGCTCAATTTGTGTCAAAACAAAAGTTGTCAGAATCCTAAACAAATCGCACAATAGAGGACATCTTTCCTATCATAATCTGGAAAATTTCATAATCAGTATCAATAAAATCCTTTACCATCTTATGGATTTCTATCTTAAAACACTTGTTTAAAATTCTCAAATTGTCAAATCCGGTTTCCAGATCAGGAAGCTTTTATCCATATCATTTGACACGCTTTGTCGTGAAGGGACATCTAAACCTTCACTCTGATAAAGTAAGATTTGAAAAAATTTTAAAAACAAGAATCAACTGAATCCAAACACATCAAAGGAAATCATTGATCACTCATGCATGACTAATCCCCTTATTCTGAGAAGAAAGAACCTCTATCGTAACATCACGTTGAAGAAACAACAACCTAGTTTTTCCAAATTCATCAAGAGAAATAAGTTTTTATACATCAATCGTCAACTCTTCAAATCTCATCGGGTATTCCTCCATCACGTCAAACGTTATATCCAAAACAAATCTAGCAAATTTGACAAAGAACCTTTGAAAACAAGAGCATACTGTCAAAAGTCTGCTTTTAATCAAACCATAAACCGTGGAGGAAAGATCAATCCAGCATTCTTGCCCGATGAGTGCATCACATATAACACATCTCAACCAAAACCACCAACACCCGAGCAACACATCGAAGAGGATTTTGTCCATTTCATCACTGAAAGTTTTTACTAAAATGCCTGTTACTCGCTCTCAATGAGACAAACAAAGCGAGACACACGCAGAATCAAGTATGAATCGCAGATTATCAAATCCTTTTGAAGTTCCACCAGTAGAAGAACCTGAAATTACTGAAGCCCTTCTTCGGGAATGTCAAGAAAATCCTTCCTTCCAAAAACTTGTTGAAAAACTCATGGAAAATGACAAAGAAAAATATCTGTTGATGCTTACAAGCAAAGGCGTTAAACTTCCCGAAGATTTCAACCCAAACATTTTTCAAACTAGATCTCGACAATATGCATATCAAGAACAACATAGAGAAGAAGAAACTCGCATACCTGAACAACATAACTTTGAGCAATACATTCCAGAACAATGCATACCAGAAATGCGTATACCTGAGCTAGAAACACCAGAGCAACATATACCATTTACCACACCTTTTCAGCTGAGAACCAATACAAGGCAAGAACTTTTTCCTCGACACGACAATATACCTTTGGTAGCCCTTACTCAACAAATACAAATGTTGCAAAGGCAAATACAGGATATGCAACAAGGGACAATAGTGCGGTACTCTTTAAACGAAATCTGTCCTTACCCCTTTGACAGAAGCTTGAACATGGTGCCTTTTCCTCCAAACTCAGACGTTCCCAAATTTGATAAATGTGATGGGAAAAGTGATCCCCGAGATCATGTTCGATAATTTTGCACATTGAGCCTGGAATTTGCTCATGATGACACCTATTTAATGAGGTTATTCCCCAGAAGCTTGGGAGGGCAAACCATGGAATGGTTATCCAAAATCTCACCACCTGTCAGATCATTTGATGAGTTGGTTAACAAATTCATAACCCACTATTCCTAGAACATCCAACATGCCATAACCATGCTAGATGTTTGCAATACCAAACAAAAGAACAACAAAACATTCATGGTCTTCCTTCAGCGCTGGCGACGCATGGTCTCCAGATATCCTCAAGATATTCCTGAAAAGGAGAAAATGGAAATCTTCATCGATAACCTGAATGGCGAGATGAGTTACTGACTAAAACTTCAATGCATACCATCATTCGCTAAATTGATTGAAAATGGCATTCAAGTGGAAGAAGCATGTGTCAAAAAGGGAACACTCAAGTTCTACAAGGAAGGAACAAACTCATCAAACTACAATAACCAAAACAACACCAACCTTGACAAATCTCGATTTTGGACTCGAAACAGAAACGAAGGCAACAACAAATCACATGATCCCAAATCTAAGCAACCAGTGCTTGCATTATCTGGAAATCCTCAGAACACGAAAAATCTCAAAAATGCTGCACCAAATGCTAACACATATGCACCAAACACTGATCAAGGACAACTGAATACAAACAACACCAACGATACTCAAAGCAAAAACATGAATCCAGGACCTAACAACCATTCACGCAACACAAACAATTTCCAAAAGTGCATCTTCACACCACTGGGAAAAATCATTAGAATCCGCATTCAGAGAACTTTTGGCAAACAAGATTCTGTCTTTGCATCCAATCAACAATTATGAACCCCCAATCAAACCACCTTGGTGGAATGATTCGCACTATTGTGATTTCCATCGCAATAAGGGTCATAGAACAAACGAGTGCATGAGATTGAAACACATAGTCCAGGACATGATTGATCGAGGTGACTTAACGGTCAATGGTCTCAAAACAAATGGTGATCACGGAGCCTTCAAAAATCCTCTCCCAAATTACAACAAAGATGGAGCATCAACTTCAGATGATACACGCGGAGCTTGTATTAATCACATCTACAACAACACCATCAATCACATATCGGCTGAAGATCATCAAGTAAATGTCATCACCATCTGAGATCAGCGCAATCATGAATCTGTCAATGTCACAACCCGAACTCAGAAATATGTCTTGAAGGGACATACTGCACCTACAACAACCACACCAAAAATCCAATATGACTTGGTTAGCCAACTACGCAAGACTCCAGCTCAGATATCTATCCTAGAATTGCTGAAACTATCGCCATAGCACAAAGACATATTAGAGCAAGCACTATTGGAAACAAATGTACCCCAAAATCTGGATACAGATAGATTTCAAGCCATGGTCGCCCATATGACAGGACCTCATAACCTCACCTTCTTAGAGCATGATAATACTTCCTTGAGTCATCCACATAATACCCCTCTCCATATTGAAGTCATTGTTTGCAAACACCGAGTAAAGAGATTCTTAATAGATGGAGGAGCCGGACTTAATATATGTACTTTAAAGCTTATCCGTGCATTAGGCTTCTCAGAAGAATCTATTGATCCTTGCAAGAAGATTACCATAAAAGCATATGATGATGAGGAAAGGTCCTCTAAAGGAACAGTGATATTACCTATTCAAGTAGGCCCAGTACAAAAGGATACTATCTGTCAAGTCTTAGACATAGATCTAACCTACAATATTTTGTTAGGACGACCCTGGATACATGAAATGCAAGCAGTACCTTCTACGTATCATCAGTGTGTCAAGTTCCCTTATGATGGACAAGAAATCTCCATATCAGCTTATCACAATCCATTTCAACATTGCAACACAATGGGGGCAGCCCAAGATAGTTTGGTTCCTCATAATAGAGAAAAGCAGCAATCTTCAACATCAGATCCACACATAGCAAAATCCAACTCCTTGTGGGGAGACTTCAAACAGAAAATGCAAATCAAAGACCAAGGCATAGGTGAATATTCTCTGGAGCCTTTATGTTTGGCAAAGTTGCCAATCTCACCTAGATTTCATGGTTTGCCTACTACATCAACACAACTAAATACTCAGCCCATCACCAAATTTGATGGTACCTTCATACAATTGGGTACTCTAGCACATGAATCAGAAGACAAAGACGTTCTTAGCTGGTTATATAAAGATGAAGAAGAAAATCATAGAGCAGCCGCTCTGGACATTGTTCTACCAACACACCTATATGGAAAAGGCTACTTAATCATGAAGCAAATGGGATATGGTAGTAAAGGACCTATTGGGAAGCGCAAAGAAGGCGTCACTGAACCCATAGATCTTCCTTCAAAACCTAGTAGAAACAAAGTGGGATTGGGTTCTAAACTCACGCTCCTATTGAAACGGCCGCCACACACAATTACAAAACCTCAATGGAAAGAAAAGAAGAAATACAAAGAAGAATCCTAGCAGGAAGCACTTTTTGAATCAACAGAAACAATCCGCAAGGCACGGGAAAGTCAAGATCAGAAGTTACATCAGGAAAAGCTTCTAAGTCACAAGAAGGCCCTATCT
Organism: Cryptomeria japonica; assembly: GCF_030272615.1. NCBI lineage: Eukaryota > Viridiplantae > Streptophyta > Pinopsida > Cupressales > Cupressaceae > Cryptomeria > Cryptomeria japonica. Next base: position 147,251,449 of record NC_081409.1, on the reverse strand, counting down.
GCAGCAATAGCTCATATTCAAACACCAATATCTCAAGAACAAATCATGTCATCTCTAGATACTGTTATTCCTCCCCGAGGAAGCACAGTCTATGAACAAATCCAGCAAGTAGAAGACGGATCTGATACAGAATCTACAAAGACCATCAAAATGGTATCCATTATCAAAGATTTGTTTTCACCTGTAATGCCCATACCCTAGTCGGACTTGCAAAACCTGTTTGACCTTGGTTGACTTCCTATGTGGCATTCTTGAATGGTAGGTTAACCGTGATGCAATGTGTAGTTTAGATAATATAAATAATTGTGCATACTTATTATTGTGCTTTTGCATCGATTCTTGTGTAAATGTAATTGTTTCCTAACTCTTGTGATAAATCTTGAGCTAACGCCCTCATTAAACATGTGTATGTATATGTATGCTTGTATGAATTCATGGGTGCAGGAGATTTCAGGTACAACACCGCTTAGGGCGAGGTTCATCTCCTTTGGGACTTGCAAGGTTGAGTATGCTTCCTTCATCCTTAGAATTCAGATTTGGTGGTCATTAAACTCTCGTCTTGCCTTAGCCATGGTCAGGTGAGCATCGTGTGTGGATTCATGAGGCTTTCGTTTCATTGGATTGCATTTCGTGTGATTTGGTGGACTTCCTCAATTTGTGTGCCATGCGCGGGGTAAGTGGAATTTGTTATCCTAAGTATTTAATTCTATTTAATGAGTAGATGTACGCATTAGTAATTTAGAAATTTAAATAGATAGTTTCTTTTATATGATTAATCATTGATTTGAAGAGATCACGTTAATTATAACTGTAGCAAGCTTAAAGCATTTAAATTGAAATAATGTGTTCATTTACGCATTAAAAGTTGCGGAATTAAAATAAATAGATTTCTTTCATGAGAATAGTCGATTATTAAAAAGGTCGCTTTATTATGTTATAGCGAGTTAATTTAATAGTTAATTTTAAAATAACGAATTTAATGAGTTATGCGTTTTAGAAAGGAAAGATCTAAAGTCTTTGGGGAAATAGAAATAAATTTATCATTTTCGCATTTTGGAATAGAAAGGGTAGATTTTATTATTTAAAAGGAAATTATTCTTTTTACTTGCAAAATTGATATAGTATAAAGGATTGATTTTTGAAATTTAAATTAATTTAAATACCTCACCCTTGTTAACAGTTCAAAATATAAATGTAGGCCTAAATTGATATTGAGAGATTAAAATTAGAGTTAAATAAGAAATAGAAGCATGTTAATTTTAATTAGAATAAAACAAGTTAGATTTATTGAGTAGTGGAAAATAATGATTTCCACTTTCATGTTCCTTTTATTTAAAATAAATAAATAAAATGCCTAAATTCGAAATTGAAAATTAGGGCAAAAATAAGGTTTCTCATTTTTAACCTAGTTTTGAAATGTTTTTGGGGGGGTTCTTTTTGGGAGAACTTTTCTTTTGGAAAAAAAAATGGAGATGGGGAAAATTTTGGAAAAAGAGGGATTTGTTTGGAGTTGCAGGTGGAGCTCTTCATCAAATTTCTTGCCCGGAATGCGTTATGAGGTAGGGTTCAAATCTACTCTTTTATTTATTTGTTGAAATTAAAAAAAAAAAAGGGGGGGTATTACCCATGAATGTTTTCTTTGAGGTTTAGTTTCAGTTTTCTTTCAAACTTGGTTGTTTCTTGAATCAAATCCTTGTTCTTAATGGATTTTGTGATTTTAAACTTGATAGGAAATATTTTTCCCATAATGAAGTTTTTGGCAAAATCCAGAAAATGAATGGATCTGTGATAAATGGTTAATGGAGGATTTATGGTATTTTAGTTGTTTCATTTTGTGTTTTTCCAAAAAAAATTGCTTGAGTTGAGCTAGACTGTGTTTAAAAAAAAATTTATATCAAAAATAAATAAATTAAACCAAAAAAAAGGGGTAAAATTTAGGGTTTCGGGGGGGGAGCCGAAGCTCAACCCGCCCCCTTCCCTGCGGTGCCACCGTTGTTCGTAGCCCTCCCCGCGACCACATTGTGGGCCGCAGGCTGCGTCCACAGTGTGGGCCGCAGGGACTGCGACCACATTGTGGGCCGCAGGCTGCGTCCACAGTGTGGGCCGCAGGGACTGCGACCACATTGTGGGCCGCAGGCTGCGTCCACAGTGTGGACCGCAGGGACTGCGACCACAATGTGGGCCGCAGGCTGCGTCCACAATGTGGGCCACAGGCTGTGTCCACAGTGTGGGCCGCAGAACCTGCGTCCACATTGTGGGTCATAGGTCCTGCACCATAAGTTTAGGGCTTGCCAAAAAAAAAAATATGACAATAAAGTTTGTTTTAAATTTTTTTTTATATATATTGTTTTTTGTTGTTGTTAAAAGAATAATGTATAATATTGGCAGTTATAATATGAAAGAAAAAAAAAATGTCATGGGAAAATTTGAAAAAAAAGAAGTTGTAATATATTTGTAGGAAGACCTATTTCTTTTGAAATTAGATTTTAAATGTATATATATATATATATACACACACACGTTAAATGCATAGTTGCGTATATTTAGAATTGTGGATAAAAAAAAAAGGGTAATCATTAATCATGGATTATTAGATTTGTTTTAGTTAACATTAAATTTTGGGACCAATTCAAATCGGGAGTAATCTTTGGAAAAGAGATTAAATATGGTCTTATTTGGAGATCTTTGAAATAATTATACTCTGGTTAATGCTTGGTAATACATGTTAATGAGAAGTTTTCTTGGAATATGAATCTAAATTTATCTTCGTATATTTTGCTATTACTTCAACAAAATGCTAGTAGGATGCATGTAAATTTTGATAACGTAACGTTTTAAAAAAAAAATGTTGTAAGTTTAAGTTCCGTATTTGCCTTGTTTAGGGTGGCAGAATACCTTGATGTATTTGTTTCAGACCCCGTTATCTAGTTATTTGTGTTGGTCATAGCCGGATTTCGCCCCTAGTCAAAGTATCGTCAGTCATTAGAATCCTGTATTTGCTTTGAAGTGTTCAATTGGATCCGCTTTAGAAGGGACCAATTATGTAAATTCCGACCGAGGTGTCTATTGTATACTGGTTGTGTTCGCCTAAGAGGCAAGGATGTAAAAGACTTATAAATTATGTATTCCTAACGATATAATACCAAAGGGGTCTTGCAGTTGAGCAGACCCGGAGATGTAGCCCTTTAGGGGTGAACTCCGAGATCATATCTGTGTTATGCGATGATTTAGCTTCCTTTGTCTCATGCTTTAAGTTATCATGTATGGTGGATATCTTGTATAAGTGTATGGTGTGAATTTAATGAATTTAAATCTAAGTGCATAAAATTATTCGTCTTGATAAATGTAGTAATTAGGTTCATAAAAGATTGTAATTGAGATTATGAAAAAGTATTTTGATAATGTGAATTAAAAGTTGTAATAGTGGAAAGAATCTTGCTAGATTACATCATTGGATTAACTTGTTATTAACCATGTAAATTGATCGAATGTGAATGGGAATACAAGTTTGAATTAATGTTTTAAATTCTAAGTTGAAATCTAAAGGATGAAAGTCATATAGATATTTACCTTCTTACCTTATTAAATGAGTAACGCCATGTTAATTATGTTACACTATATTGGATGAATTTGTTCAATTAATTCATGATTTAAATCTCAACAAATAACCCTTACCAAAATTTGTCTTAATAATTGGGTGGACTCAACTATATGTCCATCATTATAACCCTACTAAAAGAATCCCTTATGATTGCTAAAATTGAACTAAAGTGGGAAGTATTTGTACAGTTGTTTATATCTCCATCTTAGTAAATGTATCTCTCATATTAGCTTCATTTAACTAAAAAGAGTGATATGCCATAAGATAATTGTATTTTAATCCTAATGGGAGAACATCACTATGAACTTATACTTTAAATCCTGAAATGACGAATTTCATCTTGCTAACTATATTTTAATTTAAAGGATGCTCTCATGTGTCCTAATACACTTTCATCTTAATGAATTTAGTCCTTCTATTTGCATTTATTAAAACTTCAATGAATGAACTCTATGGCTACTTGCATTCTATCCTCCATAAAGAAACTATGAATCTTTAGTTTGGTTATGCTCAAACCTTAATGAGGGAACCACACTCTATTAATGGGAGTTTAATCCTTAATGAACGAATTCTTCTTATTAACCATACTTTTAATATTCAAGAAAGATATCAATGTGGGTGAACATCTTAAAACCGAGTGAATGAACTTCGTTATTCAAACCGCATTAAACCTTAAGGGAGGCCTCTTAAATTAATTAGTTGTTAATGTACTTTGAGTAAATAACCTCACCATGACCTCCTAACCACCCAAGGTAAATGAACGCTTCCTAAAATTATAAGATGTCAAATCATTGAACATATGTATAATCATGTCTTATGCATAGTTAGGATATCCAGATTTATGGATCATTTGATGCAAGATGAGTTAGGTGCTAGGATATGTAATCGCGTTGGGAAACTCCTTAGGATCGTTTAGTCATTCGCTATGCTACCTACGTTTCAGATAACTCCAAATTATCTTAATGTTGTAACTTATCATTAACGCTCTTATTTATTATTTTAAAAAATATATATATTTACACTCTATTTGAGTGTTTTTAACTTAAACCCTTTATGGGTTTCCTGGCGAGGCATTTCATCACCATACAATATACCTGTTTACAGCACAGATAGAATCTGGGATGATGCCTATGAGACAAATTCTAATGAATATGAATGGGGTACCTGCTCCAATGCTACTATCGATATCCTGGATGATACTGATTCTATATCCCTTTCTCAAGAAGAAGATAACGCAGGAGATAGACCTCTTGAGTTTGGACCACAAAATATCTATGACGCCAAGGAAAGTGAACAGAAACAATATGAACAAGTCTATGTGGAGAATGATACCATCGAGGACCTCGACGAAATCCTGGACCTCTTTAAAACCAAAACCCAGCACGATGAAAACTCTATCCTAACACTTACAATAGCCGAATTTGATCCACCCAACGATTCCTTACCACTTGTCTTTCCTGACCTCATCGACTGGGATGAACCTGAAACACATGATATACCCATTTTCCCAGATGATGCATCTATTATCCATTACCTATGTACCGTAAATCCCAAAACAGGATCTACCAGTGAACAAAATAACGATATCTGTCAATCAGGGAGTGCCAAGTCTCTCAATCACAAAAATGAACCAAATAAAGGATCTAATGTTGAAAACCAATCAATGGCAGCTCTAGATCATAAAAAAGTAAAAATAAAGGATGCATCTAAGGGTGAAAACCTTTTCAAGGCACCTAACGATGGGAGACTTGACACTCTTCCTGAGCACTTTCATGAGCGATCGCCCATTTTGATTGAGCCCACTCAATCAATCAACATTGGTACCACAGAAGCAGCCACAAACATACACCTTGCAGAATCTCTGACAGAGGAAGAAAGATCGGCATTCATCATCTTCTTTAAAGAACAACAAATCAACTTTGCTTGGTCATATGCTGATATGCCCGGAGTAGATCCACACTTAATCATGCATCATCTATCCATTTCTACAGGAGTTAAGCTAGTCAAGTAAAAGCTACGCAAGATGAACCCACAGGTGGCACTCATGGTCAAAACTGAACTAAAGAAATTATTAGACGTCGGATTCATTCGACCCGTTGACTATGCAGAGTGGATTTCCAACATCGTTCCAGTATCCAAACCAGATGGAAGTATCAGAATATGCACTGACTTCAGAGACGTCAACAAAGCTTGTCCAAAGGATGACTTTCCTCTGCCCAGTATCGACATAATTGTAGATCTCATAGCAGGCCATGCAATGCTCTCACTAATGGACGGTTTCTTAGGTTATAATCAAATCAAAATAGCCCCAGAAGATCAAGATAAAACCGCGTTCACTTGTCCTTGGGGAACGTACTGTTGGAATGTTATACCTTTTGGCTTAAAGAATGCAGGGGCCACTTATCAAAGAGCAATGACTACAATATTCCATGACATGATGCACACATTTATGGAAGACTATGTGGATGACTTATTAGCTAAATCCTTCACCAGAGTAGAACATCTTGGCATCCTAACAAAAATCTTTGATCGATTGGAGAAATTCCAAGTCGGGCTTAACCCTAAGAAGTGTGTCTTCGGGGTTACATCAGGCAAGTTACTAGGCTACATAGTCTCAGCTAAAGGTACAAGCCATCATGGACATGCCACCACCAAAGAATATCAATCAACTCAGATCTCTACAAGGATGACTTCAATCAATTAGGCGATTCATCGCTCAGCTAGCAGATAAAAGTCTACCATTTAACCATTTACTACACAAAAATGTACCATTCAAATGGGAGGCCAAGTGTGCAGAATCTTTTTACCAAATTAAACAGTACCTGATGAATCCACCAGTTCTAGTACCTCCAGTTGCAGGAAAACCTCTTATTTTATATATCTCAACCACAGACATGTCGCTGGGGGCATTATTGGCACAAGAGGATCAACAAGGAAAGGAACGCGCCATATATTACATCAGTAGAACATTGAATGGCTATGAACTCAACTATACATTCATTGAAAAGGCTTGCCTAACAGTGGTCTTTGCATCTCAGAAGTTCTAACATTATATGCTAGCACACACCATCAAGTTGGTTGCAAAAATTGATCCTCTCAAATATCTACTCAGCAAGGCAGCTCTTACAGGCCGATTGGCTAAATGGGTCATGATTCTTAGTGAATTTGACATCCAATACATAGAAAGATGAGCCATCAAAGGACAAGCAATTGCAGATCAGTTGGCCGAAGCACCGCTACCAGGCAAACAAACCATGGAGGTTGAATTTCTAGACAGGGATGTTCTTGCTCTTTCTACCAAACACTGGACCCTATACTTTGACGGATCCTATACACAACATGGTTCCGGTGCTGGCATTTTGTTCATCACTCCTGAAGGACACACTATACCAAGATCATACAGGCTTATGTTTCCATGCACAAATAATGTAGTTGAATATGAGGCACTGGTCATAGGCATCAAAATGGCCGTAGAATGGAAAATCATAGAGTTAAAAGTCTATGGGGACTCGCAACTGATCGTCCATCAAATCAATAACAACTATCAGACAAAGGATGATAAGCTACTACCCTACAAACGAATGGTGGATGACTTCAAACAGTATTTTGTGCACATCACCTTCGAGCAAATACCAAGGTTGAACAACAAAGCAGCCAATGCAATGGCTACAATCGCTTCATTACTACAAATTCCAGAACAACAGAGTCGTTATGAGTTCCTGGTAGAGCAACTGTTTTCCCCCGCCTATGACCACTCTGAATCCCATGTTATCTATGCCTTGATTGGTTTAGATTCTCCGTTATATGGACCAATATACAACTACCTCAAGCATAATATCTTACCCATTGACCAATCCCGTAACCAAAAACGTAACTTTATCCAACAAGCTGCCCATTATACCCTCACCGCCGATACTTTGTATTGTCAAGGTCTCGATGGTATTCTTCTTCGTTGTCTTGATCGTAAGATTCCGATTCTGCTTTACACGAGCTTCACGAAGGTATTTGTGGTACACATTCAAGTGGCACTACTCTTGCTAAAAAGATTCTAAGGATGGGATACTACTGGCCTACAATGGAGAAAGACTCATATCATTTCGCCAAGAAATGTCCTAAATGCTAGATCCATGGCAGTCTGATACATGCACCAGCCCAAGAACTGCAGCCATTCACAACATCTTGGCCCTTTTGTCAGTGGGGACTAGACCTCGTTGGCAAAATTCATCCTTCATCATCAAATGGACACAAGTTCATTATAACAGCAACAGAGTACTTTACCAAGTGGATAGAAGCAGTTCCCATGACCACAGTGACAGGGAAACAAATTGCCTCTTTTATCCTCAATTATCTGATCTGCAGATATGGTATTCCAAGTTCAATCATCACAGATAATGGACGGCCCTTCAAGAACCAAGATGTCCAAGAACTATGTGAGAAATTCAAAATCCAACATAGGTTCTCTACACCATCTTACCCACAGGGCAATGGTCAAGCAGAAGCATCTAACAAAACGATACTAATAATCCTCAAGAAAACAGTGAATGATGCAGGCAAAGATTGGCATCTACAACTCAATCCAGCACTTTGGGCATACAGAATCAGCATCCACACACCTACCGGAGCAACACCATACTCATTGGTATATGGATCAGAGGCTATTTTACCACTGGAGGTAGAGATCCCATCTCTTAGAGTCTCTTTGAAAGGCTTAATCCCAGATGAAGAGTATCGAGTTAACCGCCTGCAAGAACTTGAGCTATTAGATGAAAGACGCCAACATGCTTATACTCATCTCAAAGCATATCAGCAACACATGTGCAGGAGCTACAATCACAAAGTCATTCCCCGCAACTTCAAAGTTGGTGACCTAGTCCTTAAAGAAAATCCAAGAAATCAGCAAGATCGAGAAAAGAAAGGGAAATTTGAGCCTAACTAGTTAGGTCCCTATGTCATCATCTCAGTTTATGGATCAAGTGCCTATCAGCTAACAAATTCTGAAGGCAATGTGCTCGACGAACCAACTAACAGCATCCATCTGAAAAGGTACTATACTTAAGTAGCCTAGTGCACGGAAAAAGCCAAAAAAAGCAAAAAAATAAAAAAAATCCAGAAAAAAGCAAAAACAAAGTACAATAAAATCAAATGGTGAAAACCTGGTAAACAGGCACTCTTGTGAAAGAATGGCTCCTCCATCTATATCCATACCATTTTATCCCTACAAACACTATCGGCCATCGCCCGACACTTGGCAAATATCCATTCAGGACATAATTAGCATAGTCACTATCCTGATTTGTCTATGTATATCCTCTTACCACTAATCCACCATGGCTTGGAATCACTGTATATATTCACATCAAGAGGCACACTCAACTAGGGGCATGTAAATCATATCAATATTGCAAACATTCAAAACATCAAGACTAGATGCAAAACTCAAAAACATGACATCCAACAAACCACAAAAACCAAACAAACTACGCTTCATAGCCAAATATGAACAAAACAAATCACAAAAAGACCAAGGATGGATGATTTTCTGAAGTACTGAATGTTGCACTATAGCATAAAATCTTAGCTAGTTTTGCATTTTGAACTTTTTGAATGTTTGGATTCTCTTCCTTGTCTCACTAAATGCTTCACAGCTAGAGGTCAAGGGGAACTTCCAATTTTTTCTTAGTCTTCTGTCTGGGAGGCACTCACTTGTACTATGTGAATACATGCCTCGAGACATGATACATTGAATGTCACTGAAGGCCTGATTCCACTTTATGCATACAAATGATCAAATCTTGTCTATTTATGCAATACGCACTCAGGTCGTCCTGGTTCAATTATACCTTGATGCTTGTGCTATCTTGCAAAATCAAATATCATGTAAATTTTTCTCAGGTCATTATGGTTCAATTATACCATTATGCTTGTATAAATTTTCAACATATCCTAAAACACATCAATGCTCAATGATGATATCTACATAGAAAGCAAACAAATGGCTATATCGGATGGCAAATACAGAATGAGGGATGCTCCACAAACAATTAGTTGCATATCATTTTACAATTAGTTGCATATCATTTTACAATTAGTTGCACATCATTTTACAATTAGTTACATATCATTTAAAGCATCATTGCATATCATTTAACATCATTGCCTATCATTTTACAAGTAGTTTGCATATCATTTTAACATCATTTACATATCACGATACATTTAGCAGCATATTAAAACATACATCTCATTTTCAAGATACATCTCACAGCATATAAAAAGCATACATCCTGCCTCATGCATTACATCATATATTGCATCATCACATAAGATAACCCACATAACATTCATCCATATAAACACATCACATAAATCAAAAATGATCAACATCTACAAAATGTGTAAAAACACTGTGTCCAGTCCAAAGGATAACAATGATCCAACAATACAACAGAGACCATGTCTCTCAAGTATGACTATCTCTTGATGGAGATGGTCTCGCTCCAGATACACCCACCCCTGGATCTCTAGGAGGGTCCTGTCTCGGTGGACTAGTGACACCTCGGCTCTCCGACCGTGACCCAGTAGCTTGAGATCGGCTGGATCTCGACTGAGCAAAACTCTCCACTCACCGATCCCTAGGCACTACTGCCTCATAATGCCGCCTGTAGTACTCTGCCTCCTGGGCTCTCAGTGCCAGCTCTCTCAGGGTGTCTCTCATCGGACCACCCGCCGCTGCTCTCTGCACGCTCGCCGCCACCTCCTCCGCTCATCCTCGTCGCTCTATCTCGGTATCTCTCTTAGTGGTCAACTGAGAAATCTGTCGCTGATAGGTCAAAATCTGCGTTTGCAGCTGCTGAACGGTAATCTGCAAGGTCCGGATCTGCACATCCTCCACATGACCTGGCACTCGAACTCGCAGCGGTACCTGTGCTGGAGGAACCCCTCCCACGCGGCCTGTCCTTGGTACTGGAGGTGGGAGTACATCCGTCCTCCTCCTCTGTACTGGTCTACTCAGCTCCTCCTCACCCCCCACTACAGCTAGCACCTCCCCCACTCTCCCCTCTCTCTCGGCTCTAATAGCCAATCCACCTCTCCCCCTGTCTATCCTCCCCTGCCACACCGCTCTCTCCACACCTCTACCTCTCCGCCCCCCTCTGGCTCCTTTGGCTCCTCTAACTCCTCCCCCTCCTCCATCCTCCCCATCATCTCCATCATCTCCCCCGTCTCCCTCCTCCTCATCTGAATCAAATGATGGCCTCATCTCCTCAGGATCAGAGATCCTAGCCACCACCCACGCTGCAAACAATCGAGCGAACTCGTCTGTCATGCCCGCATCCTGAATCTCTGGGGCATAATCCCATATCTGCCTAGCCAACCCCACAAACTCCTCCACTGCCACCACACTGTCAATAGTCGGCCCCCAATCGGCCACATCCTGCTGCCTCCGTGCATACAGGCACGCTCCCTGAGGGATCCCCTGCTGGTGCCCGAACTGCCTCAAAACTCAGGTCACAACAAACCACTCAATGACGAACGACGTCCTCCCAATCAGATACCTCATCATAAATACAAAAGGCATCTCCAGCCCATCCTCTGCCCATACCTCACAGCCTGTATATGGTCTCCAAGTGACCGTATCTATATCATCAAACACCCTCCTCTAATGCTCTAGTTTGTCCATCTTACGCTGGACAACTAGACCTCTATAGCCGTAGGCATATGCTGCACCTACAGGCCTATCCCTGTCTGCCAGTGGCCTCGTTGCTGGAATGTGCTCCCAGCACCATACCTGTAATAGGGTCACGCCAGCTGACAAACTGTCGTACCCGAGGTATACTACCTCATGTAAACTCCTGTATAAGTGAGCCAACATAGCTGACCCCCATGCAAACCTCCGGCCCTGTGTGACCATCTCCTCCAAAACTAACCCCCATCCCACCGAGAATCCCTTTGACTTGCGATCAGGACAAAGGAATCCCCCAATGAATCTTGCCAGTACAGATGGCAGCGGTGCATAATCCAAATCCAAAAACTCCTGCCAAGGGATCTCATAACCACAAACTGTATCATCTTGGAATATGTGGCGCAGTGCCTCTGTGCCACCCTCCTCTGACTGCTCATAGGGAAGTAGTGCCCCTGCTACAGAGATGCGAAAAATCCGGTAACAGTCCTTCGGGGTGACTGTCATCTCTCCAGTGGCAAAATGGAAGGTGTTCGTATCACTGTGCCACCTCTCTGCCAAAGCTGTCAAAAGCCCTCGGTTCACAGTGAACCGAGGCATATCCAGGAGAGAATTCAATCCACATCTCTCAATAATGTCCAAATCTGCCTGTGACAACCGCGGTATCAATGTCCACGGTCTCGGGAATCTCTCCCTCGACTGTACAACACCCAATCACTCCTATCAACAAATAAAACATATCCAATATCAATTTCCACATCAACACAAAGATATCAGAATCAAACTTACATCAACAACATGAAACAATTTGCTCATCTCTATCAAAGTTCAAAATCCTATCATATCAACTTGTAAAACAACTCAAGTTCTCACAAACCATATCAAAACTTGTAACACGACTCAAGTCTCCACAATCACATAAACTTGTAAAACAACTCAAGTTTCCCACCCATATCAGCTTGTAAAACAACTCAAGTTTCCAACCCATATCGGCTTGTAATACAACTCAGGCTTCACAAACATTGAATTTGAAACAGAACGCACAAATACATCATATTCTGATTAACAAAACATATTGATATCTATACATAACTTGGAAAATCGCAAATCAAAACAAGTTATACAAACACTCATATTAGATAAATTCATCAAAACACGACAGGCAAATAAAACAAATTTTCAAATCGGCCAAAACTGCAACATTTTTCAGAGGCGCTAACACAGATCTTCAATGCGCTAAAAAACCCCCACATGCTAGGTTGTCTCTCCTACGCGCTATTCTATCTAACCTATGCGCTAGATTCAGTCTACGCACTAAAATTTTCACCCCATGCGCTACCTAATCCACCCCATGTGCTAGACTCTACCTACGCACTAATCTACCCCTCCTAGGCACTACCCTTTTAGCCCTATGCGCTAGGTTAGTCCTACGCGCTAAACCCCTGCGGCCCCTATGCGCTAGGTCACCCCTACGCGCTAACCTGTTGACGCGACGCGCTACCCAACACTTTCCATGCGCTATTCTACATGCACGCGCTAACCTATCTTTTTCGGACGCGACCCCTAAATTTGACCTCGATGCGCTACTCTAAACTTCATATGCACTAAACTAAACCTTAGACGCGCTAAACCGTTAAACCTGAACTTTAAAATTCAAAAACTGACTAAAAACGACAAAACAAAAAATCAAAAAAGGGTCAAAAACATTGACTTACTGGTGGTCCCCGTGCTACAGGTCTCCAATATCTCCGGATGCACTCGAAACGGTGTCTGTGGTAAGGAATAGGCATTTTCTCTCCAGAGCAAATTCTCTTTCTCCAAAGTCAATAAAGCACAAATGAACCTAAATCAAACCCTTTTCCCCTTTTATAGGAGGAAAATGAAATTAGGTTTAGCCTAATGGACCTGTAATATGGTCGTGGTCTCCCCTATACCAAAAAAAAAATTGTAACTTATCAGGAGACAAATCAATTCACACACATTTTACATGCACGAAATCATATACATCATACGCAACTCATCAAATTAAATCAAAAAATTTTATTTTTTTTCAAAATATTGATTCATCTCTCGAGGGGGCATCACCATCAAATATCGAATTTGGAGCATCACATCAAATCTGGGGCACGCCTGGCAAATCAAAAGAATGACACAAAAATTGCCTTTGATCATAAATCACAAAAACACATCATTTTCTTTGAAATAACATGTGCACACACGTCACTTCAAAGAGGGGCAAAATGTAGACGTATAAAAATGACCATATTCCTAAATGAATATTTTATGTTCATTTCTCTATTTGATTAAATCCAATTTAATTAAATTATCCACATTCCTCTATTTAATTAAATAAATTACTTAATTTATTTAAATAAATTCACTATACCATTTAATGAATAAATCATTTTATTCAATTAAATTCCCTCTATCCACTTTTAATTAAATTCAAATTTAATTAAATAGTTATCCTAAATTGAATAAATCTAATTTATTTAATTTCCCCAAATGGCAACCAAATTGAATTAAATTATTTCAATTAAATCCTATTATCCCTCCATCCACTTGCAAAATCCTAAACCTATTCCTAATCCCTTCTAGAATCTTCTAATCACTTCTAATTAACCTAACCCCTACTCTAAACTTTGTCACATCCCTAAGCAAAGGGAAGTCACTTCTCAAACCATCAAAGTCTTTGATAACCATTAAAGGCTTTCAACCTTCAACCACTAAATGGCTCAAAGTCTTTGATAACCATTGAAGGCTTTCAACCTTCAACCACTTAATCCCCAAAGTCTCCAATAACCATTAATGGTTAACTCAAACCCTCCTACATGGTTAAAACATTTTTTTTGACTCAACCTCTACCCAACCCAAGGGTCTCATCAGGCCATTAATGCTTTGACCATGATTATCTCTTAATCATTTGCACAAAGGTTTATCCTTGGATTAACTCTTAATCCAGTGGGTAATCTTAATTTAGACTTGACACTTAGCCTTTAGATAACCATGAGGTCTTCTCAGGCTTTAATGCCTCCAACCCCTTCTCTCAACCCAATCCTATATTGACACTTGTCGCCATTTCATTGGTGCCAATTGTGCACATGGATCCCCAACTTTCAAACTCAACCCTTGATTAAACTATTCAATCCTGACCATCCATTGCCCTATTTTTGCTATAAATAGAGCTCTCATTTCTCCATTCTTAACAATCATCTTTCAAATTTGAAGCATTACACTTATGCTCAAATTCCTTCAAGCTTTCTCATTTCATATATGCTCATCATTTAGCCTCTTTTAGATCAGGAATTAGATTAAATATGCATGTTTAGAATAATTTCTTTATCATTTTAGTTCAATCATAGACTAAATATAGTATGCTAGGATAGTATTCATACTAATTTTGTCATCTTATCATTTAGTTTATTGCATTTTAGAATCATACCTAACCTATAACGCATCTCATACTAAAATCTATCAGAGTATCCCTCGTTCTCACATTTGCCATCCCTGAACCATTTTACTCAGTGATCAGAGAGAAAAACATTGGTTGGAGGGACATTGTGAGATAGAGAACCATGGGACCCTCCTTGGGAAGCTGAGTAATACGTTATTACTCCGTAGCTTGCACCAAGAAGTCCTGTGTGTGTGTGTGGACTAGTATTCTGGAACATTTTCACATATTAAATTATACCAGCGCACTTTTCCCGCATACAGAAGTAATGCTGGAATGCATGAGAAATGAGCTATCAAGGATCTAACCAAGCAATTTGTGCTATTTGCTAGATCACTCACTTGTTGATTACTCACATCTTTGACAAGTCTAAAGCCCTTAACCGAGTAGTCCCAAAAGCCTTTTGTAAATCCTCTAACAAGGTGGTTCACATCTGTGGATCTAAAATCCTCTAGCAAGGTAGTCTTTAATCAGACTTATCTCCTAATAGAGATTGAAATTCCTAACAAGATCTATTTTGGTAAAGAACATTGTATGACCTTAACCAGTCTGGTTTCTATTCTACAGATAGTTACTTGTGAGTTTCATCTCACCGTGGTTTTTCCCATTTGGGTTTCCATGTCAAAATCTCTTGTGTTATGGTGTTTGTGCTTCTATGGTGAATGCATTATTTGCTATTTAGTTTGCATGTGTGCTAACTAGTTTGTTTGCTAAACTATTTTACCGGTTTACTGGCAGTCTAGTAAAGTGTTTAAGTGCAGTAATTTTTGGCATACTAATTCACCCCCCCTCTTAGTATTCAGCAATTGGTATCAAAGAAAACCTTTCTCTAAGTTTAACCACTTAGAAAGAGACATGGGGGAATACATTGTGAGGGAACTTACTCATCGGCTCACTCAGTCTGAGCAAGCCTATGATGATCTTATGGTCAAATATAAGGCCTCTCAGGCAAAAAGGAGAGAACATGTTGAAAAACTGATGGAGCTATTTGAAAATAGTTCTTCTGATGAAGCAGACATGGAAGCCCTAATTCAAGAAGTAGGAAAGCTGAAGGAATCCAATTCCAACCCGAGAAAAGAGCTAGAAGGAATGACTATCCGAATGTGTCAAGAGGTTGAGAACCGGAGGCAAGTTGAAGATCTTGTAAAAGACAGAGATCATGAGATCTCCAAGTTAAAACAAGAAATCAGTGCCCTAACCGCTCAACTCCATGTGAGCAAAGTGGAAAAGGAAGACATGCAAGGATAACTGAACATAGCCATCTCTGAGAATGCAAACTTGATGGAGACAAATGCTGTTATTTCCAAAGAACTCTCTGAGTCAAATGAAATACTTGCTAAGTTCAACAAGAGTACTATTAAGCTAGAGCAAAAGCTAGAATTAGTCAAACCGGTAAAGAATACCAATGGAATTGGTTTCTCTAATTATGAGGAAGGTGAGACCTCTGATGCAAATGTTGAAGCATCGAAGAAGCAACTAACATTCAAAGGTATAGGTAAGCAAAAGTTCAAACCTGATTGTTTTAATTGTCTTAAAGAAGGACATACTGCTAATGTGTGTAGGAGCAAATCGTACAATAATTTTCCTTACTTTATAAACAATGCACCTAGATCCAATAAGTTCAATGGTAATTGTTATACATGCAACAAGTTTGGGCATAGAGCATCTGAATGTAGGTTTGTTATGAACAACACTGGAAGATATCCTCAGAGGACTCAAGGAGTTGGTCCGAAACCTTTTGTGAATAGAATCCCAACTAGTTTTATACCTTCAATCATCAGTCAAGAAGCGATGGCTATCAAGTGGCAACCGGATGGAGAGCAAACTATTGGGTTTGTCATGATCACATTCACACTACTGCAACATGCAGGAGGAAGAACGGTAACATGAATAATGGACCATGGAGAGCACCTGGAATGGTTTTCTATCACTGCAACAAACTGGGTCATATAGCAAGATTCTATAGAACAAGAAAGAATATATCGGATGACATACCGGTCACTCCGGAAGGAAAAATTGATGTTTAAACCATTCAAGTGGATATGAACAAAACCTGGAAGAAGAAATCAGCGATGTTGTAAGAAGAATCGGTTTCTGCACCTAGTGTGGAAATCACGGAACCGACAAACTAAGTATCAAAAAAGCTTAGGGGGAGAAAATGGTGAAATGCTTCGAACCCTCGGTTTACACCAGTAAAAGACCTTAACCAGTATGTGATACTTGTTAGTTGGCAGAAGACCAAAAACGGTAAAAGGCAAATTAGGGTTTACGCCCTAATGGTGGAGCATTTATTACAGTAGGTGAGGAATATGTTTAAAAGGAACTTTCAAATCATTTCTCACTATCATTTTTTGAGCAAAGTTTTTCAAGTGCAGAGCGAAGAAAAAGTGATTTGTGTTGCAATGCAAAGAAATTTTGAAACCGTGAAGAAGATTCAGAAGCTAATATCAGATGGTCAAGTGAAGAACTCAAAGCAGTGATTCAGCAAGTGACGTATTGTGTGGCGAAGTGGAATTAGCAAGCCCTAAATTATCGATTTCTGAAAGGTATTTCTCAAGTATTATGTTTTATCATGGCTTCCGCATCACACTCCAGTTCTAGTGCACCTGTTGATTCTATGGACTTCATTCAATGAAAGTCAAAATACAATGCCCTCTCTCAAGTACCTGTTGGTCTAATAGTGGAAGAAGACATTTCTGATTACATAGGCTATAAAATTGAAGACCTAGGGTCTCTTGCAATCCACTCTCAGCTAGGTCTATTCTGTGGGAAGGATAAAAAGATCAAATTGGAGTACAACATCTTCGAGAAGAAGAAGCTTCACAATGTGGTTTATTTCCTTGAAGATTTCACAGATGATCACATCTGAATCATTCTGAGTAGAGTTCATGGTGATAAAATGTATCTTGAGAGAACACATGACATAACACCGGAAGCTATTCTTGCCATCACCGGTTTCTGCAATGTCGGTGAAGTGCCAGCCCTAAGGAAGATCATCAAGACCGAAATGACCAAGCTCACTGGTTCAGTAAGAGACTCACAAGGAATGATTGTCAATTCCATCAAGGATGACCTGGTTAAATATGAGCGTATGGTGATAGGATACCGGACATTCCATGCCAGCAGAATTAACTATGTCTTTGTTGCAGTAGTAAATGTCGCTTACAGGATTATCAAGGAAGATGCACTTGTATGCAAAGACAACTTCTGTTGAACCTCAAATCGATCAAACAAGATAATGCATTGAAATTTAATTTTGGACAACTACTGGTAGGGTTATTCTTTTACTTCCAAGGTTACTTCCCAGGAGTTGGAGATATTCAGTGGTCTACTAACCAATCGATTACCAAGCAAATCAAAGAAAGCCTGCAAGCAATTGGAACCGGTTACCTTGAAGTTCTGAACAAGTACTTTGATGAGTTCAGAAGCAAGATGAGCCTAAGGATGAGGATATCCAGTGATATTGTCAAGAAATATGAAGAGGACATCTACTTTATCATCAAAGTGGATGAATGCATAATGGAGGCCGTTGAGCCTAGACAAGAAGAAGTAGAGCCTATGGGCTATGAGGTAATGTATGATATGTTGGACAGGTATGCTTCTACCCTAATCGCCTCACCCCTTGATACTAAGGCAAAGAGAACTGGCACCTATTTGGAAAGGGTTACACTGGTTGTAGAACCCTCAGAAAAGAAAGGAAAGGCAATGCCTTTAGCATCGGCACCAGTTACTGTAGCCAGTCCCAAAGTGACCAAGCGGTCACCAGCTAAGAAGAAACTGGAAGCAGCACCTGCCAAACTCTTCAAGAGGAAGAGGAAGACAAAAAGAAATACACTAGACTCAAAGGCCACTGTCTCTAAAGAAAAGCCTAAAAGGACTAGGCAAGCGAAGAAAAAAACAAAGAGTGAACCGGCAACATCGGCACCAGTAAATATTGATATTTCTTCTTACAAACCTTTGACACATTGTCGAAGAACTATTAAAAATATTAGGAGAAAGTTGTTGAATGATTTAGTAGATCATTTTGATGATTTCAATAATGAAGAAAAGAAAGAAGTTGAATAGGAAATCTTTAAGTATTTATGTGTTAATGACCAGTTAATGAATAGGAAATGAGGGAGGAAATATTTGCATAATATTTTCCTGATGTATCTAACTTAGAACTCTATGAAATCATGAAGAACTTTAAAGGCCTCTTCTTCATGAGAAGAAAAAGACTCATGTTGCTTGAAGGAAAAGCCTCTAAAGTAATAAAAGATACTCACTCTCATACCAAAGCTGCTTTGAGATTACATCAAGTATCTGAGGCAAACCGGCAAACTAAAAAGGAACCAGAAATTGGCAAACAGGATGAGGTGTATAACAGTGAAGGAGAACCGGTCACAAGACAAATGGACCCCATTGATGTTGATGCCTTAGATGGTGAAAATTTTACTCAAGGTACACCATCTGAAGAAGAAGGACAAGAGAAGCAGGCTAAAGAAGAAAAGAAGCAACAGGAAGATAAGAAGAAGGAAGCAGAGGACAGAAAAGAGGAAGCAAAGAAGCAAGCAGAAGAGAAGAAAAAGGAAGAGGATGAGAAGAAAAATAAAGAGGAGGATAAGAGAAAAGAGGATGAGAGGGAAAATAAAGAGGAGGAAAAGAGAAAAGAGGAAGAGGAGAAAAAGAAACAAGAAGATGAGAAGAAGAAAAGGGAAGAGGAAAAGGAAGAGGAGAAGAGAAAGGAAGTGGAGAAGAAGAAGGAAGAGGAAAAGGAAGAGGAGAAGAGAAAGGAAGCAGAGAAGAAGAAGGAAGAGGAAAAGGAAGAGGAGAAGAGAAAGGAAGCGAAGAAGAAAAAGAAGGAAGAAGAGAAAGAAGAAACGGCAAAAATCACTCAAATGGAGACTCCAAAGACAACCGGTAGTCAAGCCAAACCAACTGACCTCACCAATCCTATTGACCTCCAGTCTGCAAACGAAATGGAGCTACTACAGAGCATTAAGGTTGCTCAAGAATGCCTAGAAGTGATAAGGAGGAAGAAAGAGCAAGATGTGATCCAAGCTGCAATGGACACTCTTACCGGTTTGATACCCAATACAAACCTCCCTAGTACTGATTCCTCACTAGCACAATTGAAGCTCCTATGTGTAGTTGTAGAGGACCAGGTGCAAATCTTGGAAGAAGTGGTTGAAGCCAGTGCAGAAAAGAAGCACCAAAAATCTCTAAACACTACTCTGGTGAAGAAGTTAAATGAGCTCCGGTCCGATCTGCAAAAAGCTCAAAAAGATATAAGGGATGCTCTGGATGAGGGGAATCTACGACTTAGTAATATTTTCCAACCCCGTCTCTTCTGTGATGATGTGCTTGTACAAAAGGAAAAGGTACAATTTGACTTGCAGTTATACATAAGAACCTTCAAGCCACCATATGATTCCTTTACTTCTTATGGGCAAACCGTTCACCAGTTTCATATCCAGTCTGCAAGAATAGAGTTAGAGATCAGCAACCGGACATGAGATTTGCAGGAACTTCAACTGGTTCTACTCCTACACCTGCAAATACTTCAGAAATGCTATCTCAACCTGGATGCCTTAACGGTGACTCAAGAGATGAGCACAATAGATGCCATGGAAGAATAGGTCTCCCAGATGTAGATAGAGAAAGAGGTGGCTACCTCCCTACTTGAGTCGTGGTCCTTATCCATGAAGCAATTTTTGTCAGACTTTAAATCAGTTTTAGCCAAGTTTTACTCTTTATTGTCATAAACTCTTATTATTTTAATACCAAATGAAAACAAGGGTTGTTCAACTATACTTTGTCATTGTTGGCAAAGGGGGAGAAGTATTCTAGTATTTAAAATTTTGATGTATGCTTTGTATATCCTCATGTCGATCTCTATAAGCAAATAGTTATACATTGTATTGTTTGCAAAAGGGATAGTGTATATGCTTAGAGGGAGTAATTTTGATTATGGCATATTTTTGTTGTAAAGATGTCAAAATTTTCCTAAGTGTTGCCATCAATGCCAAAGGGGGAGATTGTTGGCATTTTTGATGATTATGTTGTGATTGTCATTGATGGTCACACACTTGCTATGAGATCACTTTTAATATGTATGAGTTAAAGCTCAACTGGTATTTGTTCCAACCAGTATGATGTATTATAGTCTTTAGACTATTGGTGTTTTGCAGAAAGTGTTAACCAGTCTGAAGCAGTATGAAGACCCTACGCGGTTCGAGGATCTCAAGCGGTACAAAGGAATGAAGTGGCACAACTCATATTTTCTAGTCTTCATTTTTGTCAAACTGGCAACTGGTATTTTGTATGAACCGGTAACACTCTGTGATGAGTTACCAACTGACATTTTGTGATGAGTTACCATCCACCGATTGTTTGGCGGTGCCGACACTTTGGCGGCGCTTTTTGTGTCATGTTACCAAATATGTCTAGATGCATTGAACCTAGGAAATTGTTTTGTAATCCTATTGGATTGACATGAAATCAGATTCCTTGATAAGGACATCATGTCTAGGGTTTTAGGAAGTAGCTAGTTTTTAAGGTGGTTGATGAGTTTTTGGGAGTAAGAATGTGTGTTGAAGACTGAAGTAATGCTGGAATGCATGAGAAACGAGCTATCAAGGATCTAACCAAGCAATTTGTGCTATTTTCTAGATCACTCACTTGTTGATTACTCACATCTTCGACAAGTCTGAAGCCCTTAACCGAGTAGTCCCAAAAGCCTTTTGTAAATCCTCTAACGAGGTGGTTCACATCTGTGGATCTAAAATCTTCTAGCAAGGTAGTCTTTAATTGGACTTATCTCCTAACAGAGATTGAGATTCCTAACAGGATCTGTTTTGTTAAAGAACATTGTATGACCTTAACCGGTCTGGTTTCTATTCTGCAGATAGTTACTTGTGAGTTTCATCTCACCATGGTTTTTCCCATTTGGGTTTCCACGTCAAAATCTCTTGTGTTATGGTGTTTGTGCTTTTGTGGGTGAATGCATTATTTTCTATTTGGTTTGCATGTGTGCTAACCGGTTTGTTTGCTAAATTGTTTTACCGGTTTACTGGCAGTCTAGTAAAGTGTTTAAGTGCAGTAATTTTTGGCATACTAATTCACCCCCCCTCTTAGTATTCATCAAAGATATGGGTCAGCATAGGATGTGGTAGTTAGACAACCAATTAATGAATTATACTGCAAAATACGGATATCAAGCAGGTGAGATGTGCATCGAGAAAGACAATGGATTTTGTTTATTTACCTTGATTCCTGAAACCAGGTTTTCATAAAGGTAATTTCTCATAGCACCACAAAGTGGTTTTCTCTGATGAAAGAATTGATTTTTTTTCTTTTTTTTCTTTTTTTTTTAAATTTCTTTTCCAATTTTGAAAATTGATAACCTCTAAAGACTAGACATACAATCTCTTCAAATGTAAAATGTTCATAGGCTCATCTAGAGAATCTTTTTTAGGGGTAGCCAACTGGTAGGCTCCTGATGCGTATTTTTCTTGATCCTGAAGATTTCTCTAATTCTCCATAAGAACTAGGTCACCAATGTCAAATTCTCGATTTCTAACCTTTTTATTATAGCTTAGTCATAGGTGGTTCTAATATACCCAGAGATGATTCAAGGCCTTGAGATGCCTTTCATATATCCAACAGCTCTATCTCTTGCAATCTTGTAACTCTATATTCCTCATCAAGTAGAATGTTTTGCAACGATACTCGGAGCGAAGGGATTTCGATCTCAAGGGGTGGCTCCTGTGGGAGTGCAAACACTTGTATGGTAGGCCCAAAGAGAAGGATGGAGTTGCAAGTGCCAATCACAGCCAGCTTTATTGATAAGAGTTTTATTTGAAGCCTCTGCTTGACCATTACCTTGCAGGTAATATAGGGTGGAAAAGAGTTGTTGGATGGAAAATTTCTCACATAACTCTTTGACATATTTATTTTTGAAAGGTATGCCATTGTTTGTGATGATAACCTTAGGAATTATGTAGCAGACAATTAGTTAGTTCAAGATGAACTTGGGAATTTGTTTGCCAATGGTAAAGGTGAGTGGTATGGCTTCCACCCATTTGGTGAAGTATTATGTAGCAGTTATTATGAATTTATGGTTATTGGATGAGGCAGGGTGGATTTTCCCTATGAGATCAAGCCCCCACTAAGATAAGGGCCAAGTTTTGATAAACGACTGCAAATCCTGAGAGGGCACATGAATCTTGTCACCATGTTTCTAACAAGGGATACATTTCTTCACATAATGATATACATCTTCTTTCATTGTAGGCCAATAGTATCTTGTGCACAAGAGCTTCTTAGCCAAAGTGATGTTGCTTGAGTGTTCTCCATAAATACATGCATGCACTTCACGTAGTGCCTATTCAGCCTTCTCTTTGTCTAAACACCTTAGGAGGGATCTGTCAAAATACCTTCGAAAGAGGGTATCACCTAGGATAGTGTATCATATAGATCGGTGAATGAGGGTTTGTTGCTAGGTTTTAGTGAAATGAGGGGGGATAATGTTGTCTCATAGGTAGGGAAATTTTTCTTGGTACCAAGGGGAATTAGGACCAATGAGGATGCACACCATTTCTAATTTGGGAACATCATATGTCGGTACTAGGAGTTACTCGACCAACAACTCACACTTTTGACTATTTTCTTGCATTTGCAAGAGACAACCAATTGTAGCCATGGTGACAGTAGCTATTTTGTTTGTCCTAAGAATCCGATCAAAATGAATGAGAGTGAAATGTTGTTTGAGATCTTTGACCATGATATTATAGGGGAGTAACTTGTAATCCTTATTCTAATACTCATCATTTACCTATTTAATGACAAGTTGAGAATCACCATAGACATGCAGCTCTATGATTTTCCATTGGATAGACAAGAGAAGTCCCATGATTAGTGCTTCATACTCTGCTATGTTGTTTGTGCAGGCAAAGGCTATCTTGTATGACTTAGGGATGCAATATCCTTGAGGTTTTATTAACAAGATGCCTACCCCAGATCCATTTTGTGTGCAAGAACCATAAAAATATAATTGTCATGTTGAAGATGTTGTGATAGTCATGATGGATTCATTAAAAAACTTTGTGATAAGGGGGTGATCACCTTGTAGAGGAGCATATGCCAGTTGATCAGCTATAACTTATCCTTTGATTTCTTTTCAGCCCACATACTTAATATCATATTCACTCAAGAGCATGACCCATTTTGTTATGTGTCCAGTGAGAGTAGTCTTAGATAACAATTACTTAAGGGGATCAATCTTTTCTATCAATGTGGTCTTGTTCTTAAGCATATAATATCACAGTTTCTATGTGCTGAAAACAAGTACAAGGAAAGCTCTTTCTATAGGAGTACAATTAAGTTCATACCCCACAAGAGTGTGACTGATGTAGTATATTGCATGTTCTTTGCCTTGGTCATTTTTCTATGCTAGTAATGCCCCCAGTGCCACTGTAGTTGCTGATATGTACAAAAGGAGAGGTTTTCCTGGATTTGGTAGCACAAGAATTGAAGGGGAGGCTAAATATTCTTTTATCTTATCAAAAGCCTTTTGACATAAGCAATCCCATTTGAATTTAGTATCCTTGTGTAGGAGATGTGTGAGTGGGTGACATGTGTCTGCAAGTTGTGCAATGAATCTGAAGATTGGTTGAAGTTTCCCTTGAAGGTTGTGAAGTTGCCTAAGTGTCTTTGGAGGAGGCATTTCCATTATAGATTTCACTTTTGCGTAGTCCACCTCTATGCCTCTGCAAGAGATTATAAATCCTAGGAGCTTTCCTAATGCAACCTCGAAGACACATTTCTTAGGGTTTAGGTGCAACTTATATTTCTCAATTCTTTCAGAGATCTTCATTAGGACTAGAATGTGCTCATCTCTTGTTTTTTATTTTCCTAGGAGATCATCCACATAGTATTTCATTATAACGTGTAAAAGGTCATGGAAGATGGTGGTCATTTCTCTTTGGTAGGTTTCTCCTGTGTTCTTGAGACCAAATGACATAATGTGATAACAAAAGGTTCCCCAAGGAGTTGTGAATGTTGTTTTATGTTGATCCTCTTCTGCAATTATGATTTAATTATAGCCAGAAAAGCCATCCATTAAGGAGATCATCTTATGCCATGTTGTGAGATCAACTATCATGCCTATATTTGACAAAGGAAAGTCATCTTTCAGACATGGTTTATTAAGGTCTCTTAAATCTATATAGATTTTAATTCCCCCAGTGGGTTTGCTAAAAGGTACAATATTCAAAAACCACTCACAATAGTCTATGGGTTTGATGAATCTGACATCCAACATCTTCTAGAGTTTTGATTTCACTAAGAGGGTAACTTGTGGATTCATCTTGCATAGCTTTTGTTTGACAATTTTGGCATCTAATCGAACTGCAAGCTTGTGCACTACTAGTTCTGGATCAAGGCCTAGCATGTCAACATAAGACCAAGAAAAGTTTATTTGTGTCTTTTGTAAAAAACTCATGAAGTTTTGCTTCTCCTAATCTGTAAGACACTTAGCAATAAGCACATTCTTTGAAGTATCCTTTGTACCCATGTTGATGGTGTTTGTTTCCTCAATGAGTAGAGTTTTTTTTTCCTGATACACGGGAACCATGGTAGGTAAGTCAAGACCCCCCATCTTCTAGTGCTTGATCTAGGTTTTCACTAGAAGATGTGTCCTTTATTTTTATTTTTTGTGTCTAAAGGCACCATAGAGAGGTTTTCACCTAGTGACTTTTTATTTTTCTTTTCATTTTTGTGACTGAGAAATTGACTTGACTACCAAAGTATGCCTTCGGGTTAAGTTGAATTCCATTGACAGATATGTGTTCTTCAAGATCTTGCGGTGTAAGTAATGCCAAGACGAAATCATCATTAACACATACATCAAGAACAGGTTGTCGTCATTGATCCCAATCAACAAGCTCAAGGTGGATAAGTTTAAGCTCGGGTGTAGTGGGTGGGGTGGCAGGGGTGATGGTGTTATTGTGAACATCGTCAAATATGTCATCAAGGTTTTTGAAATTCATTTCATGGAATTCCTCTTCATCAGAGTCTTCGACTTCAGTAGGAGGGTCTGGCGGGGCACTAGTAATAGTGATCTTAGGTACCTGGTGTAGGTTAGTAACCCAAGCCCCTATTATGCTTATATGAGATCAGAGAGATGGGTTTTTTTTTTGCCTTTTTCTTGTGGTCCAAGACCATGTCCTTTGCAACCCATTTTATCCACCATAGCAGATTCCTTCAGATACATCTCTTTCGGGATGCATGTTGGTGCTTCTCCTTCTTCTCATTAAAACTAAGAAGTGACATCAATTTTTGATGTTTCTTCATCAAGTGGGCCCTACTGCTGGAAGGTGGTTTTCTTGCATGTCATAGTGGGTTTGCTTGCTTTCTTTTAGATTTCCATATGACAAGAGAGGGTGGGAGTTGACCCACATAAAGAGCATTCTAAAGGGTATATTCTCCATAACCATTATCAATGATCTTGACCTTGATCTTGGGTTGAGAAGAAGTGGATGCAATAATTGAGTGATCAGATGGAGGTGGTGGAGCAGGTGAATTTAGCGAACTATGATAAGGGTGATTCCCTTCAAGAAGTTTGCAATATTGGAAGGGTTGTGGATCAACAGGGATGGTGGTTACTCTACTATTGAAAGGGAATTTTCAGTATTGATAGTCGATGGATAAGATGTCTTGAATGGAGTGGATCCATGGACAAACAAGAAGGATATTGTATGGGAGATCAAGGTCTAAGACTTGACATGTTGTATCCACCACTATGGGGCCTACTTGAAGAGGTAGTTTTATGCTGCCTTTGGAAACTCTTTTTGCATCATTATAAGATTCATTGTGATCTTACAAGAGGGATCAAGAAAGTGTTCAGATATTTCTAGTTGTTTAATTAACTTCTATGTACAAAGATTTAAGCCAGATCCACCATCTATAAGGACCCCCTTGATTTTATATTTTTGGATAATAGCTTCAATGTGGAGGGGTTTGTTGTGAGATGGATCATTAGATGGTATGTTCTTAGATGTAAACACAAACTGATGTTGCACAGCAAGGTTACCTATGAGGGCTTGAAATTGAGTTGTGTTGATATTATTCACGACATGAGACTCTGTTGAAAACCAATAACACTAAGAGGGGGGGTGAATCAGTGTTATACCAAAATAGTAGATTTTAGCCTTAATAAAAAATTCATACACCAACCGATATACTACTA
Source organism: Cryptomeria japonica (assembly GCF_030272615.1). NCBI lineage: Eukaryota > Viridiplantae > Streptophyta > Pinopsida > Cupressales > Cupressaceae > Cryptomeria > Cryptomeria japonica. The sequence goes on along the minus strand of NC_081409.1, from coordinate 147,224,490 downwards.
TAAACAAAATTGTAAGAAGTAAAGCAACTAATAGGCCAATCACATGAATTAGAATCATAACACACAGATTTATATGAGGGGCCTGCACTTGCAGGAAGGCTTACAGCCTAGAGCACACTACTCAATCACAATAGGAGCCTCACTGACTACATAAAATTCTAGCAAACAATCCAAAGAAGTGTGAACTGTTAAGATAGCATCTTCTATGCCAGAACACAATTTCAGTTTAAGCTCTGTCTGTTCCAGTTAGAAACCCTAAACCCTTTTACCATAATAACCCTTACAATAAATTATTCACATACATAAGCTCTCTGAATAATTTTGCTTCATATTACAATTACATCATCATAATATCCTATCTCATGTCTATTTCCCTATATATCAAAATGATCTAATCAAACTGCCCTATATACCCTATACAACTTTTATGCCTTATGTTGGCTTACAAAGATATATACAATATCAGATTACATATCAGCCAGACAACATAAATGTATAAACATTAAAACAAATTGTCGATGCCGGATCCAAGATATGTCGGCCTCCAATACTAATGACCTTTACTATACCATGTCAGCCTGCATTGCCGGTGACCAAACAAATCTTGTGTCCTACCGATGTCGGTGCCAATGTCGGTGTAGATTTTGTGAAGTGTCTATCGGTATACCATAGAAACAAAACATGAAGCTAGAACACAAAATCATGTTTCCATCAATGACAACATAGTGAAACCAACCAATAGAGTGTGAATTGCCAACAATCTCCCTCTTTGGCATTGATGGCAACACTCATGTGAAAAATGGTCAAGGTTTCATCCTACCCTGCTCCCCCTGAGATGAATATGCAAAATACTCCATATCTCAAAAACTCCAAAAAACTTTGTAACTCCCCCTAATGTATGCAACTCTTTTATTCTTTTACACATCTATACTACTCCCCCTTTGACATTAATGCCATTAAGAATTCAAAAAAAAATGTCAAAGAATAAGAACTATACAATGAATATCCCTAAGAATGTCTTACCAGAGCTTGACCAATTTTAAAATTTTTGGTTAAGCATTCTCGAGTAACTCCACATAAGTATCCCACTCAAAAAATGTGAAAAAGATACTTTCTTATTTACCTTTGTCGGTGTGGGATTTCCCACCATATCCATGCATTATTTCTTATGTACACAGAGTGAATCCAATCTTGGACTCACCAAGCCTCTCAGACTTATGGATCTTCGAATTATTTTGTCTCTTCCCTTTTCAAGAGCAGAAATTTGATTCTCCAAAATCAAAATTTGACCATCAATTGATGTTGTCAATGAAATCAATCCATCAAAAGAGTTAGCAATACTTGCAATTTTCTCCTGAATCTCTTTTATCTTTTTACCTACATTATATTTGTACATTGTTTCAAAGAATTTTCTATTAGGATTAGCTTCTCCTCAATCATTTTCTTCTCTGTCTCAATTACCTGATCAAAAGCGGCTCTCTTAGCTCGAGTAAATCTTTCTAGTGCTTGTCAGTTAGAGATTTGCTATAAGGATTGAAAGTCTTTTGATATGTGCTCAGTGATTATCTTAAGATTTTCGGAAGGGCTCACTTCATTTTCAATCTTACACTTCGAGACCAATCTGTGTAGAACAATGATTGATTGATCTATAATCCCCTTGTCTGTGGTTCCCTCCTTCATCATTTTTTGAGCAGCCATCATCATCACTTCAGTGGGACTCATCTCTATGATGGTTTTCTTTTCTGCCCGAGAAGTTTCAATTGACAATAATGATGGGCCAACAATTGGTTCCCTATCAGATTCCCCTATTTTCTCCTATGATGTTTTATCCTTTATAACCTCCTCACTTGGACTAGTGGCTTCGCCAATTGGTGCAGTCTGTGTAACTGTCAGTTTCTTTGTAGGAACCATATCCTCAACCTGTACATTTGTATCTGGAGGACAATTGTCCTCAATATTAGTATCATGTACAATGTTAGCTTGTTCATTCTCAGTATTAACTGGTATCTCGGTATTTTTCTGTACATCTATATTTACCGGTGGCTCAATTTCCACTATTTTAATATTTTTCAAAACTAATGGTGAAGTGCCCATAACCCCTTTCCTTTTCCTTCAACTGGGGTATCTACAATGTCTGTCTTGGTTTCCGGTGAAGTAAAGAATCCTCTGTGTTCTCCCAAAAATTCAATCCATGCCTTTTGAGTTTCCTTTATTACTTCATTCACTCTCCCTAGCATCAGACTAGTTGTCCTATGTTTTCTATTAAAGACTTTTCTATCTACCGCCTCAATTGTCTTATCCATTTCATCTGGAGTTATAGTAACACATATAGCTAATAGTTCTTGCATTTTAATGTGTTTATCCTCTTGCATAGAAGATAATCTTCTAGCATCTAACATGTTATATAACTCAGCTGGTATTTGATTTTCTCTCTCTATTAAGGATTTCTTATAGATATCCAAGTATAATAGGACTGCTTCTTCTACCTCTCTTTGTTCATCGTCCTCTAAGTTTTCATAATAAAATTTAACATTCTTCAGCATGCCATCTTTTGTGATTTCATCTACAATTTCTGCACAAGTTTTAGGTGGTATGCTAGTTACATTACAAGTTTCAAGTGCTAAGTCAATACCATTATTCTTCTTCATCTTGGCAGTACTGGATGTAGTTGTAGGTGTAGCTTTAGGTGCTTTCTTTTGTGTCGGTAGATTGATTGTGACCTTCCTAACTAGTTGCTTCTTTTCTTCCACCTTTTTTTCCTCCAGTTTCTTCCTAACAACCCTCTTAAATGCTAATGGTGTGTCATCCTCTGATTCAAATTATGCAGTAATAGGTTCAATAAGAACTTCTGGATCCTTCCTCTTTCTGCCTTTCTCTGGGACAACATCAATTAGTGCCTTGATGTCCTTTGAGGCCTTCTGCACAAACTTACTTTCTTTTCCCTCTTGTTTCTCCCTTTTCTTCTTGTTGAACTCTATTTCAACCTCTTGAGTTTTCTACTATGCATTTCCATAGGGATTCTCTGCCTCATCAATTGGTGCATCAATTAGCATTTTTGCGTAGGCATCAAGAATCTGCGCATCTACCTCATAGCCCATTTCTTCAATCCAAATCTTTCGGGGCTTAACTACTTCCATGAGAGTGTCATCCTTCTTCACCATGAAGCAAATGTTAGTAGAATATTTCTCTATAATATGCTCAGGTACCCTTACACTAGACCTCATAGATTTTTGAAATGCCATAAAATAACCCCATATCTCATCATCTCTCTAGCTTCCTAATGCAACAATTGACTACTTCAATTGTCTTCCTACCGGAATGTCAAAATCCCATTGCCTCTTACTTGAACCAAGTGAATCATTCAAAAAATATAACATCAAGCAGACTAACAAGTTCCCATACCGGAAAGTGCCCTTATTCTCACCCTTAATCTTTCCTAAGTTGATTAACAACTCATCAAGCATCCAACCGCATAGGTCTAACTTTACATTATCTCTCATCATTTTATACACAACCAAAATGCATGAACTGGAAATATAATTCAAATGGTTTGACTTGGTTACCTTATATTCGATAACAATGCTACCAAATTTGATGTTTGTGTCAGTGATAGTGCTCACTTTCATGGATCTCTTGTCAGATGTAGTGTCAGTGATCTTCCTTATGAAGGTATTTGAAACTTTCTTGTTTGGATGTTTCCCTACTGATGGCAAACCAGTAACTACCCGGATGGCTTCCTTGGTGATTTTGTAAGTATGTTCAGCCATATGAATTCCCCATGTACTTTGCTCAGCACATATCTGATTATCTCATCCTCAAACTCTGAAATATCTAGAATGTCTGTATGATGGTATGATGAAAGAATAAGTATCCAGTAGAATACTAAGATAGGGGGGTGAATCTATATATATATAAACTGATATAAAGTTCTCAAACTCAAATTCAATAACACAAAGTAAACATATCGCAGTCAAGATCAATATTCATAAGAATACTTGACATCAACCGGTTTGACTGTTATGACAACTTAATAGTAAACAACTTCAATCTTGTAAACATCAAAAATGCTTAATCATAACTCAACATATTCATCTCTCAATGCTTCTAGTTATCATGCCTTATCAGAAGTTAATCAAATCAACAAATAAGATCATAACCACAAAAACATTCACCACTTGACACAAATGTTTATACATGGAAAACCCAAATAGGTAAAAACCACGGTGAGATGAGACTCACAAGGATAGTTATCTGAACTCTTCTGAAGCTCTCCCTTTTAGGAGCCAAGCATGTTAAAGCTTTACAATAAGTCCTGTTAAGAACTAATTCCAGTTAGGAATCACCCGGTTAAGGGATTTTCAAGTATGCCTTGATGAAAAATTGTTAGGAGTAACCTTGCTAGAGGATTTAAGAATCCAGGCTAATGGACCACCTTGTTGGAGGATTTAATGAGTAACCAAGCTTGTTAGAGCTTACTCAGTTAAGGGATTTCACTTATGTTGTAATTGTTACAAAACAAAAGACTTTCTTGATTTGTCTGAATAGCACTACATTTTCTTGATCAGATCCTTTTAAGCTTCAATCTACCTTCACTCAAAGTGCAAATCCATTCACTGGTTAGGTAACAACACACTCAACAGGTTTTTGCCAATCTTGCCAACTTTTACAAGCAACTTCATCGACCTTAAATACAAGTCAATTAGGTTGGTAACACAACAAAAACCTAATTCTCATCATCGAGATTACAAACAAGTCGGTACAATCTTGACCATTAGAAATCATGACAATCTCTTCACATTCTTTAAGAAAATTCCAACTACTCCATGATCACCGCTCCATCGGACTTTGTAACTCATCACGCATTGTGCATTAGATGCAATCCACTTTGCTCCTTCCCTAGACAATAAACAAACGTGCCAAAACAATTTGAACTTATCCTTATACAATGATCACATGTGTCTCCATCATTACCGCTCATCAGATAATAAACCAAAAAACTTGATTGGTTAGGGTTTAACATCTGATAGGGTTTGTCGGTTATATTGCATAGAAAGGTTTAACCCTTTACATTGTTTTATCGGTTCAACTCACAAACTTAACATACCGATTTACAATGTCTTCCACAAATCTCTTCTTACCAGTTAGTAGACAATATAAAAAATAACAATATCAGCAATAACATTAATACCATTACCAATTTAGTTGACATCAATGACAACATATCATTAATGCAATCTCTATGCAAAATGCCAACAATCTCCCCCTTTGGCATTGATGGCAATACAAATATCAACGCCTGTGATTGCTACTAACATTGGTGAATAGGAATCCTGGTTTACATTATCAAGTATTCACCTTGCTCTATCTGTCTTTAGTCTATCATTGGTTCACCTAATTAGACACATAATTTTTCTCCCCAATCAGACAATTCTTCTTCCCCTTTGACAACAATTCCAAAGTGAAAGTAAAAACATGTAATTCTTCTCTCATTGTGCATCAACATCATACTGCAACTTGATGCTCCCCCTGTGGAATACATCCACTTCTTCATCAATCCATGTAAGATTATACAAGTAATTCAAGGAGTGATGCAATCAGCATCATGCTCAACTAACTTCATGAAGAGGGGCAACCCCCAATTGACTTCTAAGATACTCAAAGTGGTCTTAGGCAAAGGTTTGGTAAAGATATCTACAAGTTGGTCCTTGGTAGAAACATGCTCCAAGATAAAATCTTTATTTTGAACTTTTTCCCTCAAGAAGTGATACTTCAATTCAATTTGCTTAGTCCTTGTGTGCAAAATAGGATTTTTAGAAATGTTTATTGCACTTGTATTATCACACAAAATCTTTATTGGTTCTGAGATTTTCATCTTCAAACCTTCCAAAATATGCCTCATCCACATAGCTTGTATGCAATTCATATAAGCTGCAACATACTCAACTTCAGCAGTAGATTGTGAAGTACAACTCTGCATTTTACTACTCCATGAAACTAGCCTTCCTCCTAGAAAGAATGCTCCATCAGTAGTACTATTTTGGTCATCAATATTTCCTGCCAATTAGCATAATTGTATGCTTTTAAATTAAAATTTCCACCATATGGATACCATAACCCATAGTCAACAGTACCTTTCAGATATCCAAAAATTCTTTTGGTTGCCATCGAATGTGCCTCATTTGGATTCTTCTGAAATCTAGCAACAATACCAACTGCATGGGAAATATCTAGTTGATTGTAAACAACATAGTGTAATTTGCCAATCATTGACATGTATTCCTTTTCATCTACAGACTTAGATGCATCTTCCTTGGACAACTTACAACCTATAACCATTGGGGTTCCAACTGGTTTACAGTCACTCATATCGAAAGTCTTCAAAACCTCTTTCACATACTTGGATTGAGTAATGAAAATACCATTCTTCATTTGTTGTATCTGCAAGCCTATGAAATTTTTTATTTCCTCTACTAATGACATCTCAAACTCATTCTTCATTTCATCTGCAAAACAATTACTCATGTCATCATTACCTCTAAATATAATGTCATCAACAAATACTTCACTTCACTGGTTCTAGCAAATCCTATCTTCATCAAATGATTATGAAGTCATTCATACCATGCTCTAGGTGCCTTCTTTAATCCATACAAAGCTTTATGCAATTTTCATACCATGTCTTCCTTATTTGTCCATGCATAACCATCAGGCTACTCTATATAAACCTCTTCTTCCCATATCCCATTCAAGAATGTAGACTTAACATCCATCTGGTATACCTTGAACTTCTTATGAGCTGCAAATGCAATTAATATTCTAACACTTTCCAGTCTTGCTACTAGTGCAAAATTTTCTACATAATCTTCTCCTTCTTTTTGCGCATAACCTTTGCATACTAATCTCGCCTTGTTGTGAACTACAACACCATCTTCATTTAACTTGTTTCTGAATACCCATTTAGTACCTATAACATTCTTGTTTACCGGTCGGGGTACCAGGATCCAAGTGTTGTTCTTCTCAATTTGATCCAACTCCTCCTCCATAGCTTTAACCCAATGATCATCCCCAAATGCCTCCTTAGCACTTCTAGGTTCAAAGTTGGAGATCATGCAAGAGTTCTCTCATATTCTCCTTCTTGTTAGTACTCCAACATCCTTATCCCCAATAATCTGTTTAGGATTGTGATTCAGTCTCACATACCTAGGAATAACATGATCATTCTCTTTAGGGTCAGCTTCTTCATTATCATCTTCTTCTAAATTTATTTGTTCCGGTTGAACAAGTACATCAGGATTTGCTTTACCGGTTTCTGATTTAACAGTTTCAAGTTCCAAAAGAAAAATTCAAGGATCTTTATCTTTTTTCTCAAAACTGGATCCTTCTGAAACTTCAGGACATTCATCTACATGAACATCAGCACTCTCAACAATTTTTTGTGTCCGGTTGTTGAAGCATTCATAGGCCTTACTCTTGGTGGAATAGCCAAGAAATATGCCTTCATCACTCTTAGCTTCAAAATTTCTTTTGTAATCACCTCTTTTAATAAAACATTTGCTTCCAAATATCTTAAAATAGCTAACATTAGGTGATCTCCCATACCAATATTCATAAGGGGTCTTGTCCTTACCTCTTTTCACCAGAACTAGATTCATTGTGTAGACAGTTGTACTTATAGCTTCTTTCCAAAAAAAATTTGCTACACCTCTTTGTATCAACATAGTCCTAGCAGCTTCAACCACTGACCGGTTGTTTCTCTCTACTATACCATTATGTGGTGGTGTCCTTGGTGCAGAAAGTTTCTGCTTGATACCATTCTCATCACAGTATTTAGTGAATTCTTCAGAAGTAAATTCACTGCCTTGATATGTTCTTAGACATTTTATCTTTTTGCCACTCTCTTTCTCAGCTAAGGCCCTGAATGCCTTGAATTTACTAAAAGCTTCATTCTTATCCTTCAAGAATGTGACCCACATCATCCTTGAACAATCATTAGTGAAGATCATGAAATATATGTCACCTTGAATGCTTCTTGTTCTTATTGGTACACATAGATCTGTATGAACCAAATCTAACAAGTTCTCCACTGAGAAGGAATTGCTATTGAAAGTTGAAGTCATCTTTCCTAACTGACATTCTTTACAAAGAGCATTAACTAGTTTAACTAGCTGAGGCAGACCTCTTACTATCTTAGACTTGCTTACTTTATCAATATTTTCAAAATTTATATGACAAAATATCCTATGCCAAAGCCAACTATCATCTATTTTTGCAATCAAACAGTTGCTAACTTTAGGATTAAGATGAAATAGATTACCTCTGGTCTGTTTCCCAGTTGCAATCAATTCACCTTTGTTGTCAAAGATTTTGCACATGTCATTTCTAAACTCTAGTGGGTATCCTCTGGCGTTAAGTTGTGCCACACTCAAAAGATTGTTCTTTAGGCCTTCAACCCAATAGACATCATCAACATTTCTCTTCCCATTAAGAGAAATAACTCCCTTACCTTTAACCATACAGGGTGAGTCATTGCAAAATATGACAAAACAACCATCAAATTCCTTCAGGGAAATAAATTTTCTCTGATCATCAGTCATGTGATGTCAACAGCCACTATAAATGATCTAATCATTAGATTTATCCATCCTAGATACTAGTACCTTCTGATCTAATACTTCTTCCTTAATAGCTACAAACATAATATCTTCACTAGCATCATCATCAGATTCTTCATCAGTAATATCACTGTCAATAGCTACAAGACAGTCTCTCTTGCCTTTACCCTTATACTTCTTAAATTTGTCTCTCTTGTATTCATTTTCACCATTAGGGAAATTAGCTGCTACATGACCAATCTTGTTGCATGCAAAACATTTTAAAGGAAGCTTACCTCTATATTTACCAGTGCCTTTAGGTAGTCGTTTTGCCAACAATGCTTCAAGTTCCACTAAGTTATCTTCATCATCGGCATCTTTGTTGGATCTAGATTCATAACCATGGCTGGTATCTCTACTTCTTCTCACATATGGGTTAGAGATAGAAGCTCTGAATGCAGATTTTGATTTATATACACTACCATCATATCCATTTAGTTCAAAAGCACTAAGTTTGCCAATAATAGAGTCAAGAGTTATCTTAGTCTTCTCAATGGATTTCAACTCCTGAATAGCTGCAACTCGGATAGCATAGACTGGTAGCAGGGTTCTTAGTACCTTACTGATTACTATGGCATCTTCCACTTTCCCTCTTGTACTCTTTATTTCACCAACTATCTCTTAAATCCTTTGACCATACTGTTGGATATTCTCACCTTCATACATTTTCATGTCATCAAATTTTCCTATTAAACTCTCCTCTTTGGCAATCTTAACATGTTCATCACCATTATAAATCTCTTCAAGTTTTTGCCACACTTCATGTGCATTTTCAAGACCATGAACATCTACATATTCACCATCAGACAAGCAACTGATAATAGCTTCTAATGCTTGGTGATTTTCTTGATGTTCTTTCTTCTGATCATCAGTCAGGATTCTAGTAGGTGTAATATACTTAGTTCCTATATGATCCCAATACTGACTACCAAGACTCTTAATGTAAATCTTCATTACGTCGCTCCATATTCTATAGTTATCTTTGTTGAACTTCGGACCTTCTTTCTTCATCATGATCTACAATATCTTTTCCTCAAGATGTTAGGCTTTTAGACTCAAGAGGATCTGAGATGCTTTCATACCAATTGATGGTATGATGAAATAATAAGTATCTGGTAGAATATTGAGAGGGAGGGTGAATCAATATACTAAAAAAAAACTAATACAAAGCTCCCAAACTCAAATTCAATCACACAAAGTAAACATATCTCAGTCAAGATCACTATTCTTAAGAATACTTGACATCAACCAGTTTGATTATTATGATGACTTAACTGTAAACAACTTCAATCTTGTAAACATCAATAATGCTTAATCATAACTCAACATATTCATCTCTCAATGCTTCTAGTTATCACGCCTTATCAAACGTTAATCAAATCAATAAATAAGATCATAACCACAAAAAAATTCACCACTTAACACAAATGTTTATACGTGGAAAACCCAAATAGGTAAAAACCACGGTGAGATGAGACTCACAAGGATAGCTATCTGAACTCTTCTAAATTTCACCCTATTAGTAGCCAAGCCTATTAAAGCTTTACAATAAGCCCTGTTAAAAACTAATTTCGGTTAGGAATTACCCAGTTAAGGGATTTGCAAATATGCCTTGATGAAAAGCACAATACCCTATTAGGAGTAACCTCGCTAGAGGATTTAAGAATCAAAGCTAATGGACTACTTTGTTAGAGGATTTAATGAGTAACCAAGCTTGTTAGAGCTTACCCGGTTAAGGGATTTCACTTCTGTTGTAATTGTTAGAAAACAACATGTTTTCTTGATCTGTTTGAATAGCACTAGATTTGCTTGATCAGATCCTTTTAAGCTTCAATTTGCCTTCACTCAAAGTGCAGATCCATTCACTGGTTAGGCAACAACACACTCAACAGGTTTCTACCAATCTTGCCAACAACTTTTACAAGCAACTTCATCGACCTTAAATACAAATCAATTAGGTCGATAACACAACAAAAACCTAATTCTCATCATTGATATTGCAAACAAGTCGATACAATCTTGACAATTAGAAATCATGACAATCTCTTCACATTCTTCAAGAAAATTCCAACCGTTCCATGATCACCGCTCCATCGAACTTTGTAACTCATCACGCATTATGCATTAGATGCAATCCACTTTGCTCCTTCCCTAGACAATAAACAAATGCGCCAAAACAATTTGAACTTATCCTTATACAATGATCACATGTGTCTCCATCATTACCACCCATCAGATAATAAACCAACAAACTTGATTGGTTAGGGTTTAAGAGCTGATAGGATTTACCAGTTACATTGCATAGAAAGGTTTAACCCTTTAGACCGTTTTACCGGTTCAACTCACAAACTTAACATACAGGTTTACAATATCTTCCACAAATCTCTTTTGACCAGTTACTAGCCAATATCAAAAACAACAATATCAACAATAACATGAATACCATTACCGGTTCAATTGACATTAATGACAACATATCATTAATGCAATCTCTATGAAAAATGCCAACATTGTAAACCCTAATTCTTCAATATGTTTATATGTCGGTTTAATCTTTCCAGATTCTCCCATTAGCTCACTCATATACATTCTCTTGATTTATAAATTTCCCAAATCCTCAATATGATAGTGAATATATGTCCTAATATCCTCTACATACACAACTCCCTCTAGAACATGAGAAAATGCTCCAACCGAGTCTTCAAGGGTAGCCACACGTGGATACCACTTGAAAATTGTCCTGTGGGGGTCCTTGAACTCTACAACAGTTAGGTTTGCGACAAAAATAGGAATAGAAGATGATCTCGCTTCCATGTTTAAAGAAAAATACCTCTTCATTGCTCTTAGTGAAAACCTTCAGCAAATTCTTCCAAACATCGGTGAATCGCTTAAGAAGAAATCTGATTGCCTCTGAATAGCCTCTGATCACACTTATTAGTCACTCTGAATTGCTCTAAAATTCGTCTAAATATAGGGTGATTAACAATGAAGTGTATTCGACCTTTTAACCATCAAGAAAAACCCTAATCTTCCATTGACATAAATGACTGCCAGTGAAAGATATCGGATCTCGCTTAGAACATATCTATGTCGGATAATCCTTTCCAATATTTATAACATCTTCCAGAACCTCTTGCTGAGGTATATGCAGCATCTTCATGAATTTTGCCTACCACTAAGGCATCTGCTCTAGTTATCGGATGAGCTTCTTATCGGTGCAAGAGCAGCCTCTTCTGTCGGATAAGTAACCGAGACATTCCCATCTAATGATTGTTCTTCAGTCTTCCTAACCCATCTCTGAGTATGATGTTTATCGGATTTCACTAACCTTCTCTTTTCCTTTCTCATTTGATCCTCCATTACTAATTGGTGGATTTCTGCTTCTACAAAACCTAGCAATATGTTCAAATTCATTACATGTATAACATGTAACATTGTTCTTCTAAATTGCTTTGCTAAAATTGGTGAAATTGCTTGACCTGCACTGATTGGCCATATGTCCAAATTTTCCAAAAGCATAGCATTTAACATTCGTTCTGCAATCTTTTGTCTTATGACCAAACTTATTGCATTTAGAACACTTACCAGAAGTAGAATCAGGGTTTTGATTTTCTCTGTTTCTACATTACCTAGCCATGTGACCAAATCTATTGCAAACAAAACATCTACCATTGAATTTATAAGCATTGAACTGTCTTACCGGTGCCTTATGGTTTTGATCTTCATTAGCAGTACCCACTGGACTCTCTAATCTACCTCAAATTCAAGTCCACTGGACTCTCTAATCTACCTCTATCTGTTTAGTAACTCATCAAGCTGTGTTGTGTTGATCTTGAATTGTTCTTTGTACTCACTTGAAGCAATTAAATCTTCTCTTAGTATTATCATTTGTCTCTCAATCTCTTGCTCAATACTCTGGGATTGTACCAGATCAATTCTCAACATATCATTTTCATGAACCAACCTACCACATTCTTCAAATTTGTTCTTCAGGGATACAACAAGATTTTCTTCCTTTTTCTTTTTTTCCTCAATCTCCTTTAACATCCTCATAGTTATAACTTGCATTTCATTCTTCATAACCATGTTCTCCTGACTCAATTTCTGATATTGCTCCTTAAGTGCATTTTTCTCTTCATCATCCTGATTTTGCAAAAGTTCCTTCCTTCTAGCTTGAACAGATGATAGCCTCTCTTGTAGAACAAGAATGAATTCCTTAGTAGAATTCAATTTATCTTGTAGCTTTAATTTCTTCAACCTTTCAACATCATAATATTCAAGTGTCATTTCAAGCTGCTTATCCAAAGCCATATTCATGGATTCTAGTTTCAGGATCTTCCTCAAGCTGTTAAACTTCCTCCGAGATACAAGGCTCTGATACCAATTGTTGGAAACCAATAACACTGAGAGGGGGGGGTGAATTAGTGTTATACTAGAATAGTAGATTTTAGCCTTAATAAAACATACATACACCAATCGGTATATAAGTATAAACAGAATTGAAAGAAGTAAAGAAACTAATAAGCCAATCACATGAATCAGAATCATAACACACAGAATTATACATGGAAAACCTCAAAGATGAAAAACCACGGTGGGATTTGTGACCCACAATATTAATCCACTGGTCATATGAAGAGATATTACAATATATGAGGGGCCTGCACTTGCAAGAAGGCTTACAGCCTAGAGCACACTACTCAATCACAATAGGAGCCTCACTGACTACAAAAGATTCTAGACAACAATCTGGAGAAGTGTCAACTGCTAAGATAACACCTTCTATGTTAGAATATAGTTTCGGTTTAAGCTTTGTTTATTTTGGTTAGAAACCCTAAACCCCTTTACCGGAATAACCCTTACAATAAATTCCTCACATACATAATCTCTTTGAATAATTTTGTAATATATTACATTTACATCATCATAATCTCCTATCTCATGTCTATCTCCATATATATCAAAATGATCTAATCAAACTGCCCTATATACCCTATACAACTTTTATGCCTTATGATGACTTACAAAGATATATATAATATTAGATTACATATTGGTCAGATAACATAAATGTATAAACATTAAAACAAATTGTCGATGCTGGATCCAAGATATGTTGGCCTCCAATACTGTTGACCTTTACTATACCATGTCGACCTACATTGTTAGTGACCAAAGAAATCTTTTGTCTTGTCGGTGCCAGTGTAGAATTTGTGAAGTGTTTGTCGGTATACCATAGAATCAAAACATGAAGCCGGAACACAATATCATGTTGCCATCAATGACAACATAGTGAAACCAACCAATAGAGTGTCAATTGTCAATAGGCTCTAGGAGTGCTTGTTCAAGGAAGTCTTAAGAAGTTGAAGGATGGAGATCTATGTAGGTGTTTTTTGAGATGATCAAGGATATCATAGCTACAAGTGGATGAAATGGGAGGTTTTGGGGGAGGTGGAGGAGCTCCTTGGATAGTCATTCTTCCTCTACAAGTGGTAACATTGCAATTATTTGGAGAGTACGGGGTGGAAGATGAGGCATGTTGAATGACTATCTTGTCTTGGAAGGACTGATTAGATGAGTGTGGAGGGGGAACACCTTGAATGGTGACTCTAGGTTTATGATATGTGGGAGGGGGATCAACTCCTTAGATTGTGATGGTGTTGACATGGGTATCAGCAGGTTCTATGTGGCCTACCAAGGAGTCAAATCCAAATATGTAATTGGTGTAGTCATAATTGACAGCATGAGATGATGAGGCTTTGTCCTTACCATATTTAGGAAAAGGGTCCTGGTACATTTTAATTTTATCATTCGAGTTACCAGGTTTGGTAATATCAAACTCAATGTCACCTTTGTCAATAAGGTCCTATATGTAATTATCCAATTTCATGCACTTTCATGTATCATGACCATTGACACAATGGTAATCACAGTATTCAATTTTGTTATACCACTAGGGTTGTGGTTGATTTGGATCAAAAGAGCATATGATTGGAAAGAGAACAACACTAGCCTTGACTAGCTTCTGGAAGATGACCTCAATAGGTTCAGTAAGCAGGGTGTACTCACATTGAGATTGGTTATTGGAGGGAGGAGGTTGACCATAGATAGAGGGATTGTTGCAGGGTTGCAATTGATTTTAAGGATTGGATTGATTGTTAAAGAAGTTGTTGGTGGTGGTGGGCTTGGATGGGGTGACATCAGTTTAGACATGCTTGGCATAAGTGACTCCATCATTGACATTATTTTTGTTCTTAGACCACTACTTTGGCTTGCCATTGTAGGAGGAGGAACCTTGGTTACATTTTTTATAATGTTTTAATGTTCCTTCCTCTAAGAGGACACGTTCTAAGGCTAAGTATTTCTTAGATGTTTCTTCAAAAGTGTCCAAACATTGACAAGTCAGGGGTTTAGACAGTTTAGGTACCAATTTGCATTGAAATAATTCAACTTGATAGGACTCTGGTATGTCCCATGGAAACTTCTTGATAAGATGTTGCCATCTTTGAAGGAAGTTGGCAAAGGTTTCTCCGGACCTTTGTTTTGTATTGCATAAGTCAGACATCATAGAAGCATCATTCTTGATATTGTAGGCATCGTGGGACACACAATTTTCTGGTAGGTCTGGGAAAGACTTGATGGAGCCATGGAAAAAGGTGGAAAACCAAGCGAGGGCATCCCCGCTAAGAATTTTAGGAAAAATTTATCTAAGATAGATTTCAGTGTAAGAGACCACTTGACATATAATATAATATTCATGAACATGATCTCTAGGATCACCATTGCCCTTATACTTTTCAAACTTGGGCATTTCAAAACCTGGGGGGTAGGGTGCAACTCAGATTGAGGGGTCATAAGGATAAGGACATATTTCTTTAAAAATTTAAGGTCTTTTGGTTGACCCATTCTTGAAATTTTTTATAAGGTCCTTCATGTCCTATATTTCATTTAGAAGGTTGGGTTGTTTATTGGGGATATGAGAAACATAATGACCCATGTTTGCCCCTAGAATGTGATTGGACAAATACGGGATACCACCACCACTAATGTATTCATATGAAGAATGGTGAGGTTGTGAATTAATTGAGGGTTGTGACTCATGGATGATGCTAATGGATGGTAAGCTAGTATTAATGTAATTGGTGGAATTATGAAGGGGTATGGATGACCTCAGAGGATTAGAGATGTTTGGAGGGATAGAAATTGGAGGTAAGGTGGTCGTAGGTGTTGATGTTGCAGATGGAGGATGAAGAAGGGGATAAAGAATGAATTTTTTTACGAGGTCACCTTTTGGTGATATATAGATGATATATCTATCAAACTCAGGGGGAAAGCTTTCCCCTTGTCTAATCAATTGAGCCACAAGTCCATTAGGGTCACCTTTGAAAAATCTTTCCATCATGTCTTGGTTATAGGGGTCATCGATGAAGGATTGGACATATGGAGAAAGGTCATGTTGATCAATGAGTTGTTCTTCTTCCTCTTTGTTAGGGATATTGGTTGAAAGGATCTCTAGTTTCAAGCATATTGTTGTTTGCTTCAGTGGCCATCTTTGCTTTTGGTGAACAAGTCAAGACCATACATGGGTAACCTTAAAGATGACGAAAGATGAAATGAGACTTTGGAAACTATGTGGATTTGGAAAGTAAGGATAATGAGAGGACTTAGCAAGCTTGATTTTGATTTGATTTGTATTGGATTATAAAAGTGATTGAAATTGTTTTGGATGGTTTAGTCCTTGGATTAGGACCCCAAGCAAGGTAAAGTTTAGACCTTCGGATTTGGATAAATTGATCAAGCCTTCTTCTACTTAGAATGGACTTGTGTTCCCAATAAAAATAGGGCAAGAGGATTAGGGTTTTGATCAACCCAAATGATTAAACAAAGGTTCTTGAGGGACATTATTTCCCAAGATTAAAATTCAAATGATGATTGATTAAAGATAAGGGTCTAAATTAAACTTTCATAAAGTGTGAACCTTGGGATGAGGTTGATTATTTGATTGGATGATTTGATTTGATTGGAGTAGATTATACTAAGTCCTTAGGAAAGGTCTATGATGATTGTGGAGGAAAGAGACATTATATTTCTGAGAGGAAGGGGGGGTCACCTTAGATGGATTAGTGACTCAATAAGTGATTGGTGGATTAGGAAAATTGGACAAAGGAATACGATCACTCCTATTGATGCTTTGGGATAAACCTAACCTTTGATGGAAAGGGAAGGTTCTCAATGACTCTTCATAAAACCCATTGTCATAACCATGAAGGTAATCGTGTAAGCAAAGTAAAAAGGTTCTATGTTTTAGTAAGAGTTTTTGATTGATGTATAGGAACTTTCTACACTTGAGGAGTTGCTTATAACTGGGATTTTTCTTCTTGACTTGATGGTATATGGAATTTTTTGGATGCTCGAGAGACTTGACTTTATGGTACATGAATGAAATTGACTGGAAAATTTAGCAGGGGGGATATGTCGAAGCAGGGTGGAGACGCTAAAACAGTGGAGGTGGAGACACCAAAATTTAGGATTGACAGGGCAGAGACATCAAAAGACAGTATGACTTGTTTAGAGTGGAAAATTTTGATGGGATTTGGTCAAATTCGGTCAAATTTGGAAAATGTTGGTTTTTGTCTACTCTTGGAAAGAGAACATCAAACAATGAATACATATTTGGCCAAGGGTAATACTTGATAACAAGCATGAAAGTGATTGGGGGCCTAGATTAGCCCAAACAAAATTTCACTAGTTTTACACAAAATGAAGACACGTATCGGACATACAACTTAGGCTGGAAGATGGAAACCATTCAATAAGCCTCTCACACAAGCGATACCTGAAACAAGTAGATAGATAGATATTTTGGTAGTACTTGCAGCACACTCACTTCTCGAGCATACCATATTCTCTTACCCCACTAAGGGATTCATGTCTCATCGTTAGTGGGTACATGAGAGGTAACTTCATGGTATGATCTACATCCCCTGCACTATGAATGTGGGATTTTTGGCTACTACAACAAGGTTCTTAGTTATTTTCCAACAAGTCTAGTCCAACAACTATTTCACAAAGCAAGCCACTTAAGTCTCTAACTGAGCTTATCGGTGCAAAGAAGGCCTCCACATATGTCAAATTCACTCAACACTCCAGCAATTTGATCGGGTTTTTGTATAGCGGCTCAAAAACACACCTCTTGAGATTGTGTTGGGAGAATCGATATCCCTAACGTGTCCCAAACCGAGATACCCTTGTGGGGTGTTGAAATCCCCAATCAAGAATAGCCCTCAACTACAAAAGAAAAGTCCTCCATAATAAAATATTGACCCTTGACAACCTGAAAAGAAGAGGCTTTGCTATCCCTAATAGATGTGCTCTATGCCTTCAAGAAGAAAAGTCTGTGGACCACCTTGCCATTCACTGCCCCTTCTCAACCTCAGTCTAGGAAAGATTTCTCAATAGTTTTAGCATTGCCTGGGTGTTTCCCAATACCATCACAGATCTGGTTTCCTCCTGGAACATAAAATGGACTAATTCTTTTTTGAGATCTTTGTGGAAGCTCTCACTTCCTCACATCCTATGGGGACTATGGAAAGAAAGAAATAATCAAATCTTCAGGGATGTTTCCCTCAATCAGGACATTGTGTTCTAGAAAATCCAATGGGTGATTCAGGAAAATATAGAGATCATTGAGGGTCCTTGTTTTTTGAACAATTCACTGGAAGCAAATATTTTAAGGGTGTGGAACATGAAGAGTACTGATAGCCCAAACCTCAACCATAATAAAGGCCTTGAAGCCAAATGGAAAACCCCCCTGATGTTTGGTTCAAAGTTAATTTTGACGGTGCTGCCAAAGGTAACCTGGGTCCTTCAAGTTGTGGAGTTGTTCTAAGAGATGATAAAGGAATGTGCAAGGCAATGGTTGTTGTCCCTATCAGAATTCAAACTAATCATAAAGCTGAAGCTATGGCAGCTCTCCAAGGTATCCTCCTAGCAAAAAAAAGGAATTGTCCCCACCTATGGATTGAAGGGGACTCAAACAATATTATAAATTGTCTTAAGGGGGTCTTAAAACCTTCATGGTCGATCAACGTCATTATCATCTCTGCTAGAGACCTTATTAGTACCTTTAAAAAAAGCTACACTTCCCACATTTACCGAGAGGCCAATGGCTCTGCTGACTAAGCTGCCACTATGGCGGTTAATAAGGAAGCAATTACCACGTGGATGGGAGAACAAGGACTCCCCAAAGATGTTAGGAAAATTATTTGCTATGATCGTTATAGAAGTACTCCTAAAATTCTTGATGGACAGGATAATTATGAAAAGAACTGACTTGAGTACTTCGAGTCATTATAATAATGAGAGACTCATTTATTATATTACCAATGCCATAAGTTCCCATGCTTTCTGGCTGACTTTGATAGTTCTAAAAATCTCACCAGCTAATCTGCTCTGCAAGTTTCAAAATTTGGTGTTCAACAATGACAATATGGGTAGTAACAGGAGGCGATATGAACCAAGTAGCTATAAAGAATAGAAATAGAAGGAGGAGGTTTGGAGTATTCTACATAAAGGTGGCTTCTCAAAATTCCTGGAGAGACTCCACGGTCGAGACGGCATGGTCACTAGTTTTTTTTGTAAAAATTGGAAAAAGGGCATGCTGAAAATGGGAGACCAAACTATAGAAATCGATGAAGATTTAATTGCTCAAGCTACGGGCCTCACAAAAGAAGGGTGCAACTTCTACAGAGATAGGAGAGTCATTAGGGAAGCTATTGAAAGATACCCGGACACCGAGAAAGAGAAAAAATGACTAGTAAAGTTGAGCAAAACCTACTACCCGCCCAGGGCTTTTGCCAAATCCCGACAGGAAGTCTTCTTTGTTTTAATGCGATACATCACTCTAGATGGTAGGTTCACTAAAGTTTATGGTTATCACTTTGTTCTACTGAATCTCTTTAGGCACAATGATAAGGTTAACTTCCCTTATTTTCTGCTATGTTCGATGAATGCGTCCCTCAAGGCCTACAAAGAGAACCCACAGGGTGATACGGCCATGCATCAAGGCCTCATGGTACTAATCTATGACCATCTTAAGGCCAGCCAAATTGCTCAAATGCATCCCTTTGCAGATTCTGAGGATGAGGGGTCTGACCCTGCCTTCTCAGAGGAAGAGGAGTTTGAAAGTGACCCTTTGGATGTCTTAGATTATGAAAGTGGGAAGAAGAGGAAATACATTAAAACCAGACCCTCATCCTCTAAGGGCAAAAAGCCTAAAGGTAGACCCCTGATTAGCATTTCTTCGAAAGAGGATACTTTGGACAACTGTGAGGAGGAGAACCCTCAAGGGCGGCTGAAGAAGAAGATAAAAGCTCACACCTAGGCCAGGAAAATGGACAAGAAGAAAGAGGAGATTGTTAAGGAACTGGAAGCCCACAAGAAGTTAAGGGCCCTGGAAGATGATAAAAATATGGAAAAGGAGACCATGAAAGAGGCTCTTAGGGCTATTGACACAACCATCTAGCACACCCCTAAAGAGGAAAAGGCAAACCATGGAAAAGTTGATCCCCCCTCTAACCCTCTCCCCAAGGGTTTGCAAGGTTTCATGGAAACTATGGAGTGGCTTATCAATGGTTACAAGAAAACTGTGGACGAAAATAAAAAACTCTGTAACAAAATCTTGATCCTAGAAATCATCAATATAGGGGAAGGGAAGATCATGGCCAACTTCATAGAGGACCTGAAAAGCACCATTGCCAAAGCAAAAGACATAAGAGATGCTTTCAACCCCAGGTTCGAAAAAATTGAGAAGAATTTCCTGGAAAGAAAGAATCTTGCTGACACTAACGACCAAACTCTCACGGAAACTGTCAACAAAATTGGTAAAATTGAGGAGTGTCTGAAGAACATTGTTGAACAGAGCCTTAGCATCCTGAAGATTTCAGCCAACAACACCAACACTCTCATCAGTAAACTGGATGATGAAAAGGAAATCCTGGACATTGACCCAGAAATGGAAGGAACAGGGGAAGCTCAAGGCCCCAGAACTCGCACCAGAGGCAAAAAGAAGGACAAAAAACCTAACAAGGATCTGGAAGACCTTAAAGCTATCGGGGCCACTTATGATGAGTTGGTGATAAAGGTGGAGGACTTGTTGAATAAAATTTCTGTGTAGCGCCTTCTTAGTTTCTTTGTTGTTGTTAGTTTTGTTGTCCTTTCGGTTCACTGGCTTTTTGCCAGTCTTTTTGTATGCAGTTCTTAAGCACTGATCTTTTTGGTGTCTTATCTTAATATCTTTTGTTAAAGGTTTCGGGTCCTGAAAACCTATTTTTTTAATTAATCAGAACTACAAAAGAAAAATAGGATGTTGTCAATCAACTTTCTCATCACCCAAGATCTATGAAGGCAAGGGGAGAGGATAATAGATGTGACTGTGGGTCCACCCTAGACAAGTACAAATGTACCAAACATGGAAAACACATGTTCTTTTTAGTCCCACATGAAAAATGTTGTCTAATCTCTGTATAATGAAAAAGAAATTAAATCTAGTAGGAAAATAAAGTCTTTTACTAACAAGGTGCAAGAAACAGGTTAGTAGTTTGAAAAAATATTCTTGGACTCATGGATAAATCCTAAAAACCCTCAAAAATTTGATTAGTAACATGAAATTCTAGTTACTTCAACGCACACGCTTAATGTCTATGCAAGCACCAAAGTAGGGCCTAAAACTACAAAGAAACAACAGAAAGCGGGAAATGATTTTTGAATTTGAATTGTAAGCAATAAAATTTATTTGTGGAGACACTGAAGTAAAACACATATGCTAATCGTCTGTGAAGGTGCCAAATCAGGCAGTTGCAGTACAAATGTTAACTAGTTGAAAATTTGAAATTTGAAATTTTAATCTAAGAGGGAAAATGGGTCCAACGGAGACACCAAACTAGAGTGCAAACGCTAATAGTCTGCACAGACACTGAAGCACAAATGCCAACAATTTTTTCCTAATCTACTAGAGAAACTTAGTTGTTGATTAATTCCTGATTGTTAGAAAAATAAAATTCACCTATCTACTTGTTTTTTGTTCTTTTTACGCCAATCTTTTAAGTGTTTTTATTTTTTAAGATTATTTTTGAAATAACAATAAAACATAAAATAAAACTAATTAGTTCTATGCTTAGGGCGAAGACACCGATGCATTGAAAAAAGAAGACATCGATCCAAGAAATAAAGAAAAACAAAGAGCGGGATATTTTAAATTTGAATGGAGATGCAAATTTTTAGCACGGATGTCGATTCAACAAGTTTGGAGACATCAGAATATAGACGGGGACGCCAAACCAAAACATGTAGCTAAAACCTCAAGAAAAACTCACAAAAATGTTAGTTTTTAGGGACATGGGTCCCACCGAGTGTGCCAAAATGAACCAAGGGAAAAACCACAAGAGGGTTAATGGTTAGATTTAATCAAAAGAAGCATAAAACACATAATAAAATATACCAAAAACCATTATACCTTCATGAAGATGATCTCTTGCTCCTCGGATTAGACCTTTGGTGAAGTGAAGAATGTGCCCCTTCCTCACTTGATTGGATTGGCCCTAGATTGGGTGTGGAATTCTCTCCACTACACAATAACAATATGCATAACTTGATGGATGAATAGATGGATGATGGAATGGCTAGGTATGTGAGAAAATAGTGGTGATACTATGAAGATGATTCTAAGCATAAACTAACAGCATGAGATTGCATAAAATTAAGATACGAAAATGAGGGGAGGAGACCCCAATTTAAAATTTTGAGAAGGCCAAAATGGAGGGCCAAGATTGATTTGAAACGAAGAGTGGAGATTGAGAGAAATTGATGGGAAGGATTGAGAGGACAAGGTGTGGGATTCAAGAGATTTTCCATAAAGGCATTTCTTGTCTCCATAGACCTTCAGGTGCATGGGGAAAAGATCCTCAAGTACATTGGGAGAATAAAAGGAATTTAAAATTCCTTGGAGAGAGTACAAGAGAATTAAAAACTCTCAAATAATGGGTTGCATGGGAAAAAGGGGAGAAAAAAGGAATTAAAAATTCCTTGGGAAGTGAGGAAGCATGGGGAAATGGAAGAATTTGAAATCCTTTAAATGACCAAATTTGGTGCATTTAAGGTTTGGAAGGTGAGAGGGAAACGCCATTTATGGCAAGGAGTTTACTTGCTCCTAATCATGGTGATTAGGATTGTGCAAATGATCAAGAGGGGAGATTAGGTGGGTTAAGGACAGATTAGAGGGCAAGTGGATGAGTTAGGAGGATGTTCCATGAGGAGATAGAATGAGTGGAGGAATTTAAAATTGAGGAATAATGATAATCAAGTTTCTAGAAGAATTAATTAGGCTAAGTGAAAATTAGAAGTAGCGATTTGTAAGAATCACATGGCTAAAGTTAATTAATTATAATTAATTAACAAAGGGATTTAGAGGAATAAATGATTTAGAGAACTTAGAGGAATAAATGAATAATTAATTTATTGACAAATTAATTATTATACTATAGTGACAAAATTAATTAAATTTAATTAATTAATTTTGAGAGGAATAAAGGGTAACATAATAAATTAATTATGTAGAAAGGATAAATTAATTAAATATTTAATTTAATTAATTTTAGATGTCTACACAAATTACAATGGGTTAGATCAAAGGAGAGGGAGAAAGGGGAAATATTAAAAAAGGAAAAGATAGAAAAGTTCAATGAAGGGTGAAGAAGAGAAATCAAGTGGATAAAGAAAATAAGTTTATTAAAAGAACAAGCATAGAGTTTTCAAATGTTTGTGAGCCTCCAACTCATGAAAAAAAATCCATACCTGATATGTTTGATGCACCTAATCATTGGGGTCCACAAGTGATTCCATATTGCCCAAAAAAATTGTATTTTATTTTCACTATTTTGGTGCATTGTAGTTTCTTCAGGCATCTCTTGACATCCAAAAAATTCTCCTATGATCAAAATTATGTAAATTCAATTTTTTTGATTAATTGTTTTAAGATTTTGCAATCAGTTTTAAGAAAACTATTTTTTATCAAAATTCTATGAAGTTTAGCAAATAATCCACTAAAAATTGTGTGGATATAATGTAAGGACCTCAAAACTCTATCAATATAATTATTTAATTAACTCATTTCACACATCATAAAATATGAATTTTTATTAATATCTCCATACAAAAGTATAAATAACTAATTACAATTTTAAGGTACAATGGAGTTCAAGTGCTTTTTGCAGGAAAGAACATATACATAAGTCATAAATACAATTATGGCCTACATGCCATCATGATATCAATACAAAGTAAAATATATATAGTGATTGTAGTGTCATAAAATTGTGACCCCTGCAATTTTAACCACATTTTAGGTCCTCACCTCGGTGATGACATCTCCACCTCGGTGATGACATCTCCTTCCCTAATCGAGAACTGTTTCTGCATTCTCACCCCTTCACCCTTCCTCCTTCAAGACCTGTGGCTGCTCTAGACCCTGTCTGGGCCCCAAAATAGGGCAGGATAGGGCCGTAGCCCCTTAGGACAGGGGTGTGGCACCCTTGTCCCCACCCCGTTAGACCCAATATGGAAAACTAATGTATTGAGAGGGGAGGGGTGAATCAGTACTTCAAAACTTTTCTTCAACAATAACTTTACTATTAAGCATAAACTGAATAGTGCAGTAACATAATATAATGCTAAACCAAATAAATAACAATCATACATGATTCACTCCATAACACTTATATTTTGGTTACGCAAAAACTCTTGGTTAGAGAGAAAAATGGCGGTCGAGATGGCACCCACAACTTCACTACTACAATAATAAAGATTGCTCGGTTAGAGCTACATGTTTAAATATTTTTGATAGCTTACCCTATTAGGAGTATCAAGATCTGTTAGATCTACCTTGCTAAAGGATTTTACAACACTTAATCTAAATGATGCACCTGGTTAGAGGCTTTACAATTTATAGACTTGGTTAGAGTCTTTTACCCTGTTAAAGGTTTCTCTTACAGTTTCAAAATATTACAATAAAATCATTACAAATATCTGCAACTTTACATCTGAAATGTTATAGCAGATTCTATGTGCTCAGATAAGATTACTTTGCTTATAGCATATCTCAATAACCCATATAGTAACTCGGTAAACCCTTATGTTTACTCTGTTCTTTGACTGTTCTCTAAAATCCTTCTCGGTGACCTCTAT
The DNA here is from genome assembly GCF_030272615.1 of Cryptomeria japonica. Classification (NCBI taxonomy): domain Eukaryota; kingdom Viridiplantae; phylum Streptophyta; class Pinopsida; order Cupressales; family Cupressaceae; genus Cryptomeria; species Cryptomeria japonica. The sequence continues at coordinate 147,199,600 of NC_081409.1, read as the reverse complement.
GTCTCTGTAACAGTCATAACACTTAGTGCTTTCACATGTCTTGCTTCATATATTTCTATATCTTCCTTTCTATCATACTTCATGTGTGTATTTGATCTCAATCCATGTTGTATAAATAGATCTCTTATGTCGATGATCCATTCATTGCTTCGATCTTACAAACATGTTTTATCGAATGAATAACCATGCAAAATATTTCATTGGTTAGATGACCTCATAATCATACACAATCCTTAAGTGTGATTTCCAATGTGATAACAGTTCTATGTTTCTCGATCTTGTAACACGTTTCCATATGTATGTCCAGGTTCAATGAATCTGGTAACATGTTTCACTCAGTGTATATCAACTCAGTGTGTCATCTTTGCTGCTCGGTAAACACAGAATGATACTCGGTAAACCGCTTGGTGCATACTGGGCTATGTGACTAGTTTCTTCTATTACCAACTGCGATGTACATACCGACTGAATATTTCAATAGAGGTAACCGATTAGAGTATATAGAATAACTTTGAACATAAGACTAATGGAAATCTTAGTAAGTAGTAACAATCTCCCCTTTTGACATTAGTTGAGATGTTTGACAAAAACTACTTTCAAAGTTATAACCCAAAAATCTATATACTTGCAAAATTTGACTAAACTGACAATATATACATTTGTCAATGAAATAGTATATCTAGATATACTCCCCTTATCAATATACTGAACAACACTCTAATTCTGCATGCTCGGTGATGTGTGTTGCTTCTGTTCTTTGCTTGTTGTTATGTCCATTGCTCGGTTCACTGCTCTTGGATACTCTGCTCACTCTACTTGGTATACTCCCCCTGTATACTACACTCATTTTGTATTGTACTTTGATGCTTTGAATACTATATCACTCCCCCTTTTTGACAAACATCAAAATTTAGTTACCATTTGGTGGTGGCAATTGGTCAAAAATGGATTTGTACTTTGTCCATGCGTCAATGAGAGCGACAGAGAATGCATCCTTTACACTGTTCAAAAAAGAATTTTGTGCTTGAATATCAGCCAATAAAGAAATTAAACCATCTAATGTGCTTCCCTCTTGTGTAGTAGATAGGTGAGTGGCTCGGTTAATCTATTCTTGAACAGATGAAATATGAGGAAGGAATAATGTCTGAAGTGTCATTATATCCATTCGGATCTTGTGTTCTTCATTTCTTAGGTCCAATTGTTGAGCCATGAGCTATTCTAACTTTGTATAGAAATTATGAACTGAATTGGGCTCTGGGGTCAACTTATTTGAGAGATCGGTTATCTCTTTCTCAATTGCTTCAGTTTTATTTTTGATGTCTTTAATGAATAAAGAAAATGTACAGAGTTTCTAAAATAAATAAAGAATGTGCTTGAGTTGAGGGGACAACTCAGCAATAAATTTGACAAGTTTAATTTTGCCAAGAGCTATAGCTTTATGTACCTCTTCTATCATTTTTGCAGTGAGCTCCTTGTCTTTTAGCTTGCTTAAATATTCAGATGCATCTACTCCAGATGTCTCTATCTGATTGAGAAGTTCATCCAGTTGAATATGGATGGCTACATCGGTTGACACTGTAGCTTCAAGTAGCATATCTGATAATAGTGTCTTTACCTTTTGAAGTACTTTATTTTTCTTTTGTATGGCCATTTTTTTCTCTTGTTCAGTCTTTGCTTTGCATAGTTCACTGAAATCAATGAGTGCTTGCCCTTTTAATTTTGATATGTCAACATTGGGCAACACTATGGGTTTTGACAAATCTACTTTGAAGCTATGCTTTTTCATCTTCTTTTCGTTAGATTTGGCCGGTTGAACCAATACAGTGGCTTGTGACGCTTGATGACCCTCGATAGGTTGCTTAGTAGAGGCAACACTTGGGTCGGTTTCTTTAGATTTTGTTGTATCCTTTGGTGTCTCGGTACTTGTTGTCTTTGTTGCAACATTTGTAGTGCTGGAAGGTGCTTGAGAGGTTTGTTCTCTGGTGGTCTGAGGAGTAGCTTCTCCTTCTGTAGACTTGTGACCTTCAGTGCCTTTATCTATATCATGAGGGGCTTTAGTTGAGATAGGTTGATTGACTAGTGGATAAGGCTGAACTTGTTCCAAACCTGATTCATTGGATACAAGTTTTGCATATGCATTGCCTTCTATCATTTCTTGTTCCAATGCCTCTATATCCATGATATCTTCATCTATTTGAGTGGTGTCTACAGGGTCTTGCTTGGTGACATCAGGATCTTGCTCAGTGACATCAACTATTTCAATTTCTGCTTGCTCACCGGCATCCTTGATTCTAAATATTTCCTGCCACTTTTCTTTTGTCTCATTTCCCACTTCAATATATAAACCATTCATCAATTTCAAAGCTTTTTGTTTGACGAGGAACTTTGTGTGGTAGGTTGTCAGATGTTCTTTTATTTCAGCTACAGACATATCAGGAAAGAGATGTACTAGACTTCTTTCTCTGATCTGTTTCTCTGAGTCCAGGGCATATTGCCATCTGTTATCAATATGTGCATATAATTCTTTTGGTAGAGAATTAGAGACTTCTAATGGGACCAGTCGGAATTTTAGAAGTGTGCAGATGATAGCTTCTTCAATTTGTCTCTTTTCATCATCATTTCTGGTTTCATACTTAACATATCTGAAAGATCCAAATCCACCATATTTCTTCAGATTAGCACAAAAGTTTTCAACACTATGTACATTTACCTTCTTGCTTTTCACAATCTGAAATTTGCTTGCATCCTCAGATTTGGTATCACTAGACTCTTTTGCCAAAATGAGTCTCCGAGTAGATTTCTTGTAAGTCTTTGTTACCTTAGGAGTAGTAACACTCTTTGTTTTCTTACTCGGTGAAGCTGTAAATGCTCTTATATTAGGTTTCTTAGCAAGAGGGGTCAGTGAGGCCTTTGATGTGTCCTGTTTCTTTCTTTTCAACACTTTTCCCTTGGGCAGTGTTATAGTTGCCTCTTGGGCTTTAGATTCCTCTTCGGTAATAGCTAAAGTGCCTTTGATAGGTGTGGAGGAAGAATCTTCTCTGAATTTCTCTGTTAATGCCTTTATCATCTTTGTAGCCTTTCTTGTAGCTTTGGGTACTGCAATGCTCATTTTTACCTTTTCCTTCACTTCTTCATAGGTTCCATACCTCAGCTTGGTAGCATGCCTTGGTAGTGTAAGAAATGCATCAATTTTTTGTTGTGTGATGTTGGAATCAATCTCGTAACCCATAGGTGGCAAAGATTGAGTTCTTGGTTCCATAGCGTTCACATAACAGTAATCAGTGTCTACTTCAAAACATATATCATCTTTGTATTTTTCCACTAGCTTGGGTGGAATCTGGTATTTGATATGCATTTTCTCCTAAAACTTACTGAAGTAATCATCCATAATATCATTGAAATTGTCTCCTAGCTTCTTAATGAAGTCATTGATATGATGGGTGATTGGTCAATGTAGTTCCCAAACAACTTTACCAACTGATGGAAAGAATTTTTCAAAATAGAAAAACATGCATACAAGTAGTGATCCAAACTTTAGTGTATTGGCCGAGTTGCTCTTCTTCAGCTTCCTGATGGTGTTCAGATTCTCAAATAGGTTTTTCAGCAACACCTCACATAGATCAATTTTCATTCCCTTTTTCACAATTTTGTATGCTAGGTCTACTGTTGCACAGGGTACATTGTTTTCCCTTACCGATTGGAAGAAATAGTAACCTATTACTCTAATGGAAAACTTTAGTTCCGCATCAGTGACATTGTTCAACTTCAGTCCTCTCCAATCTGATTCTTCTCCGGTTAAACTGATCAATTCTTTCTATGATATCATCTTTTGAGCTCGGGCATGATCATAAATTGGGTAACCGGTAATCAGATGAATGATTTCCTTGGTAATCTTAAATGGTTTCTCTTCTAGCCACATGAAATCATTGTGAACTCTGCTCAGAACAAACTTGACCCACTGGGGTTTGAACACATGGGGATAGGTTAGGGCTTCAGTTAATCCCTTGATTCTAATGTGCTCATACTTGCTATCCATTTTACCATTGGTGCACAATTCATCATATGTGTCTTTGATTTCTACATGACCGAGTTCTTCAACACGACATTTGGTGAAGAATCTCACATCCTCAACTAGTAAAACACTATCTGGGATGAGTGAAAATGCAGTTTTGTCATCCGGTTCAGATGCAACTTTGGGAGTTAATGAGTATTTTAATGAGGGATTTTCTACATTCTTAACAACGATGGGATCTTGGATCTTAGGTGCCATTTGAAGATTTCAGATAAAAACTAACAAAAGATCCTTAGGGTTTGAGGATTTTCAAACGGCAGACACTTCACACTTAGCAAATAATAATAACTTGATAAGATCGGTAAACCAGATTAACAATGCATTGAGATTGATGTAAATACCTTGAATTTTGCTTTGTAGGAGGTTTGATCACCTTAGATTCGCTTTGCTCTGCTCTCTCAAAAACTTGGTAAGTGAAAATGACTGTGAAAATGCTTTTAAGTACACAATATGCCTTATTGAGCTTCGTGCAGGTTAGGTCAACAGCATTAAATGCACTCGATTCCATTAAACTTTCTTTCTTTTTGCGCTTTAACCAAGTAACCAAACTTCCTTCATTTACCGACTTGACAAGCTTCCTGTATTCACCGACTTGATAGGTTTCATGTATAATGCTTCAAAAAGACTTGATAGAATTTCAAACTTACTACTACATCTTTAACTATGCAGATTTTGAATTAAGTACATAATAAAGTAGGAACTGTTAAGATTTAACCTTGAGAGAATGCAGTCCCTTCATACTTTTGCCGATTAATTTGGAATAGGTGCACCTAACTCGGTAGGTAAGGTGCTTTCTTCATTTGACACAATTTCCTTCTTTTTCCAAATCATCTTTAATTTTTCTTTTATTTCTTCAGTGTCTCCTCTAGGTTGATCTCTGTAGTCTCCAGCTAAGAGTCCAACTTTGTGACAATGAAAGCATGCCATACTAGGATTTCTCCATGATCTTCGATAGTTCATCCTAAACCTTATAAAGCAGCTGGCACTTATGTATCCATATCTTCCACAACATTCACACCATATCCTTGTATTGTAATCCCATGGTACTGCAGAATATTGTCGGTAAGGATCTGTGTGAGCTTTGTAACCTCTAGCATTTGCTCAGTGAGTAGACCACATATAGTTCTTTTGCTTGTACCAACACTTCTCGGTATTATGTCCATATCTATTGCAGTTTTTACAAAACCCTTTGAATTTTGCATACTTATAATTGTTAACAGACTTTGTCCTACATTGATTAGATGTGTGACCATATTTATTGCAATTGTAACAATAACCATTGGACTTAGTGACATTCGATTGCTTACCTTTTCTGATTTGGCACATGTTGGCAGTGTGACCTTGATTTCCACAGTAGTTGCAAATAGGCTTCTTTCTTTTGATGTTCTTCTTGATTCCAGCTTGCTTTGATGATTCTCCTCTCTTGGTAGTATGGATTCCCTTCTCGGTAGTCTTTTCCTTTGTAACTGAGTCTTGTATCCTTGTTGGGTCGTCTTGTATTCAGCTGCTCATCCAACATCTTTGATGCTTCATAACTCTTCTTCAGTGTTTCTTTGGATTTTTTCTCTGTTTCAAGTTCATTGGTCAACCTTGATACCTCAAGTTTCAATGCTTGATTCTCACCATCTTTCAGATTTGCTTCATGATGTGCATAACCTAGTTGATTTGACAGGTTTTGTTGAATTCTAGTCATCCTTGTGATTTCAGCATCCTTATCAGATACAAAGACTTCGAGTTGTTGTTTCTCTCTTTCTATATCTCCTACTTTATTCTTGGCTGTCCTCAATGCATCAAGATTTTCAGTCATTTGTGTGCTGAAATGTTCATGTTCTCTTTTCATTGCTTTTAGTTGATCAGCCAGTGCTTTGTTCTTTTCTCTCAATGCTCTAATCATTTCTTTAGTCTCTTCAGATATACTGTTCTCAGATGATGTCTCAATTTGTTCCACTAACTCTTGAGAGTCCTGCAAATCATTAGATAATCTTCTTCTCACTTTCAGAGATTTTTGCATTCGCCTTTGCATGTCTACAATCACTTGATTAGCATGATCCAACTCTTCTTGCAGATACACAATCCTCTGAGATTGTTTATAGCCTTCCATTGATAAGATCTTTCTCTTTAGGTAGTTAAACCCTTTTCCAAGATTGAAGCTCTGATACCAATTGTTAGGCCCAATATGGAAAGCTAATGTACTAAGAGGGGAGGGGTGAATCAGTACTTCAAAACTTTTCTTCAACAATAACTTTACTGTTAAGCATAAACTGAATAGTGCAGTAACATAATATGATGCTAAACCAAATAAATAACAATCATACATGATTCACTCCATAACACTTATATTTTGGTTATGCAGAAACTCTTGGTTAGAGAGAAAAACTGCGGTGGGGATGGCACCCACAACTTCACTACTGCAATAATAAAGATTGCTCAGTTAGAGCTACATGTTTAGCTATTTTTGATAGCTTACCCTTTTAGGAGTATCAAGATCTGTTAGATCTACCTTGCTAAAGGATTTTACAACACTTAATCTAAATGCTACACTTGGTTAGAGGCTTTACATTTTATAGACTTGGTTAGAGTCTTTTACCCTATTAAAGGTTTCTCTTACAGTTTCAAAATATTACAATAAAATCATTACAAATATCTGCAACTTTACATCTGAAATGTTATAGCAGATTCTATGTGCTTCGATAAGATTACCTTGCTTATAGCATATCTCGGTAAACCATATAGTAACTCGGTAAACCCTTCTATTTACTCTGTTCTTTGACTGTTCTCTAAAATCCTTCTCGGTGACCTCTGTGTCTTTGTAACAGTCATAACACTTAGTGCTTTCACATGTCTTGCTTCATATATTTCTATATCTTCCTTTCTGTCATACTTCATGTGTGTATCTAATCTCAATCCATGTTATATAAATAGATCTCTTATGTCGGTGATCCATTCATTGCTTCAATCTTACAAACATGTTTTATCGAATGAATAACCATGCAAAATATTTCATTGGTTAGATGACCTCCTAATCATACACAATCCTTAAGTGTGATTTCCAATGTGATAACGGTTCTATGTTTCTCGATCTTGTAACACGTTTCCATATGTATGTCCAGGTTCAATGAATCTGGTAACATGTTTCACTTGGTGTATATCAACTCGGTGTGTCATCTTTGTTGCTCGGTAAGCACAAAATGATACTCAGTAGATAGCTCAGTGCATACTGGGCTCTGTGACTAGTTTCTTCTATTACCGACTGCGTTGTGCATACCGACTGAATATTTCAGTAGAGGTAACCGACTAGAGTATATAGAATAACTTTGAACATAAGACTAATGGCAATCTTAGTAAGTAGTAACGGTCCGGGGCCCAAAATAGGGTAGGATAGGGGCATGGCCCCTTAGGACAGGGGTGTGGCGCCCTTGTCCCCACCCCTTAGGGTGGCCTTATGTTAGGTTTGCCTAGTCTCCCATGCATAATTTTCCTTCGGGATTTATAATTCCTCTTTGTTGGCCTTTGATGGTCAAAAATTAATCCTTGAGGCATTTATAAAAGGGGATTTAATTCCCTCATTTGGGAAAGAGAGGCATAAGCATAAGATACAGTATTTCAAGGTCAACATCAAGCATTCAAGCATTCAACTCTTCTTCACTCATCCACTGGAGAAACACTACAACATTCATTTGCAAGCATGTGTGTGTGTTAGGGTTTTGTCATGTTCCATGTCATTTCATACAACATTTGTGGTTACATTCAAGAAGCAAAGCAATCATCATCTACAAGTTGCAGATCTACAAGGTATACATTTCCATTATTTGCATTCAAGCATTTGCAATTACTTTCTTTCAAGGTCGGTTCCTCAATCGGGGTTTGACTAAGGCAAACCCTTATCCACAACCATTCTCCCTCTCTTTTATGTGTGTAGGTTGTAGGTACACAACTATAATTGCAGGTTTGGGCTTCATCTACAAAGATGGAAGAACCCTTTTCATTTCACGGATTTTGTGGAGGACCATGTACATTCCCGCCATGGTCCCGACAACTTTTCTCCAAATTTGAAGGGTAGATCATATCAGTCTAATTATCTCTGATCCGAAGTTACAGCGTGATCCCGAACTGGCAGCTCCTCATTTCACTCATTTTCTCTCTCTTTTCTGCATAGTCAACAAGTCAACTTTTCATTTACAAAAGAGGGTAAATCACACTTCAAACCTTGCACTCCACTTGGAATTCACATCCTTGTTTCCCTTGGATTTGGATCTAGTGGATTTAAGCCCCTCTTTTGAATGTAAAGTTCCTCCAAGTGAAAATCATCCTAGAGGCTTCCTTTTTCTCTCCTAGGTGGGAAGTCACTAGGATCCAATTTTCCACTTTACAGTGATACAAATGAATAGAAATAAATCATCATTCTTGGCCACCAACCCTATAATCATATGTTAGCTAAGGATGGGAACATGGCCCCGGTGCTTTTTTGCATAGCCATGAAGCAATTATTCTTCCCCAAAGTTATTCCTGACATGATGAACCACAAACCTTGCATAAATGGCCTAGAAAATTAGAAACAATGGTAAGATCAAAACCACAGTGCATCCAGATACATCTACATGGACATTTGCTATATGATAATACAATGTCAAATTATCAAGATGTGGAAAAGAAACATATTAAGTAAATTTGCTAGGAAATTCATTTATTTTAGTGAACTAGGATTTGATCAAGCACTTATAAAACATGGATTTTCTGAAAAAGAGAATAATACTTCTCTATTGTTCCATATTCAACACCCCTTCTCGAAAACATAGCTTATCCCATACACACAATGCAACATATACCAATGATCCTATGTCCCTGCACTCTCCTAAGATGAGACATCTTAACTTTTTCTATATGTTTTTTCATATCCATCTTAAATACTAATTCATCATCTACACATCCATTTCAATGAAAAATTGTTATATTCATGTTTATGGTTAAATTCATGTGCACAGTACTACTCTACATGGTTGTTCAATACAACACTAATGCAATCATATAAATGAATTTTCATATGCATCCCTATTAGTTCATCCTTCTATGTGGTTGTTACAATGCATCACTAATGCAAACATATACATGACTTTTCATATGCATCCCTATTAGTTCATCCTTCTCTATGGTTATTACAATGTAATGCTAATGCAATCATATACATGATTTTGCATGCATGCATACAGTCATGATGGTAAACATGTTGCAGTCATATTTAGAGAGAAATAATATATATTTAAGACAAATAAGGTAAAACAAATGTATGTATATAATACACACACACACATGATTGTGTAAATTCCTTTTATCATTTCAGTTCATAATAAAGGCAAGAATGCAGATTTATAATAGCAATAAACAAACATTAAGAATCATTAAAGTAAAGCATTAAAAGAGAAGGTATATCACATGTATGTATATTTCAAGTGTACATATATGTGATGTGTGTGTGTATGTTCATTCTCAAATGTAAAGAACTACATGCTTATTTTTAGTTTACAAAGCTAACAAATTTCAGATGATCATGAAACAATAGTTGCCTATATTCCTCGTGTCTCTGTGTTTATCTATATTAATTATCTTCACTTCAGTTTATAGTGTAAATGGAAATCATTCTATATGTAAAATGATTTTCTTCTATGATTTCTATGTTTTATGATTGCTTTGGGTAACTATTTTTATGATTTTATTTTTTTATTTAACAATATAATAACATTTTCTATAGGTTATATCTTGTATTATAAAGATAATTTTAGTTTTCATAATTAAATATCTAATTCAATTTTTGGATCAAGAATGCTAAATCTAACCTACTCTTGTTGTTTTTACTAGAAAATGAATAGAAATAGTTATATCTTATAATATCATCTCTCTAGTTTTTCGTGGGTTCTATGAAAATGTACTAGTTTTTTTATGGTTTCCTATATTAGATGTTCATTCATATTGACTTGGAAATACACAATTTTTTCTATATCAAATCTTTGATCAAATTGACTCAAAAATATATATAACTTCATGTACAATTTCAAATATCCAAGAAAAATAACCTACTTGTTATGTATCCTTGAATTTATTGTTAGAATATTGTCATTGATGTCATTAATGATTTTGTAATCGAGCAACATGAGTCCGACATATTCCAGTTTGAGCCTCTCAAGATTCGGTGTTAATGTTTTTGTTGCGGCATAGTTTAGGGTTCGATAACAGGATACCTTGCTTACCAACATTTCTCTACGTGAAGGTTTTGGTCCAATCCGCTCCAGAATCATCAACAGTCTATTAGCTTTGCTTTTTATCACATATATTCCTTGATGCATGGAGAAGTTCTTTTTTTCGTTGGTCAACTTCTCCGGTATGATAAGATTTGGTAAAGTTGTAGCATGTAAAGGTTTTTGGGCTAACCTTTACTCCGGTGGAGCCAACTTCATGAAGACTTAGCTAAGTGATATATATACAGTTGCTTTGTGAAGGATTATGATATGATTTTTTTATCATTGTATGCAAATGTATATACCTAGTGAATGTTAAAGTGATTATGCACCTTAATGGGATTGTAACTCATGCATATGATAGATGCAATATTGGTAATTCATATTTTGTAATATTGGTTGTAAGCCATCCTCCAACAATGATTCGTTATATTTTGGACTATGAGTCCATCCGGTAGTGAGCCATCTTATATTACTATAACCAGTTACATAATATTGAGAGCTAATCCTCTTTGTGGTTTTTCTCGTCTTGGTTTCTCCATGTTTAAATATTTGTGTTATGTGGTGTTATGCATTTATTCTTACAGATCATTTTATTTCTACAACTAAGTTATGTTATGTGGATACTTGTTTGATTTTTTTAATAAATTCAAGGGAATATTGATTCACCCTTCCCCTCTTAGTATTTTGGATGTTCAACAATTATTTGAAGATGGCATTATTAGAGTCAACACCTCGGAGATATCAGATGACCACATGTGGGTGCACACCAATGAGGATTAAAATTCATTCATGAGATGTCTTCAAGAGTTCATAAAAGAATATAATTAAGGGAAACAACCAAATAAAAAGCCCTGAGGAAAGCAGCCAAAAGAGCCCAAGGACAAGCACAAGGAAACTAGATTCTTCATGAATGTAGGAGGCTCATCATCTATAGAGGTGATCAACTCTAATGAAGAAATTTCAGCCCCAATAGGATGAAGGGACATGGGTAAATTTAGGGAGAGAAAAAATCTATAATAGATTCAATGACTTCTCTTGGTTTTGTTGTGTTCGATCATAAGCCAAAATAATTTATTTAGAATACTCTAGTACTAAAGAATATCCTTTTGTATTGGCATTCATCCTTAATATACAACTATAATGCTTCTAATGTGTATTGAGGCCCACTTAACCATTCAATCTTAATTTTTTATTCTCTTTTGAGGAATGGATAGTTCAGTCCTGAAACTAGCAACTGATGCTTATATGTATAAGTTTATCCCTTATCTTTAAAAAAAAAAAAAAAAAATTCAATATCTTTATTGAAAAATTTTAATTCAACTAAATTTTGCTATAATATTTTTCAAATAAAGAAACACTATCTTTCTTTTTTAATAATTTGCAAACATAAAAAAAAAATTAATTAAGATTTAACATAGTAATAATAAAAATAAATAATATTTTAAAAAAATCTAAATTAATATTAAAAAGAAAAAAAAACTAAAACTAAAAGTAATGATAAAGAAACTCATGAAAATAAAGCTTGTCTAAATTATGTTAGGTCATCTTTGATGAGAGAAATTATGAAATTTTAAACTTGTCTAAATTATGTTAGCTCATCTTTGATGAGAGAGATGAAATTTTAAAAGTTATTTGACCTTCTTGTTTTCATTGATAAAAGTAATGATAAAGAAACTCATGAAAATAAAGCTTGTCTAGATTATGTTAGGTCATCTTTGACAAGAGAAATTATGAAATTTTAAACTTGTCTAAATTATGTTAGCTCATCTTTGATGAGAGAGATGAAATTTTAAAAGTTATTTGACCTTCTTGTTTTCATTGATGAAATGCTTCTAGACATCATAGGTTGTAAGACAATATTTGACTATATTCTACACAACAATAAAAAATGTTATCTCTTTTTGAAGATTAATCATATAATTTCCTAATGACATTATGAACAAAACAATTAAAATTATGTCACATTCCAATGAAGAAATGAGTTCTTACAAAATGCAATAACTACATGATATGTACAAAATGGGTTTACTGAAAAGGCATTATAAACCTTTTTAAGAAAATGCAATTGACTGGTTATAGATAGAAACAGCCACCAACATCCTCCATGTAAATCAATGATAAAGCAATTCCATCAAGAAAATAAAGTTCATCTAATTTTTTCGAATATAAAGATTTAAATGGGAAAAGTATTTACCAAATTTTTATATATTTACTTGAAAACGAGTTTGTCTCTGAATCAACAAAGTAATTGCTGAATGGGTAGCAAATTTAAATTTGGTGGAGCATCAATTGAAATCCACCTATCTGAAATCACTTCTCCTTCAAGAGGTGGTTGATACATATAATAAACAATTTTACAGATCTGATTATTATACAGACAACCACTCAAAAAAATCTGATCATTCCAAACAGTAGCCCAGCAAACCTCAACAAAAAAAACTCTAGTAAACGTCCAACCCACCTCCACACATTTTGGGTTGAGTTATATTTCATCACTCCTCCTCTTTGAAATGAATATAAACTCCCAAAAGCAACTATCAAATAACCTGCATACCATGTGTGTTTAAGCTTCATCTTACTCCATACTTGAGTCTTTGTATTAAAGACTTCAACATTCTCCTGCATTTATCACATAAAATTGTCCATCAACAAAAACACTTTGAAAACAAGATATCCAGGATCTCTCCATGTGAGGAAGAGACCCCCACTTTTTTTCCTCTACATCAAAGTATATATATTCTTCTCAAGATGCCCAAAACACTTTAGTTCTCACTGTGTTGAAATCACCTCCAGCAAAGTATATGTAGCCTTCTGGAGATGCTGGAAACACACTGCCATATCTAAAATTGGGCACATCTGCTATCTAAACCAAAAATATATATAGATCAATCAAAATCCATAACAATATAAATAAATAAAACTCTAACTTAATTTAGCAGACAAAAAAAATTTTAAAATACCTGTAACCAGCTGTTAGAAGGAAAATCATAGGTCATAATTCTCTCTTCCTGTATAGAAATCAACCTCTGATTGACAGCAAGCACAGTTGAATCTGCAGGAATGCCACCCATTGTCCTCCATGCATGTTGGTGAGGATCATAAACACACAGTTTTCTATCTTGATAAAATAGAGGACTTTTAACTACAGCCCTCCAGCTTTTGCAGACTTGTGTGAGCATGCCATGGTATATGAATGGCATCCTTAGTAAGCATTCTCGACCTATTTCACTAGGAAGTTTTGGAATAATCTCAGACTCCATTGAATAATCTCTATAAAAAAAAGTTCCTTCTTTCCCTCCTTTCTATATCTGTCTTGGCTTGGGGGACAAGTTAATTTTTCACACAGCTGCTGGTCATATGGAGATCCTCGAGTAATGTGCTATTCCCTACTCTGTATTGTGAATTGTTTACCTTCATATCTTCCTTGGATTTTCCACCGCCACTGGAAATTCATCTGAATCGTCTTTTATCTGTTTCAAAGAGAAAAAATAACAGAACAAAGGCTTTCAACAAGATATCTAAAGGTGTTAGAAATAATAGTTACGGTTTTCAAATCAACATATTGGATCGAAAGATGAAAGGCAACTTTTTCTGTGATAGTGATGGAAATTAAGTGTTCTGCAAAAATGGACGGCTATTCGATATTTATTGCCAAAGATGGATGGCTATTCTAAATTTTGCAAATTTAGCAAATAGGCAAAGATGCATGTCGCCTGGAAATCTATATTTGACATGTTTAATATGCATGTATACCGTTATACACCAAAAAAATCATTACTTTTATCGGTCAGGTATTTAATCCACTTTTTTTTTTTAATATGGAAACGGGGGTTTTCAGGAAAACCTGTCTCACACTGGTAAATGGTTTTCTTCCACCGGTATACCGTTTTCATCACCCAAATAAAGTTCTCAACTGTCGGGATCGGCAAATCCAAAGGAACCCCTACGAGCATAGCAAAACAAAAAAATTTACTGGCAAATCCAAAAGGATCTTGATGATCATAGCAGAAAATTAATGAGAAATTACAGACATGACGCTGTAGCAGCCCATGTCATACGAATCTAATTTGTTTAGATTTTCAATGGCCAACAAGCCAACTCATTAATTAATACAGTATGGGATACAATATGGAGTCAGTAAATGCATGGTGGATTTCAGTAAATGGAGATAAATCTACTGTGTATCTCCATTTTGGAGGTGAATATTTTGGGGGTTAATATTTGATTCGCCCTGATTTTTTTGATTGCCTTCAATTTCTTCACCGCCTACAATGTTTTAAGTAGAATGCATAATATAAACATGAAACGGGCTACATGCACACCAATACAAATTAGCACGGGTACAAAATTCTAGTTTGATTGGGAGTGATTTAGGTATTTTAAAGATCATTAGCCAGATTGTACAATCTACTGAAAAAGTTTTTTCTTTAACCCAATGAATCCTATCATATTTTGGTATTACTAAGCACAGGACTTTATATTTGTTTAACTTAAACTTACATATATATAATTTTTGTTTTAGATATAAAATTTATTTTGGAATGCATTAGTTATAATTTTTAATTTTTCTTGAAATAATAGTTATTTTAGTGAAAAAATTAAACTATAATTTAATAAAAATTATTTCACATTACAATTATAAGTAAGCTAAAAATTTACATATATTTAAAATGTAAATTTAATTTTGGAGTGGAAAAGTCACATTTTTTTTTTTTTTTTGTATTATAAATCAAGAGACCAAAAAGATGTTCATACAGATGAGTTCAGGGGAGGCAAGGCCTCAATAGTGAAACCAAAAAGAACTAGACAAATGTCATATACAATGCACTAAAAGAAAGCTCCAAGATAAAGTTGTGCTTGCTGCCATAAGGAACTAGAGGAGGATTTCATCCTGGTCTTCCAGCCATGTGGTCCTTCCATCCAGACCACCTTCTTCCTTTCCATGATTTGTATGCACATGTCAACCCTGTTGAAGGGGGGAGCTCTGGTATCTTTAAGTTCTTTAATCAGCTTCTTAACTGCACTCTCGAAGGCAGTTTGATTTTCTACGATCCTTGCCCATTCATAACCATCTTGCATCTCGTATATAAACATGGTGGCTCGGCCTTCTTTGAGGAACCGTAGGAGTTTGTTTCATTCAACATTCATCAAGAAGCAAACATGTACAACAATTTTATAATGTGTGAGTTTTTTGAAAAAACCAATAAGTTCCCTAGCATTACCTTGGAACTTCTCCTCATTTCTGAGTTTCCAAATAAACCAAAGGATAAAAGAAGACAAAATTTGTCAAATTAAGTTAGCATCCTTTTTAAGATTATGGACGAAACCAGTAACTATATCATAGGTGAAGACATGCTCAGTAATGGATATTCCAAACTTTAACCAAATCTCCCTAGCAAAAGGGCAGTCAAGGAAGATGTGCCGAGTGGACTCGGGTTTATTACAGACAGAACAAAGATCATATGTAGCTACATTATTCCTAATAGGCAATCTATCCAGTAAAAGTTGTCATCTGAAACACTTGATCTTAGGAGGGATGGGGGATTTCCATAGGTTCTCAAAGGTTTTATACCAAGCGGTGGGGTTGTGGTGGACATTCCATAGGGTGTTGATATGGTTGATCACAGAGGTGTCCTGGTTAAGCAAGTTGTATATAGCTTTGGATTTAATTTTTGGGAGGGGTGAGCCACCCTTCCAAATGAATGAGAGGTACCTGTGGGTGTCAACATGAGTGTTCTTGGGGAGTTTTAGGGTGTTACAGGCATTCCTAATCATATTGTAGGTCCGCTTATGCGAAGCGGGAAGATTAAATTTACTACTAAGTTCCTCCCAGGTGATGAGGTTGTCATTTTCTAGGATATCCATAAGATACTTGATCCCCTTGTTATGCCAGAATCTAGCAGAACAGCCTTGGGTTAAGGTCAGTGGATGAGAATTATGGTGGAGGTTCCATCATATCGACCTTTCACCATGTATAGTGTTATCACAGTCAATGCTAGAGTTGCAGATAAAGCTACGCACATGCTCCCAGGCTTTCCAGATGGACTTAAAGACCCAAGTGCCTTGGACAAACACCGAGAAACTTCCAGCAAGTAGATCACTGAGTGGGAGGGATTTCAATGATTTGGTAGCCTTAGGGAATCCATTTTGAATGTTATTTCTAATAAGAATCTTCCAAGGTTCTTGCCCATCTAGTGCATGGAATATCCATTTGACGGCAACGGAGATTCCTTGCAACTTAAAATCCTTAAGGCCCAAACCTCCAAGTTTTTTGTCTAAGTGGCACCAAGCCCATTTCACCGCGTGGGCCTTTCTTTTGCCTTTACCATCAAACCAGAGGAAGCGTCTAATAGCCTTTTGAATTTCATAAATTTGATAATTGTTGAACATCCAAACCGAAGAGTAGTAGATACTGTATGAGGAGAGGATTTTTTGACATACTTGAACCCTACTTGCTAGGGAGAGGATCCTATTATCCCACTTGTTGAGCTTCTTATCAATTTTCCCCTTAACCCAGGTCCACATTTCTCGAAGAGAGGGGGAAATAGAGAAGGGGATATCGAGATACTTGACAATCATGTTGGGTCCTCCCCATGAATACCCGTCTTCTTGTAGTCAGTCTGAAGGTTCATCCTTCCAGCCAAGTAAAATAGATTTGGAGTTGGAGATCCTAGCCCTAGAGGCTTTACTAAAGGTGTGAATTTTTAGGTTGAGGGAATCGATGTTTTTCCTAGAGAGCTCCAAGAAAAGAGAGGTATCATCAACAAATTGGATATTAAGCAATTCAGAGTCATCTGGCAGCACGATGTCATGGACTCTAGGAGATAGAGTGTCATCTCTATGGAGATAAAAGAGGGCATCTGAGGCAATAACAAACAAAGTAGGGGCAAGAGGGCAGCCCTGCCTTATGGATCTAGAGAGAGGAATAGGCTGGGATAGGGTTCCATTAACATCAATCATGGCGGAAGCATCTTTGAGGAGAATTCGGACATAATCACAGAACTCGTTAGGGAAGCCAAAAGCTCGAAGCATCATGAGGATGAAATCCCACTCGACTCTGTCATAGGCTTTTTCAAAGTCCACAAGGAACATGGCAGCATCCTGGTTAGAGTTTCTGGCCCACTCCATGGATTCCTAGCTAATGACAAGATTTTCCAATATGTACCTGCCTTTAATGAATCTAGTTTGGGTAGAGCAAATGAACTTTGGAAGAATCTTTTCAAGGTGGGTAGCTAAGGCTTTGGCAAGGATTTTATAGGAGACGTTGAGGAGGGTGATTGGCCTCCAGTTCTTAATGAGGGCTTTGTCTCCTTCTTTAGGGATGAGTTTAACAATACCTTTATTTATGAATTTCCCCAGGGTGTCATTTTCAAGAGCTTCATTGTATATGTCATAGAGGTCATGCGTGACCCATTCAAGATTGGCTTTGTAGAACTCCGCAGGGAGACCATCAGGGCCTAGGGCCTTATTATCTTTGAGGGCTTTAATGGCATTGGCAATTTCTTGTATAGAGATCCTAGCTTTGAGGAGGAGAGCATCATCTTCAAAGATCCTTTTAGGGATGATGGTACTGCATTTGTGTCGAGCCTCTTTTGAGGCCTCATTATCTTCTGAGGTAAAGAGAGTTCTATAGAACATTTCAAAGGCCTCTTTGATATCATTGAGATTTAGAAGTTCCTTGTTGTCTACAGTTATTCTATCAATTTTTTCTCGGTTTTGTTTATGCTTAAGGAGGTTAAAGAAGATTTTGGAGCCTTTATCTCCAAATTGGAGCCAATGGTTGCGAGCTCTAACGAAGGCTCCCCTTATTTTGACCTACTGATGCTTTTTGAGGATGTCTCTGGCTTTAGAGACATGCTTGGCTAGGTTGGGGATGAGGGGTTAGTCTGAATATCCTGCTTGAGGGAATGGAGGTGATGGGTGAGAGTTTTTTTCTATGGCTCTGGAGTCCTTGTCTTTCTTTTGGCCAATGGTTTGGAGTACTTTCTGCCAAGAAGAGACATTCCTTGTCCACCTAAGAGTGCAGGATTGGGGAGGTTGAGGCTGAAGGTTGAAGAGCCTGACCACCTTAAGGGCACCTAGAACATCTTGGTCTTTGAGGAGGAAGGTGTTGAGAATAAATTTCTTGCTAGAGGGGTTGCTGATGGGGATAGCGTTTCTAGTGTTAATGACCACAAGGATACGGAAATGGTCAGAGAGGGTAACTGGCAGGATAGCAATCGCATTCCCCAAGTGGTTAGGGGAGAAGGATAAGAATTTGTTGTTAACATAAAATCTATCCAGTCTGGAGTAAATGCGATTGGAACCTTGTTGAAAGTTGCACCAAGTGTACCATAGGTTAGAAGCAGTAGTTTTAGTGCCCTCGAGGGGGTCAAATAACTGGAGTTTCTGTTTAAGTTTGTCCCAGTGAGATTTTTCTGCAATTTTCCATTCAAAAGGAAGTCCCCCAGCCTTGTCATCTTGATGCTCAGTCATATTGAAGTCTCCAGCCACTATCCAGGGGATATTTGGGAGGGAAGTCAGCCAGATCTAAAGGGACACTCTTTCCTTGTAGTCATTAGGTGCGTAGATAGAGCAAACGCCAAAGCTGAAGCCCCTAATATCTAGGGTGGCCCAAGCTGCTCTGTTGCAAGGGGAGATCCCTTTATCCCTAATTTTGCTTGCCCACTTAGGGGAGATAAGAAGGCCAACTCCTCCCGTTCCTTTTGGGTGATTGGTGCAAATTTTGATTGCATCTCTCCAGATAAAGTCAAGTGAGCTGTCAAGATGGAAACCCACATATTTAAGTTCTTGCAGCATCAAGAAATCTATGTTCTTGTGGTGGCTCAAAGAGCTTTTGATGACAAACTTCCTATCAAGCGACTCAAGGCCTCTAATATTCCAAGAGATGTATTTTATTAGAGAGGAGGGTTAAAAGGTTCAACTAGGGAGACTGCAAGGATGTCTAGACTTCTTTTTATTCTTGGAGCCCATAGGCCTACCTTTTTTTTTAGTCAAGGAGGATCCTTTTATAAGGTCGTCCTCATCTTCACTAACTTCAAATGTTTCATTCCTAGTAGTTGCAATTCCTCCTATGTCGGACCTAGACATCTGGGAGTCTGGAAAGCCAAAGAGCACTATGCTAGACCTAATTTCTTCAAGGCCCTTATTAGCGTAGATTACTTCAATAATATGATTATCTTCTAACTCTTTGAGCATAGAGGTTGTTGAAGGGTTGGTGATGTTAACTTCAGGGGTAAGCCCTGCAAGTGATGAGGAGTCTGAATTCTTGGGGGTTTCAGATCTGTTCATCACACTTGCAGGGTTATCACTAGTGCTAGCAACATTAGCACTTTGACTAGGGTTCTCAAGTTTCTTAACCATTTTTTTTACCACTGAGTTGGCCAGGGTTCGAGCGGGAGCGGGTGAGGTATTATTTATAGGGAGGGGGTAATCACAGATGCCCGTTGCTTGGCTGATAGTTGGAATAGTAGGATGGCTTTGATTTGGGGTATTCAGGTTGTTAATTTTTCTCCTACGCTTTCTAGAAGTAACCAACTAAAAATAGTCAGAGGGTGATTCTAGAGGACCAATTGATGGGTCAGAGGCTGGACCGAGGTGATTAGAGACAAGGGGTGAGTGATCAATGTGCATGGGCTTTAATTCAGAGGAATTGGTGATGGGAATGGCAGCTTCTTCATTAACAGGAAGTGGGGTGGATGAGTGTTGAGAAATCTTGGTTCTAGGGTTCGTGGACGCATCAGTTGAGTTACTGTTGGGTTTATGATTTCCGCAACTAATGATTGGGCAATTTTTCTGAAGATGCCCTTCTTTTTTGTAGAGAAAGCATGCATTTAATCCTCCAATCATTTCAGTAGGGAAGACAAAGGTTTCTTCATTGACATTTAGGGTTAAAGATGGTGGGATATCAATCCCTGGCTTAATTGATACAAGCATTCTGGCATCCAGGTTAGGGACGAGGCGGGTCATTTCATCAATACAAATCATTTTTTCAAAAGGTTCCATTAACTGTGGAAGAAAACACCAGAGGAAGGGGGGGACATCCTTAAGGATGACCCACCTAGGGGAGGATAGTGTGAGAACCTCATCACCAACCGCCTCTGGAGACCAAGCTAGGGCACAGAAGGAAGTATTTCCAACAGTCTAGTATTGATGCTTTAGTGCCTCCTTTTGAGCCTCGTGAGAATTAAAGAAAATAAGGTAGAGACTCCTTTGAATGTGTCTGCAAAATGATATTTTAAGCCCTAATTTTAAATTCCAGAGGTTATGAAACCAGTCATCTAAAAATTTCCTAAGTGGGCATTTCTCAACATCAACACATGCAAAAAAAATGGCCGTATTACTTAACCTAGTTTTTTTCGAGGCAATTTCATTCGACATTTCTAAATTGGGCGAAATGCAGAAGGAGCCCGAGATAGTGCTAGGGCACTTACCTTCCTCACCGGATCTCTCTTTGCCAGGAGCCTTAGAAAATTGCGCGTTAGGGTTGACTCCATTTGCAGGCGGGGAGACAGTTTCGGCGAAAGATTTATTTGGCGGAGATTTAGACTGCTCTGCGGATTTAGTGTCATTAATAGCACCGCCATCTGATTTTGACTCCATTGGAGGCCAAAGGTTAAGCCGCATGAGCGACTAGGTAGGTGGGGGGGGAGTTGTGAATTAAATGAGGTGCAGTATTAAATTTGCAAACGGAAAGAAAAAGAATGAAAAGAAAATTTAATTTAATTTTCTTAAAATAATAGTTAATTTAAGTGAAAAAATACAATTACAATTTTATGAAAATTATTTCAGGTTACAACTAGAAGTAGTCTAAAAGTTAAATGTATTTAAAATGTAAATTTTATTTTGGAGTGCATAAGTCACATTTTTCTTTGTTTTTCTTAAAATAATGGCTATTTAAGTGAAAAAATACAACTACAATTTTATGAAAATTATTTTAGGTTACAATTAAGAGTTATGAGAAAAAAATAGGATTAAGAGAAAAATAAGATTAAGATTACATTAGAATTATGATTGGAACTATGGTTACAATTAGAACTAGATTACATTTAGAGTTATGGTTATAATTATTATTAAGGCTAAGTTTACAATAATGCATATGGTTAGGTAACTTAAACTTATATATATATATATAAGAATCAGTTATCTTAAAATTATGTTGGCTACAAATGTTTCAACTATGAAATGCTACATACATACATACATACATATACATATATATTTAAAACTTAAATAAAATACAAAAACTTACAATTTTAAGGACAAGAAGAAGATCTTAACCTCATGATAGGATGTTCTTTTTATTTTATTATTTGACATTTGTTTTTTTCTTGGGATACAAATTTGAACATATAATTGTACAAAAAACCTAAACTAAAAAAATTAAATTTAAATTTAGATAATTATCTTTGGTGTTCATTTGATATCATTTATGATCTAAATGTCTGCAAAATGCTTGGTAGACATGACTTTGATAATATGAACATATGGGATGAATGTTCTATTCCTCCACATTTACAGGACACTATAGAATATTTCATAAGAACAAACAAGATGTCCCAACAAGATGAACAATACACATTACAGTTCAATGATCCACCATATCCATTGTCTTCCAAACAAGAACTAGCACTTACCATTATTAAAGAATATTATAACGATAATTCCTCCACAAAATCATTGCACACGATCATACAAGGAACAATAGGGATAGGAAAATCCTACCAGATACATTGCATTAGACATGCACTTTGGAGTTTAGCCTAAAAAAAATATAACACGCTACTTGTTGTTTCTCCTATAGGAATTGTAGCATTCAACATCCATGCCTTGACTATACATTTTGCCCTTAAGATTCCAATAAAATAAATGCAACCATTAAAAGGACAGTCACTGTTACTATTTCAAGAAGAGATGAGACACATAAAATACGTCCTTGTTGACGAGATGGGATTCATAGGACAGAAGTTACTATTGAAAATAGACAGTAGATTGTGTGAAGCTTTCCCCCACCAACAACACATGTGCTTCAGTGGGGCATCTATCATTATTGTTGGTGACTTGTCACAACTACCACCTGTTATGCATAAATCTATCTATGCATCACACTTAAATGTCAAATTCCTATGGGAACAATTCACTACAATTCACTATGTGTATGTGTATGTGTATGTGTATGTGTATGTGTATGTGTATGTGTATGTGTATGTGTATGTGTATGTGTATGTGTATGTGTATGTGTATGTGTATGTATTATATACATACATGTGTGATACCTTCTTTCTCTTAAATATATATTATTTCTCTCTAAATATGACTTCAACATGTTTGCCATCATGAGTGTATGCATGTATGCAAAGTCATGTATATGATAGCTTTAGCGATGTACTGTAATAACCATAGAGAAGGATCAGCTAATAGGGATGCATATGAAAAGTCGTGTATATAATTACATCAGTGATGGATTGTAAAAACCATGTAGAAGGATGAACTAATAGGGATGCATATGAAAATTCATGTATATGATTGCATTAGTGTTGCATTGAACAACCGTGTAGAGTAGTAATGTGCACATGAATTTAACCATAAAAATGAATGTATGTATATGTATGTGTATGTGTATGTGTATGTGTATGTGTATGTGTATGTGTATGTGTATGTGTATGTGTATGTGTATGTGTATGTGTATGTGTATGTGTATGTGTATGTGTATATGTATGTGTATGTATATGTATGTGTATATGTATATGTATATGTATATATATGTGTATGTATATATATATGTATATGTATATGTATATGTATATGTATATGTATATGTATATATATGTGTGTGTGTGTATATGTATATGTATATATATATATATGTGTGTGTGTGTGTGTGTATATGTATATGTATATGTATATGTATATGTATATGTATATGTATATGTATATGTATATGTATATGTATGTAGTGTCATTAAATTGTGACCCTAGTAATTGTTTACTGCATTAGGGTCCTCATGCACACGAGATCGAATCCTCTAGCCTGATCGGAGACCGGAGATTTCTCAACCCTCAGAAACAGCTTCTTCCTTGGCCTCTGCATCACCCTGTCTGCACTCTACCCTAGAGAAAGGGGTAGGATAGGGACGTGACGCCACTATCCTCCCTTAGACAGGGGTGTGGCGCCCCTATCCCTACACTATTTTTGGGGTAGGACCCTTCCTAGGGTTGCATTATTGGTTGTGCATTGGGCGAGAAACTCCCCCGATGTCGGCTTGTGACGAAAATCAAATCCACTAACATGTATTTAAGGGGCATTCCTCCTCTCATTTTCAGAAGTTCAAGAAGTTGAAGTTGGATAAGATTGGAGTGTGTCAAGTTGCATAAGCGATCAACCATTCAAGAGCATTCAAGCATTATTTTCTGGCATTGAGCATTCTCAAGTCTCCCTTCAAGGCTAGGTGTTGCATTCAAGTCAAGGATTCAACCATTGAAGAGGAGATTGATTTCAACATTCAATTCCACACAAGCATCTCTATCAACATTTCTATCACAACCTCCGTTGAGGTGATTGACAATTCAGTCTTTCATCTACAACTACTTGCAAGTAATTTCTTTCATTACTTGGTTAATTCTAGAACTGGGGTTTGACCTAAAGGCAAACCCCCAATCCCAACCCATTTTCCTCTCTTTTTTGTGTGTAGGTTGCAGGTGCATAGTTGTACTTTCGGATTCGGACTTCATTTGTAGAGGCAAAAAAACCCTTTTCATTTCGCAGATTTTTCAGAGGACCATGTACATTCCTGCCACGGTCTAGGAAACTTTTCCTCAAATTCACAGGGCAACTTCGTCTCGACATACTACTGCCAGATCCAGGTGCACAGCTTCATCCCATATTCTGATCTCAAGTTATAATTAGTTCTTTGTCACTTTTGCACTACATAATTCAATCAATTTGCTTTCCATTTCAAACAAGGAAGAGGGGATCAACTCATCATTCCCAATTCATTTAGAATTCAATCTACCATCTTCATGTGGAGAGATTGAATCTAGTGGATTATCCTCTCCTCTTCCTAATGTAACATGGTGAAAAGTGTTTGAAGGGTAATCAATAGTGATACTCTCATCTCTCTTTGAGGGAAAGGGTAGCTTTCCTCTTGATCTATCATTCACCATTTTTCCAACATTACATTTTGGTGAACCCAATGTCTTGTATACTTTCCTTTGAACAAAATTGCATATTTTTCATTTACAAGCTTCAAAATTCTGCAAACTTACTAGTTCAATCATTAAAAACCCTAGTTTTTAAATTTAAAATTGAACTTGTAATTTATAAAAAATTGCTTATGGTTATCTTAGATCTGAAAATTGTTTTGATTGTCAAATTCAATTTCCTCATTGTCTTGTTCAATTTGCAATTAAAATTTACAAAATTAAGAGGTTACTTGTTAAAACCCTAATTTTCAAAAAATATCTTGAACTTGTGCAAAAATTGGATTTCCATTTAATTTTTAGATTTCCAATTGTTCTCAGATTTGTTTGCAATCCTACAATTCAAATTTTCAATTTCCCCCCTTTTTCCCAAAATTCAAATTTCAAAATTAAGTGGTTAGGTCATCAAACCCTAATTATCAAATTTAATTGGATTTTGTGCAAATTTCAAATCAATTTCATTTCAATTCATATTTCTAAGCATTTTCAAAGGCGTCCCTATCCATTAGTTTTGACCCTCTTCAAAATTGCAATTCAATTCCTCTTTTTCTTCAAAACCCTAATAGGGTCCTATTTTCACATTTGCACCTTCATTTCACCCATCTAAAGATCATAAAATTCACCAATTTTGGGGGGTTAGCTTTAAAATCATTGTAATTTCCATCCCTGAAATTTTTGAAAAAAGTTGGTTGGACCATGTGCGTTCCCGCCATGGTCCTCAACTTTTTTCCCGAAATTTCAGGAGACTGTCATGACTGTATTTAATAGCCTAAATCCAGAAGATTGGTTGATTTTGTTGATTTTTGATCCCTCTAGAATAAAAAATACCTCCAAAATTCAAACATTTTAAATTTCAAGAAAATTTTAAAATTAAGAGTTTAATTATAGTCTGCCCTGACTTTAAAAAAAATTGAATTTAAAATTAAGTGGTATTCCCTTGGTCCTAATTTTAAAATTTCAATTTCCTTTCATTTTTGGGAATTGTGGCATTCCCTTCTTCCAACAAATTTCAAATTGTGTAATCATTATTTTCTTAAATTTTGCATTACTCAATTTTGTAAGCTTTGTTCCACAATTCAAAATTCAAATTTTCCCTCTAGTGCATGAGTTTTACCACTATTAGTCCTACCTAGCCTATCCCCATTAGACGAAGCATTAGAATCAAGGCTTCCCTAGGTTTAATTATCGAAGAGATGGAGCCTAATTTGGGTGACTTCTTTAATGAGGATCATGCTAATTCTTCCCATCCTAATAATGTGCCTATTCACCCCATTAATGAATCCCATGATGAAGAAGAATCTTTAACTAGGGTTTCTTTAGATCAACTTTCCATATTGGACAATCAATTTGATAGCTTTCAACAATGGATGTCCCAAGAATACCCTAATAGTGAAGCTCTTCCATTAATTGAAGGCCTTAAGCGTGTGATTCAAAGTGATAAGAATGGAATTGATATATTGGGTGGCATTGCACATATTGTTGATTCTAATGTCATGCCTATCAAGAGTTGTGTTGAAACCCTAGCTTACTCACAACCTCCAACATAATTCAATCCTTCAATTTCTTTGATTACTCCTATGACTAGTATTCCTACTTTTACCTCCAACATCATGGCTACTTCAACTCAAAATGTCATCCCTCCAAGAATTGGTCATGAGGGAAATCCCTCTTCTTCATCTAATCCTCCATCTTTACCTATTTCTTCCATAAGTACTCCTACTATTCCTCAACCAATCAGTGTGACATAAGGGGGCGATTCCTTCAACAACTTTGTTCCTCCTTTAAGTGTCCCTTTTCCTACCCAATAATCACCAATGTCTACTTATCATAATGTCCCGCCACCTTATTCTCAATCCATGCCTTCTTTCAATAACATCACACCACCTTCTCAATCACCTATGTCTAACATCAATTCTTCTACCGAAATGACAATTAACAATCTTGCTCAAACTGTGTCTTCCTTACAACAACAAATTGCTCCCATGAGTCAATCCAAGTTTAGTGTGCCAACCTTTGATGTTCTGAGCCCACTTTCTCTTGATATTGTTAAAATCGTGCCACCTAAACATGTTGAGATTCCTCAATTGGAACTCTATAATGGAAAAGATGATCCTCTTACGGATGTCAAAACATTCCAAACCTTGTGTACTGATTTTGCTTATGATCAAAGATTGCTTGCAAAATTGTTTATAAGAACACTAAGAGATAAGGCTTTACAATGGTATTTCTCTTTGCCTTCTTATTCTATCACTTCTTTTCAACAACTTGCAAATGCTTTCATCCAACAATTTCAAAACAACATTGGTCCTAAAATCACTTTGACTGATTTAATACATAAACAAGGTGTTAAAGAAAAAGTGACTGATTTCATTGGTAGATATAAGCATTTGTGTGCTCAAATTTCTTTTCATGTACCTGATAATGATATTCAAAGAATTTTTATTTCTATTTTGCAAAAAGATATCAGGGAAAAGCTTCTTTTGTCTGAGTTTACTTCCTTTCTGTAGTTGTGCGCAACACTCCACAGTTATCAACTGGTTGTGAGTCAAATGGAGAAATCCACTTCTACGGCTCTAAGTGATAAGGGAGAGAGTGTTCAACAATTGTTTGTAAAGTTCAAACCAACAAACAACTTCATCAAGTTCAATGATCCAATCAACAACAACAATGTGAATGTTATAACAGGTGTGCCTTCTATTTCTATTTTTTTCCAAAGAGAAAGACAGCTTACTTCCTTGAATGAATCTTTACATAGTATTATGTCTCAATTGTTGCACAGAAATGTTATCAAACTTCCTCCTATAAAACAAATTGATCCTTTTAAACTTGCATCCCCTTATTTTGATAACAATTCCTTTTGTCAACTTCATCGTCAACCTGGTCATGGTACTGAGAAATATTTTGTATTGAAGAATAAGATTCAAGACTTGATTGATAATAATACTATATCTATGGCAGGTGTGAATGATAAAGGGAATAAATCAATAGCTCCTCCTAATCAAAATCTTAAGATTCTCACTGATCCCTTGCCTTCTCATACCTCTAATGTTATTGAGATTGTGCCTAATTCTTTCTCTTCTGAAGAATTCACCTCTATGGCTCCAAACTTGGTTAATATGGTAGAAACATAGGATATTCCTAAAGATCCTTGTATTACATTTGACCCTAGTAAGACCATTAGAGAACCCAATGGCCCTTTATACATAGTTGCAAAGGTTAAGGATATTCCTTGTTGTGGTGCCTTGATTGATCCCTCTTACATGGTTAATGTCATAACTGAAGAGTATCTTTTCAATTTACGATTGCATAAAACACTATATGATTCTTCTAATGTGGTTGTGAAGTTATTTGATGGCTTCTCTTGTCCTACCATTGGCTCTATCACTCTTCTTGTTGAAGTTCATACTAAATCCTTAGATGTTGACTTTGTTATCATACCTTCTTCTGAGCAATTTCGTGTGAAGTTGGGCTATCCTTGGCTATCTTCCATGAAGGCTATTGCTTCCCCAATCCACAAGTGTTTTAAATTTCCTCACAATGGAGAAATCATAACCATAAACCATATCTTATTTCGTCCATCCAAAAGAAGCCCCGGTGTTCCTATTGATTTATTTTGGCCTAAACAATTTCAATCTCTTCCATTAAGGAGCGATGCTCTTTTTCAATCTTATCAAAAATGGAAGAACCATATGATATTATCCTTAATTCAATCTAGATATCCAACACTTGGCATTCCTATTATTCTTCAAGATGAGGTTCTTCCCCTCTCAGATAGAACTAATCTCCCTCCTAAGGAAGATTGTCAACCTATTCCTATGGATGTGACTTTACCTTCTCTTAAGGAGAACAACAATATTCTTCCTAAGGTTAGACCTATACCTCCTCCTCATGATGGACCCGGTCTCCTTCCTACACCTAATATTCCTCCTTTATATGGCGTAGTTCCACCTCCTTCCTCTTATCAAGAGAAGAGGCTTGTTTCTCCTATTCTTCAACCTAAAAGACCTCAACCTAAACCTTCCACTATCAAGGAGAGAAGGGTAAAAGCACAAAACTATGTGACGTTTCAGGCCAACTTATCAATACAAGTGAATTTAAGTAATTCTAACTAAAAAATAATTTTAGTCAAATATATTTTCTATAAAGATTCATTATAGTTGAGTTATATATGGTCCACAACTATTCCAATTGGAAATGTCTACTAAATGTATATTTTATACCACTTTGGGTCTAATTACCAAAAAAAATGTTAAAAAAACTCAATGCTTCAACAACTCCTACTCTTATAAATAATATATTTTTTGAAATGTAAAAAATACCCCTTTATAGATCTATAAGTGAATTTTCCAGAACATATATATTTTAATATTTTAATTAATTTTAATATTTTATATTTTATTTGTATTGAAAGTAGGTTATTAGCACTAAAATATAAGGTTGATTATCTTGTTAAAGAAAAATACTAAAATTTATTTAAAATTTTTGAAACAAATATGACGAAGTAGAGAAAAGATTCTATGTCAAGATGATATAATTATTTTTTAATTTGGAAAAATAATCAAGAAAAAAGGTGGCGGTAATTGGAAAGAGTTATGTTTTAGCACACTCAACTTTTCAAATTTATTGAAAAATATATGTTTATAAAAAATAGTCAAAAATATATCCATGCACTCAAGTTTCAATTTATCAATATACACAAAAAAAATTAAAAGAAAAAAGGGTAAAATTTGCTAAATAAAGTGTGGCGGCTTGTGTAACTTCAATTTCAGCATTTTATCAACAACCAAATTATAGTGTTTACTTTATAAAAACCTACATTCAAATAATTTTTTTATTTTTTCTAAAAATTACAAATATAAAATAGACAAAAGAATATAAATTAATTAGTTTACATCATTTCAAAATTCAAAATATATATTTCACTTTCGATTGATTTAATTTAAAAAAGTTGAATCAGTATTGACCATTTCCTTTATAAAAGTGTGACACAACTTTATACTTTTACCCAGAAACATTCCACTAAGACTTCCTCCTCCTTCTCATCTTTCCACTAAGACTCGACGGAATTGTAGTGCGAGAGAACACCGATGAAGACGTCGTGTTTGAGCTCATGAAGTTATCCCTACAAATACTCAATCTCCTTAGACTCCAACAGTTGACATGATTCCCTTTTCTCCTAAGCAAGATGTTCAACCTACATCTCCAAATCCTAAGTTTCATAAAACATGTGATGGTTTTACTCCTATTTGTGTTCTTTCTCCTCTTTCTCTAAACTTTGATGAAGAAATGGGTGACAATTTTATTCATAATGGCAATACAACTCCTAATGCTTCTAATAGTGAGTATGAGTATGTTGATGTGGACAAGCATTTATCGGATGAGTTTTTACAAACCCTAATCCTAGCTCCTAGAATCGAACAAAGTGACTTACAACATGAGCATAGTCCTTGTTTGGATCTTGTGATAGCTTCATCTATTGTGCTCAATGTTTCTCTTCTAGCATGTTTCTCGCCTTCCCGAAATAGTGATCAGCAAGATCAAGAGGCAGATGTCGTGCTAGATTACCAATATCAACACTGCAGATCTTTCTCTCTCTCCTTTCTTTCTCTTTTGTGACCATTCTTCTATCAGTACCCTATTCTTCTATTGTTCCCTTAATGTCTACTTGGGGATGATGCAAAGCATTTAGATCTTTTCTTGGTCTCTTTCATGTTGACTCAAAAGACATCATCTCTTCCCTTTCTTCTAAAGTAGTGTCCTTCTTTGGAGAATGAAGATTATTATATGCATATACATACATGATATACATGAGTTATCATACAGCATACTTACCCCGAGGAAAGCGACACTACCTCATGTTTTGTGTTCATTATCCTTGGGTTTATTCCTTGATTGGGGGAAAATCCTTGCGATAACGTGCTCCCTTTTTTCTCTCTCTCTTGGGTGTATCTTACCATAAATAAATCGCTCCCGATAAAGCACATACAATCGCTTTAACATGGGGGCATACACTCTGCTCATACTTTCCTTCTTGTGATACTTAGAATTACTTAGTGAACTTTGTTTTGCTTTGTAATCTTTTGTATCCTTGCTTTCATGACTCATAGTGAAGGGAAATTTTCTACTTGTAGTCATCGTTCTCCCCTTCTCGATCTTCCCTTTTACTTTGTCATTCAAAGTCGTAAGATCCTAAGTCCATTGGGGACTTGGAACATCTTTCCTCCTTGATGTGGTAAAAGTCTTTCAATCTTGTTTCCTTGTACTTTACCGATAGTAAATTAGTGTATGCTTATACTCTCGCTAAAGTAGGGGCTAAATGTAGTGTCATAAAATTGTGACCCTAGCAATTTTTGACTGCATTAGGGTCCTCATGCACATGAGATCGAATCCTCTATCCTGATCGGAGATCGAAGATTTCTCAGCCCTCAGAAACAACTTCTTCCTTGGCCTCTGCATCACCCCGTCTGCACTCTACCCTAGAGAAAGGGGTAGGAAAAGGGCGTGGTGCCCTTGTCCTCCCAGGACAAGGGAGTGATGCCCTTGTCCTCCCAAGACAGGGGTATGGCACCCCTATCCCTACCCTATTTTTGGGGCAGGACCCTTCCTAGGGTTGCATTGTTGGTTGTGCATTAGGCGGGAAACTCCCCCGATGTCGGCCTGTGACGAAAATCAAATCCACTAACATGTATATAAGGGGAATTCATCCTCTCATTTATAAAACTTCAAGAAGTTGAAGTTGGATAAGATTGGAGTGTGTCAAGTTGCATAAGCGATCAAGCATTCAAGAGCATTCAAGGATTCTTTTCCAGCATTGAGCTTTCTCATGTCTCCCTTCAAGGCTAGGTGTTGCATTCAAGTCAAGGATTCAACCATTGAATAGGAGATTGATTTCAACATTCAATTCTACACAAGTATCTCTATCAACATTTCTATCACAACCTCCCTTGAGGTGATTTACAATTTAGTCTTTCATTTACAACTACTTGTAAGTACTTTCTTTCATTACTTGGTTAATTCCAAAATAGGGGTTTGACCTAAAGGCAAACCCCCAATCCCGGCCCATTTTCCTCTCTTTTCTATGTGTAGGTTGTAGGTGCACAACTTTACTTTCAGATTCAGACTTCTTTTGCAGAGGCGGAAAAACCTTTTTCATTTCGCGAATTTTTCGGAGGACATTGTACATTCCCGCCACAGTCTAAGCAAATTTTCCTCAAATTTGCAAGGCAACTTCATCTCGACATATTACTACCTGATCCCAGTGCACAAATTTATCCCATATTCTGATCTCAAGTTATAATCAGTTCTTTGTCACTTTTGCACTACATAATTCAATCAATTTTCTTTCCATTTCAAACAAGGAAGAGGGGATCAACTCATTATTCCCAATTCATTCAGAATTTAATATCTTCATGTTGAGAGATTTAATCTAGTGTATTATCCTCTCCTCTTCCTAAGTGTTTGAAGGGTAATCAATAGTGAAACTCTCATCTCTCTTTGAGGGAAAGGGTAGCTTTCCTCTTGATCTATCATTCACCATTTTTCCAACATTACAAAATACACACACACACACATATATATATATAAATATATATATATATATATACACACACATACACACACACACACATATATATATCTAAATACATATATATACATATATATGAATATGTATATATGTATGTATATATATGTATGTATATGTGTATGTGTGTGTGTGTGTGTGTATGTATATGTATGTATACACACACACACACACACATATATATATACATATATATATTGTTATGTGTAAATTCCTTTTATCATTTCAGTTCATAATAAAGGCAAGAATGCAGATTTATAATAGCGATCAACAAATATTAAGAATCATTAAAGTAAAGCATTAAAAGAGAAGGTATTTTCACATGTATGTATATTTCAAGTATACATATATGTAAGGTGTGTGTGTACATTCTCAAATGTAAAGAACTACATGCTTATTTTTAGTTTACAAAGATAAAAAAAATTTAGATAATCATGAAACAATAACTGCCTATATATTCCTTGTGTCTATGTGTTTATCTATATTAATGATCTTCATTTCAGTTTACAGTGAAAATTAAAATCATTCTATATGTAAAATGATTTACTTCTATGATTTCTATGTTTTATGATTTCTTTGGGTAACTATTTGTATGATTTTGTTTTTTTATTTAACAATATAATAACATTTTCTATAGGTTATATCTTGTATCATAAAGATAATTTTAGTTTCTATAATTATATATCTAATTCAATTTTTTGATCAAGAATACTAAATCTAACCTACTCGTGTTGTTTCTACTAAAAAATGAATAGAAATTGTTATACCCTATAATATTATCTATCTAGTTTTTCTTGGGATCTATGAAAATGTACTAGCTTTTTTATGGTTTCCTATATTAGATTTTCATTCATATTGACTTGGAAATACACAATTTTTTCTATATCAAATCTTTGATCAAATTGACTCAAAAATATATATAACTTCATGTACAATTTTAAATGTCCAAGAAAAATAACCTACTTGTTATGTATCCTTGAATTTATTGTTGGAATATTGCCATTGATGTCATTAATGATTTTGTTATCGGGCAACATGAGTCTGACATATTCTAGTTTGAGTCTCTCAAGCTTCGGTGTTAATTTGTTTATTTTGGCATAGTTTTGGATCCAGTAATAGGATACCTTTCTTACTGGCATTGCTTTACATGAAGATTTTGGTCTAGTCCGCTCTGGAATCATCAGCGGTCTATTAGCTTTGATTTATCACGTATATTCCTTGATGCATGGAGACATTCCTTTTTGCTTTGGTCAAATTCTCTAGTATGATAAGATTTGTTAAAGTTGTAGCGTGTAAAGGGTTTTGGGATAACCTTTACTATGGTGGAGCTGACTTCATGAAGACTTAGCTTGATATATATATAGTTGCTTTGCGAAGGATTGCGATATGATCTTTTTTATCATTGTATGCAAATGCATATACCTAGTGAATGTGAAAGTGATTATTTATAGCGAATGTGAAAGTGATTATTTATAGCGAATGTGAAAGTGATTATGCACCTTAATGGGATTGTAACTCATGCATATGATAGATGCAATATTGGTAGTTCAATTTTGTAATATTGGTTATAAGCCATCCTCTGATAGTGATTCGTTATATTTTGGATAGTGAGTCATTCTAGTAGTGAGCCACCATGTATTACTGTAACCAGTTACATAATATTGAGAGATAATACTCTCTGTGGTTTTTCTCGTCTTGGTTTTTCCACGTTTAAATATTTGTGTTATGTGGTGTTATGTATTTATGCTTACTGATCATTTTATTTCTGCAACTAAGTTACTTTATGTGGATGCTTGTTCAAAAAATTTAATAAATTCAAGGGAATACCAATTCACCCCTCCTCTCTTAGTATTCTGGATGTCGCCCCAGATAAACTACCCACCTTGCAGTGTCCCACCAACCCTTGAACTATAGAAAGAAAGAAGTTTCAGATAGTTTCTTCTATAGTCTATGGTCAGCCTAGGTTAGGCATCCTTAGACAAAAGAGTGCCAATAGTTATTTGAAGATGGTATTATTAGAGTCAACACCTCAGAGATATCAAATGACCACATGTGGGTGCACACCAATAATGATTACAATTCATTCATGATATGTCTTCAAGAGTTCATAAAATAATATAATTAAGGGAAACAACCAAATAAAAAGCCTTGAGGAAAGCAACCAAAGGAGCCCAAGGACAAGCACAAGGAAACCAGATTCTTCATGAACCTAGGAAGCTCATCATCTATAGATGTGATCAACTCTAGAATGAAGATACTTCAGCCCCAATAGAATGGAGCGACATGCATAAATTTAGGGAGAGCAAAAATCTATAATGGATTCAATGACTTCTCTTGGTTTTGTTGTGTTCAATCATAAGCTAAATCAATTTTATTTTAAAATAGCCTAGTACTAAAGAATATCATTTTGTATTGGCATTCATCCTTAATATACAACTATAATGCTTCTAATGTGTATTGAGCCCCACTTACCCATTCAATCTTAATTTTTTATTCTCTTTTGAGGACTGACATTCTTATATGTATAAGTTTATCCCTTATCTTTCATATAAAAAAATAAAAAATAAAACTTTTTGAAAATCTTTAATTCAACTAAATTAATATTAGAAAAGAAAAAATGTAAAATTAAAACTAATGATAAAGAAACTCAAGGATAAAGCTTGTCTAAATTAGGATAGCTCATCTTTGATGAGAGAAATGAAATTTTAAAAGTTATTTGACCTTCTTATTTTGATTGATGAAATGCCTCTAGACACCATAAGTTGTAAGACAATATTTGACTACTTTCTATAAAACAATAAAATGTTAGCTCTTTTTAAAAATTTATCATATAATTTCCTCCAAAAGGAAAGAATAGTTTAATGACAATGTGAATAAAACAATTAAAATTATGTCACATTCCAATAAAGAAATGAGTTCTTACAAAATACAATAACTACAAGATATGTACAAAATGAGTTTATTGAAAAGGCTTTATAAACATTTTTAAGAAATTGCAATTGACGGCTGCCAACATCCTCCATGTCTATCCTAATATGGGTGCTTTGGAGCAGGGCATAGAAATCCATCAAAACAAGTGATAAATGTCATCTAATAGATTAAATTTGTGACTTAATAATTTTTCAGTGTCAATTAGTTAATTACTAGTAAATTCTTAGTCTAATGATTAGGTGCCAATCATTTATTTTGTTAATTTAAAATAAGAAAGATTATTTGGATTCATTTCAAGTTTTTGTCTATTTATATTTATACATAGTTGAGTTTAGAAATTTTCAAATTTTCATACAATCATTCATGGACTGTGGAAATCTAATAAGTTTATTCTATATTCTTGACAAATTCATAAGTTTGACTGACCAAAAAAATTTAAAAGAAAATTTGAGGAAAACATATCAACAAATATCTATTGTAGTTGAAAATAGATGCATGCAAAGCTATTTTAATGAAACCCTCATAATATAATAAAAAATGAATACTTAATTTCAAATATATATAATTTAGAAATAAATTCTGAAATTTTTTGAATCAACTAGATTTTTCTATAAGATCTTTTTAAATAGAGAAACACTATTTAATATTTCTAGTTTAAAAACATAAAAATGTGAATTAATTTTTTTTTTTTTTGGATAAAAGTGGCAGAGCCACGAAATTTATTAATTAAGAAAGAAGATTTACAGAACCAGGAAGAAAACCCCGGTTGTAGCCCAGTAACAAGAGTGAATTATTAGAAAAAACTCTAAAACTAAAATCAATGATAAGACAATTCTATCAAGAAAATAAAATTCATCTACATTTTTTTTTTAATATAAAGATTTAAATAGTAAAAGTATTTACCAAATTTTTATATATTTACTTGAGAACGAGTTTGTCTCTAAATTAACAAAGAAATTGCTGAATAGGTACAAAATTTATAATTTGGTGGACCGTCAATTGAAATCCACCTATCCGAAATCACTTCTCCTTGTAGAGGTGGTTGATACATATAATAAACAATTTTATACATCTAATTATTACACATACAACCACTCAAAAAAATCTGATCATTCCAAATAGTAGCCCAACAAACCTCAACAAGCAACTTTGGTAAACATCCAACCCACCTCCACACATTTTTGGTTGAGTTATATTTCATCACTCCTCCTCTTTGAAATGAATATAAACTCCCAAAAGCAACTATCAAATAACCTGCATACCATGTGTGTTTAAGCTTTGTCTTACTCCATACTTGAGTCTTTGTATTAAAGACTTCAACATTCTCTGCATTTATCACATAAAACTGTTCATTAACAAAAACACTTTGAAAACAAGATATCCAGGATCTCTCCATGTGAGAAAGAGACCCCCACTTTTTTTCCTCTACATCAAAGTACATATATTTTTCTCGAGATGCCCAAAACACTTTGGTTCTCACTGTGTTGAAATCACCTCCAACAAAATATATGTATCTTTCTGGAGATGCTCGAAACACACTGCCATATCTAAAGTTGGGCACATCTGCTATCTAAATTAAACAAAAAATATATATATAAAAATCAATCAAAACTCATAATAATATTAAATGAAACTCTAACTTAATTTAGTGGACAAAAAATTAAAATGGAAGTAAAATACCTGCAACCAGGTATTAGAAGGAAAATCATAGGTCATAACTCTCTCATCCTGTATAGAAATCAACCTCTCATTGACAGGAAGCACGGTTGAATCTGAAGGAATCCCACCCATTGTCCTCCATACATCTTGGTGAGGATCATAAACACACATTTCATAGATATAATCAGCCTCAAATTTCAGCGTTTTTCTAACCACAAATATCACCTCCTCGTTTAGTTTCAACCGTTTTCTATCTTGATAAAACAGAGGACTTTTAACCATAGCCCTCCAGCTTTTGCGGACTTGGCTGAGCATGCCATGATATATGAATGGGACCCTTAGCAAGCATTCTCGACCTATATCATTAGAAAGTTCTGGAATAATCTCCTCCATGGAATAATCTCTATAAAAAAAAATTAAAAATTTTAACCATTTTAAAATTAAATTTTTTATTTAATAATTTCAAAAAAATATTTATGTCCCTCTTTATTGATTATAGTAAGTATAAATTTAATTTTTATTTTTTTAAATTATATATTTTATTTCTTTTTAAAAGTCGTACACTTTTTAATGTCTCACAGCATCCTACATACAATGATTAAATTCATTGCAGAATTCCTTTACGTCATCCTTCGTACAGCAGTAGGAAGAACATGATTATATATTTGGTAGGTCAAATATGGGGCAAAAGAAGAACATTTTTTAGATGAATAAATTTATTAACTTTTTATAATAATTAAAAAATAATAATTATTTTCTTTGTTTTTATTATCTTATTCTGTTTAGAAAAGAGCTGCATACTAGCATATATATATAGAAAGTTATGTTAAAATTTGAAATGAAAGCCTCGATATCTCTCGGCTTTCTTTATATATATTTCTATATATATATATGCTAGTAGCATCAGTAGGGGCAATTGGAAATAAATTAAATTATAAAATATTTAATAATTTATAAGTACAATATTTTACGTTATATTAATTATTTAATTTTTGAATAACTTATAAATCAAATAATTTATATTAAATGAATTATTGAAATAATTTTAAAATTAGTAAGAGTTGTTATAAGTTATTTAGTTTTATGATTATTTTCAAAAAGCTTTAATTTAGGTTAGGGTTCAATTTGGTATAGTGTTCAAGTACGTTTAGTTTAGAGGTACGGTTGACTTTTTTTTCGTGTAGGGTTAGATTTGATTTACTATTACAATAATGATTTGATTTGATTTGATTTAGGGTTAGTGTTCAATTTGGTTTGGTTCTATTCGGTCGTGTTAGGGTTAAGAACGTGTGTTTTGGTTTACGATTATGGTTAATAATAAATTTAGTTTAATATTGAATTAGGGTTGGGGTTATTACATTTTTTGGTTAAGAGTAATAGTTTAATTTGTTGTAGTGTGAGGGTTCAACTTGTTAAGGATTTAGGCTCAATTTGATCTATAGTTAGATCATTCAATTTTATCTAGTCTTCAATAAGGAAAGCGACTATTATTTATGTGAATAATTAAATTATATGTAAAGATGTATAATGGACAGTATATTATTGATATATCATTTATAATCAAGTAGAAACTTTGTGTTGTAATTCAATTAATAACAATATAGTATTGCATGGTAGTTATTGCATAAACAAATAGAATGATAGAAAAGGAATCCAAATTACGTACTTAATCCAATACACCATGCAAATTAAATGTTGATCACATGAAACAATGAATGTTTATGAAAAAGTATTACATGAATTTATTTCTAAATCTTTCAATCTACTTTCTTCATCTTTTCTCTTTGCAAGTTGTTTTCCCTTTTTCATTTTTTCATAGCGCTCATATGTGAACAGTGGCATTATTCTCAATCCTTGCAAAGAATTTACAGGAGATATAGCTACAAATGTCATTCATGTTCTTTCAGTTGGTCCTATATCAACTGTGGCTTTTGCAAGCGTCAAACCTTGTGACTTGTGTATTGTTAATGCTCAAGCCAGTCTCAATGGTATTTGAATTGTAGAACCTCTTTGTCTTATACTGATGGGAACTGTTTGTGGATTGTGATCATCAAACGGAAATCCAGAGTAGTTATCAAACTTAACCATTACATATGTTGGTGGTTCTGGTGGCATACTTCTAGGTTTGTTTACAATCTTTTGAATATAACCTAATGCTCCATTTACAAGACCTGTCGGTTGCCAATCTATATTAGCTCTCCATAGTTGTAGTATGTAGCGATTGTATGAATTTACTCTGTCATCATTTCATGCTGGCTCAAATTTCTTTTCACTACTTTGTATGTCTTGATATAATTTTGATCCATGTATATTTAAGGCCCGGGGTGCATTGTATCTGCAATTTTATCTGTAAATATTTTTTAGCATTTTTTTTAAAACGTTTACATTACATGTATATAGAAAATTATTTATCATACAGTAGTTACCTGCAAACCATTCTTCCTTGTTTCTTTCGTAGACATGCACCCTCTCTACACATTGTATGTCTTTGTACTGTGTTTAGAATTTCTTCATAATCTTTATCAATATATGTCTCGGCAAGTTGTCTTGTGTTTTTTAGACATGGGTGGTGTGCAAAGTTTTGGAATGCCTGCAATTGTAAATATGAACGCATTAGTTTTCTATGTAAAAAAACCTAAAGTAGACATTGGATTACATAAGTTACGATTGAAACTCATTGTAATGATACCTGTACATTTCGTTGATGAACATCTAGTCTTGGATTCCATTCATGAACAATGCCATGGAAATATCTTTCAGCAATCTTTATTTCTTGTTCATTAGACCAATCTATATTGTCCATATTTGGTGCTCCATGTATCCATAGAAAACCGTGCACATGTGGTGATCCTCTATGTTGCCATTCATATCTGCACCAATACTCTTCAACAGTAAATCTTTGTTCTAGTATTTCTTTTCTAAATATCAAATGTCTTAAGTGCATATAGTGGGCAACTATATGAGGGTAGTCGATCACATTTTGTTTCCTCTAGATTTGAGCTTCCTGTGGATATTTTGGAGCTATTCCTAGCATCAGTGCATGTAAATTTGGCCAATACAAGTCCGCAACACTAAGTGTAAAGAATATTGTTGGTGTTCTGATTTGATGTAGCATGTTAGATAGTTCTACTCTGCATTTTGTCCAATATGATCTGTTTCCTCACAATGTTGTTCCAAATCATATCAATTTATTAGCCAGTCGTGAGTTTGGCAAGTTCTGCATATGTTCATGCAATTCGTTTATTGTGATAGGCAACTCACGAAGGTTCCTTTTTGCAAATACAGCAGTTGAATTTTGTGCTCTGTGCCTCATTATATCATGTTCATAATGTAATATCGAAACCTTGGGTGTTTGCCAAAGCGGTGGTCCCTATAGCGAAGCAAATGCTTCGCATACTCATGTAGGTGTACTCGTATTATTCTTGGTTCCAACCAATCACACCTACCATCAGCAAATAGAGTTGGAAATGCCATGTCAAGTAAACCTGTTGTTGTGTATTCATTGATTGGAGATACACCAAAATAATCAATCAACGTGGGAGGATCTACATTTGGATTATTCACCCATGTCTGGATTAGTTCCATTTCTCTTTGCACGTTAGGTGGTTTTGAGGCCATTGATGTTGTGTAATCTATGATATTACAATCATTTGTTTCTACAATTGGACCCACAAATACAATTTGGTTTGAGTTAGAATCAAATTCCATATGCACAATCCTTATTTTGTCAAAAAATATTTGGATTACAATCTCTGTACAAATCATACAGAGCATTATGATCAATTTTAACACCTGAATAGAACTTGTCATGCTAATTTTATATTTTAATGCTTTGTAGACACGTTCTCTATTTACTGTAAAGTTGTAATTTGTGTCACGCTGATCTTTTCTTAAAAAAATGTTATTGGCAAGTCTTTGATTGGATGTGACAGAATATTGGAAATTCGTTCAATATTTTATGGAAAACTTATTGTGTGTCCTTTATACCTATATTGTCCACCTATTGCATGTGTGACTTGTAGAATCAGACTTACAAGTGCAATCAACATTTCTTCTACTTGTGTAAGGTTAGAAAGTTCGTGTGGTTGTGGTCCTAGATCCATATTGTTTGACAAAGAGAATCTATTATTCCCTCGCTCTTGATGACACCTACCACATACAGGGCCTTGCGAAGTGCGATACACTTTTATGCCAAGGTAACATTCTTGACATATATAACACATTGTTGGAGAAACAAAATTGTCTATTTGGTGTCGAAATGGAAGTTGAATATCTTTCAAATTGTTTTAAAGAATTCCATTAGGATTGCCTATATTTTGGACATTAGTTACCGTTCCTACATTTCTTTCAGGTAGAGGAATATGTTGAGTATTTTGAGGTATATAGTCAACAGATGCAGATTCTTCATTATGATAATTCATTTGATTGTCTGTATGTGATTAAGATCGTTGTATTTCGTTTGATTGTTGAGGAACTTGTTGCATATCCTCTCTCTGATAATGAGATTGTTGTTCAGAAGTTTGTTGATAACCACTTCCAATTATATTAAAGCCTTCTCTATTTTGAGCTTCCAATTCTTGTACTGCTACTTCTGCTCTACATGTACGATATATGTGCCTTTCAATCGCATTACGTCTTTGTCTTTGTTCCTCCCTGTCAACATTTGTCATGTTATGGGACTTTTTCCCAAAAAAGAATTTTTAATAAAAGAATATATAAATCAAAGCAATTGAAAAATATTATTATAATGAAAGGGTGTGATTTTTAGTAAACACCTTGTGATATTATATAAACCTATGAATTAATAGAGAAGGTGGATATGGGGAGAAGAAGAGAAGAGAAGGATAAGTTAAAGGAAGAACAAGAGAGGGCATAGTTAAGGTCTGGTGGGTGGGAAGTGGGCATTGGAGAAGGGGCATACAGTGTGTGTCCAACTCGGAGTACAGCGTACATCCGGGAGTGTCCTAGCCAGGGCTGTGTTTATTTCATGTCGTGAAGGCATGTGGGGTTCTGTGTAAGAATCGTGTCTATTTCATGCCGTGAAGGCATGTGAGGTTCTGTGTAAGAACCGTGTCCTCCTGGAGTGCTCCCTTGCCTGGAAACCCTATACCTATAACTAATCCTCTATGTGCAGGAAAGCAACATCTTGGTGATTTACAGATATGTATTAATCAATTTCATATTGTCATTGCCCTAATATTTCATCGCTGCAAATTATTATCTCAATATTTTATTATTGATTATTGATGTACATACCTTTCTTTTAAATTATTTACCTTAAGTAAAAGGTTAATTACATTAGGTTTAACTTAATATTTGATTTATTTAATCCGCTGCAAATACTTAATTAATCATAGGGGAAAAGTACCATTACATTTTGGTATCAGGGCCTTAGCGATATTTACTCTACTAGTTATTAGTTCTGGGTTACTATTATTTTATATATAAAATTTTACCAACCCTAATTAGAACCCTAATCCGTTGCATAAAGATTTCTATTTGATATTTTAATTTAAATAAAATTATTTCATGAAAGATTTAAAGCTAAAGACTCAAAATTCCACTTGAGGACAAATTTTCTTTTTGAAACCATAAAAAGAAGAAAAAAATAAAATGAAATAAAATTTAAAAAAATAAATAAATATTTAAAAACTTATCACATTTGGAATCATCTAGTGAAAATTTTGAAAATGTACGTATAGAGGTTGCAGTAAATTTGCACATTATATGCGTTGGTGAATGCCCTTGCAATTTACTTACGAATACAGTGAGGAAAAAAAAAGAAGTTTTTAATAGGCTATATTTCATAGGACCTTGTGCTTGAAAGTTATTTCATATAATTTACAAATAACAACAAATATTCTCTACCGATAAAACTTACTGCATGTTGTATTAATTTCCATAGGCATTTCAACAAAATTCATTTTGGGCACATCCTCCAATCATAGCGTGCCTTGTGACTACATTCTTTTGAGGCATTATACATTGTATTATACATGCTTCCATATTTTATAATCATGTCCATTACCCATTTCTGCACACCATGTTGTCATAAGAAAAATAATGGTGTTGCATTCTTAAAGTTTGACAAAAGGTATCCTCCTCTATCGATCCCCAAAATAGAGCTCT
The DNA here is from genome assembly GCF_030272615.1 of Cryptomeria japonica. Taxonomy (NCBI): domain Eukaryota; kingdom Viridiplantae; phylum Streptophyta; class Pinopsida; order Cupressales; family Cupressaceae; genus Cryptomeria; species Cryptomeria japonica. Next base: position 147,156,795 of record NC_081409.1, on the reverse strand, counting down.
AAAATTTATAATTTAAATTTGTTTCGTGTTCTTAAGGTCTAGTTTGCATTTCAAGAATTTTATAATTGAACAGGAATCAAGACTTTGAAATATCAGCTCAAGAACAAGAAATTGTGATTACGTACAGAATGTAAGTTCTTAGTGTATTTGATAGTATAGATCTGGTTCTTAGTATTCAATGGATTTAGTGAATGAGCGAATGCTAGAGATTTTAATATTGAAAATGAATGAGATAAATTATCATCAAATTTAAAAAAACATAATTTACCCTCGTATTTATAACAACAAGAATGATATGGTTTCACTTACATCAGTAAATTCATCTCAATATTCATATAACATAGCTGTTAGCATACAAATTCACAAGAAAGTATTAAAAGAACAATATAAGATGGGAATATATTGAAACCAAATCTCAAATCGAACCAAAATTTTCATTTAACAGCTGGATAGTAAGCCCCTTGTCTTGCAGTTGGATCTGAGTTTTATTTTGTTATTTTTCTGCTTAGATCTTGAAACCCCTTATCAAGTAGTTCTATACACATTTATTCCTATTTCTACTGGAAGATCTTGAGGAATATGATTTACAAGTACTCTCGTGTTTGTGGGAAAATTTTGTGTTTTAACCGTCACCACTGAAGATCTTGGGGAATATGATTTACAAGTACTCTCGTGTTTGTGGGAAAATTTTGTGTTTTAACTGTCACCACTGACCGTTCACCGATAGCTATCAAGCAATGTCTGAATGAAAGATTGCAATTTCAATATTCTTAGAAATAAAGATGTTGTTACGAATTATTCTAAATTCTAGAAATTTGTGTTTATATGTAGGTATTTATTTTTGAGCTTAATATTATGTGAGTTTTATAGGGATTTAGATAATATTGTTGGCTATATTTTAATGTTTAAATGAAGAAACTTTTGTTTTGTAGTTCCATGTACATTTATTCTTATTTTATGCTATATAGCTTTCAATTTGGTGGTCACTTAGAATCATCATAATTTGCAATTTTAATAATAGTTTTCTCACTTTTTTACATATATTATATGTAATTTGTATTGGGATTTAAACGTTTTGATGGTTATATATTTTAGAATTCTAAGTTAAACAAATTGGTGGTGATGTGAAAAATGTGTATAGGTGTCAATTGTAGGTATTGTATATTTGTTGAGTTAAAAGAGATTGGCAATGATATGGAAAATGTTTATATTGGTGTGAATTGTACATTATAGTTGTCGGTATGATATCTTTGTCTAAATCAAAAGAAAGATTTAATTGGATTTTTATGTTTTTTAATGAGAATGGAAATATCTTATAAGTCATGTAGGTTTTAGGACACCTTTTATGTGGAAAAGTTATATGAAATGATGTTTTAATATATTTATTTGAGAAAAACGTATTTGATAGTAGGATTAAATTTGTTGGAAGGGTGAACTTTTGTCCAACAATAGAAATTTAATTTGGGAAAACAAATCACTTGTAATAAAAATTGAATTTAGGTAAGTTGAGTCTTAGAAGGGTAAAAAAATGTGTAACATATGAATTGAACTTAAGACAAAATTTGTAAATCAAAAGAGGTGAATTATTTAATTAATGCTATTAGACTTCTACAATCCATGTCAATATTGTATGCGAGTTTCTAGATTTGATTGAGTGCAAGATTTTAATGATCAACATTTCGAATCACACTCTCTGAATTATTTAGTTATTGTTATGAAATTTATTATCTTCCATAAAAAATGAAATCAAGTTACTTTCGAGGAGTAAGCCCATTTACCACTCAAATACATTATGTAAGCATGAATTGACATTTAAATAATAAGTTCTTATAATTGTGAAAATTGCATTCCCATGCTTCTTTTCTATATATTTTTGTAACCACTCAACTTTCATATTCTTGCATGAAATTGGTTTATGACATCCTATATCTTGATCCCTTCCATCATTGATTCCTATGGATTTATCTATGTTCCTTAGACGTGTTCTTCATTATCGATCAAATATGTGAGTGTGTACTTGAAACAAGTCAATTCTATAGTCATGAATATGAAACTTGATTTTTTAAAATTTAAAATTTAAATTATTGTCTTGTCAATCATTTTACAAGTCATTAGTAGCTAACTTATCACATGTTATGTTAGTTTGTGTGCTTTTTTCTTATATTTAAATGCATTTATTAATTCATTTGAAATCATTTAAGAGTTATCAAGGAGCATGCTAGAGTTTTATTGGTGGAGAATTTATGAGATAATATTAGAAGCATTTATTAGTAAGGTATCAAAGCACATCATCCTACATTTGTTACATTATTTCTTGTTGTCTTTAGACTTTCATTTGAAATATGCACAAAGTGAATTCATTGAAAATTTCACAGGAAAATTTCACAAGAAAATGCAATGAACACGTAAAAAAGTTGGTCCCAAAAAAAATCTATGCTTATCTTCTCCTTAATTGTACCAAAATAGAAGATCTATAATAGGATATGGCATCTACAATAAGATCATGGAAGAGAATTTTTTTAGACATTACTTCCCTCTCTTTCTTATGTCCTCTCTTTTTTTTATTTATATCTCACTCTATTTTTTCCTCTATCTACTTAACCACTCCGCCTTTCTCTATTGCAAACATAACAAGAGCCTATCGGTAATGGATTTTGATTATCTTCCTCATTCAGAGGTTTTCTTCCAGTTGTATTTTGATTTGTGTAAGATTATGCATCGTTAATTTCAAACTATCACTTCTTTAGTGAGACCTTTTTGCATAAACATCATTTACTAAATGGCCTACCAATTGACCTCATGTATTGCACAAATGTATATAAAAATTATACCATTTTTTCTTTATTTGACCTTCCAAACCTTTTCGGCATACCCATTGCACACCAAGATGCAATTGCTAGTTTATATAATTATAAAAATATCATTTTTCTTTATTTCCATTAGCTCATATTAAAAACAGTAGGTAGAAAATTCAATTTTCTTTATGTAAAATAATATATTTATCTCTTTATTAATGACATTATACTAAAAGGAAGCCCACCATTTGTACTTGAAATAGAATTTTTGCTTGTTGCTATATGTCACTATCACCGAATTTAGTACAATCATCCTGCATACAAACAATGGGAAGACGGAAGCAATGTAATTCAAACTTGGTTGATCTGACATATAATGGTTCAGCCACAAGTAATAAAACATCATAAAGGTGAACTAAATAGACATTACAAATTGTGACTTTGTTATTTTCACATGCCAAAGGATTTGTAATAAATACTTTGAAACTAGTATTTAATTGTTTGAGTAGACTTAGAATTTATAACAAAATGACACTTATGGTCCAATCATTAACATAATGGTAAATTTTATTCACATCAATTGAAAATCAAGCATGTACTCACTTTTTTTTTGTAAAGAATAAATTTATCTCTTGACTTTGCATATTTTTATATATTTAAATGTAATGTAATCAAATATTTTAGTTCTAAAAAATATAATTTAATTTCAAAGAATATTAATCTTTTTACTGTATTAGGAGATACTTTATTATGTTAGGAGATACTTTATTATGGTAGTAAAGAGTTATATTATGGTCTTGTACATAAAATTTCTTTAATTTAAATTAGATAATCATTTATATATTTGTTATTTGAAAATAAAAATTAATTTATAAATAATATATATATATTTGATTACATGTAAAAAATTAAAAAGATTGTCCATTTAAAAAAAATACAATTATTAAAAAATAAATAAAATAAAAAATCAAATGATTTGCAAATACAAATTAAATGTTATATATACATATACTAAATAAAATTAATGTTTTTCAAATAAAGTATAATGGTGTACTACTCAACAAACAAAATTTACATTTTTACACCAAAGGTGTTCACTTATCTGAAAGGGAAGACCTGATTTTGGCCATCAAGAGTGTAAAATGGAGTTAAAGGGATAAAGGCTATCCAAGCAATGGTAGCCGTTAGATTTTATTTGAATATTTTTGCTAGTTTTATTGATTTTTGTCATCACCGTTTTTTACGTATATGGGATCTTTTAACATTTACCGATTGCATTATTAGGGCATGTCCCCATGTTGTTGCTTAGCTTATTTAGCAGCCACTGCTTATTTCTAGCCCCCACTTTTTTTCAAAGCTTATTTTCATTTTTTAAGCAGCTGTTACTCCACTAAAATAGCGAAATATTTCAATTTATCCTTTTCTCTTAATTAGAATTTCACATGGGAACACTCTAGCTGCTTAAATTTAAGCAAAAAATGCTCATAAGTAGCTGCATGGGGACATGGGGTTAGTGTTATTGTTTTAATGGTTTTTCTGCTTTACTGTTTATTCTTTGATCATCGTCTTTTATGAAAAAAATTGATATAAGTATTAAAGGTACCACTTCTCACGTGATGTGCCATGATGTAAGGAACAAGAAATATGTTATAATTCCATTCATTTGATTTGATTTTTAAGTTTTTAAACACTTAAAATTCTATCTATTATTTGTTTTAATCATACTTTGTATTCTATCTATTATTTTTTTAATCATGCTTTGATTTTGAAAAATAATTTATCTTAATTTCTTTCTTTTAAATTTTTTATCTATTTTTTTTTTGAAGTTAATGATATTAAAATAATAAAGATAATATATTAATAGTTGACTATATATTTTAAAATTTATAGAAATATAATTTGACTTGTTAATAATAATAAATGTTATTTGCATTCTATCTAGTATATATAATAATTTATAATTTATATTTATTTTATTTTATTATAATAAAAATAAACTTGTTATATATATTTATATTGTATTTGCATTAATCAATAATAGATATTAGTTTTATTTTATTTAATATTATATATAAATAATAAATTAGTTCAATAATATTTTGTATTTATTTACTTATTAATTAAATATTATTTGTAATAATAGAAATAATATATAATTGTTAATTATTAAATTTGTGAATAAAGCATAGATACAATAGAACAATATAGATTAAATTAAACTTAATGGTTATCGGACAGGAAATCAATGTTAATTCAATTTAGAATGTGATTATCAACACACAAAAGTCATAAAAAGGGTGCAAGGTTGTATGAACTTTAGGATGACTTGACCTTACAATGTATGGTCATAAAGTTGTATGTTAAACTAAATCAAGGCAAGTACAAATATAACGAAAAATAATGGCATCTCGTGCAATTTAAGATTCCTAAAGGTGAGAAACGAATACAATCAATAGAATTGAGAAAGAAGATACAATAGATCAATTGCAACAATTTCAAACCAATATATATTCTATGAACATCAAACATATTCGATGAAAAATGGCACCTATGTAATTTCTAAGTAGCTTCCTCCCTTGGCACTCTCTCTATAAATTCCTCAAAATGTATTTTGTCTTAAAAAGTATAAGTAGACAAAGGCACTAAAGGATAGTGCATATGTGACAAAACAAAATTAGGTTATGCATGTCAACTACAAATAATTCAATATTTTGTTAAAACTAACTACCATTGGTTCAAAGATTTTCCAAAGGTATGGTCACCATACTAGATCGTCAACCTATGTCAGCATCTTTGTTGATGAGTGTGTTACAAATTGGCCCATACGTATCCCTCTCCCTCTCCCTCTATATCTCTATATCTCTTCTTTTGTATCTCTCTATATGTGTCTCCCCCTCTACATCTATATCTCTCTTTATTTTTCTCACTCTTCCTCTCTTTATATATCTTCACCTACCTCTCTCTCTCTCTCTCTCTCTCTCTCTCTCTCTCTCTCTCTCTCTCTCTCTAGACATGTCTCACTCTCTTATCTATCCATAACTCTCCCTCTCTAACTATTGCAAACATGACATGAGCCTATTGGTAATGGAGTCCAACTAACTTCTTGATTCAAAGGTTTTCTCTCACTTATGTTTCATTCCCTATAAATGAATGCACAATTTATTTTTAAAAGTCATCACTTTCTTCGTTGGGACCATTGTTGCATAAACAAAATTGCTTTTTAAAAGGTCTACCAATTGACCTCATGTACTACACAAATGTATGCTAAAAAAGAGCAAAAGAAATTCATGATTAACCTTCCATACCTCTTCAAGATACCCATTGCACACCAAGGTCCAATTGCTAGTCTATAAAATGTTGTCTAGAAATATTCTTCATGATATGCAATTTCCAAACTTACAACTTCATGGGCTATAATATCAAAAGATGAAAAACAAATTACATAATCAAAATAAAAAATAATTTACCTTTTTGAAATATTTATTTTATTTTTAACTAATAAATTTTGCATAATTGTCTTTATTTTTAATATTTTATTTGAGGCTTGTTAATGCGCCTTCAAGGGTTAATCCTTCAAATGCATCGTCTAACATGAAGAGTTGGCAAAAGACTGATCATAGATGGGTTGAAATTAACTTTGATGGGGCGTTAAAAGGTAATTTGGGTTCTTTAGGTGCGAGTTGTATTGCCAAAGATGAAAATGGGAAAATTATAGCGTTTGGAGCTCAAAAATTGGAAAATGGCACAAATAATGAAATAAAAGTGAAAGCAATCTTGGTATTCACATTTCAATGTGAATTTTACATCTGGAATGCGACTCTCAAATTATTGTTAAGGCAATTGTGAATGGGGAGGCTCAAAATCAAAAAATTGAATAAATTCATAACTCATTAATTCCAAACTAAGGCAATTTCAAAATGTTAAAATTAACCATGTCAAAAGAGGGGTAATGAAGATGCAAATTTTCTTTCAAATTTGGGTGTCGAGGGTGCATATGCCTTGTGTCTGTGGGGAGACATCCCTGATGAATTTCTTTGCATAGGGTGAATTGAATGATTATAAAAGGTAGCAACACATAGTGGTAGAGGGACACGTCTATTCTGGCTCCAAAACGGCAGTACGGATTGACTAACACGCGTGTTAGTCGCGCGTTTTACACCGTCGATTTTGCAATAAACGACTGCAATTGACTAACCTGTCGCTAACACGCTCTATGAAAGGTCTGTTTTGGAACCAGAATAGCTTCAGCCGTAACAGAGAAACGCTTATAGATTATTGTTATCTCGAGGCAGGTGCGTAGATGTTGGTTTAGTGCAGGTGAAGTATGCAGGTGTTGCAGAGACATGATGGCTCAAGCAGGGGAAACGAGCTATCTCTATGAAGATTTGACTTTAAGTTTGAGGGCAGTTGATATTCAATCACCATTCAAACATAGGTGTTACGATCGGGAAAGTAAATTGCTAAAGTCGCCCCTGTTTTCAGATATGGAGGCAAACTTTTCTTTGCATGAGAAATATCTTCAAGATTGAGGATCTGAAGTTCCTCAGAATGGTGGATGCCTTTTTAGGGGAGCAGTACATGGCTTCTAATTTTCGATACGGGACTAATGTGGATGTGGCCTCTGTATTTTTTGTGTGGTGTTTGGAATTGGGCAACAAGGAGGACGTAAAGTGGGTGGTGCAGGAGTGCATAAAGGAAGAGTGGAAATTTGGCATGGATACATTTATGGTCATGGCCCGTCCAAGTGCGAGGTTTATTATCAAAAGCGGAGAGTGGCTTCATGTTGTAGGGTTTGAACCCCCTCTATGGTCATTCCTAATTTAGGGTGTTGACTACAACCAGGAGAAATGTAGGTGTGATGCTCAAAATGGTTGGGATCACATCAAGAACTACTTGCATGAGAGAGAACACATGGTTCAGGCACCGAATGTGGGAGACCAGAAAAAAGATAAGCAGAAGCTGACATTCAGAAAGGAGGATTACTGGGTGAGTCAAGGAAAGCCAAATGTTTGAATAGATGCTTTGGAATGTAGATTGATATTAGTTAGATTATCGGGGTTGATAGGGTATGGATGTGGTTTAGTGTAAACATGTTAGTTTTGAATCGTACTTGTTAAATCCAGGTTTTGTTTGTGGTCAGTCGGATAATGTAGGGGATTGTAACAGAATCAGGGAGCATGAGTTTATCAAGGCAAAAGGAGGCCCCTTTTTTTTTTAATGAATGTATAATTTTTTTTTGTTTTTAATATCAATATAATACAATATTTATCAATCGAGAAAAAAATATATTTTATTTGAAATATAATTACTTTTTAAAATTAATTTTTTTATAATATTTTATTTTTAATATTGAGTTTATTTATAATATTTTATTTTTAATATTGAGTTTATCTTTCTTAATATTGTTTGTAATATATTAAATATATTTTTTAATTATATATTTCTTAATATTTTAATTATAATTAATTAAAGAATTACTTTTATCATTTTATTTAATTATTAATTAGCTTAATAAGTTTAATTATTATTACTAATTTTTTAAAAATATTATTTGGATTTTGATATATTCTAACTTTGCATTTAATTTATTCTATTTTAATTTTTAATTAAATTCAATTTAAAAATTTATTTTAATTATCTTTCATTATATATTTTTAAAATTAATATGTTTGATTACTTGTAACCCCGAGTAAAATATAAAATTATATTAATTTTTACTATTACACAACTTAATATTTAAGCTGAGCAAGTTTTGCTTGCTTAACTAATTGTGCTTTTTAATAAACAAATGATTATAGTTTGAATATAATACAAAATATGTTTGATTTCAATATTTCTTAGTATAAATCTCCTCCTTTCTCTCTCACTCTTGCTATAATTTTAGCTCTTCAACTCCCCCCTCTCTCTATATATATCACCCCCTCTATCTCTCTATATCTCTACAATCTATATCACTCCCTCTCTAGCTATTGAGCTATATGTCCCTCTCCATCTCCCCCTCTATATCTTATTATATCTTGATCTCTCTATTTATCTATCTCATCATCTATATCTACCTCTATCTCCCCGTCTCCCTCTTCTATATCTGTCCATCTTTATCTTTATCTCTCACTCTAACAATCTCTATCTATTTCTCCCTCTTCTCTCTACCTCCATCTTCCTCTCTCCCCCTCTATCTCTAGACATAAGTCCCTCTATTTATCAATCATCACTCTCTCTCCCTCTCCCTCTTCCCAGACCTCTATATCTATGTCTCTTCGCCCTTCTATCTCCGTCCCTCCATATATCTTCTTTAATCTCTTCTCTTAGATCTCTATCTCATCTTCTCCGCATCTCTCTCTACCCCTATATATCTCTCTACTTATCTCTATATATCAATTCTCGTCTCTATCTTTATCTTTATATCTACTCGAAACTAACTACACTATTAGCAAAAACTGCAAAAACTTGACACATTATGTCTCTTGTTTTTAATGCATACTCATTATAAACCATGTCCTACAATTATTATCCACGAGAAATAGAAACACGCCCAAAACTATCTTTATCTATACTAAAACAATAGATAAAACAAAATCAAATGATGGAATGTTATCTTACTCTAAAGCAAATGTTAAACTTTTCTAGAACAGCATTTAAATTGGCAATAAAAACAAAACAAGAGGGATCACAAAGCCCACAAACATCTCTTAGCCATCTTACGCAAGATGGTAAGAGATGTGAATGGATCATAAAAGTCTGTCCCATTACCAATACATCTTTTTTGAGATAATTGATTGACAAGAACTTTTTCCAGATATTGTATATATGCCTACCTGGAGATGGTTTAAGTTGAACAAATAAGAAAACAATCGATTAGTGTAGGGTTGAAGAGGTCAATCCTTTAATTGACTTCAAATCCTCCTCGCAAGAATAAATCGTCAATAGACTGGTATTACAGGCAGGCAGCCTGTTATCCTTTTCCTCTAGCTGTCATAAACAATTTAGAAGAACAACAATTAACAGTCCACTTGGCCATAATATGACGTTATTGAAGCTTCCCTGCTCTTTGCAGAAATGATCGCCACAATTCCCTTGAGGGGAAATTAGTTTGTTATTTGAACAGAGAGAGAATGTTGCAGATCCCCTATGCGAAAGAGGTGAGAACCCACAGGCAGATTCCTATTGCCAGCTTTATCAACAATGCTGAGATCCTTGCATACATCAACGTTAAAATGAACTCTTTCCCTGGCTCCTGAAGTGATATGGACCTTATGGAAGCCAAGCAATTGCTTCTTTGGAGAATGGTGCTTTGGTGGAGGTGTCGAGAACAAGAATATCACATGACTTCCATCTCTAGGACCAACATTGTTCACATCAACCTGAACATCCATTTGCAGTTTCTGACAATTAATTTGGGTTATTTGAACAGTCTCACAGGAAAAATTTGATTTTTTCTGGGCAAAAGCAAGTTTGTCATCCATAGGAAGAGATACCAGCTTAGGTGCCTGAACCAGAGTGTATTTGAAGCTTGTATAACTCAGACCATCGCCAAACATGTAAACAGTTTTTCCAGTGTAGAACCTGTAAGTTCGGCCAGGATATCCTGTGGCTGGATCTGGCCTCATGTTCATGTTAATCATGGGAATCTTAACAAACTCTTGTGGATACCAAGTCATAGGCAATCTACCACCTGAAAGAACAAAGGCTGGCACATGCATCAGTTGCCAACCTTGCATACCCAGATAAATAAGGCTTAAGCTTTTATGCATAAATAAAGAATGATTCTGCAATTAACGTAATTGTTCCAAAAATTCCAAATTTAGTGATCATTTGATTGGTGCTTGATTGGGGTTTAACCTAACATCTGCAACAAGCTTTTCAGTAATCCCAGCTCTTTTTTGAGTTCAAATCTTGATTTTACCTTCATACACTAACCACATGCAAGTAAAGTGAAGCAAACAGAGTCGATTCAAGATATATCTTTCAAGAAAGAGATTCTCGTCTCCTAGAATATTTTGCAGCCAAAACGCAAATATGAATCTGTTTTCTGATATTTGATTGCGCAAAAAAGAAAATCACACATATATTTACCAGGATTGTATCGTCCAAAAATAACATCTGCAATGGCTATTCCTCCAGCTTGTCCTGGATAGCCCACCCAGATGATGCCTGCAATTTTGTCTTCATCCTTTGCAAATGATATATCGCAAGGACCCCCTGACATGATCACAAGGACTACTGGTCCCTTTGATGCATTTGCAACTTCGGAAACCAGCTGTTGTTGCTGGCCAGGTAATAATAAACTTATTCTATCTCGTCCTTCTGTCTCTAATGTCTGATCTCCACCTACAATTAACACGGTTGCATCTGCTTCAGTTGCTGCCTTAACTGCTGCACCTAAGAAACCATTTCCAGCGCATGCTACATTTGCACAACCTGGGGCGTAGAGGATTGAACTGTATGCTGAAAGCCCCTGGAGAGGTGTTGTATACTTGCATGGAATACCTGACCACAATGACCAAGACAGATAGACTAAGAATCACATTGATTGCAATGTACCTATGCTATATTCTACAAATAGAGACACTTAAATCTCATACTTTCCGAACCAATGAGCAAATGAGAGTAGCTGTATTTCGGCCGTTGACATCAGGGGGAAAAAATGAAATATTAAGGTCATGAATGAAGGTCAGGGCACATGATAATCAAGAACTACACTGCAAAAGTATGTCAAAACCTGGTAATAGACTGCTTTGTATATGGGCACAAACTATCTATTTCCACATGTTCCAAGATGTGTTTATGTGCAAACACTGAACACACACTGCATTTCTGATTCCGATTATAAGCACTTCCACATGTGTGGGTTACTTATACAGACTGTATATAGTCAAGTTCGGATTCTTTTATTGCATTAGTTTCCTTGAGAATCATTGCATAAATGGGTACCTTCATAATCGCCAATCATGACTTTGGTGGCATTTGCATTGGGTCCAACAACAGCCAAAGAACTAATCTTGTTTGCAGCTAATGGTAATGTACCATCATTCTTCAGCAGAACTATCCCCTGCCTGGCAGCATCTAAAGCAAGTTCTTGATGCTTCTCAGTACACACATCCTTAGGTCCCAGGTTCCCGTATGGTTGGTTGGCAGGATCCCCATCAAACCAGCCAAGTCTCATCAATGTGGTGAAGGTGTTGACCAGAGCTTGATCAAGCAGGGACTCGTCCACTTTGCCTGCTTTCACAGCTGATTCTGTGTATTTCCCCAGGAAAGATCCACAGTCCAGATCTAGCCCTGGGTTCATATCCAAGCCAATGCAAACATATAATTCTTCATGTATGAATCACAAGTTAAGCTTTTGGAAATCACGTATTTTATGTAACAAGAATTGCCTACCCGCTTTTATCACGTCGGCAACTGCATCTTCAGGAGTGGATGCATAGTGCTGGGAATTGTATAACACATCGACCGAATCACAGTCGGAGACAATATATCTGAAAAGAAGAAGCCACATAACGTCCACGAGGCCAAAGAATTTGAATGTTGATATGAGTGTTGGGAAAACAGAGGAATTTGAATGTTGATAGGACTTTTACCCGTTTAATTTCCATTCGCCTCTGATAGTCCCTCTAAGCAGATCTTTGTCTGCGCAGGTTGGGACACCGTTCACTTTGTTGTAAGAGCACATAACACTGGCCACGTTGCCATCCAAGACGCAGCTTTTAAAGGGAGGATTGAATGTGTCCTCCAAATCTTGCAGTGTGACCTGGACGAGAGAAGGAGGAGTTCTGTTTTAATGGGCATAGAGGCCAAAAAATAAAAAGTGGACGGTTTGATGCAGGCACGAGGGTTCCAATTCTACTGCATCTCTTAATATAAGAGGTAGAAAACAGAAAAATTATAAGAGGTCTTTTATGTTGCCGAGCCCAACCCATTTTTTTCTACGAGAAACTTCACATGGTGATTTACCTGCAAATTACATGAAATCTATTCACATTCTCTTATTGCAAATGCTTCAGGTGCGTGGCAGAGCATCACAACTTACCGGGATGTTCTAGTGACATTTTAATTGTTAAAAAAAAATGGATGGCATCAAGCCCAAAACCAGATGAGTCCATCAATCTAACTAAAAAGACAGGGAAAGGCAGATTCCAAGTAATTATGTATTTCCTTTGAAAAAAGGAAAAGCCAAAAAACTGGCGTGGAGCCCGTAAATTTGAAAAATCGTGGCGAGATGGGGAAAAAGCAAAATGTTATGCGTGCACCTTAGCGTCGAAGGTGTCACTTTGAACCCCATTCCAGTTGTCCAAGTCGTAGGCAGTATAATGCTTACAGCAGGATGCAACCTTGAGTCGGTTGGAGTCAGATCCGTCGGTGTCCTGCAAACCACGGACATAGCTGGAAGCATATTTAGCTGTGAGAACTGGGTCTTCGCCGGGCGTTTCTTGGCCGCGGCCCCATCTCGGGTCACGGAATATGTTAACGTTAGGGCTCCAGAATGTCAGCCCTGCCAGCCCCACATTATGCATGGCCCGGGCCTCTGTCGACACAACCTGCACATTAAAACATAAATATACTCTGTAAGGATAGCCCATATGAAAGTTGCAGCGTCGATTAAAGATAGCTCATGTGAAAATTCTTTGGTTTTCAAACCCACTTTCAATGCAGTTGTGTTCTAAGAACAAGCTCTATTAAGTAGGGCGTTGATTCATTCCAGTTCCACAGCGCTTCAATGAATGAATGAAAGATTTTTAATAACAATTAGGAAGTTTTAAAAAAAAAAAATTGATTCAGTGTCGTAATTTTTAAGGTGTTTTCATAATTGGTACAGATGTTACTACAATTTCATGTCTCTACCACTCTTTTGTTATAAAATTAGTTATTTTTTTTTCTTTTTCTTTTATACGTAAATTTTATATCTACATTGAGCTATCAACATTTTTGTTTTTTATTTAATATTTGATTATATATAGATTTTGTCTTCATGATTTCTGGTGAAGTTAAATTCATTGGTATAGGAAGCTTTTTTTTTTTTTTTTTTGGTCCATGTGATATTTCTTAAAAATATTTCACATTTCACATATCTTTTTATTGGTATAGAAAGTTTTTTTGTCTTGTTTTTTATATCCATGTGATATTTCTTAGAAACATTTCACATATCTTTTTATTTTCTCATTAAGACACTCAGACATATTAATATCTCACTTGGTCACCCATTTATCATTCTTCATCCATTTATTATTTCTTCTATTTAACTCTTCCTCCATAATTAACTTAGATCAGCAATGGTTCTCCATATTTTGAATCTTCTTTAGATAATAGTCAAAACAGTAACCACTTATTCAAAGAGAAGATATTTATTTCATTCAATAAAATCTCTTATAGAACAATAGTCTTAATATTGAAGCTGCTTTTGATTAGATGTTCTTTCTACTGTCTTCATTTTTTGACATGTTTATGTTTCAAATTTCATAAATTTATATCTATAAAGATATAATAAATTATTAATTAACCCAAAAAAATATTATCCGAATTTGATGGAAAAGTTTTTACACAATTGAATTTAGAAACCAATTACAATCAACATCGAACTGTGAAAATCTCCTTGGAGACCTAAAACATATCTAGGAACTTTAATTAATCCTACGCAGATATTACAATTGTCACGGTTTCATTTAGATTCGGTCGTGCATTCTGACTACCACTAGGCAGTACTCTTACGGTTCTACCTAAAAGATCACTAAACACATTTCTTACATAGAGCTCTAGCTCTGAATGCATTTATCAATGGCGATCAACCTATCTGGGCATTCACTAGTTATCAGGAAAACATTAGGGAGGATGGGATTTCCTACTCAATCAACGAATATGCTCGATCTGTTCGTTCCCTGTGCGCTATAAGGAATGGCATTATTTATTATGAATAGGGCCTAGTTGAAGGGTGACACTATCAATTGTTTACAGACCACATCATTCATTCTTGAGTTACTGTGCGGTAATCTCGGCAAAACAAGTCATGATCACTGGCAATGGAAAACCTTAGGGCTTTAATGGGTTCAGATTCGCTTTAAGTAATAAACCAATGGTCATTGTAGCGTGGATCCAAGCTATTTTAATTGAAACTGGCCAACAAAATAGGAAAATCTCTTATTGGGTACATTCAAAATCAAATCGATGTAGATTTATGGTCTATTCTGATTTTCAGTCTCTGTAACTATTCTGAACTGGCACGAAAAATTTCAGAATCAGCCTTTCATCTTACAACTATAAGTTGAAAAACCTATACATATTCCAATCACCCAATTGCTAAAAATCACTAGGTTCATTTATCTCAACAATACAATAACACGAATCCTGATTCCATGGAAGCCCAAACACACCACAGTTTGTTAAATCAAAATAGTAAGAGCATTAGTGGCGCTTGAATACGAACCTGGCCGATGGCTTCCCAGAGAGAGGCATTGAAGGAAGCTGCAGTGAGAATGACTTGAGGGAAACTGGTAGCACCGGGAACCCTGCCCCCAAATCGAGTCCCGGGGCCTGCATTTGATACTCCATGCAGTGCTTCAGACCTCCAATTATACGCAGGAATGCCAAGCCTGGGAACAGCACTGGCTGCATTAACCAGCTGCTGAACTTTCTCTTGCAATGTGAGGCGCCCAATGAGGTCCTTCACTCTGTCCCCAACAGTCAGCGAGGGGCTGCAAAAGGGAAATGAGCTCAGCCCAGCCCTAACATCACAGGGAAAGGCTGGACCCGAATGGGCAAACGAGACGTTGCCGGTTCCATCACTCGAATTGAAAAAAAATAAAAAGAGGGCTCCGTTCAGCATCAGGACAATGAGAACTAAAACAGCCACTGATTTTTCCATTACAGTGAAAAAAGTATAGAGAACAATAATTATTAAAAAATTGGGCATGTGGATTTAACAGTTCTATTTCCAGAGAGAAGAGGGGCGACTCATTCTCTGCACCTATCTTATGCACTCAATTTTTCCACTGGTAAATTAGTCAGCTCATTTTCAGTGGCAAGAGTAAAATTATAATAAGATAGCTTACATTGGAAAACTAATAGAAGATGCCGAACGGTGTGTAAACACTATTTTAATATAAAATGTAAATAAATTGTTATTAGCTATGGTTTTTTTAATTGAATAAATGCAATAATAATATAAATAAGGGCAGCAACAAGCTGTTGAGAACAGAACAAAAAGGCTGTTCAAGTAGCAAATTACAAAGCTGCATTCAACAAGAGGCAGCATTACAAATCAATTCAAAGGCTGATACAAGATTCCACCTTCAATAAGGGGCAAGAAGTTGAATACAACCAAAATTTAATCATCAGTTTGATCACCTTAGAAGCTAATTGAAGTAAATATAGAACTAAACTTGCTACAACAAAGGGCATAACTATTGGTTATAATATAAATTTGAGCAATTTTTTTTGTTGTGTGGAGGAGAATATGCCATCTTTGTGGTGTTGAATAGTCTGCAGATTAATATTATCCAACAAGTAGTTGGCTGCATTATGATTTTTGCTTGCCTCCTTAGCTGAAAGCACAAAAAAACAATTTGATATAAGATATCAAAATAAAACCTTTGAATTTATGCCTCATGGTTGATGCAGAGCCCCAAGGAACAAAGGCTTATCACACAAACTCACTCTACAAGACCCTCAGTTAAGGTCTCAACATTCACATATTCTTGGACAACCATGTCAACAACATGAAAGGACACCTCTACACTTCCCTTGTTCAATGGGGCCCCTTTTGATCCCTAAACAACTCATTGAGATACAACTTCTCACATCAAGTCTCTCCTTGACACCAACTCTCTTGTAGTCACCTATGACCAACTTGGATTATAACACATCCACCTTTGCAGAGTGGGTATGGACCCTATAGAACCTCTTGTCAAACCCTAGAGACATTGACTACAACCAAGATAACACCTTTTTGTTGTACAAGTTCAATCAAGGTGACTTGCCCTCTCCAAGACGCCTATTCCTAGTAGCCCTGGTTTGAGCCTTTAAGGGAAAAAGTTTGAAATTCTCCTAATGACACCCCAAGTTCTTGTCACTTTTAGATGTCCCCTTTGATGGCACAAAACACTTCCAAAACTCAAACCCCAACTCTTGCATTGGCTAGGTCAAACGTTGCTACTACAGAAGGCCTAATAGGGCTTTTAGGCCACTTTTACAAAGCAACCATACACCAATATATTGGTCTAAAGACACCAATGGATGGAAAATATCTTCACACATCCCTAAACACCAAAACCACCGTTATATAGGTTCCACCACTCTTTTTTTTGTTGCTGCATAATTATTAATAGTCAAAACCAGCTAGTCACATGAGGATGCCTAGCCTAGGGCTTGATCCCAAAATTCACCATTTCAATGGCCCACTCAAAAACTTTGGAAATCTTAATATACATTGTCTCCCCTACCATTCCCCTAAATTTGAGCCACTTTGGCCTAAGGAATGTGGTGTTAAGAAAGCATTTCCTCGGAAACCCTAGTTTTGGAGGGTTTTCAGACCACCTTTCACAAAAATGCAGATATCTCGCTTGTTTCTAAGTCTTTTCCTGCCAAATCAAATCCAAATGAACATCAACACAGAGGCCTATTAAAATCAATGACTTATCTTGCACATGGAGTCCGTACAATGACCATACAAGGCACTGTTACAGCGAATTTATGTAAATTTCTAAGTGTTTATTGAATTTGATCACTGTCTTACATCCAAATCTTCATCAAAACTTCATCAATCCTTTCTTCTCGACCTCCAAGGCATTAATAAAGGTTTCTCAAACATCCTCAACTGACTCTAACTGAAATTTGAAATAGGTAGCCATTGGAGGGAGATTAGTTACAAGTTGACAACAAAAGTTGTCATCCAAACTTGACAACTTTGCACAAAACTTGACAACCTATGACATATACCTATGTAACCTATTAGGACACATTATAAACCTTACAAATATGCCACATAGGAGCCAAAATAAAATTCTTTCCTCATTTAGGCATTTTGGATGTCATTTGACCACGGTTGACCAAATAGGTCCTAAGAAGTTCACACTACAAAATGGCATCAAGGCCTTACATGGCTAATCAAAACAAAATGAATTGTCTTGAAAGACCTTATTACAACTGAAAAAACATTCAAGGAACCTATAAACACCTCCAAGAGCCTTCATTGCTCAAATTCTCTTCAAAGTCTACAAAGTGCTCCTGCACCATACTCCCAAGGGGCATAGAAAACTCAAGTCTCTTGAGGAATGAGGTTTGTAACAAAATGTCCATGTTTTTTAATGTCATCTTCTTTCATCCACATAGAATCTTCATTAGGTAAGCCACTCCACTTGACAAGGTACTCCTTATAAGTCTTCTTTCTAGTCTTCTTGACCACCTTGGTGTCCAAGATGCTCTCCAACTTCAAGGGTTGGCTAGGTGGTAGTTCCTTGACCCAACCTTCATCTCCTTCTAATTGCAAACCTGTATCTGAACCTGCAACGTCACCTTTGTAAGGAAATAAATCTGAAACATTGAAAATGGGTGATATTCCTAAGCCTTGAGGAAGTTCAATCTCATAGGCATTAGGACCAAACTTATGTACAATCCGACAAGGACCAATCTTCTTCATGAGTAACTATGTTGGTTGCCCCTTTGGAAGTCTCCCTTTCTTCAAGTGTTCCATCACCAAGTCCCCCACTTTATACTGCACATCTCCCTTCCTCTCATTTGCTTTCTCTTTGTACTTTTCAGTGTTCTTGTGAAGAGTTTCTCTCACCTTCTCATGAATGTCTTTCATGGCCAATGCAAAATCCTCTCCTTGAGCACTTCTTCTTTCCAATCCTTGTAGATCTCTTAGTTCTAGAATGCTTCTTGGATGAATCTCATAGACAACATCAAAAGGACTTCTTCTTGTGCTTCTATTGAAGGAATCATTATAAGCAAACTCAGCTTGACGAATGATCATATCCCAATATTCTCCATGTTGCTTTGTGAGACATCTAAGCAATTTCCCCAATGATCTATTCACCATCTCAGTTTGGCCATCAATTTGAGGGTGATAGGTTGATGTGAAGGACAATTGAATGCCCAACTTCTTCCATAATGTATGCCAAAAGTGGCCCACAAACTTAGAGTCCCTATTAGTCACAATGTTTAGAGGCAAACCATGGATTCTAACAATTTCCTTGAAGAATAAGCCAACAATATAGGAAGCATCATTAGTACATTTACATGGCAAAAAGTGAGCCATCTTACTTAATCTATCAACCACAACAAAGATACTATCAAAACCTCTTTGAATCCTAGGAAGACCCAAAACAAAATCCATGTTGATACTCTCCCATGGCCTATTAAGAATAGGGAATGGTTGATATAATCCTGCATTTGATGATATTCCCTTAGCCCTTTGGCATATGCTGCAACTTTCAACAAACTTCCTGACATCTGATTGCAACTTTGGCCAAAAATAGAACCTCTTCACCTGTTCTAGTGTTTTATCAAGCCCAAAGTGACCTCCCAAACTGCCACAATGTTTCTCCTTGATAATGTTCTCCCTCATGGAACATCTAGGGACACTCAACTGGCTCCCTTTGAACAACAACCCCTGCTGCAACAAAAAATAAGAAAAATCAAAATGATAAGAATCTAAAAATTGAGTGCAAACCTCATATATCTCACTGAAATCTTCATCATCCTTGTACATTTCCTTGAGGGAATCACTTCCCACACTTTGCAACTAGATTTCTTGCACCATGCACACCCTCCTACTCAATGCATCCACCACTTTATTGGCATGCCCCTTCTTGTGTTTGATGGTAAATGTGTAGGCTTGAAGATGTTCAACCCACTTCATATGCTTGTGAGTAAGCTTCTCCTGTCCATTCAGAAAATTGAGAGCATGGTTATCAGTATAAACAATAAATTCTTTAGGTAAAAGGTAATGCCACCATTTCTTCAAGGCTTGTACAATTGTATACAACTCTAAATCATATGTAGACTACTTCCTTTTAGCATCATTGAGTTTCTCACTAAAGAAAGCCTCTGGTATGCCCTCTTGACTCAAGACAACCCCTATGGCAAGATTACTAGCATCACACTCCACTACGAACAACTTGTTAAAATCAGGCAAAACAAGAATGGGATGTTGTGCTACTCTCTTTTTCAGATATTCAAAACATTCATTTTCTTCTTTTGACCAAGAAAACTTACATTTTTTACCTCCCTTGATTGTGTCTAGGTAGGTGCACATATATGACTGAAATTTTTTATGAACTTTCTTTAAAATGTTGCCAATCCATAGAAACTCCTCACATCACCTACTATCTTACGTGTTGACCATGACAAGATAGCCTCCACCTTTGTTGGATCCATCTTCAAATCCCCCTTGGAGATTACAAAACCAAGGTAGACAAGCTCCTCCTTCATGACGACACTCTTCTCCATGTTGATCATCAACTTTTCATCATGCAACTTCTTCAAAACTACGTTCAAGTGCTCCAGATGTTCCTCCTTTGTCTTGCTAAACACAAGAATATCATCAAGATAAACAACAACAAATTTACCAATGAATTCCTTCAATAACTCATTCATGAGGCACATAAAGGTGCTTGGGGCATTGGGTAGCCCAAAAGGCATCACCATCCACTCATAGAGACCTTCATTTGTCTTGAAAACTATCTTCCATTCATATCCATGCCCTATTTTGATTTGATGATACCCACTCTTGAGATCAATCTTGGAGTAGTAGCAATCCCCTCCCAAACAGTCCATTAGGTCTTCAATTCTAGGCATAGGAAACCTATATCTTATGGTAATCTTATTGATGGCCCTAGAATCAATACAAAGTCTCCATTTACCATCCTTTTTAGGTGCTAGGACTATTGGGATAGCACATGGACTGAGACTCTTTCTCACCAACCCCTTATCCAATAATTCTTGTACATGCTTAGCAATCTCCTCATTCTGAGATGGAGTCATCTTATAGGCTGGTTTGTTTGGCAATGTAGACCCTGGTATGAAGTCAATCTGATGTCTTATGTCCCTAATGGGTGGCAAAGTGGTAGGAATTTCCTCCACCATTATACTCTTATATCTATCCAACAATTTTTGTACCTCCTTGGGAACTTCTTCCTTACCGTGACTAGGCACGTTAGGGCTGTTTTTGGGCTTCAAAATCACAGCATACCTAGGGGTTCCTTCTTCCTTTAGGATGTCCAAAAACTCTTTTCCACTTACTAACATGACACCTAACCCAATGTTCTTATCCACACTCTCATCTAGTAAAGGATCCATCTTGTATTTTCTTTCATTTTTGGTTATGAGAAAGGAATTTGTTTTCCCATCATGTTGGGATCGTACATCATATTGCTATGGACTCCCTAACAACAGATGGAAAGCATTCATGGGGATCACATCACACAATACTTTATCTTTATACTCCCCTATGTCAAACTCTTCCCAGGATTGTTCATCCACTAAAACTTGTTGCCCTTTATTCAGCCATGACACCTTATAAGGTTTAGCATGAGGTAACCTTTACAACTTTAATTTGTCTACCATCTCTGTGGAAATCAAATTTTCAGTAGAACCTTAATCAATTATTACTTTAAATAGCTTACCATAGGCCTTACATGTGGTTCTGAATAATGTCTTCCTCTGAGGGGGTTCTTTCACTTGAGTCACCTTCAACATGGTTCTCCTCATCATCAAGCTTTCTCCATCATGGGTCGGGGCTGCACTTCCATTTGGGGAATCGACACTTTGGCAATCTTCTTCTTGAATCAACTGGTTCTTTCTCTCTCCTCCATGAGAGTTTGAGGCTTTCTCAAGACACTTGCTTGCAGTGTGTCCTACATGGTTGCAATTAAAGCATCTCCTTGTGAAGACACTAGGACCTCTTCTTGGTCCTCCAAATCTACCCCTTCCATTGGGTCTCCTTCCTCTAAAGCCTCCTCTTTAACCTAAGTCTCCACTTTGTTCTTGTTGGCTAGACTCACCTTGGGGTTTTTGAGATTGTCCTCTTCCCCAAAAATTTCCTTTTCCTCTAAATTTCTTGCCTCCTCTTCCCCTACCGTGTTGTTCACCTTTTCTTATCAACTTACCCTTCACCCTCAGAGCCATTTGAAAGCATTCATCTACTATTTTAGGAGTCATAAGACTCATCTCTTCTTGAATGTTGAACTTGAGCCCATTCAAGTACCTAGCAACCTTCTCCTTTTCATCTTCATGGTGCCCTGATCTCAAACTCAATTTGGGGAATTCCTTTGTGTAGGAAGGCGCATCCAAGTCCTTCTGCTTCAAATTTTGCATTCTCCTGTACAACTTCACTTCATAATCAGCAGGCATGAATTGGGTCTTGAGTTTGGACACCATCATGTCCCAAGAATGAATCATACTCTTGCACATCTTCACCCTTTCACCTTGAGTATAGTTCCACCAGGTTAAAGAAACATCCTTTAGTTAGGTCTTTACAAACTTCACTTTCTTATCCTTAGCCACTTCCTTGTACTCAAAATAATTATTCAGGGCATATGTCTAATCTACAAGTTCTTCAGCATTCATCTTCCCACTATAGGTAAGAATCTTCATCTTGGCTTCTAAAGAGTCTTTGCCTATTGCCTTTAGGGATTCAATGAATGGTCTTTGATCAAAAGGTATCTTTGGCTCTTGCCTTTGGGGGTCTTCTTCTTCATCCTCTTCCACCCCTTCTTCATCAGTCTCCTCACTTGGCCCTTTTCCTTTCTTCATTGCCTTTAGTTCATCCTTGAGTGCCTCCTTGACCCCGGTCTTGATCATCTCTTCCATCTCTTGGAATTACTTAGCCACCTTTGCGGACATCTCCTTTGGAGGCATCATGCTAGCCTCTGCTTGGCTCTCTTCTACTCACATACACCAAAATCTATCCTCCTAATGATCAAATTTCTCTAATACCAATATGATGCACGGCCCCAAGGAACAAGAGCTTCTCACGCAAACTCACTCTACAACACCCTCAATTAAGGTCTCAACATTCACAGATTCTTGGAAAACCCTATCAACAACATTAAAGGATACCTCTACACTTCCCTTGTTCAATGGGGCCCCTTTTGATCCCTAAACAACTCATTGAGATACAACTTCTCACATCAGGTCTCTCCTTGACACCAACTCTCCTGTAGTCACCTATGACCAACTTAGATTATAACACATCCACCTTTGCAGAGTGGGTATGGACCCTATAGAACCTCTTTTCAAACTCTAGAGACATTTACTACAACCAAGACAACACTCTTTTGTTGTACAATTTCAATCAAGGTGACTTGCCCTCTACAACACACCTATTCCTAGTAACCCTGGTTTGAGCCTTTAAGGGCAAAAGTTTGAAATTATCCTAATAATGACACCCAAAACTCTTGTCACTTTGATATTCCCCCTTTGGTGACACAAAACACTTCCAAAACTCAAACCCCAACTCTTGCATTGACTGGGTCAAACACTGCTACTACATGAGGCCTAATAAGGCTTTTAGGCCACTTTTACAAAGAAACCTTACACCAATGTAAAGATACCAATGGATGGGAAAGGTCTACACACATCCCTAAACACCAAACCCATTTTTATATATGGTCAACCACTCTTGTTTCTGCTGCTGCATAATTATTAATAGTCAAAACTAGCTAGTCACATGAGGATGCCTAGCCTAGGGTTTGATCCCAAAATTCACCAGTTCAACGGCCCACTCAGAAATTTTGGAAATATTAAAATAAATTGTCTCCCCTACCATTCCTCTAAATTTGAGCCAATTTGGCCTTAGGAATGTGGGGTTAAGAAAGCATTTCCTCTGAAACCCTGGTTTTGGAGGGTTTTCAGACCACCTTTCACAAAAATGCAGATATCTCGCTTGTTTCTTAGTCTTTTCCTACCAAATCAAATCCAAATGAACATAAAC
This sequence comes from Cryptomeria japonica, assembly GCF_030272615.1. Taxonomy (NCBI): domain Eukaryota; kingdom Viridiplantae; phylum Streptophyta; class Pinopsida; order Cupressales; family Cupressaceae; genus Cryptomeria; species Cryptomeria japonica. The sequence continues at coordinate 147,133,074 of NC_081409.1, read as the reverse complement.
ATAGAAGCCTATTCAAATCAATGACTTATCCTGCACATGGAGTCCATACAATGACCGTACAAGGCACTGTTATAGCGAATTTAAGTAATTTTTTTGTGTTTATTGAATTTGATCAATGTCTTACATCAAAAGATTCATCAAAACTTCATCAATCCTTTCTTCTCTACCTCCAAGGCATTAAGAAAGGTTTCTCGAACCTCCTCAACTGACTCCAACTAAAATTTGAAATAAGTAGCCGTAGGAGGGAGATTATTTACATGTTGACAACAAAAGTTGTCATCCAAACTTGACAACTTTGCACAAAACTTGACAACTTATGACATCTGCCTATTTAACCTATTAGGACACATCATAAACCTTAAAAATAGGCCACATAGGAGCCAAAATGGAATGATTTCCTCATTTAGGCATTTCAGATGTCATTTGACCATGGTTGACCAAATAGGTCCTAAGAAGTTCACGCTACAAAATGGCATCAAGGCCTTACATGGCTAATCAAAAAAAAAATGGTCTTGAAAGACCTTATTACAACTGAAAAAACATTCAAGGAACCTATAAACACCTCTGAGAGCCTTCATTGCTCAAATGGTCTTCAAAGTCTGCAAGGTGCTCATGCACCAATGGTAGATTAATTGATGATAAAATATTGTCAAACATCTGTTTTTCCATATATTTAAAAAAACAACTTGTCTTACAAAATCAACCACAATATTATTATAAATACCAACACCAAGAATTGCATCTTTCCAACTCAATGTATGTCTAAATGTAGCTAGAAATTTACTAAAAATCGCATTCCATTTCTTTTTAGCCAAAAGACATCCCCAGAAAATGAGTTTTAAAATTTCAAATTGATGACAAAAAGACATTTGAATGAATGAATCGTCATATGCTTCAACTTATCACCTACAAGAAGCTTATGATGAAGGGTCTTCCAAATTAAAACTTGGGGATTAGCCTCAACCTTAGACCTCCATATTTGAGCACTCAACTTCCACCAAGTTTTCTCTTCAAAGCTACAAATTCATTTCTGGTTGGATTAAAAGATAACTTTGGAAGGAGATTGAAATAAATCTTTTTAAAAGGAAAGCAAGAGAAATGGATTTTAGAAAGTCATACCCAATATTGAGAAAAATCTCAATGTAGAGGGGTGTGAAGCTTTATTACAAACTCCACTGGCTCCAAGGATCTCGCAAAGACAATGAATCCTTTAATCTGATTTTTTAACTAGAAGTACACAATATTTTGCCAAGAAACCCACTCAAAAAGATTAAAATCTCAAATATCACGAAATTGGTGAATCCCCTTCTTGAAAAGATACTAAGTATATCTTGGGAAGGCCAAAGCAAGCGGAAGACCTTGATATTGCACTAGTTTGTTCCACCAAATAGAGGAGAAACCGAAGCCATGTCGTAAGGAAGAATCTTTCCAGCCCAAACATTTGCCAATATGTTGCCAAGCCCTATAAATGGATTAAAGAGGGAATGAAGCTTTTAATTAGAAGAAGAGAGAAAGGAGGATTTTATCTATCCATCCAACAGTATGTCATTTATTTTTTATAGCAATAAGACTAATTTTTTGACACGCCAATTTTTTCCAAGTGACATCCCTTGAAACCACTGTAATTATCCATTTAGTTTTTTAGAAAAACCCTTGAGTCCTAAGATCCAAAAGGCCAAGACCACCTCTATCTTTTGGTTGAATATAATGTAGCGATGGGATATCTTTGTAACCATCTTTTCCCTCCTAATTAGACCATAAAAATTGGTGTATGAGATTATTTAAGTCTGTTGGCATATGCACACTCCAATGAGATATTGTAGGTGATTGAAGGTTTTGTCATTGATGGCAACCTTACAATCCTATGACACCGGCAAGACATTCCACCGGCACTAGCAAGATCAAACTGTACACCAACACTCAGACCACCGGCACCGGCAGTGAAAGGAAGCATACTGGCACAGAGGCTGACATGATTTTTGTTATAATATATTTTGTTTATTATTGTAAAATCTTTATAAGCCGACTTGGCAACATTGTAAAATGACTCATATATATAAGAAATCATTGTAAAAGGATGATGAGAAGGTAATTAGGCGAAATAAGGCAGACCTATTATGCGAATTATAGGTTAAGGGTTTATGTAAGAAGCAGAGCAGAAACTGGTACTGGATCTGGCATTATAGATGCTATTCTAAAGCAGTACAAGACACTGGATTTATATAATCCATTTTGTAAGTCAGTGAGACTTCTATTTTGAGCAGTGTGCTCTAGGCAGTTGGTCTTCCTGCATGTGCAGGCTCCTCTTGTAGCAGTAATATTCTCTTATTGGCGAGTAAGTGAATATCGTGGGTCACAAATCCCACCGAGGTTTTTCCCACACCTGGTTTCCTCGTTAAATCTTTGTGTTATGGTGTGTTTTTCATGTGGTTGCTTTTATCTCTATTTATTGCATTACTTCTTGTTTACCGCTACACTGTTCTAATGTGTTCTACATATTTTAAGTTAAGAAATTCAATATACCTGTTAGATACTGATTCACCCCCCCCCCCCCCCCCCCCGCCCCTCAGTATTTGTGGGAATCCTAACAATTGGTATCAGAGCTTGGTCCTCTATTTTCAGAAGCCTAACAGCTTGAGGAAGATCTTGACACTGATAGAAATGGAAAATCTGATGAAGTAACTAGAAGCAGCTCTCTCAGATTTTGATACAGAAAAATTGAAAAACATCAAACTAGAAGATGATCTAAAGGCAGCTCAGGAAATTATTCAAGCACTTCAAGAAAACCTTACCATTACAAGAAACAAAAGAAGAGAACTCTGTGAAAAAATGCAAATTGAGGATGATGAAAAAGAAACTCTTAATGATATGATAAACAAGCTAAAGCTAGAGAACATAACAACAAGGAATGAGATGCAAGATATGACCATGAGATTCTGTAAGGAAATTGAAGATAGGAAGAAGAATGAAGAAGAGTTGACCAAAAGATTAAGTGATGCAGCAAATGAGAACACAAGACTTAGCTATGAAAATGACTTGTTGAAGACAGATCTGATGCATACACAGAATGACTCCAATGAACTAATGAGACAGAAAGAGATCTTAGAAAGAGAACTGGATAAGTAACATTCGAAGAGCGTGAAATCTCCAAACCTAAGGCATTTCGAGCAAAGAGGCAAAGCACTTCAACAAGCAATCTTTCCTAAGGCAAAAAAAGGTATTTATAATCATGGCATCCTCCTCTGCACCTAAATTCATAGCAAACCCTACTGTAGTCGAGGTAATCAAACGCCCTAGTCCCGTATTTCAGCTAGTTCCTGAGATAGCTAAAAAGGATTACAATGTTGGTGCATTCTCCCAAATTCTCAAAGGAGTTGTTTATGCAGAAGACCCTAGAATTTATATCCATTGCCATATAGAAGAACTAGGAGATGAAGAAATCAAAAACATGTACAAATCTGTTATCTGTGATGATTCCGGTAAAGTAAAACTTGAACACCAAATTGTTGAAACCCTAGAATTCACTGAGATCCGTAGCATTTTGGACTTTCCCAAGGAAGTTATTAGGATAGTATTGAGTAGGGTACATGGTGAATTCTTTTGGTTAGATTCGATTCACAAAATTACCAAGGAAGTTGTGAAAGCTGTAACAGGGTTACCCTCCACCGGTAGCAGACTAGACAAAACAAAGAAGGTCTCAAATGACCTGGTAATGAACTTAATTGGTGCAACATCCGATAGAAGGTCTCTAAGGGTTAATGATGTGACCGACATAAATGTGAGATTTGTTAGCATGGTTTTAGGATACAAAGCAACTCATGCAAACAGACTTAACTCTATTTCTAGTTTATGCATAAAAAGTGCACATGATATGGTTAAAGATAATGTGAAAATTGATGTATGTGAATGGCTAAAGGATGAGTTGATTGATAATTTAGGAAAAATCAAGAAGGATAAGAAAGGGACTTTTAGGTTTGGTAATTTACTTGTATGCTTAATGCTACACAAAACCAAACAGGTGCCCAATATAGGTAACAAGAGCCTTGGATTTGACATACCGGTAGGGAAACAGTTATCAGACCTATTCAACAACATGGGTGAAAACAAGGAAAAGAATATCAATGAGTATTTTCAAGCACTAAAGGCCAAAATGAACAAAAGAATCAGACTGTCACAGACAATTGCCAACAAATATAAGGATGATATATGCTTTGTAATTAAAAAGGATGAGATCTAAATGGAAGCAGTTATCCCAAGAATAATTTGGGTTACTGAAATGGGCTATGAGACTAATGATCACATCATTGAAACTTATGCAAAAGCTCTTCTGGAAGCACCCAAGGAACCCAAGGAAGAAGTATTTGGTAGTGTTGAGACCATTGAAAGCCAAATTCAATCTAAGAAGAGAGTAAAGAAATTTGAAGCAATTGTGAGAAGAGGCTCAAGGCAGGCTAAGGCTATCAAAGAAAATGTACTGAAACAAACCGGCATCACTGAGGATGAGTTAGTAACATTACAGCCTAAAACTCACCTATCACTGGTAGCAATTTCTTCAGAGAATGACATGCCAGCAACATTTAAAAGAGTTGTAAGGAAAAGGGATCCTTCACCGGTATCCACACCCTCGCCTAGAAGAACTAGACAAAAACAACAGGCAGTGAGGTCTCTGGTAAAGAAGACAACCCCAAAGAAAAAGCTAACACCTAAGAAGAAAAGGACTCAACAAAACATTGCCCCAATTGATGAATTGCTGAATGAAATCACAGAGGAAGGAAAACTCAAGAACATAGAAAAATTGTATGATACACTATCAGCAGATGAGAAAGAGCAAGTTGAAAACAGTGTCATTTTACACCTAGATATCTATAAGAAGTTCTTAATGCAAGTGGTAGATGAACTACCAGATGAATTATTCAAGAGACTGGAAGCAAGAAGAGAAGCTGTGGTAGAGCTTGATAAGAAAATTAAAATTGAAAAATTACTTCTTGTTTACCTAGTAAACTCACCAAAGGAGATAGATGACTTAATTGCAGAAGCCAACCGGTCAGTATTCTCTACTACGCACTGGCATATTGCACTCATGGCAGGAAGAGTAAATGAGGTAACAGAAGATACAGAAAATGCATGGGATATATTCCTTGTGGAGAAGGAAAAACAGGAAGAGTACAGAAATCCTAAACCAATAAAAGTATATCAGAAAGATAAGGACAAAGGGAAAGGAAAGGTTGGTGGACCCCCTAGCATCAAAATAAAAGATAACTTATCCCCACTGCCTTTGATTACTCCACTGGTAACAACAACTAAAGATCAACCAGCAGATGACATTATGGATGTATCACAAGAGGATACTAATCCTAATTCTGAGGTACTATACACAGTGGATGTTGATACTCAAAAGGTCAACATTGTGGTAGATAAAGACACAACCGGTAAGACTGACATGGCTAGTGAGCCACCAACAACTGACAACATTGATAACACTGAAGGAAAAGTTGAAGATGATAGCACAGGGAAACAGACAAAGACTGAAATAGATCAACAGACAGAGACATAAGCTGAGCAATAGGCTCTAGAATAGGAACAGGCAAATGCAGAATCAGTGCCACTGGCATCTAGTGAACAAGGAAAACCATTGGTAAAGGAAATGGAAACACAGACTGACCTACCAGAGGTCACTACTAGCAAGGATAGTGCTCCCACCGGTGTAAATCAGTATGTTGGTTCCTCTTCTACAACATTTAAATCAACCAATGTAACTGAAGTTCTCTTAGATTCTTTGAAGAAAATAACTGATTGTAGTACACAAGCTTATAAAGCTATAGATGACACAATCCCAATTTTGAAGATGATAGCTCCAAACTGCAATGTAGATAATAAGGATTCTTTGAGCCAACTTGACACTTTGTCGAAGTATATTACTGACAACACAGTGACAGTTGAGCAAATAAAGGAAGATGCATTCAAAGAGAAATTAGAAATTGAAAAACAAAAATTCTTTGAGGATCAAATAAAGAAGTGTACTAGGGAATTTGACACACTTCTACTGGAACTATGTAGCTCATTGAAGGAATTTAAAACTCTATATAGAGACATCTGCAAGACAAATTTCTTGACAGTTGACATAGATAAGAAAATGAGCAAGGTACAAGAAGAAATAAATAAACTTGCTGACAATTTTGTTAACTCACCTGATACATTATCAGTTTTTGAACAAAAGATAACAAGTTTTGAGGGAGAATTACTTAAGTTTGAAAGAGAAAAGGAGAGAATAATAAACAAGGCTAAAAATCTGAGACTAAGACTAAGTCCAAGACTGGACTATCTAGCATCCTTGAGGAAGGAAATATCTGAGGCATTAGTACAAGGACAGAAAACACCGGCAGAGCATATGCAGCACCTCACCGGTACAGTACAAAGAACTGAGGCAGCAATAAAAGACAGTAAGAAGTTTATGGAAAGTATAAATTTGGTTTTGGCGAATCTTTTTCAAATTGTAACCACCCAGTTACAAGGTTGAGACAGAAAACTACAACTCTATTGACACCTTGACAACCTTTGTCATTGATGCCAAAGGGGGAGAAGTAGTATGAGAAAATAATCAGCAAAAGACTTATCTGCTCAGGGGGAGCTCATATATTTTTGGTACACATTTTTGGAAACAATTTTTGGATTACAAGTTTTGGATACACTTTTGAAATTTTCTCATGAGTGTTGCCATCATTGCCAAAGGGGGAGATTGTTGGCATATGCACACTCCAATGAGATATTGTAGGTGATTGAAGGTTTTTTCATTGATGGCAACCTTACAATCCTATGACATCGGCAAGACATTCCACTGGCACTAGCAAGATCAGACTCTACATTGACACTCAGACCACCGGCACCTAAAGTGAAAGGAAGCATATCGGCACAGAGGCCGACAGGATTTTTGTTGTAATATATTTTGTTTATTATTGTAAAATCTTTATAAGTTAACTTGGCAACATTGTAAAATGACTCATATATATAAGAGATCATTGTAGAAGGATGATGAGAAAGTAATTAGGTGAAATAAGGCAGACCTATTATGCGAATTATAGGTTAAGGGTTTATGTAAGAAGCAGAGCAGAAACCGATACTGGATCTGGCATTATAGATGCTATTCTGAAGTAGTACAAGACACTGGATTTATATAATCCATTTTGTAAGTCAGTGAGACTTCTATTTTGATTAGTGTGCTCTAGGCACTTGGCCTTCCTGCATGTGCAGGCCCCTCTTGTAGCAGTAATATTCTCTTATTGGCCAGTAAGTGAATATTGTGGGTCACAAATCCCACCGAGGTTTTTCCCACACCGGGTTTCCTCGTTAAATCTTTATGTTATGGTGTTTTTTTCATGTGGTTGCTTTTATCTCTATTTATTGCATTACTTATTGTTTACCGGTACACTGTTCTAATGTGTTCTACATGTTTTAAGTTAAGAAATTCAATATACCAGTTAGATACTGATTCACCCCCCCCCCTCTCAGTATCTGTGGGAATCCTAAGAAAGTCCTCATAGTCCTTCTTAGATGGCATCTAGCATAAAAAATGATGAAGCAAGGAAAATATGGTTAACAACTTGAAACTTGCCCAAAGCTTATTTTTTTATTTTGTAATGAACCAGTTTCACATTTCAGAAAGAGGTACACCCAAACCAAGGGGAATTCCCAAGTAATGAGTAATTTGTCCATGTTTAATAAGCTTCCATTATTTAGGAATCCAGTCTAATACTTGATCAAACTAAATCATAAAGAATTATGTTTTATGATAAACTAAATTTGAACCAGAAACAAAGGAGTATAGATTTAAAAATTCTAGAACATGGTTGATTTCCTTTCCAGAGTTTTGTAAGAACATACTGTTATTAGAAAAAAGTGAGTTAATCACCACAACATTCTTGGGAATAGAAATCCTCTTAATCATGTTCATTTGATTTTATTTACATGCAACAAGTACCCAAGAGCATCAATAGTAGAAAATATAAAAATGCACTAAAGGGAACCCTTTTCTGATGGAACATTGCAAAGTGAATGGATCAGACAAATAATTATTAATAACTAAAAAGGCATTGGCACCTTGGAATAGCATCTAAACATGTTTTCACAACTTGGGACCAAAGCCCAACCATTGCAGAATCTTTATGATAAATCTCCAATGCATTTTGTCATAAGATTTATCATAATCCAGTTTGACCAACAAGGCATTTTGGGCTAATTTTAGGGCCCTTTCACCAATTTCCCATGCCAACATTAAATTATCAAGGATAAAGTTGCCACCAAGGAATCCTATTTGTTCGGGTCTAACTATACCTTTCACCACAAGTTTTATCCTTAAGGATAATGATTTAGGAATGATTTTATATGAGGTGTTAAGCAAGGTAATTGCAAGCCATCCAAAGATAGAGTCTTCATTTTTCCCTTTTGGAAGAAACCTAATTAAACCTTTACTTATAATAGGTTGTAAAGGACCTTGCTCCAAAGCCTTCATTTATAAAAGACAAAATTCATCCTTAATGTATGGCCACATTGTTTTGATAGAACTCAACTTAAATCTCATCAAAAATGGGGCTTTTATAAGGGGCCATTGAAAAGACAACATGTTTAAGATCCTCGATAGATAACTCACAGTCAATAAATTGATTGTACTCATAATCCACCTTTTGGGGAATGATATCTTGAATGTATTCTTCCAAGATAAGTTAAACATCAAGCCAATTAGTGTCTTCACTAAAAAATCTTCTCGTAAAAATTCTTGAATGGATTCTTAATCATCTAATTTCATAAAAAATGTGACTAGATTCATCATGTAGTGATCTAACGTGCTCCTTATATTTGTAGTTTATAAATTGGAAGAAATATTTGGAACCTCAATTACCTTCTTTAATCCAATGTATTCTAGATCTTATTTTAGATCCTTGACCCTTATACAAGTCAAGTTTGTGAAGTTGAGCTTCAATAGAAGCTATAGAGGACCAAATGTTGGTATTATTTGGATTGGAAAGCAGTAGTTTTCTAGAATGTTCCAATTTTCCATGAAGGTATTTCTCTTTACATTTTCTCTACCAAGGTAGTCTTCTTCCAAATGCATGTAAGAACTCTTGACACATTGAGAAATATCACGGTGCCACCAATCCCCGTATGATTCTCCTTCTCATGGTTTAGGTACAGAGTTCTAAATGCCAACAAGAGCAATGACACAGTACAGATTTTTTAATTGGGAAATATTAACCTTGTAAGGTAAATTAGATTCCTTAATACAAGTTTTAGACCCAGAATTAGAGCATAGGATAGGAAAATGATCTAAAAGGGTAGTAGAATAGTTAACTTTAACCAAAATGCCAGAAGGTTATTGAATAGGTTGCAATTTAGGATAGACATAGAACCTATCTAACCTACTAAACATCCTCTCATTTCCAATTCTACAATCAGACCATCTGAACTAGTTCTAGGCATGACTAACTTATGCTCCTTATGAATTGGGTCAACGACCCCAATAGAATTACAACTCAACCACTTGTCAAATTATGTACCATGCGAAGGTTAACATGATTGTGCCATCTGTGATCTATGGGATATTCAACCATATTGAAATAACCACCCTTAACCCAATCTGCAATGAGAATATTGTAAGCCATCCAATCCTATAATATACATCTCCCTTTTGTATTTTTAGGAGCATAAACTAAACAAAAATCTATCTAGGTTATCCATTAATAAAGGCAAGAAATCACACATAGTTGTGTGATGGGTACTCTCCCTTATCAATGAAAAATTTATGAATCCATGAAGACAACCCAGTAGTAGCCCCCCTTAACATTTTCTATGTGATGTATGGAGAAAGGTAGCATCTCTCCATACATTGCATAGAGAAAAATCGAGACGAGGATCATTAAGCTTAACTTTTGGTAAGAAAATCACATCAAGTTTTCATTTAAAATGATAATGTATTTAATCCCATAACTGTGATATGGGAGGGAAATTCCCCTAACATTCCATGAGAAGAATTTACAAATCCTAATTAAGAGAAATTTGAAGGGTTTCTTTTTTGTGGAAAAGCCTCAAAGAAGTTAGCAAGAACAATAAGATCAGAAGGACTTGATTCTTTTGTAGAAGTTGGGGTGATCTTGATTTTTGTCTCATTAATAGGAGAAATAGAAAGGTCGGGACTTGATTATTGTGTAGAAACTAGGGGGCTCTTGATATTTGCCTCACGGGAGGAGGGGACCCGAAATTTGAATCTTGAGATATTGTAGAATGATGCTCCTTAGAGGAGGAATATTGTTCTAAAAACTTAGGATCATTTTGAGTAACAACAACTCCCACAAGATTATTTTGAACCATGTTAGATTCATAGGTCTCTTTTCTTTTTTTTCCTACTATCCTACCATCATACCCCACACACCTCCTTATATGAAGGAATAGGTTAGACAAAAGGATTATTATTGATACATGGATTATTTGAAGATTTATTTCATGTTTGTGAAAAAGTAAAGGCCTTATGTTGTAATGAAGGATGAGATGGGGTTCGCAGAGCTAGTGGAAAATAAAACTTGAGGGTGAACAAATCTGCTTTGTCTAATAAGATAGTCTCTTATCAAATGGCCATCTTGATAACAGTGAAAATAAGCATTAGGTATATTTAGACATATTAGAGGTTGGGAAAACTTGAACCCAGGCCCAACCAAATTGATGTTCTTAGGAAGTGGATTATTTAAGTTCATTTCCATGCATACTATAGGATGGACCCTTAAGATACAAAACTTGTCTAAATTATTCTTGCACTAGATTACTCTTCCAAGTTGGGAAACTATGTCTTTCACAAAAGATATGAAGGCCAAATTTAAGTAGGGAAGCTCAACCCACATTGGTTAATAGGATCTTGACAACCCTTCAAGATGGAAATCCAAGGTCAAGGCCTAAAGATAAGAAACTTGCCCATAAATGATATAGGTATTGTATTGTAATACAACCTAAGCATGCTCATGAGACTTGAATTTACAAGACATGTAGCCCTTCCCCAACCCTCTTAAAGCTGCAATCTCCCATCTCCTATTTTCCCAATTAAGTTTAGCCCATTTGGATAAATTGGTTTCAAAAGGTATGCCTCTTTAGCAAAATAGAATAACATATCTATGTTGACAATCTTCGGTGCAATCAATTACTTCATCGAGAAGCAAAAATTCAAAGGAATTATCTACCTCCTCGTCATTTGTCGTTTCCATTGTGTAATCCCCTCCAATAGGAATGCCTTCATTTTTAGCATTTGTAGAGGAAAAGGAATCAATAACGTGCTCTAGTCTAGCCTTTGATGACTCAATAAATTGTTTTGACCCTTCCTTTATTGAATCAAATGAATCCCCATTTCTCTTTTATGCTTGAAGGGTGACTATCTCTCCCTAGGTTGAATTATTTCCAACCTGATGAGCCTCTACCTTCTGTCTCATGCTTTTCCAACCCTTTTCTGCCACGTTATGGGACTTGTATGCACTTCAATAGATGTAATAACACAAAATGAGCATTGGCAAAGCAACATGTGTCAACAATATTTAATCCAGAGCAAAAAAACTCACTAGGGTTATAGACTAGGGTTTCATCTTCAGATGTCTTTTTCATATACTTCTCCAAGCAAGTTGTGAGATACTTATATTGTCATGGTTGTCATGTTGCAAGGTTGCTTGTATTGTTGTGGTTATTAATAAGTAGTTGTATCATTATTCTTTTCTGAATTATTTTTGTTCTTATTTAATTTTTAATTTTTTTCTAAAGAAGTTGCAAAATATTTATGTGATGTTATGCAAATTATTATTAGCTATAACAATCTATGGTGATTATAAGTAATTGAATTACGGATTTATTAGTACTTTTCTTATGAGTTTTTGTCAACTCGTTGTTATTCAATAGTTTATCCACCAACTAGAAATGTTAATTTTTTTCTTTTTTTTTTCATTTTTTAAAAGTTAAGATGTATGATTTTTAAGTTTCTAAATTATAAAATTATTTTTGTAGAATCTAATTGGCTACAAAAAATTACATCTTATTGTCATATTTCACAAACCCACTATCTAAATGCAATTTTTGTGACAATTTTTTTAGGTTGCGATATTTCGTATGATAAATTTCCTACCTGAATTATTTTTTTTTTAGATTTTTTAATAGAATATATGATTTCATTTACATGTAAAAAAATGGTAAAAAAAATTCATTGAAAATATTCATATTTAAGTATTGAATGAATAAAATTAAAAATAAATATATTTATTTTTTAAATAAGTGACATTTTTTTTTGCTCGATAAATAAGTGACATTTTTATAATATATATCAATATTTTAATATTTTCTTAGTACAACAATATAATTATAAGTTAATAAAAAGAAATTCAAAACTACATAATCAATCTTAATCAATAGTTAGATAATATATTCTCATAATTCAATTTTATTTTATTTTATTTTAAATTATATATCATTTTTATAAAAATAATAAAAAATTTGTACTTTTAAATTATTATTTATTAGTACTTTTAACAAATCCTCATATAACAATTTGTTATATCTTATGCAAAGAATAATGAGCAGTCTGAGTGGGAACTCCAGTTCAAACTATGGCAAGGTGGGTAATGGCGATGCAGACCCAGATGATGACGATGGGGTTTTACTTGATGCCCTGGTCCTTTTTGGTGCGATTGGAGGTGCTTTGTTTAATTTCGAGCACTTTTTGGATGCACGGGCTACCTTCTTGTTGGCCCATTTGGGGGTTCCGGTGGGCTTTTATGGAGATTATGTTGCGGCAGCAGTTTCCCTGTCAGTGTTTGTGGTTTCCATCTATGATTTCTCTGGCTGGTGGTTTTGCTCTAGCTATGTTTGGGACTTGGTTGTGGCTCCCATGTCCTCGATGGTGGGGGCTTTTCCCTCGCTTTCCAGTTCGACCCTCTCTGGTTTTAAAACTATTGGCGTTGGTGATGTTGTGGTGAGTTATGTGGATGGGGATCTATGCTTCTCCCTAGCCACAACTATTGTTCATGGCCCTGTGTTCTCTCTAGGAATGGATAGTGTGGGAGACAACGTTGTTGTTCATGGCCCCGTGCTTTTTCTTAGTGTGGCTATTGGTATGGGGTCATGAGTTGTTGACCTTCTGAGGGCATCTGGGTGGGGTCTGAAACTGCCTTGTTTACTGTGGATTGCACCTTGTGGTGGTGGGTGAGTGGACAGAGGTTCATTCATACCTGTGGTGTGCCTTGCTCTATTTTTTACAAGGGGGTTATTTCTTACGGCTCCTCTACATGGTTTCTCGGGTAGGCCTGTGCTTGTTTATCCTCGTGTTGGAGTTTGTTCAACTCTTTGGTGGGTGTGACGAGTGGGTGGTTTGCCTGCGTGTGTGTCTATCAAGAACGAGGGAGGTTCTCATTTGCCTTGTTTGTCTTACGTGCTCCTTGGGTGTTGGTTTGCCCCTCTTCTACTTCTATTGGGGCAGTCTCTTCTCTTGAGCGTGTTGCTTGGTTCATGTTGATGTTTGGAGTTGTGCGTGGGTACCTGCAACTTGGGGTTTTTGGGATTCGCATGGTGATTGAGTTCTTGTTGGTGTTGTGGTGGCCTCTTTGGACCCCTGCTGGTGTTTGGGGCATTGTCTTCAATGTCCTTAGAAACTGCCTTGTTGTGAATGTCTCTTGTGGTATATGGGACTGTGGCAGTGGTATGTCCCGCGTGGAACTCGTTGGGCCTTTCGGATGGCTCTTGGTTCTTTTTGAATGGGGTCTTGTACCCCAAGTGCTATTTTGTTGTTCTTTTGTTGATGGTGCCTTATTTGGATTATGATGATAGGGGTTATGCCCTTTGGATTTGGTCAGTGGTGGTTTCTGCCTTCACCATTGGGTTGTGTTTTGTTTTCTTGATGAGATTGTCTATTTTGGTTTCGATGGACAATTATCATTGTATCGTTGTTAGCCAAGGGCTTGTTGTTAGTTTTCAAGGGCTCGTCCTTGTCTTTGTAAGTTTTGGGTTATGGATTGGCATTAGTTTTGGGGTGGTGCTCACCCCCAAGGCTACCTTGGAGTTTGATTTTGCCCCTTCTGAGGGGGGGAGTATTTTGTTCACCATGATGAGAGTTTCGCTTCATCGTTTCTCTTCCTCTTCTTTTGCAGATCCTATGGAGGTGGATGTGTCCCCTATTGAGGTGGTGATTGGCTACAAAAAAGAGGTCATTGGTTCTTCTCAGTGGTCTTCTCTTCTCTGTGGCAGGTTGTCTTTTAGATGGACTCTTGGTTGGCTCACTAATCTGTTGTTCTTCTCTTTTTCTGCATCTATTGAGGTGGGCTCCTTTTCTGTTGAGGTAAAAAGGGGTTTTGCTAAAAGGGGTTGGACTTCTTGCTGGGGGGCAGTCGTTGTGATCTTCTGGTTGACATGGGGAGCCTCTTACCCCCCTTTTATGGTTTCCCCACTATGTCGGTTGTCTTCTCACTATTTTTTGCAAGGAGCCTTTTGATTATGTGTTGTTGGGCCTTATTGGACTTGGGGATATTTGTCGTTCGGTGGCCTCTTTCTTTCTATGACTGTTAGGCTGATGTTTACGAGTGTTTTGACCCATGTGTTGTGAGTGCCTATTGTGGTCTCTTATGTTCTTTGGGGTGAGCACCTCTGCTTTGATGTAAAGGGTCAGGGCCCTGAATCCCTGCTTTCCTAATAAAAAATAAATACTCATCATTGGCAGTTGGATAGTGTGTCATGACAAAATAGAGGTTGTAGACACGCAAAACGATTTCAAAAATAATTGTGTTTCATTATTCATTTTATATTTGAGATGATATACATCAATATTATTATTTTTGTGAGCATCCAACAAGTTCATGTAGATTTTAGAGAGTTTTGAAAAATTATCCAATCTCTTCACAAACAACCAATTTGTTAAGGGCAATATTTGTCAAGAGTTACCATTTGCAATCCTTTAAGTGACAAAATGGATGCTTTCAAACCAGTAAAGGAATTTTTGTTGTCACAACCTGAGCTATCTGAAGTATGTCGGTAAGCATATTTATGCAACATGTATTAGTTCAAATCCTATATTGTATATTTATTGATACTTTCAATTAGTTATGGGTGGGAAAGACTTCAATCAAATAAATCTTGTGTTGATGTCTTTGAAATTTTATTACCATCAAGAGAAGAATATTTATTTAAATCACAAGAAATGGGTTTTCCTGCCTATTCTATGATCAATTGGTAAATATTGCACCAGAATTCCCACAATTTTTTTATTTTTATTTTATTTTGAAGTGCACGACATCCATTTTTTTAAGTCTTCCATTGGTGTAGATATTGGGTCAAAGAGCTTCAATACAAATTTGTACAAAATTGGAAATTCAGCTACAATCATCTTGTAGCACTTGCTTGCCTGGTACTAACGACAAACAAGATTTTATAGATAAAATATGATTAAAAATAGAGGGTTTCTTAAATTTATCTCTATTATATTATTGCATATTGAAAAAGGTACCTATAAAATTAATCTGCGTGGGAAAAATGTACACTAATTACATCCATTGTATATACAAATTTATTATAAAGTAAATTATTTTTTTCAGTTTTGACCTTATACATCTAAAATTGAGAACATGTGCGAGTCTTGTTAGTAGAAATCAAGAAGGAAGACTGAGAGGGGGGGTGAATCAGTCTTCACTGGATCAAAGCAAATTAAACTTCAAAACATAAACTAATAAACTGCAGCAATGAATCAGATAAGCAAATTAACAACACAACACCAAGATTTTTGACATGGAAAACCCAATTAAGGGAAAAACCATGGTGGGAACCTACCCACTGTAAGATGATACTGTGCAGTAGTATTTGAAAATATTACAATGGGGAATACACATGCATTTAGGTACATTGCCTAGAGCTCACTGCTCAAAAGTGCAATGATAGCATCTACAAATGCCTGATGACAGTTTCAGTTAAGCACAATTGTCTGCTCTGCAACACCAATCTCACCTCAACACTACAATGAATGATAAGTCTCTTGTTTGTACAATCACCTCTCTCTGATAATTCAGACACAATACTGACACCTAAATTACATAAGTATCTCACCTATAAATACAAATCATCAACCTTGATAACAAGGTCGGGTAAACCCTCAACCCTCAACTCATAATTATAAAAATTATATTACACGATACAAAGATTAATCATCAGACCAATATAATGATTTGCATTACATAACATGGACCTAATTCAAATTCCTAAATGATCACATCAACCAAAAATCTTGCCAAGATCAACCGAAACACGCTACACAACCAGAAATACCGCATAACATGAAAATCATCACCAGTTCACATAAATCACCAAAAACTTGTACAATGATCAATGTGGATCACCAAAAAAATAGTACATGACTAGGAAATAGTAGAAAGAATTTTAGAACCATCTGAAACAGTTGCACCAATACCACTTTTCAAATCTTCATCGATCAACATCTAGAAAGCTCAAGAGCACAACCAATCAACAATTGTCATGAAGAAAAATAACTTGCGGATCACCAAATCATGAACCATCAGAAATTAAGATATAGAAGATCATCCCAAACATTATCCCAAAGTATTAGCACAAGATCATATCACACCAAAATATACCGGAGGAAATACCGGATTCTGCAAAATAGTGATCAGCAAAACCAAACTTCAAAACTGGATCAGAAACTCTTTCCAAACTCACCGGAATAAATTACAGGAATATGTTGACATCAATGACAAAAAAATATCCTAGCAACAACAATGACAACAACCAAATCCAACAATCTCCCCAAAAATCCAACAATATCCCCCTTTGGCATTGATGACAACATATGAATGTGAAAAACAGTCAATGCAAAGAAAGAAGATATCACCAGAAAACTCCCCCTAAGATCAAAATAGATAAAGCAGTTTTTCACATATCTCTCTTCCCCTTTGACAGCAATGTCAAAGATCTCCAAATAGAAAATCAAACTCTCTCCCAATACAGAATCATGAATCTCTCTCCCCTAAGATAGACAACCAAATAAACATACTACTCCAGCAGAGGAGAAACATCAACTCATCAATCCGGATAAAAGAATTAGGCTCTAAATTCCATCGGATCGATGCAACTCAGTGCATCTAATTATCATCAGGAGGGGTGGATACCCCTTTAACTTGTCTCTCAAATAGACAAATGTATCTGGAGGCAAAGGTTTAGTGAAAATATCATAAATATGTTCCTTTGTAGATACATACTCCAGCTGCACCTTCCCTTCACTGACTCTCTCTCTCTCAAGTAGTTATATTTGATCGATATATGCTTAGAATTTGAATTTTGCATCTGATTCTTTGACATGTTTATAGCATTGGAATTATCACAGTATATAACAGTAGGATCATCATGAATAACTCTGATATCTTTCAATATTTGCTTCATCCAAACTATCTGAATGCAATTGCTAGCAGCAACAATGTACTCAGCTTCAGTAGTAGATAAAGATACTGAATCTTGTCTCTTGCTAGCCCATGAAACCAATTTCTTACCTAAAAATAATTCTCCACCTGTAGTACTCTTCTGGTCATCAACATCACCAGCCCAATCTGCATCAGTGTAAGCACATAACATGAAATAATCATTTGTCGAATACCATGAACCATAATCCATAGCTCCCTTTAGATATCAGAATATCCTCTTAACAACAGTGACATTACTCTCCTTTGGATCAGCTTGATATATATCAGCCATACACACATCATGCATAATGTCAGGCCTAGTCTAACTAAGATATAGAAGTCCACCAACCATAGATCTATACAAACTCCGATTAGCTTTAGAAGATGCATCATTTTTGGACAGTTTACAACTAGTCACCATAGAAGTTCCAACCAGTTTGGAATCATCTAGTCGAAACTTCTTCAACAGTTCCTTCACATACTTAGTTTGAGATATAAAGATACCTTTTCCTGTCTGTGCAATCTACAAACCTAAGAAAAACTTCATCTCACCAATCATAGACATCTCAAATTCTTTCTGCATATCACCAGCAAACTTCATACTCATATCATCATCACTACCAAAGATAATGTCATCAAAAAAGACTTCAACAATCAAAATGTTATCATTTTTAATTTTAAAGTACATATTACTGTCAGCAGCACCTTTGGTAAATCCTAATTTCAACATATATTTGTCTAATCTAGCATACCAAGCTCTAGGAGCTTATTTGAGTCCATAAAGTGCTTTCTTCAACGTACATACCATGTCTCCATCATCTGATAGTGAAAACCCATCAGGTTGCTCAATGTAAACTTCTTCCTCTAGATCACCATTCAAAAATACAGATTTGACATCCATCTGATATACCTTGAAATCTGTATAAGCAAGTAACAGTCTAATAGCTTCAATCCTAGCAACCAGGGCAAAATTTTCTTTATAATCAATCCCTTTGCAGACCAGACTAGCTTTATTTATGATTACTTCACCAACTTCATTCAGTTTGTTCTTGAAAACCCAACTAGTACCAATAACTTTTTTATCCTTAGGTCTAGGCACAAGTTCCCAAGTGTTATTATTTTCAATCTGATCCAACTCCTCTTCCATGGGTCTTATCCAGTTTTCATCTTTATAGGCTTCAACAACATCTTTAGGTTCAACTTTAGAAATCAGACATACTTCTTCTGCAACTAACCTTCTTCTAGTCATCACACCTTTATTCTTGTCACCAATAATCTGATTCTCAAAATGACTCAATCAAACATACCTCGAAGTCTTCTAATTGTTATGATCCTCGAGTTCCTGTGCATCATCACCAATAGTAGCAACATCCACATTAACAGTTTTTACCATATCATTCTTCTTAGGCTTTTCAAGCTGAATAGGAATTAAAACAACATGTTGACCATCATCATAAGCTCTAATCTCCTTCCCAAAGTTCTCATCCACCTTCACATTAGCACTCTCAACTATCTTTCTCGGTCTCTTTTTATAGCACCGGTAGGCTTTACTCTTTGTGGAATATCCCAAAAAGATACCTTCATCACTTCTAGCATCAAACTTTCCAATATCCTCATCTCTCTTAATATAACATTTGCTACCAAAAACTTTGAAATATTTCACAGTAGGAATATGACCAAACCAAAGCTCATAAGGGGTCTTACCGGTATCACCTTTGATATGAACTCTATTGAATGTATAAACTGTAGTGCTAATAGCTTCTCTCGAGTAGACCTTCAAAACATTTCCTTTAATTAACATGGTTCTTGCAGCATCCAAAACAGTACAATTCTTCCTTTCAATAATCCCATTCTGTTGTGGAGTCCTAAGAGAAGATAGTTGTCTTTTAATTCCACGCATCTCACAGAATAAATTGAATTCACCGAAACAAAATTCTCCACCTCTATCAATTCTCAAACACTTCAGCTTCAATCTAGACTCAGTTTCAACTTTAGCTTTGAGTATCTTAAATTTCTCAAATGCTTCTAATTTTTCCTTCAAAAAGACAACCCACATCATTTTGGAATAATCATCAATTAGCAGCATAAAGTATCTATCACCCTGCACACTTCTAACATTTGTAGGTCCACATCTAAGTCAGTATGCACAAGATCCAGCAATCCATCAAATGTATAAAATTCTCTCTTGAAAGAAATCCTTGTTTGCTTACCCAACTGACACTCCTTACATATCGGATTAATAGGTTTAACAATTTTAGGTAGATCTCTAACAGCTTGTGTAGAACTGATCTTGATCAATGAATCAAAGTTTACATGACACATCCTTCTATGCCATGACCAACTCTCATCTATCTTCACAATCAAACAAATTTTCTCACCAGTATTCAAATGAAAAATGTTACCTTTAGTCTTAATCCCATATGCAATCTCTATACCGGAGGCATTCAAAATCTTGCATTTACCATCCTTTAATTGTAGATCATAACCCTTATCAACCATATGTCCAACACTCAAAATATTATGCTTCAAACCTTCAACATACAAGACATCATTAGTGTTATGCTTACCATCAAAAGAAATAGAACCTCTCCCATGGATTACATAGGCTTTGTCATCTCCAAATCTAACTATTCCACCATCATACCTTTCCATGGTTATGAATTTTCTTTTTTCACTGGTCATATGATGTGAACAACCGCTATCAATCATCCATACACCCTTTTCTTCTACCTTAGTGGCCAAAGCTTTCTCCTCAATAGAAGACTTGTGGAATCACCAAGCACAAGTCTATCTTCTTTAATGGCAATAAACACAACTTCATCTCCTTCTGATTCATCATTTGTAACACTTTCATCAGCATCATAATAACAGTTCTTCTGGTTCTTAAACTTATGGTTAGACTTGTAAGGCTTATCATACTTTTCATGCTTCTCATATCTATCATTCCTATCATACTTATCAAACTTATCATGTTTGTCATAGGTAGCCATTCTCTCCAGATATCTAGAAGCAAAATATCCTATCTTATTACAAGATAAACATTTCAAGGGCAACTTTCCATCATACTTATCGGCACCTTTAGGTAATCTATAAGAAATCAGTGCTTCAAGCTCATCAAGCTCTTTTTCTTTCTTTGCTATCTCTCTTCTTTCTCTTTCATATTTGGATATCCTGCACTCGTCAAGATCATACTTATACTTACTGGATACCGATGTTGATGCTTTAAATGCAATCTCACACTTTTCAAGTGATTCTTCAAATTCGCTTAGCTCAAATGCAGCAAGTTTTCCAACCAACACATCTCTTGTCACTGTAGTCAGACTCTGGATCTCATCAATAGCAGCAACCTTATGTTTATAAGCAGGAGGCAAATATCTCAGCACCTTATCAACAATCTCATCTTCCTCAATCTTTCCACCGTCATTCCTAATACCAAGGACAAGTTCATTCACTTTGGCCATGTATGAATGTATGTTCTCATCATATCACATCTTCAATGTCTCATACTTTCCTTTCAAGCTCTGCAACTTAGCAACTTTCAGTTGGCCATCACCTTCATATAGGATTCCAAACTTCTCTCAGATCTCATGTGCGGTCTGAAGTCCCATAACATTTGTCATTTTAGAATCAATCAGGGCACTAAGCAATACTTCCTTCGCTCTGATGTTATATTCTGCTTTCTTAACCTCATAAGGAGTCGATGGTCCATCTTGAGGAACAACATACACATTCTTAGCAATCTTCCAATAATCTTCTCCAAGACATTTTAAATGCACCTCCATCTAACTCTATCATATAGTATAGTTACTTCCATCAAACCTCAGACTATCCTTCTTGAAAAGAATACCTTGAGTTGTCATCCTGGATCTCCTCAAGCAATTAAGCTTCTACCAGAGGATCTAGCTTTGATACCAATTGTTAGCAGCAATCAAGAAGGAAGAGGGAAAGTGGGGGGGGGGGGGTGGGGGGTGAATCAGTCTTCATTGGATCAAAGGAAATTAAATTGATAAACTTCGACAATGAATCAGATAAGCAAATTAACAGCACAACACACAACACCAAGTTTTTTTACGTGGAAAACCCGATTAAGGGAAAAACCATGGTGGGAACCTACCCATTGTAATATGATACTCTAGAGTAGTATGTGAAAAAATTACAATGGGGAATGCACATGCATTCAGGAACACTACTGGTACAGGAGCACCCATGGTGTAAGGCAAATATATGGTCAAAGTCATCATTTGAAATATAATTGATATTTGAAGATCATTTATAATGTATTTGAATCCATTTGGAATGATTTGTAAGGCTTGGAAGCCTAAAAATGTAAGCAAGTCTTGATTATGTCCTAGTTGTCCATATAGGCCCTTATAGGTCAAGATGGTCAAAATGAGTCAAAAGACCCATGGAAGGGTATACAAGTTATAAAAGGTCATTTAAGGTCCATTGTAAGGTGTCAAGAGTGTTTAAACAAAGTTTGAGTCCATTTTGACAAAAAAATGTAAAATTTGTTAAAAGTTGTCAAAATGCAACATTTGGAAAAGTTGTAAATGGGAAGTTGAAAGGTCTTGGAGGTAGTTATAAGGTCTAAACTGACCAAGATTATATAAAATATTGTATTTGGTCGAGCCAAGGGGAATGAGAAGGAGGTTAACAATTTTGAACAATTTGTGTATTCATAAGCTTGCCATTTTGATAGTTTCCATTGTTACTTTGTTGTTTCCAGGTCTTGTATAGACCTGTACAACCTGGAAACTATGTATAATTATCATGGTTAGATAGTATTTTGTATTATATTCCTTCTTGTTTTTGTTTGGAGTGATTTCATTGAGAAGCAAAGAAGTTATGGATGTTTTATGGATTGCAACTTCTAGATTTCCTGAAAATAGTCATGTTGCAGTGTATGGTACAGACGCATATTAAATATTTATGACCTCTAAATGGATTCATTGGTAATATGTGTGATTAAGTTTTACTTCTCTTTTGGTTTGGGTCAATTTCATTCAGTTTTGAGAAAGTTATGTAAGTTTTGGTGAAAACAAATTGAAAATCATAAATAATGGAGGTGTGTACGAGGGTTTGTTCATATCTCAAATTATAAACATGGTAAAAATCTAAATCTTAGTTATTCTGAGAGTATATTAAAGGGGCTTTTAGATGGATTTTTTTTCATATCAAATGGATTTATATTTTGGGAGATATTTGATGCCCTAGGCGGGCTGGGCATGCACATTTCTTGTTTTTTCTATGACAATAAAAATAGGTCTCAGTACGGGGGGTATAACTCAACAATGAACTGTTGGATTGTTCTAAATGTTTGATATGGCTTTAGAAACCTAGTTTTCTACAGTCTCACCGAAGCGATCGTCCAAATATGCTCAAGTTTGAAAGTTATTAATGTCTGTGTGCAGGTATAGAAAAGTGTCATGTGAATGACAATCACTTTGATGATAGTGAATTGGGTTCTTTCAATGAACAATGAAGTTTAATGGTTTGAAAATGTATAAATGATTGGATATATTTGAGAAAGAATTAATGAGCCCCTGTAGCATGCATGAAAGTATGATGATATATTGATATTGATGGAGAAGTTGTTTTTATGCCTTAAATGAATAGTTTGGAATGAACCTTGAAGGGTTCTTAAGTGAATGTGTTTGGAACTATGGTGCTCTGCATCAAATACCTAGAGCTCACTTCTCAAAAGATATATGCTTGGAATTTTCCAACCCTTGGGGAAATCTCACTGACTTACAATATGATTCGGACTACAATCTAGAAGAAATAAACTGCAATGATAGCATCTATAAATGTCTGATAATAGTTCCAGTTAAGCACAACTGTCTGCTCTGCAACACCAATCTCACCTCAGCACTACAGTGAACGATAAGTCTCTTGTTCACACAATCACCTCTTTCTGATAATGCAGACACAATATCGACAGCTAAATTACATAAGTATCTCATCTATAAATACAAATCATGAACCTTGATAACAAGGTCGGCTAAACTCTCAACCCTCAACTCATAATTATTAAAATTATATTACATGATACAAAGATCAATCACCGGACCACTATAATTATTTTCATTACATAACATCGACCTAATTTAAATTCCCAAACAATCACATCCACCGAAAATCATGCCAAGATCAACCGCAATGCGCTACACCACCAGAAATATTGCATAACAAAAAAATCATCACCAGTTCATAGAAATCACCAAAAAATGCAAAACGATCAATGCGGATCATGAAAAAAATAGGACATAACTAGGAAACACCAGCAAGCATGTTAGAACCATCGGAAACAGTTGCAACAAAACCACTTTTCAAATCTTCATTGAATAACATCTCGAAAGCTCAAGAACACAACCAATCAGCAACTTGTTGGCAATTTGGAGGAATTCATTATGTGTTGCATTGATGTTTTGTCATTGATGGCAACACCGGTTGTTTTGGTTGTTTACTGGTTTCCGGTTGGTTTCGGTAGAGTGGTTGGATTATGATATTGATTTGGTATGCTTTGGTTTGTAGAATTGTTTTTGATCTGTCATTCATGCTATTTAGATGTGTATCACGATCAGTTGGTTCGGGATTTGATGATGATGCAGAGCCCTAGTATAGATATAGGGTAGGTTTCTTTAGTCAAAGAAAAAACCAAGGAATATAGTAACCACAAAATAATTTATGGGGTTAAGAAAGATTTAGTTTGACAGGTCCCACATCATGTCTACCCTATATGCTTCCTAACAAGGCCAGAACCCTTGAATACTTCAACAGGATTTCTAGTGATTCTTAAGGACCCTATAGCCCAACTAGGGTTGGTCCTCTTCCCAAGTCACCAGTACCTATCTAGGTTTTGGTTTTAAGTCCCTTAGGTCAAAAAGACTCCATCCAATCACCAATTTAGGTCCCGTACAATGGTTTGTGATAGTTGTTGTAGGAAGGCCTACTAAGCCTAGTAGCCCCACCAGATCGGTTTCTCTCAGTTAACTCCTTATTTATCCAAAGGAATCAAAAAACTAATCCTATATTTGGATACCCTTTAATGAGTTACAAAACATATCCAAGGATTTCCAATTGTTTGGGAATACAAGGGTCCAAACCCTATCTTGGTTAGGAGACCTAAAAGCCCCAATTATGCCTAATTTACAAAGGAAAGGGTAGGAACAAGCCCTATCTTTCCAAACCAACACAAGAGATACTCTTAGGACATGGTAAAACCATCAATCCCTAAGTTTCGGATAGTGATCAAACCCCTAAAATCTAATGTAGAACCTATTTGTTTGAATTTGCACGGTGGCCACATGGAGTTGCCCACCTCAATGCATCAAACCCTTGCCTCCAAATGGTCCAAACCTGCAAAATTATTCCAAAATATTAAAATAAATTGGCCATACTTTCATCTCCTCCAGGGCCGTGGTCAACTAATCAAGGATCAACAAGATTAGGTCATTTCTTTGTGAAACCCTAGGTAGGACTGTCAAATCCAGACACCTTCCAAAAAATTGTAGGTTTCTCCCTTGTCTTGATGAGTTAAGACCTCAGACTTGATGCATGAAAGGTGATTGGTCACTCTACCAAATCCCACTATTTTTCTAATCCCAAGATGTCCATACAGTATGGTACACCATTCATAACAACAAAATTGCAGAAAATTCTTAGAATTTTATTGCTTGAATGATGCCAAATGCTTACAAAACTCTTCAACCCCTTCAGTGATGATTGGAATCGACATTTTATGTCTTCCTCAATGGTTATCAACCACCTTTTGAATTGAGGTGACCGTTGGGAAGAAGTTGCTCTTTGTAACCAAAAGTTTTCATGGTTTGCATTAGCAACTTAGACTCATGTTAAGCCCGTAGACTTAGAGTTGTTCAAATATGTCTTAAACTTCCTAAGACACTTCCAACACATAAAACACCTATAAAATACTCAACTAAATACCCCTAGGCCCATATGCCCATGGTGGATTATCAACTTGCCAAATCCATGTCATTGGGTAACAAAGTGGGGTTTATTACAAAGATCAAACAAACTAAACTATCCTATTACAAAGATAGAAACATTACATTCTTATGCATGTATGACCTTTAGGCCTTGCTTGTCTTGGTCCTGATTTTCTTAGTCATGAGGTGCCCCTACACCATACTCCCGGGGTGAATGAATCTCAAGTCCACCTGAGATGAGCTCATGTAATGTAGTGCCATGCTTCTTGATCTGATCTCCATCCAACCAAATGGATTCAGAGTCTGGTTTTCCTTTCCATTTGACCAAGTATTATTTGTACTCCTTTCTCTTGGTCTTCTTTACAACCTTGGTGTCCAACACTTTCTCAAGTTTAGGTGGCTCATGTTTGGGAAGATCTATATCTGTTGCATCTTCTATGACTCGATGTGAGTTACCTGCATTAGAATCACCTTTAAAAGGAGTTAGATCACAAACATTAAAAATAGGAGATATGCCAAGGTCAAGTGGTAATTAAATTTCATAGGCATTGTTGCCAAACTTCTTCAAGATTTGGCATGGTCCCACTTTCCTTTGCATGAGCTTAGTGTGCTTGCCCTTGGCGAGTCTTTCCTTCTTCAAATTTGCCCAAACCAAATCTCCAACCTACAATTGTAATTCTCTCCTTTTCTGATTTGCATGTTCCTTGTACTTGTCTGATGAATTTTGAAGTTGCATCTTGACATGCTCATGTACTTCCTTTATGGCTTCAGCAAACCTCCCCCCATCTGCACTTATGGGGTCTATATGGGGCAGTTTTCTCAAGTCCAATACCCCTCTTGGATGTAACCCATACACAATCTGAAAAGATGACTTCCCTGTGCTTCTGTTTATAGTGTCATTATAGGAAAACTTAGCCTGGGACAAGGTTGAATCTCATTTTTCACCATGTTGTCTTATAAGGCATCTCAACAAGTTTCCCAATTATCTATTTACCACTTTTGTCTGCCCATCCATTTGTGGATGATAGGCTGATAAAAAGGACAGATTGGTGTCAAGTTTTCTCCACAGAGTTCTCCAAAAATGGCCAACAAATTTGACATCCCTGTTAGACACTATATCCAACGGGAGTCCATGGATCCTTTCTACTTCTTTGAAAAACAAATTTTCTATGTAAGATGCATCACTAGTGGACTTACATGGCAATAAATGTGCCATTTTACTAAACCTATCCACTACCACAAATACACTATCAAACCCCTTTTGTGTCCTAGGTAAACCCATCACAAAATCCATTGACACACTTTCCCAAGGTCTTGAAGGAATGGGTAAGGGCTGATAGAGGCCAGCATTAGTGCTTCTTCCTTTTGCCTTCTGGAAAATAGTGCATGCATCTACAAACTTTCTTACATCAACCTGCAATTTGGGCTAAAAGTAGTGCCTCCTCACCAATTCAAGTGTCTTGTCCAGGCCAAAATGACCTACCATATCCCCACTATGCTTTTCCTTAATGATATTAGTCCTTATTGAGCACCTTGGTATGCACAATTGCCCACCTTTGAAGAGAAGTCCATCTTGGATCAGAAAATTAGAAAATTCCACATGATATCTTTTTTATCAAATTCAGTACATACCTTGTAAATCTCCTTGAAGTCCTTATCTACAGTGTACATATCTTTCAATGCATTAATCCCAATGATTTCTAATTGGATTTTAGATATGGTTAGCATCCTTCTACTTAGTGCATCAACCACTTTGTTGGCTACTCCTTTCTTGTGTCTGATGGAGAATGTGTAGGCTTGGAGAGATTATACCCATTTCGTATGCCTATGGTTTAATTTTTCTTGACTATTAATAAAAATCAAGGCTTGGTTATCAGTATAGACCACAAATTCCTTTGGTAGCAGATAGTGCCTCCATTTTTTCAAAGACTGGACCAATGCATACATTTCTAGGTCATATGAAGAATATTTTCTCTTTGCCTCATTGAGCTTTTCACTAAAGAATGCTATAGGTCTTCGTTCTTATCTTATGACTACTCCTATGGCCACATGACTAGCATCACATTCAATCTGAAACACTTTATTAAAATCAGGTAAGGCAAGTACCGGTTGCTGAGCTACCTTTTGCTTGAGAGTTTCAAATGCCTCATCTACTTCCCTTGTCCAAGAGAACCTGCACTTTTGACCACCTTTTTATGGTGTCCAACATTGGAGCACATATCTGACTAGAACCTCTTATGAACTTTCTATAAAATGTGGGTAGTCCATGGAAACTTCTAACTTCACCAATAGTCCTAGGAGTAGGCCAATAGAGAATTGCATTTACCTTATCCTGGTCCATCTTCAAGTGACCTTTAGAGATCATAAATCCAAAGTAGGTGAGTTCTTCCTGCATGAACAAACACTTCTCCATATTGATCATTGATTCCTCTTTAGTCAATTTTCTCAAAAACATGTCTAGATGCCTCAAGTGCTCTTCCTTTGTCTTGCTAAATATTAGTATGTCATCCAAATACACTATTGCAAACTTCCTTGTGAACTCTTTCAAAACTTCATTCACGAGTCTCATGAATGTACTTGGGGCATTAGACAACCCAAATGGCATAACCTTCCACTCATACAACCCTTCATTTGTTTTGAAGGTTGTTTTCCATTCATCACAAAGGCTAATTTTTATTTGGTGGTATCCACTCTTTAAATCAATTTTAGAGAAATATTTTACACCCCCAAACAATCAAGAAAATCTTCTATCCTAGGCATTGGAAATATATACCTTATGGTGATTTTGTTGAGAGCTCTTGAATCAGTACAAAGCCTCCATTTTCCATCTTTCTTGGGTGCCAAAATAGTAGCGACTGCACATGGGCTAAGGCTTTTTCCAATCAGATCAAAATCTAGCAACTCTTGAATTTTCCTTGCCATCTCCTCATTTTGTTGTGGTGTGAGTTTGTATGCAGGCTTGTTAGGCAATGTAGCCCCTAGGATTAAGTCAATACAGTGACTGATCTCTCTCATTGGTGGCAAACTCCTTGGCACTCCATCTGCAACTATTCCTTTGTATCTATCAATGATCTCCTTTACTTCCATACTGAGATCCTTTTCCTTCCCTTCTTCCCTATCATCTACAATAGGCTTCTCTTTTGAGATTGGTATTGGAATCAAATAAAAACATATCCCTCCTTCCATGTTTATCTCCTTGAGGAATTGTTTCCCTTCCATCACCATCACTTTGGACTCATTTTCTTTTTGTTCTTCATTGTTTTCAATCAGGGGTAGTATCTCTATGACCTTACCATTCTTTGTGATTGAGTAGGTATTCCTAAAACCATCATGGTGTGCTTTGAGGTCATACTGCCATGGCCTTCCAAACAAGAGGTGACAAGCATCCATGTTAACAACATCAAACAAAATCTTATCCTTATATGCGCCTATTTGGAATTCCACCCATGATTGCTCCTCTACAAGTGTTGGTTTCCCCTTTGTGAGCCAAGACACCTTATAAGGATATGGATGGGTTATCCTTCTCAATTTCAACTTCTCTACCATTTCTATTGACACAAAATTCTCAGTAGACCCTGAGTCAATCAAAACTTAACATACCTTTCCTCCTGATTGGCAAGTGGTGTGGAAGATAGACTTCCTCTGAGGCGGCTCCATAGGGGTTGGTACCTTCAAGAGGGTTCTTCTCAACATTAATGTCTCTCTTGTCTCTTGATAACCATATGAATCAAGTGTATTCACACCTTGGTAATCTGATTCTTGGGTTAGGTTGCTTCTCCTTTCTCCTTGGGAACTAGACCTCATCTTCTCTAGGCATCTATCGACAATGTGTCCCTCTTGGTTGTAGTTGAAACACTTTATTGATCCTGCTTCTCTTCCTAATGATCTACCTCTAAAATTAGGCCTTCTCCCTTTGAATTTTCCTTTATTGTTACTCTCATTCCTTGAGGAGTCTTGATTTCTCTCTCCTTGGAACTCAAAATTTGACCCGCTTCCTTTGAAGTTGCGCCTTCCTCTTGATTGCTTACCCTTTCCTCTATTGTTCTTCTCTTGTTTTCTTTTAAGCTTCTCCTCCATCTTTAATGCTAGTTGATAGCTTTTATGAATAGTGTCAGGGCACAACAGGTTCAATTCCTCTTGTATGTTCCACCTTAGGCCGTTTAGATACCTTGCAACTCTTTCACTTTCATCTTCAATCTTCTTGGACTTTATACTCAATTTCTGAAATTCTTCAATGTAGGCACACACATCCATCTCTTTTTGTCTGAGATTCTGCCTTCTCTTATGCAATTGGACCTCATAGTCTTCAGGTACATATACTTTCTTGATCTCTACAATCATCTTCTTCCAAGAGGTGATCATTCCTCTTGCCTCTTTTACTCTTTCCCCTTGCACAAAATTCCACCATGTCAAGGCTTCTCCTTGCATTTTTGACTTGGCAATCTTCACTTTTTGATTGTCAGCAATGTCTTCACATTCAAATAATTTGTTCAAGGACTCTATCCAATCCATCACTCCATCGGCATCCATCTTCCCACTGAAAATAGGAAGATTTGACTTTTGGTCCATCGTTCTCCTCTCCACAGACTTCAAGGCATTGACTAGGCACCTATTCTCTGTAGGAACTTCCTCTTCTTCCTTCCCTTGTGGGTTCTCGTCTTCTTCTCCTACTTCCTCTGAGCCATCAATTCCTCCTCTTTCTAGTTTGCCTTCCAAGTTTTCTATCAACTTTCTAAGCCGATCATTCTCTTCTTTGTTTTCTTGCACCATCCTGGAAAGTTACACATTTGTCACCTTTGGAGGCATGTTCCTAGCCTCGCCCTCTGATTATTCTTTTGACATGTACTATTATCCTTCCCAAAAGGATTCCCCCTAGGCTCTAATACCAATTTGACGCAGAGCCCTGGTATAGGTATAGGGTAGGTTCCTTTAGTCAAATAACAAACCAAGGACTCTAGAAAACACAAAAGACTTGATGGGGTTAAGAAATATTTATTTTGACATGTCCCAAATTATTTCTACCCTATATGCTTCCTCACAAAGCCAGAACCCTTGAATACTTCACAAGGATTTCTAGTGATTCTTAAGGACCCTATAGCCCAACTAGGGTTGGTCCTCTTCCCAAGTCACCAGTGCCTATCTAGGTTTTGGTTTTAATCCCCCTAGGTCATAAATACTCCATCCAATCACCAATTTAGGTCCCCTACAGTGGTTTGTGACAGTTGTTGCGGGAAGGCCTACTAATTCTAGTAGCTCTGCCAAACCGGTTTCTCTCAGTTAACTCCTTATTTATTGAAAGGAATCAAAAAAATAATCAAATATTTGGATACCCTTTAATTATTTACAAAACATATCCAAGGGGTTCCAACTGTTCGGGAATACAAGCGTCCAAACCCTATCTTGGTTAGGAGACCTAATAGCCCCAATTAGGCCTAATTTACAAAGGAAAGGGTGGGCAGAAGCCCTATCTTGCCAAAAAAACACAAGGGATACTCCTAGGACATGGTAAAACCATCAATCCCTAAGTTTGAGATAGTGATCAAACCCCTAACACCTGATGTGGAACCTATTTGCTTGCATTTGGACGGTGGCCACATGGAGTTGCCCACCTTAATGCATCAAACCCTTGCCTCCAACCGGTCTAAACCTGCAAAATTCTTCCAAAATATTAAAATAAATTGGTCATACTTGCATCTCCTCTAGGGCCATGGACAACCAATGAAGGATTGACAAGATTAGGCCATTTCTTTGTGAAACCCTAGGTAGGACTGTCAAATCCAGACACCTTCCAGAAAATTGGAGGTTTCTCTCATCTTTATGAGTTAAGACCTCAAACTTGATGCATATGAAAGGTGATTGGTAACTCTACCACATCCCACCAATTTTCTAATCCTAATATGTCTGTATAGTACGGTACACCATTCAGAACAGCAAAATTGCAAGAAATTCTCAGAATTTTATTGCTTCAATGATGCCAAATTCTTACAAAAATATTCAACCCCCTCAATGATGATTGGAATAGGAATTTTATGCCTTCCTCAATGTTTATCAACCACATTTTGAACTAAGGTGACCGTTAGGAAGAAGTTTCTCTTTGTAACCAAAAGTTGTCATGAAAAGTTGTCATGGTTTGCATTAGCAACTTAGACTCATGTTAAGCCCGCAGACTTAGAGTTGTTAAAACATGTCTTAAAACTCCTAAGACACCTCCAACACATTAAACACCTATAAAATGCTCAAATAAATAGTCCTAGGCCCATATGCCTATGGTGGCTTTTCAACTTGCCAAATCCATGTCATTGGGTAACAAAGTGGGGTTTATTACAAAGATCAAACAAACTAAACTATCATATTACAAAGATAGAAAGATCACATTATTATGCATGTGTGACCTGTAGGAATTCCTTGTCTTGGTCCTGATTGTCTTAGTCATGAGGTGCCCCTACACTAGATGACTCAAATACTATCATTTGTTCTAGTAAGCCTTTTGGTCACCGGTAAGGGATTTACCGGCATATCTTTGTTGAAGATCTTTTGATTCACGTGATAAGTGGTATTGGTGCGGCTTCTAGATGGATTTCGAGATGTTGTTGGTTATCTTTTTCATGTTCCTTTTGATCGGTGGTGTTGGATTTGGTTTGTGGCAACCTATTTTGGGTTTGGTGCTATCTAGGTTATGGACCGGTTTATGTAACATGTTGGAGGATGTTCCTGATGCATTACCAACGAGATTTAATAATTGGTTTACATTGTTTTTGGCCTAAGCCGACTTGGTTGATCATTGGATTGTGGGTTTATGTTATGAATTTAATGTATCATCTTTTAGGTGGCCGACCTAATTCTTTAAGTCTCAAGTTGGTATAAATATGATGTAAGATCTCTTTGTAGATCATGGTAATGGGATATAGCACTATCTATGTGCGAATAATGTTGTAATCATATGCAAAGGTTTGGTCGATCATAAGTGATCGAATTGGGTTTGTGTAAGAGTTTTAAGACCTCTGGTACTAAGCTTAACCGAAATTGTACTCAGGCATAGGAGATGTTATACTTGGAGTTCAATCTTTATTCTGGATTGTAGTCTGGATTTATTTTGTAGTCAGTGAGGCTCCTTTTGCGATGAGAAATGTGCTCTAGGTTGTTGGCCTTCCTCCATGTGTAGGCCCCTCATATTGTAATCAGATACTCACTAAAGAAGTATTATCTAACTGTGGGTAGGCTTCCCACCGTGGCTTTTCCCTTTATCAGGTTTTCCACGTACAAATATTGGTGTCATGTGTTCTGGATGAATGGTAACTATTATGTGATTTATGTTTATGTTTAATTGCTATAAGAGTTATTCTGGTATTTGGTTTATTCATTCTAGTGTTGAGTTTATGTGTTCTGGTAATAAGGATTTGAATGCATAAAATTTTGTAATCTGATGACAACTGATTCACCCCCCCCCCCTCAGTTGTCCTCTGGTTATTTGAGTTGTCTAACAATTGGTATCAGAGATTGGTCCTCTCTGCAGAAGCTTAACCACTTGAAGAAGATCCTATGCCAGCTAGCAGTTCAAGTTCATCAAGTACATCTCCAGTTTTTTCCAGAGAGAAATTCCTAGGCTTGATGGAACAAATTATAGGGTATGGAAGATTTAGATGGAGACTCATCTAAAATGTCTTGGAAAGGAAATTTGGGAGATCACAAAGAAAGGGGTTACAAATTTTAATCTGGCATCTGGCAAAACTCCTGCGATAGGTCTGGATAAAGAGCTTGAGAATGATTGTAGAGCTAGAGAAGCCCTTTTGTGTGCACTTTCTGATTAGCAAATAATGGGACTAACTGACAAATCAACTGCAAAGGTTATATGGGACAAATTGGAGACTTTGAATGAAGGTGACCCTACTGTTTAAATTTTCTAAACTTGATGGTTACCAGGTGAGGTATGAGAACTTGAAGATGAAAGAAGATGAAGGGATTATTATTTTTATGAGGAGAGTTAATGAGATTGTTATGGGAATTCAATATTGTGGTGGATCTTTGAGCAAAGATGAAATAGTTTCTAAAGTATTGAAAGCTTTGCCACCGACTTATAAGATGAAGGCTACTACAATTAATGAGATGATAACTATGGCAAACACCTCTGTTAATAGGGATACCTTGGTTAAGAAATTATCTGCCTTTGAGTTCAAGGAATTTGGACCTTCTGGAGCTGTAAAATCTGAGCCTATTTTTCACGCATCTACCGGCAAGAGTGATTGGAAAGATTTATATGTGAAGGAACTAGAGGATATGAAGAAATAAGATGAAGAGTTTGAGCAACTTGTAGCCCTATTTTCTAGAAGAGTACCTAAAGGACCGGTAGGAAGTAAGTATGAAGGAAAATCACCTTTTAAATTCTTTGCATGTAATAAGATAGGTCATTTTGCATCTACATGTCCTGAAAGGAATTCAAGATTTGAAGAAAGAGCTAGAAGATATTTTAGGCCTAACCATGATTATCAGAACAAGCACAAGTACAAGAGAAACAAAGACAACTCATGTTACTTTGTGGATGAGGAAGGTGTGACTGATTCTGATGATGAACCAGCACAAGATTCAGCTAGTGGATCTAGCAATGGAAAGGAATCGGTATTTTTGGCTATCAAAGAAGATGATCTGGTACCTAAAGAGAAGGTCATTGCTGCTAAAATTGAAGACAAGGATGAATGGGTAATTGACAGTGGATGTTCACATCATATGACTGGAGATAAAAGGAATTTATTATCTATGCAAGAATTTGATGGTGGAGTGGTTAGATTTGGAGATGACAAAGCATACATGATCAAGGGAAGAGGAACAATATCATTCGATGGTAAGCATAACACTGATAATTTTTATTATGACAAAGGTTTAAGGCATAATATTTTGAGTGTAGGACAATTGGTGGATAAGGGATTTCAGTTACAGTTCAAGGATGGAAAATGCAAGATTATCAATAGATCTGGATTGGAGATTGCAACCAGTACACAGACTAAAGGTAACATATTTCATTTCAACTTCGATGAGAAGACATGTTTGATTGCACAAATTGATGAGAGTTGGCTATGGCATAAAAGGTTGTGTCATGTGAATTTTAATTACATTGTGAAGATTATTTCTACTAAGGCAATTAGAGATATAGCTAAGATTGTAAAGCCCTATAATCCAGTATGTAAGGAATGTAAAATGGGAAAGCAAGTCAGAAATTCTTCTAAGAGTAAACAAGACAAATCTAATTATGTTCTTGATCTTATTCATACTGATTTATGTGGTCCTGCTAGAATCAAAAAATTTCTTGGTGATAGATACTTCATGCTAATCATTGATGACTATTCAAGAATGATGTGGATTACTTTTCTAAGGGAGAAGTCTAAAGCATTTGAAAAGTTTAAAATATTTAAAGATAAACTTGAGACTGAGACAAGATTCAAGATTAAATGCTTAAGGTTATATTAGGGTGGATAATTCACATCTGGTGAATTTAACAACTATTGTGAGAAGAATGGGATAAGGAGACAGTTGTCTGCACCCCGCACACTTCAGCAGAATGGAGTTGTGGAAAGGAAGAACATAATTATCTTAGATGCAGCTAGAACTATGATGATAGAAGCTAATTTGCCTCATGTCTACTGGAGAGAAGTTGTAAGTATGGCGAAATACACATTCAACAGAGTTCATATCAATGGAGATACTAGTAAGACACCTTATGAGTTATGGTTTGGTCATACACCAATAGTTAAGTATTTCAGAATCTTTGATAGTAAATGCTATATCAAAAGAGATGATTCCATTGGAAAGTTTGATCCTAGATGTGATGAAGGAATATTTATTGGTTATTCTAATGAAAGAAAATCATGTAGATGTTATAACAAAAGATTGCAAAGAATTATGGAGAGCACAAATGTCAAGGTGGATGAGCAGAACAGAAGTCAAATCAGAACTTATGAAAGAGAACCAGCGGTGGAAATGATCATAACTGAACCGGTAGCACCTACATCAAAACAGAATGTTGAACCAGTTACTCTGGCAGTATCAGAAAACTCAACAGTAACTGAAGATCAGGGCAGAGGAATAGAAAATCAAAAGACTCCTAGGTATGTAAGGTTGAATCATTCAAAAGATCAGATCATTGGAGACAAAAACAAAGGAGTGATGACAAGAAGAAGGTTGGCAGTTGATGAGGTATGTTTTATTTCTCAAATTGAACTGGCATCAGTAATTGAAGCTTGTAAAGATGAATGTTGGATGAAATATATGGAAGAATAATTGGATCAGATAGAAAAGAATAACACATGGACTTTAGTTCCCCGGCCTAAAAATAAGAATGTTATTGGAACTAAATGGGTTTTTAGGAATAAATTTAATGAAGATGGACAAGTTGTAAGAAATAAAGATAGATGGGTTTGTAAAGGATATTCTCATAAGGAAGGAATTGATTATGGTGAAACCTTTGCACCGGTAGCTAGGATTGAAGCTGTGAGATTATTTTTTTCTTATGATGCATATAAGAACTACAAGGTTTATCAGATGGATGTTAGGTGTGCATTTTTGAATGGAGATCTTGAAGAGAAATTTTATATTGAGCAACCTGATGCATTTTCACTTTCAGATGACAAAAACATGGTTTGCAAGTTAAAGAAAGCTTTATATGAATTGAAACAAGCCCCTAGAGCTTGGTACACAAGACTGGATAAATATCTTTTGAAGCTTGATTTCACTAAAGGTAATGCTGATAGTAATTTATATTATAAGATCACTGATGATGACATATTGATTATTAAAGTCTTTGTTGATGATATCATTTTTGGAGGTGAAGATAAGTTGTGTATGGAATTCTCTAACAATATGAAGAATGTATTTGAGTTGTTTAGGTCTCGGGTTGGTATAAATATGATGTAAGATCTCTTTGTAGATCATGGGTATATGGTAATGGGATTATGATTACCTGTGTGTGAATAATGTTGTAATCACATGTAGGAGTTTTGGTCGATCATAGGTGATCGAATTGGGTTTGTGGAAGAGGCTTAAGGCCTCCAGTACTGAGCTTAACCAGAACTGTTCTCAGGTATAGGAGATGTTATCTTTGCAGTTCACTCTTCTTTCTAGATTGTAGTCTGGATTTATTTTGTAGTCACTAAGGCTCCTTTTTGTGATGAGCAGTGCACTCTAGGCTGTTGGCCTTCCTCCATGTACATGCCCCTCATATTGTAATCACATACTTACTGCAGAAGTATTATCTGACTGTGGATAGGCTTCCCACTATGGTTTTTCCCTTTACCGGGTTTTTTATAGACAAATATTGGTGTCATGTGTTCTGGATGGATGGTAATTGTTCTGTTATTTAAGCTTATGTTTAATTCCTATATCAATTATTCTGGTATTTGATTTATGCATTCCGATATTGATTTTATGTGTTCCAGCAATAAGGATTTGAATGCTTAAAGTTCTATAATCTAGTGACAACTGATAAAGGCATTTTCATCTGTCAAACTAAGTATATAAGAGAGTTGTTGAAGAAATATGGTATGGAAAATTCTAAACCAGTTAGTACTCTGATGGTTACAAGTGAGAAATTGAAAAAGAAAGATGCATCTGCACTGGTAAATCCTACCGGGTACAAGTCTATGATAGATGAAAATACCTTTGTCACCGGATTATATAACTTTAAGCATTCAAATCCTTATTTCCAGAACACATAAACTCAATACCGGAATGCATAAACCAAATAATAGAATAACTGATATAGCAATTAAACATAAGCATAAATCACATAACAGTTACCATCCATCCAGAACACATCTGAATAGCATGAATGACATATCCAAATCAATTCCACAAACCAAAGCATACCGGATCAATATCATAATCCAACCACTCTACAAGAACCAACCAAAAACCGGTAAACAACCAAAACAACTGGTGTGCAACACATAATCAATTCCTCCAAAAATGATATCATCAACAAAGACTTCAATAATTAATGTCATCATCAGTGATCTTATAATATAAATTACTATCAGCATTACCTTTATTCTATGTACCGGTTGCAATCTCCAATCCAGATCTGTTGATAATCTTGCATAGATAAGAACTTCCTTTTATCTCCAATCATAGACTTGTACCTTGTAGGATTTACCGGTGCAAAGGTTTCACCATAATCAATTCCTTCTTTCTGAGAATATCCTTTGCAAACCAATCTAGCTTTATTCCTCACAACTTGTCCATCTTCATTCAATTTATTCCTAAAAACCTATTTAGTTCCAATAACATTCTTATTTTTAGCCCAGGGAACTAAAGTCCATATGTTATTCATATTTTGAGTATGCTCGAGAGTTGTTGAAGAAATTGGTATGGAAAATTCTAAACCGGTTAGTACTCTGATGGTTACAAGTGAGAAATTGACAAAGAAAGATGCATCTACACCGATAAATCCTACAAGGTACAAGTCTATGATTGGAGGTTTGTTATATCTAACTCAGACTAGACCGGATATAATGAATGTCGTTTGTATTGTATCAAGATATCAGAATGACCCTAGAGAAAATCATGAGTGTGGTGAAAAGGATTTTTCAAGTATTTGTAGGGAACAAGTAAATATGGTTTGTGGTATCCTAAAAATAATGACTTTACATTATGTGCATATACAAATGCAGATTGGGATGGAGATGTTGATGACCGGAAGAGCATATCTGATGCAGATTTCTTTCTTAGACAGAAAGTTGTTTCATTATCAGCAAAAAGCAGTCATGCACCTCTTTATCTACTATTAAAGTTGAGTATGTTGTTGTTGCTACTAACTGTACACAAGTTTTATGGATGAAGCAAATGTTGAATGATATAAAGTTGAATTGTAATGAACTGATAGTTATTCATTGTGATAACTCTTCTGCTATTGATATATCAAAGAATCTAGTATTTCATTCTAAGATAAATCACATATCTATCAAGTATAACTTTTTGAAGGAGAAGGTGGAAGCAAATGAAGTTAGATTGGTTTATGTGAACACTAAAGAGTAGATTGCAGACATCTTCACTAAACCTTTTCCTAAAGAATCATTTGAGTACTTCCAAGACAGATTGGGTGTTAGGTCCCGGAGACAACTGAGAGTGGGGGTGAATCAGTTGTCCAATAAATTCAAACCAAAATTAACTTATCCAAAACTTAATGCTTAATGCCGGTAAACCAAACTTTATGTCGATAGATAGCTTTATCAGTTAATTGTAGTACTGGTAAAGATTAATACATGAAATAGAAAGACAATAACATCCACAACACATAACACAAATATTTGTACGTGGAAACCCTATAAGGGGAAAAACCACAGTGGGAAGCCTTACCCACAATTAGATGATACTACTGCAAATAGTATGTGTGTACAATATGGATTCTGCACATGCAGAAAGACCAACTGCCTAGAGCTCACTGCTCAATCACAAATGGGAGTCACATTGACTACAACTGGATGGTTAAATCCAATGATAATGTACTGCTTAAAATAGCATCTTCATATGTTGGATTCAATACCGGTTTAGCTCTGATTATCTTCTCAAAACCTTCCTTCAATCTTCAAATAATGTTTGTGTGTACTACTCTACTTATTTTCACATATACCTTGTTACAATCCTTTTTCCAATCCTATATCAAATTCCATATCAATCTCACAAATGAGATCTTACATTTATACCATAACCTAAAACCAATTGAGTAGGTCAAATCACAAAAGATATTACAATAAAATCAATTACAAATAAATCAATATGTGATGCATCATGTTGGCTCAATGCATTTACAATAATAATAAATCATCTCCATAACATGTCGTGTTGATCTGGAATAGATATGCTTGCTGGTGCATAGCCTGGACCTATTTGCCGGTAACAACAAATATGCAAACCCAAATAGATCAATAACCAAATCACCAAAACCAAGTGATAAAATAATGTCTTTGACATAACCAGGTAGTCTACAAGTCATTCCAAGTTTTGGTGAACCAAATACTGGTGACTGTGCATAAGTCACTGAC
Source organism: Cryptomeria japonica (assembly GCF_030272615.1). Taxonomy (NCBI): domain Eukaryota; kingdom Viridiplantae; phylum Streptophyta; class Pinopsida; order Cupressales; family Cupressaceae; genus Cryptomeria; species Cryptomeria japonica. Next base: position 147,093,636 of record NC_081409.1, on the reverse strand, counting down.
TTGTCGGTGAACATAACCAAAGATCTCCAAGTGTTGATAAGTGTGACAAGTGTTAACAAGTGTTGACATCAATGACAAAACCATATCAACATATCTAAAATACCAACAATCTCCCCCTTTGGCATTGATGGCAACACAAGAAGGAAAAACCATCAAAGTGCCTAAACAGAAATGCCAAAACCAAAACCAACATTAACCAAAAATCAAAATACATAATATCTATCCCCTAGGAATAATCTCTCCCAAAAGATAATGTGTTTTTCCATAAAATATCTCTCTCCCTTTAACATCAAATGCCAAAGCAATACAAAAACCAGATTCAAATATAAAATATCAACTCATTACAAAAATACCTACTCCCCCTGAGAAGTAGCTCTCCTCATCAAAGTTGGAATAAAAGATTTCTCTGTTAATTCTGTCGATTGATGACAAACATCAACTATCTAAGTCTCTACCGATGGAGGTAGAACTCCAAGTTTCTCTCTGAGATATTCAAAAGTCTCCTTAGGCAAAGGTTTAGTAAAAATATCTACAATCTGCTCTTTAGTAATTACATAAACCAATTTCACTTCTTTTCCTACAACATATTCTGATTTAGTTGTTGATAGTGATGTACAACTTTGTTTCTTTCTCAACCATAAAATTAGTCTGCTACCAAGAAAAAATGCTCAGTCAATGGTTCTTTTTCTGTCATCCACATCTCCTGCCCAATTAGCATCTGTGTATGCAAATAAATGAAAATTTTCATCTCTAGGATACCATAAACCAATATTTGTAGTGCCTTGTAGGTACCGGAAAATCCTTTTTACTGTTGATTCATGAATTTCTTTAGGATTACTCTGAAATCTTGAGACAATACATACTGCATTCATAATATCAGGTCTTGTTTGTGTCAAATACAGTAAACCTCCTACCATAGACTTGTATCTAGTCAGATTAACAGGTGTTGATTCATCCTTCAAAGATAGTTTATCAGTTGTAGTGATAGGTGTGCTTACCGGTTTAGAGTTTTCCATGCCAAATTTCTTTAGTAGTTCCTTCAAGTATTTAGATTGACATAAGAATATACCTTTATCAGTCTGTGAAATCAGCAATCCTAAAAAGAATTTTATCTCCCCAATCATAGACATTTCAAATTGTTGTTGCATTTTATTAAAAAAATCTTTAAACAATCCATCTTCTCCTCCAAAGACTATATCATCAACAAAAACTTCAGTAACCAAGATGTCATCATTAGTCACTTTGTAGTATAGATTGTTGTCTGCATTACCTTTAGTGTATCAAAGCTTCAAAAGAGAGTGAAAAAGGTTGAGGCATTTGTGAGGAAAGGAACCAGACAAGCAAAAGCCATAAAGGAAGATGTACTAAATAAAACCGGCATAACAGAAGATGAGTTGGCAGCCCAACAACTTGAAACTCATCTATCACTGGTAGATACTTCCTCAGAAGGAGATATGCCAGCAACTTTCAAAAGAGTTGTTAGGAAAAGAGACCCCTCACTGGTATCCACTCCTTCACCTAGAAGGACAAGACAGAAGCAACAAGTTGTGAGGTCTCCAGTCAAGAAAGCCACACCTAAGAAGAAGCTGACCCCCAAAAAGAAGAAGAAGACAAACACTGACTTTGCCCCTCTTGACATACTACTGAATGAGATCATAGAGGAAGGTAAATTGAAAAACATAGGGAAAATCTATGACACCCTATCAGATGATGAGAAAGGACAAGTCGAGGAGAGTGTTATATTACACATGGACATGTATAAAAAGTTTTTGATGCAAGTCCTAAATGAAATTCCTGATGAACTATATAAAAGACTTGAGGCCAGAAGGCAAGGAATAATTGAGTTGGATAAGAAAATAAAAATAGAGAAATTACTTGCAGTATACCCGATCAACTCACCTAAGGAAATTGATGATTTGATAGCTCAGGCCAACCGGATAGTTTTTTCCACTGCACACCGGCAAATATCACTAATGGCAGGTAGAGTTACTGAAGTTTCAGAGGAAACAGAAAATGGTTGGGATACATTCTTGGTTGAAAAAGAAAAACAAGAAGAATATAGGAATCCCAAGCCCATTCTAGTATATCAAAAGGACAAAGGGAAAGGTAAAGTTGGTGGACCACCAAATATCAAGATTGGAGACAACTTACCTCCACCTCCTTTAAATACTCCACCGGTAAAAACCACAACTGCAAAAGATCAACCGACAGCTGAGAGCATGGACACAGAGGATAATAATCCTAATCCTGAAGTCCTATATATTGTGAATGTTGATACTTAGAAAATCAACATAGTGGTAGACAAGGATACAACAGATAAAACAGAAAACAAAGAGCAACCGGCAACAAGAAACAAAGAGCAATCGACAGCAGATTCAGAGAAAAAGATGGAATCTGGAACACAAACAGAGAAACCAACAGAGCTAAAGGCTCCAGAACAGATGCCAACGGTAAGAAATGATGCAGGAAAACCAATGCTTAAAGAGATGGAGACACAAACAGACCTACCAGAGGTCAATACTAGCATGGTCACTTCCACCGGCACTCAATTTGTTGGGTCACCATCAAATGTAACAGAGGTATTGCTCGAATCTATCAAGAAAATAACTAATTATAGCTCACAAGCCTATAAAGTGATAGATGATTCAATTCCAGTTTTGAAATCAATAGCTCCCAATTGTAATATAGCCAACAAAGATTCTTTAGGCCAGTTGGATACACTTTGTAAATATATTTCTAGAAATTTTGAGCAAGTAAAGGTAGAAACTGTAAAGGAAAGTGTAGAAAAAGAGAAACAAAAAATCTTTAAGGAAGGAATAAAGAAGTGCAAAAGGGAATTTGACACACTTCTACTGGAACTGTGCAATTTATTGAAAGAGTACAAAACTCTATACAAAGACACCTGTAAGATAAACTTTTTGACCATAGATGTAGACAAAAAGATGAGCAAGGTACAGGAAGAGATCAATAAACTTGCTGATAATTTTGTTAACTCACCTGATACATTATCAGTTTTTTAGGAAAAGATAACAAATTTTGAGGAAGAATTGCTCAAATTAGAAAGAGAGAAAGAGAAAATAATAAACAAAGCAAAATTCTTGAGATCTAAACTAAGTCCAAGATTGGACTATTTAGCATCTCTGCGAAAGGAAATCTCAGAGGCACTAACACAAGGTAGCAAAACACTGGCAGAGCACTTGCAACATCTCACCGGTACAGTATACAGAATTGAGATAGCAATAAAGGAGAGCAAGAAGTTTATGGATGGCATAAACTTAATTTTGGGAGATATTCTTCAGATAATAACCACCCAACTACAAGGTTGAGGTTATGAATTGGTACAACTACAAAATCTACTAACCTTTGTCATTGATGCCAAAGGGAGAGTAGTAGATGAGAAAATTCAAAACACAGGGATCACATGCTCAGGGGGAGCTCTCACATTTTTGGTAACATTTTTGGTCTACACATTTTTGGATATCTTTTTGAAATTTCTCATGAGTGTTGCCATCAATTCCAAAGGGGGAGATTGTTGGCATATGGACACTCCAATAAGACATTGTGTGTGATTGAAGGTTTTGTCATTGATGGCAACCTTGCAATCCTATGGCACCGGCAAGACATTATACCGACAAAGCATTACTCAGGCAACCTTGCAATCCTATGACACCGGCAAGACATTATACCTGCAAAGCATTACTCAAACAAGACAGTGCACCGGCATCAGCAAAATCAATCTACACCAGCACCGGCACAGAAGATGTACACCAACACATAAAAGAACATGTATACCGACACTGAGGCCGACAAGATTTTTGATATGTAATATTTTGTTTATTATTGTAAGCCGACTTGGCAAATTGTAAAATAACTCTTGTATATAAAAGAGATCATTGTAGGCATTTGTAGGATATGGATAGGAAGCATAAATAAATTATAAGGTAGACCTAATGTGCGAATTGTAGGTCAAGGGTATATGTAAAGAACAGAGCAAGAACCGGTACTGAATCTGGCATTGAAGATGCTATTGTAAAGCAGTACAGAATATTGGATTTGTGTAAATCCTCATTGTAAGTCAGTGTGACTTCTTATTGAGCAGTGAGCTCTAGGCAGTTGGCCTTCCTACATGTGCAGGCCCCTATTGTAAGTAATATTCTCTTATTGGCCAGTAAGTGAATATTGTGGGTCACAAATCCCACCGAGGTTTTTCCCACACCGATTTTCCTCGTTAAACATCTTGTGTTATGGTGTTCTCTTCATGTGGATGTTTTTTCTATTATTTGCATTAATTCTTGCATACCGGTATACTATTACTTTATGTTCTACATATTCAGTTTTAAGAAAATTTCATTACCGGTCAGATACTGATTCACCCCCCCCCCCTCTCAGTATCTGTGGGAACCCTAACAATAAATGCAACTCATTGTGGATCGTACTTGATACTTTTACACAAAGAAATTGAAAGCACTTGTACTTGCGAATGAGATCATGCAGAGGTGATATGCATGGTGCAAAAAAATAGATTTTATGTGACACTGAGGTGACAACCATGACGATAGTCAAGTTGCAATGTGGAAATATAGGATTGGTGGACACTTGAAATGTAAAAAATGGGCGGCAAGAAAAGTATAGTTATTTATGAATGAGTTGTTGCATGTAACTAAGAGAAGAACACACATGTAATGGAAGGATGTATTTGCAACTAGATCAATGATTCAGATCCCTCTAAAGAATATTATCATGTCCATCATGTTGTCTTGTGATACTAAAACAAGGAAAAATAACTAGAAATAAAAAGTACAGTGTGTGCATATGTGCAGAATTGGTGATTATATAGAGATATATGTTGTGTGCAGAATTGGTGATTATATAGAGATATATGTTGTTGGTGAATCAAAAGATTCATCAGTAGGATGGAAAATTCTTCTATTATTATTGGTGATGTGGGAATGGTGTCAGTTTCTGGGGTGAGTAGAGTGAAGGGTGATGGAAAATAAAGTGGAGTGGATGATTCAAGTGTCGTGAATTGTTGATGAAGAGCTTGCAAGAATTCATCATTATCCAAAGGTTTCTTATACAATTTTAATATATGTTTGTTTACCATTAGCTTGAATCCTATAGGATCGATTGTTACCAATTGAACCACACAATTAGGAAAAACTCGTTGAATCTCGTAAGGTCCCAACCAATGTATTTAGAGTTTTCCTTTGTTGTCCTTATTTCTGGAATCATACTATAAAGCCCAGTCAACTTCCTTAAACTCTTTCACCTTTATATATTGATCATGACACTTAATTCTTTGTCTTTAGACAAGGTCAGTATGTTGAAGAGCTATCATACGCATGTCATCCAATGCATTGAGTTGGTGTAGCCTATCCTATCGAGCTTGATCAAAATTCAATCCCAAGTCCAATGTTGTTCTCAAAGTTTTGTATTCAAATTCAATAAGGAGGACTAATTTAGTGCCATAGACTAACCCATAGGATGTAAACCCTCTAGTTGATTTCCATGTGATCCTATAGGTCCACACTAGTTCAAAGTGTCTGGTAGCCCAATCTCATATATTTTGAAAGAAATTTTTGGAGGTGTACGACCTACAACAAGATAGTTGGTAATATTTGCATACCATGGTGAATAGATTGATAAAGCAAAAAGATGTTCATCGGGGAAGGGGTCATCTACCACCTCTTCCTTAGTTTGATTTGTCAATCGAGAGAGAAAGTATGCAACAACATTAGCCTTGCCCAACTTGTCAATAACAGTGATGTCAAACTCTTGGAGTAAGAGTAGCAATTCGACAAGCCTGCCTATTACCACTAGTTTATTCATCAAATATCAGATTGATGCATGATCAGTGTGAATAAAAATATGATAACCAGTAGTGTAATATCTAAATTTGTTAATAGCATATACTACAACAAGCATCTCTTTTTTTGTAATTGTTTAGTTAGCCTCTACACCTTGAAGGCTTTTACTAATAAAATAAATAGCATACTCAAGATTACCTTCTTTTTGACTCAACATTTCTCCCACAGTAAACTCAGATGCATCAATGTGAATATGAAAAGGTACATTCCAATTAGGTCCTCTAAGCACCAACACTTTTGTAAGAGAAAACTTAAGGGCTTCAAATGCTATCTAACAACTAGAAGTCCAAATAAATTATAAATCCTTTGTAAGTAAACAATGGTGAAGCTAACTTACTGAAATCTTTAATGAAGCATTTTGTTGGCAATAACAATGAAGGAAAATTGAGAGGGGGTGAATCAGTTTTCATCGGATTATCAAACTTAACCTCAAATGTGCAAATCTAATAAACTACAGTAACAAAAAAGATAAGAAAATTGATAGCACAACACACAACACAAAGATTTTGACGTGGAAAACCCAGTTAAGGGAAAAACCATGGTGGGAGACTACCTACAATAAGATGATACTCTACAGTAGTATGTGTAAATATTACAATAGGGAATGCACATGCATTCAAACTCACTACCTAGAGCTCACTAGTACAGATATAATAACCCAAAAGGCTACAACCCTCAGGGAAGGTTCACTACCTTACAAGGAGGTCTCACTGACTTACAAAATATTCAGACAATAATCTGGAATCAAATGAACTGAAAGAATGGTATCTACAAAGAAATGATGATAGTTTCAGTTAAGCACACTTGTCTGCTCTACAACACTTCAATCTCTGCTCAATCACAATGCCAAAGGATGTTTTCACTTGTTCGCACCTTTACCATTATCTTATAATGTATGTTGGCATTTGCATGAAGATTGCATAAATAATTTGTTATATAGTCTTTGATGTCAATTAACTAGTAATGATGTTGTTGTAAAGTTATTTTGTAACTGGTAGGAAGAGCTAGTGAAAGGAAACTGTAACTGGTAGGTTAGTTTGTGGAGTGAACCAGTATTGCTAAGTATTGGAGAGTTGAACCGGTAAACCCTACCTGTTGTTTTTGATAAACCCTAACCGATTAAATTTGGTGAATTGGTTATATTAGTTTGTGATCTGATGATGAGTGGTAATGATTATGACACGTATGCATATTATATGAAGGGAGTTTCAAAGTGATTTTGGCGCATTAAGGTAACGGTTTTTTGTCTTGGGAGTGAGCAAGTATACTACACATAATGCAAAGCACGTGATGAGTTACTGAGTTTAATGAAGTGGTGATCAAGGAGCGGTCGAGGCTTTCTTGAATGATGTGTAGAGATTGTTATGTAATCCAATGGTCATACTTGAACCTACTTGTTTGTAATCTCTATGAGAAATAGGTTTTTGTTGTGTTACCGACCTAATTGATTTGTTTATAAGGTCGATGAGTTGTTTAGTTGTAGTGTGTTGGCAAAGTTGAATTGAGTGTGTGGTTGTTGAACTGGATGATGTATCTACAATTTGAGTAAAGGCATATAGGAGCATGAAAAGGATCTGAACAAGCAAGTAAAGTGTTATTCAAACAAATCAGAAAACTCCTATTATTTTCTAACAATTACAACAGCTAAATCCCCTCACCAGGTAAGCTCTAACAAGCTTGGTGTTATTCAAATCCTCTAACAAGGTGATCCATTAGTTTGGATTCTAAATCATGTACAAAGGTTACTCCTCATAGGTTATTTCTTCTAACAAGGCATTTTAGTCAATCCCTTAACCGGGTGATTCCTAACAGGATTAGTTCTTAACAGGAGTTTTTGTAAAAGCTTTAACATGTTTGGCTCCTGACAAGGTGTTACCCCTGTATTTTTTCTCATGCCTAAAGCCTCATAATCAGCTAAAAATAAGCTATTGCTAATGTTTTAATGTTGAAAGTGTTGGTCACCTTTGTTCAAACTTTCAAGGACCCTCATGCACATTCCCTACCTGCCAGTCATAAAGAAATCATTATTTTTTAAATTTTATGAAAGATGATAGAAAATCCTTTTGTATAAATAGTTTTAACCTTAGTTTCTCTAAAATGACCAATTTTTATGGCCAAAATCCATGCCAACTAAGAGATTTTAATGCTTTTATTTTTGGGTTACCCATATGCCCAAACAATTAAATCCCAAGTCTTATGTGTCCTATGCAAAAATAATTTTTGGGTTATGCTCTACTTGTCTTATTTATTCTACAATTAAAATTTCACAAGAAACAGAGCCCTCAATAAAAAGTTATGCAGGTTTTTCTATGGAAGCCCAAAGGAACAATTGTCATTGAACTTGAACTATTGAACCTTTTCAAAAAGTTCAAAGTTTAGGTTCAAGTTCGCGGGTTCAATTTTTGAGGTTCGAATTTAGAGTTCAGAGATTCATTAGATTAAACAGATGAAGGTTCAGAGTGTGTGGGTTCAAAATTTAACAAGTTTAATAATCCAATAACATTGACATGTATATTGTTTATAGTTTTTCAATGCAACCTGTAATCACAAATTTTCTGACTCTTTATTCTGAGACAGAAAAATCAGTCTTTGTGCGGGGGGCATAACTATCAATTAAATCGTTGGATCGCGCTGAATTTTTGATATGTTTTAGAAAACCTAGTTTTCTAAGTCATCACCGGAGAGATTTCCAAAATTATGTTTGGTTCGTAAGATATGGATAACCGAGCACATCACTGTCAAACTGTCAATGACAGTCACATTAATTGGGAGATATTTGGGTTTTTACTCATATAAACACAAACACTAAGGAAAGTGGGCAAATATTTTCACCTATAAGTGAAAAATTATTCACCAAGGCTAGAAATTGGCAAATATTTATTAAAATATTTGAGCTTTATTTCCCTAAAGGTGAGAATTGTATTCACGAGAAAGATAGAAGATAAAAGAAAAGATTAATTAATAATCTTTTCAAGAATCAATTATTGATAACTGAAAGTCTCTTTAAAAAAAAAGAGGTTATATATATGTAATGAAAGAAGAGAGTGGGGCTTCTTTTTTTCTCTTTTTGCTGTAAAAAAGAGGGGGCAGCATTGTTTTCTGGACTGCACAGTTTTATTTTTTCAGAAATGTTGAGTCTGTGTGCTTACATTTTGGCATTGATGGAATGAAGAAGATTTTGTTGATCTGTGCATTTGTCAATATTTTCTTTTGATTACAATGAGCTTTGTTTCTCTTGTAATTACCTTTTATTGCCTTTTCTAATACATTAAACTATGTATGCATTTAATTCTGAAACTTTGATTTCAGAAATAATTTGTATGTTGGAAAGAAATCTGTTGTTAGCTCTTTGTCTAGGTATTCTGATCCCCCTTGTCCTTTGAGGCATGAGAGAGAATCGATCAGAATCCAAGGCATTTTGATTCCATTGGAAAGGGTATTTTCTTGGGTGTGGGTAATTAAACTGTGTTTTACTTATCTTCATTCACTTCATTATAAATCTGCTATTCGCATCTGTGTCATGGCTATGAGCAGATGTTAGTTGCCATTATTGCTTTCTGGTTAAAAGCATATTCAAAAAATATATATTTTTATCCAACGAAGGGAGTTGTACCTTCATATCAAAATTTAGAGAGCACTTGCACTCACCATTGCAAGTGACTCAACTGTTGGTTCTTGTTTTTATCTTTCAATTTGGGCATTTGGAAGTCATTTTTGAAAAGTATTTAAGAAGGACAAATCTGTTAACCAACACAGGGCGAACTTCAAAAGAGTTCAGATAGTTATCTTGTGAGTCCCATCTCACCGTGGTTTTTGTCATTTGTGTTTCCACGTCAAAAATATTATGTCAAGTGGTGAATGTTTTTGTGGTTATGTTTTATTATGGTTGATTTGCTTAACTACTTATTCCACTTTGATAAGTCATGATAACCGACAACAATATGATATGAATTTTTACTTATATCAGTAAAAGCATTTGGATGTTTGTAAATTACAAGTGATTACTGTTATCTGTTGTAACATTCAACCAGTTTAGTTTGACTGTTTTTATCTTGACAGAGATATTGCATTGATAGTTCTAAGTTTACTTTGAGAGATTGATTTTGAGATTGGTGAAAGTTATCAGTATTTATATCTACTGATTCACCCCCCCCCCCTTCTCAGTAGTTGACCGTATCCTTGTCCTTTCATCATACCATCAATGCAGACACTACATCAACATACAAATTACATGACTAAATTATTTATATGTATTGATCATCAACCTTGGCAATAAGGTCAACTAAACCCTCATCTCACAATTACAAAATTATATCACATGATACAAAGATCAACCACTAGACCAATATAATGATATACATGACATAACATGGACCTAAAACAAATCTCCAAACACGCATCACCACCAAAAATCTTGCCAAGATCAACTGCAACACACTACACCACCAAGAATATTGCATAACACGAAGAATATCACCAGATCAACAAAATCACCAAGAATGTGCACAAGAATCAATGCAGACCACCAAAACAAATAGAACACAATCAAGAAACACCAACAAGCACATTAGAACCATCCACAATAGCTGCACCAACACCACTTATCAAATCTTCATCGATCAACACCTGAAACTCAAGAACACTCAAACAGTAGCAACTCAGACTAGAAAGATAGCTTGCAGAGCACCAAATCATGAACCATCTGAAATGTAGATACACATAAGGATCCAAAACATTCTCCCAAAATTGCAGCACAAGATCTGATCACACTGAAATATACTGGAGGAAATATCGAACTCTGCAAAGTACTGATCAGAAAAACCAAACTGCAAACTGGATCATATGATATGATCAATTAAGCTTTCAGATCATTGAAATCAATATAGAAGGATATAATGATACTAGGAATACTCCATATACTGAACCATGATACCAATAAACCAATTTGCAACCACCAGAGCTAAATCATAGGAATATGTTGACATCAATGACAACAACATATCCTAGCAGCAGCAATATCCAACAACGTTTGTAGTATCTAGTATGGCCTAGGAAGCTTTTGACATCTTGTTGATTATGCGAAACTCATAATTATGATATAATTGATATCTTGGCTAGATCAACTTGAATCCCATTGGTAAAAATAAAATGTCCCAATAAAACCCCTTCCTCCATCATCATAAAACACTTTTCATGACTTAGAGAAAGGTTGTGATCTTCACATCTTTTCAATACCTAATCCAAATTTCTCAATGCTTTATCATAGGTGTTTCCATTAGTTGTAAAGTTGTCCATTTAGGTTTCCATAATATCATGTACAAATTAGAGAATATACTCATAACAACTCTTTGAAAAGTGGTTGGTGCATTACATGGGCTAAATGGAAGTATTGAATAGGAATATGTTCCCCAAGGGCATGTAAATGTTGTTTTATCCTTATCCTCAAGAGAAATTTTAATTTGATTATAGCCAATGAATCTATCAAGGAAAGAAAAATATCTCTTACCAGCCAATGAGTCCAAGAATCGATCAATGAAATGGAGTGGAAAGTGGTATTTATGTGTGGTAATATTCAATTATTTATAATCTACACATACTCGCCACTTGCCTCATTTTTTGAGCACAATCACTAGTGATGCAATTCACTCACTATATGAGAGGATAAATGAATCTTGCATCAATAATTTTTTGCAACTCAGCCTTGAGTATTTCTCTAAGTGCTAGATTCATGCACCTTTGTGGTTGTCTGATTGATCTACATCCTTCATTGATGTAAATTCTATGCATACAAAGATTTGGATCAATACCTCTCATGTCTTGATAGTCCCACACAAATGTTGAAGTGTGATTTCGCAACATCTACAATAGTCTAGTATGTTGTTGTGATGTTAATTCATTGTTGATGTTGAGTTTCCTTCTTGAAGTAATTTCTATTGGATTGTAAACAACTGAAATAAAGGCAATATCAAGACCAACTATGTTCAGGCTACAATCATTAGGTAGCACATTAGTCATCATGGATGATTCAATAGAATCCTCATTTGGCAAAAAGTTGTGTACTGGAGAAGGCATGACAAAAATTCCTCTTGCTTAGAGTTATGTATAATCTTGGCAAGGACATCATCTTCATCTTCAGTTTCCATGATATGAACTTTGTCTATCACCATGAGATTGTGTAGAGAATATTGTTCATATTCATCTATAAGAGGCCAGACCATTTTTTCTATATCTGAATGAGGTTATGTTGGAGGATATAATACCAATTACTTGGGTTTGTCCCCAGTGAAAATTGTCATGCTTCTTGATCGACAACCAATGAAGGTGTTTGTAGTGGCCAACTAGGGTCTACCCAAAATCAATGGGTATCCCCCCAAATGGACCTTAGGTTGAAGAACTATAAAATCAGCAGGGCAGTCACATGAATCTATGGTCATCAGCAAATATTCAATAGCCCCTTCTAGCTTCACAATGGACCTATCTACTAAATGCAACATTATTGGTGTTGGTCAAATATTATCCAATTATAACTTATCCATTGTTTGATTGGTCATAATATTAATAGGTACTCCAAGGTCTATTAATGTATTATTAATAAGTCTCCACTTAATTCTTATATCAACCACTAGACGTGTTGGGTCTGAATATTTTGGGACTACTATAGTTCCTAACATAATCTCAACCAATTGTTCAATAAAATGCATTGTCTTAGGGTCTTGTCTCTTCCTACTAGACAATACAAGACAATTATCTAATGGTTTTGGTATAAATTGGAACATCTTAAATAGCTTGGAGGAGAGGTATTTTGATGCAGGAGCATCCCCGGTTCTTGGCAATCTTGCATCAACCAAAAATATTTCTTTTCTGTTTGTTTTCTGTTTTGCAGTTTCAGCATTCATTCTGCATTTTCTTGCATTGGCTCACCGGATATTGTGGAGTTGGATTTTTATTGAGGACATGATCATATTCCTTATTCCTAAACCATAGAACATTTGGATCATTTTCTGCCAAGTTATCGATTTCGAATTCCGAGACAGTTTTCTAGCAACAAAACCATTTGGACCTATTTGCATTGGTGAATCTACCAGATCCCTTCTGAAGCTTGTGGAGCCCTATGCGTTGATTCTGATGTTCCTTGGCATGTGGCCGACCTTCCCTTTGATCTGCACTTCATCCTTTGGATTTTTTGGAGGAATCTCTTTGGCAGAGGCCGACCTATTGGTTTTACACGTTTGATCTTATTCTTCGACATTTGAATCCTTTTGGGCCGACTAGATATTCTTGGATCATATAAATCATTGTAATTTAGCATGTTTATAGCAGGCCAGTGAGCTGAATCTTGTAACCTATATATTACCGGTTATCTATAATCAGTTTTCATAATCTAATATATTCAATTCTGCTTTGCCTCCATCATAGCCTCTTGTTTCCGTTGTGTTTACTCTTGCTGCTCGGTCTGAATTCATCTCTTTGAGGTCCCTCCTAATCGGTGACTCCACCAAGTTATATCAGAGCAAGATTTCCTTCTGAGGATCGCGTTGTCCTAAGAATTTTGTTGTAGGGTGGTGGACTGTGGATCTGACCTGCAGCTGCAGAGGACTGGCATGAAGATGGTGCGAAGAGAAAATAGGAATGGTGGAGCATGTGGGAATGTAGACCCTATTGTGATGGAAATATTGTGAGGAATTGCAACCCAGTTGGAAGCCATTGAGATAGCCCAGAGAAGAGGCCGACATATTGAAGATGTGAGCGAAGATGAGGAAGAAGAGGCCCCAATAGAACAAGTAGCAAATCCACCGGCGATCGACCTAGATGAAGAAAGGTTCTTGAGGGTTTTGAGTAGGGAAAACACTAAACCACATTTTACCCCACCGGAGGATGATGGAAAGTTGGATTCGGATGAATTTATGGATTAGATCTTGGAGATAGAGAAGTATTTTGATTTTGAGAACACCGCAGACGAAATAAAGGTGAAATATGCCTATACCCAGTTGAAAGGTCATGCATCTCTTTGGTGGGAGAATTTGCAGGTTGATAGATAGAGAAGAGGTAAAGAGAAGATCAAATCATGGGAGCAGATGGTTTCTAATTTAAAATTGAAGTTTATAACAATTGATTATCAAGTAAATCTATATTGAAAGTTGCAAAGCTTGAAGCAGAAGGAATCTAGTATGAAGGAGTATACCGAAGCATTATACAAGTTGAATATCAGATCTAGACATGTTAATGATGAGGTTGAACAAGTTGTGAGATATTTGAATGGACTACAGATATCTATACAAGATGAACTCAGATTGATCAAGTTGTAGAGTGTTGGAGAAGCGTACCTGTATGCCTTGAAATCACAAGAGAAGTTGAACAAAAGACATGAGTTGAGACAATGAGGTAGAGGTGGAAGGTTTTTCAAAGGAAGAGGATATTTCAAAGGAAGAGGAACCTATACAGATCAGAACAAGGACAAGGAAGTAAGCAAAGAAGGTAATTCATACCGAAAGGATGATAGAAATTTCTACCAGAGGAGAGAACCTAATGGCTACTGGAATGAGGGTTTTGGAAAAGATGATAGAAGACAAGACAAGAGAGTGTTTAGAGGAACTTTCTATAAGTGTGGAGGAGAAGGACATTGTGCTTTTGAATGTAAGAAGACAAAGAACACTAGGAGAACAACATTGGTAGAAGAAAGCCCCACCGGATCAGCTAACAAACCAGAAGATGGAGAACTATTGATGATGAAGAGAGATTTGTGTCATACCAGAGAAGATAAAGAGCCCTTGCAGAGGAGAAATTTGTTCAAGACAAAATGTAAGGTATCTAGGTAAGTGTTGTAAAGTTGTTATTGATAGTAGTAGTTCGAATAATCTTGTTTTAGAAGAAATTGTGAATAAGTTAAAGTTGGAAAGATTGAAACACCCTAAGCCTTATCAAATAGCATGGATTTGGGATGATAATAAGTTGTTAGTAAGTGAGCAATGTTTAGTGAAATTGAAAATTGGAAATTATCATGATGAAGTCTTGTGTGATATTATGCCTATGGATATTTGTCACCTTTTGTTGGGTAGACCTTGGTAGTTTGATAGACAGGCAATACATGATGGGAGAAAGAACATATACACTGTTGTAGCAAATGAGATGAAACAAACCTTGTTACCATTAGAGAAACCCCTGAAGAGTGAAGTTTGTATGAATGCTAGAATCTATTTAGTGGATGGAAGGAAATTCCTGGATGGAATGAGACATGAGAATGTGTGTTTTGCCTTAGTTCCAAAGAAGACTGGGAACCTAGAGGATGAAGAACAACTAGAAGAGATAAAGCAGTTACTGACAGAGTATGAAGACATCATTTTAGATAATGTGCCTGATGGATTACCACCTATGAGAAGTATCAGTCATTGCATGGACTTGATTCCCGAAGCTAGTTTGTCTAACAAAGCTACAATCGGTTGACATCAACAAAGAATGAAGAGTTGAATAGACAAGTGCAGGAAGTTTTGAAGAAAGTTTTCATCAGAGAAAGTCTGAGTCCTTGTGCAGTACCAGCAGTATTAGCACCTAAGAAGAATGGAGAATGGAGGATGTGTACCAATTCCAGAGTAATAAACAAGATCATAGTGAAGTACTGGTTTCCTTTACCTAGGATGGATGACATAATGGACTATTTGAGTGGAGCCAAATACTACACAAAGATAGACTTGAAGAGTGGATATCATCAAATCAGAATCAGAGAAGGAGATCAGTGGAAGACAACGTTCAAGACAAATGAAGGATTGTATGAATGATGCCTTTTGGGTTGACTAATGCACCTAGTACTTTCATGATGTTGATGAATGAGGTATTGAATAAATTCTTGGGTAAGTTTGTTATTGTATATTTGGATGACATTCTAATTTTCAGTAAGAAAAAAGAGGAGCATTTTTTGCATTTAAAATAAGTCTTACAGAGGTTGAGAGAAGAAAATTTGTTGATAAACCTTAAAAAGTGTACTTAAATGAAGAAAGAGTTAGTCTATTTGGGATTTGTGATATCTGTGGATGGATTGAAGATGACCTTGAGAAAGTTAAAGCAATTGTTGAGTGTCCTACGCTAGAGAGAATTGGAGAGGCAAGAACATTTCATAGATTGGCTAGTTTCTTCTGGAAGTTCATTAGAAAATTCAATTCAGTTTGTAACCCTATGACTGAGACAATGAGGGGAGATAGGAAGGAATTCAAATGGACAACCAGAGCAAATAAAAGTTTTGAATTGTTGAAGCAGAAAGTGACTGAGCAACCTGTGTTAGCTTTACCAAATTTCAACAAAGTGTTTCAAGTAGATTGTCATGCAAGTGGAACTACAATTGGAGTTGTATTGAGTCGGGAAGAGAGAGCAGTAGCTTATTTTAGTCAGAAGTTGAATGATGCCAGTAGGAGATATTCAGGGTATGATCGGTAATTTTATGTCATAGTTCAAGCCTTGAAGAAATGGAGACCTTACCTATTGCCTAAGGAGTTTGTGTTATATACCGATCATCAAGCATTACAGTATTTGAACAATTAGAGTAAGTTGAAACAGAGACATATGAGATGGGTAGAGTTTTTGCAGAGTTACACCTTTGTGTTGAATCATAGAAGTAGGAAATCTAACAAAGTTGCTAATGCATTGAGTAGAAGGAGGAATTTGCTGGCAGAGATGAGAGTGACAGTATTAGGATTTGAGGAGTTGAAGACCTTGTATGATGATGACCCGAATTTTGCAGAACCTTGGAAAGCATGTAGAGAATTGGTTATGATAGATAGAAGCAAGTGGTTGGATTACTTCATTTAGGATGGGATGTTATTCAAAGGAGTTCAGTTGTGCATACCTAAGAGTTCTATGAGGGAGAACCTGATAAAAGAGAAGTATAGTGAAGGATTAGTTGGATGCTTTGGTGTTGATAAGACAGTAGCATTGGTGAATGAGCATTACTTTTGGCCTCAGATTCATAAGGATTTTAAGAAATTTATGCAGAGTTGTAGAGTTTGTCAAGTTGCAAAAGGTAGTAGTCTGAATATGGGATTGTCTAAGCCTTTGACAATACCAAAGAGACCTTGGGAGGATATAAGCATGTATTTCATACTTGGATTTCCTAAGACACATAGAGGGAATGATTCTATATTTACGGTAGTGGATAGATTCTTGAAGATAGCTCATTTTATACCTTGTAAGAAGACATCAGATGCAGTGCATATAGCTGACCTATTTTTCAAGGAAGTGGTAAGGTTGCATAGATTACCTAAGAGCATAGTTTCAAATAAAGATACTAAGTTTGTTGGTTATTTTTGGAGAACACTTTGGAAAAAAGATGACAGATTTGAAGTCTAGTTCTACTTTTCACCCACAAACTGATGGACAAACAGAGGTAGCAAACAGGAGCTTGGGAAATTTATTGAGATGCTTGGTTGGATAGAAAACCGGAAGTTGGGATTTGATTCTTGCACAAGTAGAGTTTGCCTACAATAATTCAGTGAACATGAGTACCGGAAAAACACCTTTTGAGATTGTTACCAGAGCACACCCTAAAGGTATATCAAAATTAAGAGATTTCAATAATGAAGACAAATAGAGTGCAGAGGCAGAAGAATTTGTAGATCACATGAAGGCCCTCCGTGTTTAGATTAAGCAAAATTTTGAGGACATGAACAACAAGTATAAGGAGAAAGAAGATGTGAAGAGAAGACATAAGGAATTTGAAGTTGGCAATGAAGTGATGGTGTATCTGAGAAAAGAGAGATTTCCAGTTGGAACCTATAACAAGTTGCAGATGAGGAAGTTTGAACCTTGTAAGATCTTGAGGAAGTTCAATTTCAGAAATGCATATGAAGTGGAGTTACCAGATAGTTTGAGTATTTCACCTATATTTAACATTGCAGATCTACATCAGTATCATGAACCAAAATTCAATGAGGATAGTATTGCATACTTGGAGAAACAGTTACCCCGGAAGGAGCCATATCAAATTGAAAACATTTTGGACAATAGGATTGGGCATAGCACCCAAAGTAGACAATATAAGGAGTATCTTGTAAAATGGAAGGACAGACCTGTTGAAGATTCATCTTTGATTTCTCAGGCAGAGGTAGACCGCCTTGGTTTTCCTCTGACCCCAACAAAGTGAGAGACTCACTTTTTTCAACAACCCGAATGTCTGATGCAAGAGCATCCCCGATTCTTGGAAATCTTGCATCAACCAAAAATATTTATTTTTTGTTTGTTTTTTGTTTTGTAGCTTCAGCATTCATTCTACATTTTCTTGCATTGTCTCATTGGATCTTGTGGAGTTGGATTTTTCTTGAGGACATGATCATATTCCTTATTCCTAAACCGCAGAGCATTTGGATTATTTTCTAGCAAGTTATCGATTTCAGATTTTGAGACAGTTTTCTTGGACCAGAACTGTTTACACCTATTTGCATTGGTGAATCTACCAGATCCCTTCTATAGCTTGCAGATCCCTATACGTTGATTCTGATGTTCCTTGGCATGTGGTCGACCTTCCCTTTGATTCACACTTCATCGTTTGGATTTTTTGGAAGAATCTCTTTGGCGGAGGCCGACCTATTGGTTTTACATGTTTGATCTTGTTCTTCGACATTTGATTCCTTTTGGGCTGACCAGATCTTCTTGGATCATATAAATTATTGTAATTGAGCGTTAGAATTCAGTCAAAAGGTAATCAAATAGAATATAGCATATAGATCTTAGGTTGGAGGTCCAAGAGTGACCTGTTCTATAATTAAGCATATTTGTAGCAGGCCAGTGAGCCGAATCTTGTAACCCAGATGTTACCGGTTATCTAAAATCAGTTTTCATGATCTAATATATTCAGTCCTGCATTTCCTCCATCATAGCCTCTTATTTCCATTGTATTTACTCTTGATGCTCGATCTGGATTGATCTCTTTGAGATCTCTCCTAACCGATGACTGCACCATATTTTGACACATACATTTTTCAACTATCTTATAAGATCAAATTCAGACTGAATTGGATATTCTGTGTAGCTAATCTCTCAAGAAAAGGTGGATCCTTATTAAGGGATTCCTCACATATATTTTGGTTGCTCCAATGGTTCTTAGGTAGTGGGACCTATCACTAGATCATCATCAGAAATCTCTGTAATTTGTGGTTGGGTAGGACCAGGAAGAGACTTGCCTAAACATAAATGTACGTCACTTACCTCAACCGTATAGGTTGAGTATTGAGTTGTATCATTTACATAAGCTTGTTGGGTAGGCTTAATATTAGGATTGGGTACTACTTGAGCAGTCAATTGAGGTGCTTATCGTGGAGTAGATACAAGTATGTTCTGATTGGGTGTAATAATTTTTGTGGGTGTATATCAGAATCTAAAGAAGGTTGTTGGGATATACTATGTTGTTTTTATGGGTAGGTAACACCAAAATGTTGCCACTATGGAGTTCCCCACCACGGTTGAGACCATGGATTTTGAGGACCCTACCACTAGCTATAAGAGATTATATTCTTGGGGTGGGCAAGAGCCTTGTTAAGGAATCTAATTTGATGTATTTCCTTTCCATTGGGGGTTTTGCATCATGTTCCAAGGCTGAAAATTCCAATTCGCAGCATTTTGTTGAATCGCGGGAAATGAAGGATTAAAAAATAATGAGTATAGTAGCATACCTTGTCTTAGCTACCATGGCTTGTGTTGTGCTATGTAGAATATTTTTCCATCTTCATCTTCTACTACATGAAATTATAGATAGATTGTTTTTTCTTCAGAAATGGTAGCAATCTTTTTACATCTACAATTGGACTGCTTTTCATGTTTGCAATGACAGTATTATTTTGCAAGAGCAACATTTGCTTTCTCTTGTTTCCTTTAAAGGTTAAGAGTATCCAACTGAGTTACCATGTGACTGATGATACCTTCCTTTATATTAGAGAGTGGGTTTCTTAGCTCCACTCTTGAGACACCAAAAGATGTCTTTGAGGTGGAGAGCAGCCTTGATCCCCTATCTTTCTTTAGGGTAGACCTGTGGTAATTCCTTGATCATCAAATATTGCTTGTGTGATATCTCCTCTAGCCATCAATTTGAGTACATCAATATATTCATCATTAACCCCTTTTAGAAATAACAATTTAATAAACTTAGGAGTGAGTATTTTGTTTGTATGTCTTCACACAAAATTGGATCCCATCCATGTAGTCTTCAAGGGGTTCATCTTTTCTTTGATATATCCTAAAAATATCTCCCTTTCTTGTGTATCTTCCTCTATAATAGTCTTGATACTTCTGCAAGAATTTTTCCTTCATGGTAGCCCAACTAGTAATGGCATTTCAACTTAATCCCATAAACTATCTAAGAGAAAAATCCTTTAAAGTGGATGGAAAAAGCTCCAGACAATGGGCATCAATAACATAGTCATAACTTATAAAGATTACATCAAACTTGAATATGAATGTATCAAGATATTCAATGACCAAGCCATAAAAGTTTGGGAGGGAATTTGGAGGTATATTCTTCAATTGTGCAACTCTCTCTTGGTCAGTAATTAGGAATTGAAAGGTGACTAGTCTAACAAGATTTGTTACCTTAACATCACCCATTGTTGGTGCTATCTCTTGTGAATGCTCCAAAGTAGGCTCTTCTTGAATGTTATCAAAATATGTTGGATCAATATAAGCACTGAATGGATCTTTTGATATCTCTGTTAAAACTATTGAATCTTCAATCCCCTCCATTAAAGCTAAGGATTCTTCAACACTAATTTTGTAGGGAAGAAACCTTCCTCTGGTGTCCCTCTATCAATGCATGCAACATAAGTGTCAAGCTTATAGGTTACCTTCCGGCACTTGTTAATAAAAATAAAGTTGATACTAATTGAAAATCTAATTCCAATGATAAACACGACATATATACTAAGAAAAAGGTAAAAAGGGAATTGCTTAGGAGTACATGAGTGAAAATAATCCTAAACTCAAAAGCCTTTAACCTTAGCACCATCCTTGACAATAATGCCAAAAATGATTGGTCTCTACTATATTGAATTAGTTGATGCAAATTATCATGCACACAACCTAGTTGAGGTGTTCAATGGGGTAACCGTATGACCTAAGTAGAGACTTGTTGAGTTATCGACCGGGGACATATCTTCAAAGATGGCATTGACATTGTATGTGCAGAAAAGGAGTCCTAAGTTCTAGCATTGCATAAAAATGAATATACTTAGATATGAAAGCATACACAAAGCAAAATGAAAACTTAACATAGTAGTGGTTGTGGGTGACTCTGTGAGTGACACAAAAGTAAACATAACAGTGG
Source organism: Cryptomeria japonica (assembly GCF_030272615.1). Classification (NCBI taxonomy): domain Eukaryota; kingdom Viridiplantae; phylum Streptophyta; class Pinopsida; order Cupressales; family Cupressaceae; genus Cryptomeria; species Cryptomeria japonica. The sequence goes on along the minus strand of NC_081409.1, from coordinate 147,072,474 downwards.
TTGCAAGTACATAAACTACTCCAACTTAGACAATTACAAGTGGTTGCAACTGAATGACTGACTATGGTAATGTTACTAAATACTGTTAAAAATAAAAAATTAATAACAACCATGAATTAACAAATATTATCCATTGTGTGCATGTAACTTTAAAAAAACAAAGAAGGGGTCTCACAAGTGGCCCTTGCTTGAGGAATGTGGTCTTTGTGAAAGATAAAAGTAATTAACTTATAGTATAATCATCATTCTAGTGTTATCAACTTGTATTAAGAACAATAGAGGATAACTTCATAGGCAATCTAGCACAAACTTGATCTAATTGATTTCATTAAATAAAGTATTTGATAAATACAAAGCAAACTAGATTCTAACAGTAATTCTTCTAACTCCCTATCCAGAGTAATAAATCTATATTTAAAGCACTGTGAGAAAGCATAACATTAACTTCCTTCAACTGACTCTTAACCACTTTTCACATTCTTTTTAAGCTTAGGAAACTTATGTTAGGTCCTAGAGGCAATTGAGAGGGGGGGTGAATCAGTTGTCCAATACTTCTTTATTCAAAAACAACTTAACCAAATTATTACTTAATATCGATGAACCAGTCTGTTATACCGATGGATAGTTTTAACAGATAAATGCAATACCGGTAAAGATTAAAGCATGAAACAAAAAGACAAAGCCATCCACAACACATAACACCAATATTTGTACGTGGAAACCCTGTAAGGGGAAAAACCATGGTGGGAAACCTTACCCACAATCAAATGATACTACTGCAAATAGTAAGTGTACATAAATGGGGTCTGCACATGTAGAAAGGCCAAGTGCCTAGAGCTCACTGCTCAATCACAAATGGGAGTCACACTGACTACAATTGGATGGTTAAATCCAATAAGAATGTACTGCTCAAAATAGCATCTTCATATGTTGGATTCAGTACTGATGTAGTTCTGTTATGCTTTCACAAAAACCTAGCTTCACCTTCAAATGATGTCTGCGTGTATAGCTTTGCTTAATCTCACATATACCTTCACACAAATCTTTTTCACCTTCCACATCTGATCTTACAAATAAGATCTTACATTTATACCATAACCTAAGACCAATTTTAGTAGGTCAACTCTACAAGATATTACAATAAAATCATTTTACAAATAATAGAATATCTGATGCAATAACCGATTCAATATATCGGCTTAATGTATTTACAACAATAATTAATCATCTCCATAGCGTGTCGTGTTGATCTGGAAAAGATAAACCTATTGATGCATAACCTGGACCTATTTGCCGGTAATAGCAAATATGCAAATAGAAATATGCCAATAAACAATTCTCCAAGATAAGATGTCCAAACAATATCTTCAACATTACCAAGTGTTTTCCATGCCATTCCAAGTGTCTGTGATCATTATATCCTGCTAGTGTACCATATACCGGTGACTGTGCAAAAGTCACTTGCTGACGGTGAATGTTGTTGGATCTCCAAAGTGCTAGAGTTTTAGTAGGTGTTGACATCAATGACAAAACCATACCAAAATACCAACAATCTCCCCCTTTGGCATTGATGGCAACATGATGGAAAAACCATCAAAGTTCCAAGACAAAAATGTCAAATACCAAAGTACCAATAAAGCCAACAATCTCCTTAAAGTAACAATCTCTCCCCCTAAGAGTAACATGTGTTTCCTTGTGTACCATACCAATCTCTCCCCAAAGGATAATGTGTTTTTCCATAGATATCACTCCCCCTTGTACATCAAATGCCAAAGTTACAACAAAACCAAGTTCATATACAAAATACCAATCAATACAAATATACCAACTACTCCCTCTGTGAAGTAGCTTCTTCATCAAAGATGGAGCAAAATATTTCTCTGTGAATTCTGTCGGTTGATGACAGACATCAACTTTCTAAGTATCTACCTATGGGGGTATGACCCCAAGTTGTTCTCTAAGATATTCAAAAGTCTCCTTAGGCAAAGGTTTAGTGAAAATATCTGCAAGTTGTTCTTTAGTATTCACATAAACCAGTTTTATTTCTTTTGCTTCAACATTCTCCCTTAGAAAATTCAATTTGATTGAAACATGTTTTGTTTTAGAATGTAATACCGGATTCTTAGATATATCAATTGTTGTTGTGTTATCACAATAGATAGTTATAGGTTCCTTGCATTTTACCTTTAAATCTTTCAACATTTGTTTAAGCCATAGTACCTGTGTACAGTTGGTTGTTGCTGCAACATATTTTGATTCTGTTGTTGATAAAGATGTACAACTCTATTTCTTACTCAACCAAGAAACTAATCTACTTCCAATAAAAAATGCTCCGTCGGTGGTGCTTTTTCTATCATCAATATCTCCTGCCCAATTTGCTTCTGTGTATGCACATAGGTCAAAGTTTTCATCTCTAGGATACCATAATCCAAGATTTGTAGTGCCTTGTAAGTACCGAAAAATCCTTTTTACTATTGATTCATGATTTTCTCTGGGATTACTCTGAAATCTTGAAACAATACATACTGCATTCATAATATCAGGTCTTGTTTGTGTCAAATACAGTAAACCTCCTATCATAGATTTGTACCTTGTTGGATTAGCAGGTGTAGATTCATCCCTTAAAGATAGTTTGTCATTTGTAGTCATAGCTGTGCTTACCGGTTTAGAGTTATCCATCCCAAATTTCTTAAGTAACTCTTTTAAATATTTAGATTGACTCAAGAATATACCTTTTTTAGTCTGAGAAATCTACAATCCTAAAAAGAATCTTATTTCACCAATCATAGACATTTCAAATTCTTGCTGCATTTTAATAGAAAAGTCTTTACACAATCCATCTTCCCCTCCAAAGACTATATCATTAACAAAAACTTCTATAGCCAAGATGTCATCATTAGTCACTTTATAGTATAAGTTACTGTCAGCATTATCTTTAGAAAAACCAATCTTCAAAAGATACTTATCCAATCTGGCATACCAAGCTCTTGGAGCTTGCTTTAATACATACAAAGCTTTCCTTAACCTGCAAACCATATCTTTGCTATCTGTCAAGGAAAATCCATCAGGTTGCTCAATGTACACTTCCTCTTCGAGATCTCCATTCAGAAATGCATATTTAATATCCATTTGGTATACTTTGTACTTCTTGTGTGCTGCAAAGGCCAAAAATAATTTAACTACCTCAATTCTAGCTACCGGTGCAAATGTTTCATTATAGTCAACTCCTTCTTTCTTAGAATATCACTTACACGCTAGTCTTTCTTTATTTCTGATAACCTTACCATCTTCATTAAGTTTGTATCTGAATACCCATTTGGTTCCAATTACATTTTTATCTTTAGGCCGGGGAACTAATGCCCAAGTGTTATTTTTCTCAATTTGTTCTAATTCTTCTTCCATAGCTTTAGTCCAATATTTATCTTCACATGCCTCATTAATTGATGATGGTTCAATTTGAGAAATAAGACATGCTTCTTCATTTGCCAATCTTCCTCTTGTCATAACTCCTTTATGCTTGTTTCCAATTATCTGATCTTCAGAATGATTCAGTCTTACATACCGGGGTGTCTTTGTTTGTTGTTGTTCCTCAGTCACAGTGGAATTTTCAAATGATACCGGTGTAACTGGATCTTCACTCTGTATCGGTGGATTCAGTGTAGGTTCATTTAGAATTTATGTTGCCGGTTCAGAATCTATATACCTTGAAGTTCCTCTGAATTGTTCATCAATCTTTACATCTGTACTCTCAACAATTTTCTGCAATCTCTTGTTAAAACATCTATATGCTTTACTCTTAGATGAATAACCTAAAAATATTCCTTCATCACTTCTAGGATCAAATTTCCCAATGTATTCATCTCTTCTAATGTAACATTTACTTCCAAATATTCTAAAATATTTAAGAGTAGGAGTAATACCAAACCATAGTTCATGAGGGGTCTTACTGGTTTCACCTTTGATGTGAACTTTGTTGAATGTATAGACCGTTGTACTTACTGCCTCTCTCCAATATACATGTGATAAGTTTCCTTTTGATAACATACTTCTAGTTGCATCCAAGATAGTTATGTTTTTCCTTTCAACAACTCCATTCTGTTGTGGTGTCTGAGGTGCAGATAGTTGTCTTCTGATTCCATTCACTTCACAGAATGCATTAAATTCCTTAGATGTAAATTCTCCTCCTTGATCTGATCTTAAACATTTGCTTTTCTTACTGGTTTCATTTTCAACCATTGCTTTGAACAATTTAAATTTTCCAAGTGCTTCTGATTTCTCTCTGAGAAAAGTAACCCAACACATTTTAGAATAGTCATCAATGATTAGCATGAAATATCTATCACCTTGTAAGCTTTTAGTTCTAGCTAGACCACACAAATCGGTATGAATTAAATCAAGAGCATTATTGGATTTTTCTAGAATACTTTTGAAACTAGCTCTAACTTGTTTTCCAAATTGACATTCCTTACATACTGTATTGTGAGGTTTGACAATTTTAGGTAAGTCTCTAACTGCCTTAGTAGTACTGATTTTTACCATGCAATCAAAGTTTACATGACAGAGTCTCTTATGCCATATCCAACTTTCATCAATGTGTGCAATCAAGCATATCTTTTCACTATTATTCAAATGAAAAATATTACCTCTAGTCTGATTACCGGTTGCAATTTCTAAACCAGTTCTATTCATGATTTTCCATTTTCCATTTTTGAATTGTAACTGAAATCCTTTCTCAACTAATTGACCAACACTCAAAAGATTATGTTTTAAACCTTCAACATAGTAGACATTGTCAGTGTTATGCTTACCATCAAGAGATATTGAACCCTTACCTCTGATTTGACAAGCTTTGTCATCTCCAAATCTCACTAAGCCTCCAGTATATTCTTGAAAGTTCAGGAATTTACCTTTGTCTCCTGTCATATGATGTGAGCATCCAGAATCAATGATCCATTCATCCTTTACTTCAATTTTAGTTGCCAAGGCTTGCTCTATCGATTGGACTGCAGGTGTCGGTTGATCTTCTATTATGGCAACAAAAACCCATCCATTGCCTATTGGATCTTCATCAGAATCATCAATCACTCCTTCATCAGCTATATAACAAGATTTGTCCATATTCTTCTTAAATTTGTATCTCTGATATTCAAGATTGGGCTTGTATGTCCTTCTAGCTTCTTCTCTTAGTCTAGCATGTCTATCAGGGCATCTTGAAGCCATATGACCAATCTTATTGCAGTTAAAACATTTAAAGGGTGTTTTACCTTCATACTTACTTCCATCTGGACCTTTAGGCATTTTTCTTGCAAATAGTGCTTCAAGCTCTTCAAGTTCTTCATTTTCTTTACTGCTTTCCTCAAGTTCTCTTGCATAAAAGGCTTTCCAATCAGATTTGTCAAATGATGATGCAGATGATGTTGATGCTTTAAAGGATAAATTTGTCTTTATAGTAGCAACAGGACCAAATTCCTCAATTTCAAAGGCTAAAAGTTTTCCAATCAATGTATCCCTAGTTACTGATGTATTAGGCATTGTTCTTAACTCATTTATAGAAGTAACCTTCATTTTATATGCCGGTGGCAATCCTCTTAAAACTTTTGAAACAATTTCATCTTCACTTAAGGTTCCTCCACAACATTTACTACCCAAAACAATTTCATTAACTCTTTCCATAAAAGCAGAAATCCTTTCATCTTCTTCCATTTTTCAGATTTTCATACCTGACTCCGAAGCTTTCAAGTTTTGCAATTTTGACTATGAAATCTCCTTCATTCAGTGTTTCCAAATGATCCCAAATAGCTTTAGCAGTTGATTTGTCTGATAATCCCATAATTTGTTGATATCTTAATGCGCTCAACAGTGCTTCTCTTGCTTTGCAATCATTTTCCTCATCTTTAGTCAAGTTAGGTGGATTAGGCTGACTGGAAGTAGGAGCAGTATAACCATTTTTTGTAACATCCCAGATGTCTTTTCCAATGCAATTCAAATGTGTCTCCATTCTGATCTTCCACATGCCATAGTTGGTTCCATCAAGTTTAGGACTGTCCTTCCTGAAATAGTTAGTAGACATTGGATCTCCTCAAGCTGTTAAACTTCTGCAAAAGAGGACTAAGCTCTAATACCAATTGTTACATCCCGGAGGTAACTGAGAGGGGGGAGATGAATCAATTGTCCAATACTTCTTTATTCAAAAACAACTCAACCAAATTATTACTTAATACCGGTGTACAGTTTTAACAGATAAATGCAATACCGGTAAAGAAAAAAGCATGAAACAAAAAGACAAAGTCATCCACAACACATAACACCAATATTTGTACGTGGAAACCCTGTAAGGGGAAAAACCATGGTGGGAAACCTTACCCACAATCAAATGATACTACTGCAGATAGTAAGTGTACATAAATGGGGTCTCCACATACAGAAAGGCCAAGCGCCTAGAGCTCACTGCTCAATCACAAATGGGAGTCACACTGACTACAATTGGATGGTTAAATCCAATAAGAATGTACTACTCAAAATAGCATCTTCATATGTTGGATTCAGTACCGGTGTAGTTCTGTTATGCTTTCACAAAAACCTAGCTTCACCTTCAAATGATATCTGTGTGTATAGCTCTGCTTAATCTCGCATATACCTTCACAAAAATCTTTTTCACCGTCCACATCTGATCTTACAAATAAGATCTTACATTTATACCATAACCTAAGACCAATTTTAGTAGGTCGACTCTACAAGATATTACAATAAAATCATTTTACAAATAATACAATATCCGATGCAATAACTGATTCAACATGTCGGCTTAATACATTTACAACAATAATTAATCATCTCCATAGCGTGTTGTGATGATGTGGAAAAGATAAACCTGTCGGTGCATAACCTTGACCTATTTGCCGGTAATAGCAAATATGCAAATGCGAATATGCCAATAAACAATTCTCCAAGATAAGATGTCCAAACGATGTCCTCAACATTACCAAGTGTTTTCCACGCCATTCCAAGTGCCGATGATCATTATATCCTGTCGGTGTACCATATACCGGTGACTATGCAAAAGTCACTTGTTGCCGGTGAATGTTGTTGGATCTCCAAAGTGCTAGAGTTTTAGTAGGTGTTGACATCAATGACAAAACCATACCAAAATACCAACAACTTATTCTTAAAAAGAAACCAAAAATAACAAATCTAACTACATGAGTCTGTCCCAGAACAAGCTCCTTTATTCAACAGTAACTCAAGAATAAAGGTGTGGCTCTTTTATTAACTTAGGAGTAATAAAGCATAACTCACATGATTTCTATGATGCGGTAACTCTCCAACACCTTTTGAGGAACAGAGTCCATGATTTCTATAAAACCAGGAAAACTAGGACATTAATGGGCCTCATCGGTAGAAACAAATAGGGAGTACAAAAGAAAATCAAGTCCCAATCAAACTTTGAAGAGTGGGTCAAAGGAAGCTTGTTGATGGAAATTCAATCTTCCAATGACACGTACTTGGATTAATAGATAATTGGGTTTTATTCACATAGCAAAGAAGTTGGATAGGTTTTTTAAGAAAGGCAACCTAGGAGATTTTCCTTTTGTAATGGAGAGAAATGTTTTCAAGCATGATCTGGATCATATCACTTTTTAATCTAACTGTGATGCTAAAAATGTGTATCAATAAAAACAAGCATACACATAGATGAGACAATAAAACATAAGTAGGAAGAAAATACAAAAGCTAAATTAAAGATACAAACCCATAGCCTCCTTTCAAATGTCCCATCTTCATCTATTCTTGAGGACCTTGAAGGTTTTAGAATTGTTGGCTCTCAGTGGAGCAATGACCTTCAATAGTTACAAGTCAAGAGTTGAGTAGCTACTTGATCATGATTGATTGTGCAAATGATATGAGATGCATGATGATTGATGGATGATTTACCTAGAATGATCTGTTCAAGCTACATGATTGATAAAATAAAACCAGATTAATATGAAAATAAACTATGATTAATATAATTAATAATTATTGCTAGATGATCAATATATAAAATGCCTATAGTAAGTATGCAAAAACTATGAATGTAAGGGATCTTTATTGCTCCAAAATGAGGGGTATTTATAGGAATTCCAAGACCAAAGCTGAGGTGGCAGGAATCAACGGTTTAGATTTGATCTGAAGATATCAAGGGCTAGGATTGAGGAAGTTGGAGAAGAGGTTGGAGGAAGGGACACATGTTATCTAAGTGGTGACAAGTGTTAAGGAACCTTGCTCATGAGAGGGAAAGTGTCCAAGGGAGAAGACATGTGGAAAAAGTTCCATGTGTCTCAAGGAGGGGATAGCCAACCCATAGGAGGTTAGAATAAAAGAGGTTAGGATGTGCAAGATAGGATAGGGTTAGTTAAACCCAGGATTAGATAGAATGGGTTAGGTTAGGGGGTGGTTAGGCTAGGTGGTTAGAAGTTAGGAGCCATGTGCTCGTATTTGAATTTTGAAATTCAAATATTAGGAAAAGATAATTAATCTCAACAAATTAAAAATTTATTAATCTTAATTAGGAATTAGAAGAATGAAACTGATGGGGGGGGGGTTAATTAATTTGGAATTAATTAATCAAAAGGGGATATGAAATGAACTAAATTGATTGATTAATTTACTAGTACACGAATGGGGAAATTAATCAAATTATTTACGAATTTAATTAATTGGGAAGGGGTATTAATTAAATAACTACGTATTTAATTAGGTGCATACATTTTGCCCCTCTTTGAAGCAATGTGTGACCACACATTGGTTCAAAGAAAACTTGATTCAATGATGTTGATGATATGATTCAATGCGGATTTGATCTTGATACGATAAATTTCAATTTGATGTGGACATGATTTGATATGATGCCCCATACACTGATTGATAGATGATGATGCGAGGATGCCTCCTCAAGAGATCAATTGAGAGAATTGATGATTTTGTTTGATTGTTTGGATTCAGTGCGAAATTGATTTCCTGATAAAGATATTTGATTCTTGCAACTTTGGTTGATGAAACTATCAGTTCTCTTATTACTTTAATGTTTTGGTTGATTTGATTATTGATAAAGTTTGATTGACCTCATGATCAATGAGGGTCAATGATATAAACTTGAAGATTTGATGATCTGATAGGACGAATTTGATTGAATTCATGATTAATGAGTGTCAATAATGTAAACTCAAGATTGAATAGACTAGATGCATGACCTCATTATGAATGAGTGTCATGGATGGGTGCTCAAAGAGATTGATGGAAATCTCCAGTGAGCGGATAGGAAGGAGATCAAACTGATATTTTGTTGATATCCTGCTATAGGAAGATTTAGATGTGCTGATGTTGGTGCATTCAAGGGAGTAGCATAATATTCGGTTAGGCAAACAACATCTGGAAAGAGTTAATCTCATCATCCCAGTTGACATTGATATGAGAGATTGATCATTGATCTGATTTTGCATACACCATTGATGAGACATTGATGATTCCTGTGATATATTTTTGTGATGTATCTCCGATATTTTTGTGATATCATCGTACATTGGACCTTGATTATTTCTAATGATATGATATGTAGTCGATTCTATTTGCTCTATATGATTTATGAGATTATGGATGCATTTTACTTGCTATATGATTATATTGTGTAGCTATTTGCATGATGTATACTTTACTTTCTATATGGTTATGGATTCTAGATGATAGATGTATGCTTCTTATATGATGGGTGTACTATTTTCATGATGTATGGGTATGTTCTATGTGATGCATGTGCAATGCAATGCAATGATGATGCCACTTTACATGATTGATATTTATGCCATGAATGATCTATTTTAAATGAATGATTGAATGATCTATATGAATGATGTCTTATTATGCAATGCTTATATGTGATGAAATGAACGGACTTATCATACAGGATGGATAAATTAATTTATTTTGTTAATGTATGATGTACTCAATCACTTAATAAGAGAGATAACACCATGTTGAAAATCTTGGCCTTGGAAAATATGAGCTCTTGTGATCCCATGCAAAATGAAATGCAATCTACTTGAAATATGTAAATGCAAATGAAATGAAATGTTGTGATCGGACGGGTCATTTGGTCATTGCTTTTTGTCATCATAGAGCCTTTAAAATGTGGGAAGTGAGTACAAAAATTGATGGTATAATTGAACCATGATGACCTGAGCACTACTTTCCTCGGTTTTGATATTGCAAGTTAGCACAAGCATTGAGGTATAATTCAACCAAGATGACCTAAGTTTTGCTTGCATAAAACAGGTAGTATTAACCATTTCTATATGCAAATCTGAAATGTCCTCGATGATACTTTGATCATCATGTCCTGAGACAAACTTGCACATATTAACAATTAATTTATAGATAGTAGACAAGAAAATATCATATTCCTTCCTTGTTCCTCTAGTCAGAGATATCCTTGAGTCACTCAAGAATTATGATAGCGAAAATCAAGATATAAAAGTTGAACCATTATTGTCCAAGTGTTAAAACCTTTAGTCAAAAGATATCATCTATTGATATGTGTTTGTCATGTTTAGACTAATAGTTGATAGTTGATTATTTGATCTTGTGTTCAACGTTGGATGTGTCTCAGTTTTTGCTTGACGAGTGTTGCCTAACTGTTGTTCTACCTGTTTGATTAAGCTCAATGATGAAAATTTTTGCCCCTGGCTAGGTTCTAGATTTTGCCCCCAGTCTAGAACCAAACGTTATTATGGATGTACAACGATGATCCAAACCATGATGAGAAATCACCTGTGAGTCCTGTCTATGTACACAAGGCTTTATTATGGATATGAATAGTGCTGATGAAAATGAATGCAAGTGAAAGGATGCATGAACTAATAGATGGAAGAGCTAGTTGATAAGTAGCGCATGTTTCCAAGTTTTCACTACTTATTTTTATTACACTTTTCTTGATTTTTTTTTTTTGGATTTTTTGCTTTTTCACTCTTTTTTTGGATTTTCTGTTTTTTCACTTTTTTGGGATTTTTCTGCTTTTAGACAAAAAAAATTCAGATGCATGCTATTAATGGGTTCCTCGAGTTGATCCTCATCTGACATTGATAGCTGATAGGCTCCTGAACCAAATGCTACTGTGACAACAAACAGACCCAACTAGTATGGTTCAAACTTCCTTTTTTTTCTCAATCTGACTGGTTGCGTGGATTTTCCTTTAGCACTAGTTCTCCAGCTTGAAATGCTCTTGGTTTGACCTTGCGATTATAGCTTCGGCACATTATTTACTGACACACCTTACAAATGATCAAAGGAATTTTGGCATCGTTCATGGATCAATTCTAGCTCTTGCAGTCTAGATACCCTTTGTTCTTCATCTAGGATGAGGACTTTTAATGATAGGTGTAGAGAAGGTATCTCTACTTCTTTTAGCAGTATTGCTTCTGATCCATAGACAAGAGAGAAAGGTGTGGCTCTCGTGGGTGTACATATATTGGTATGGTAGGCCCATAGAGCAGGGTTCAATTGAATATGTCAATCTCTACCAACATCATTCGCTGTCTTTTTGAGGATCTTCAAAATTATTTTGTTTGATGCTTCTTCTTGTCCATTCCCTTGTGGATAATAGGGTGTAGAGAATCTATGTTGGATATAAAATTCCTCACAAAGCTCTTGTACATCCAGGCTCTTGAACGGTCGCCCATTATTAGTGATAATGGTCAAGGTATGTCATAGCGACATATGATGTAGTTCAAGATAAATGCAAAAATTTGTTTTCCTATGATATTTGTGAGAGGTACTTTGCCTCAATCCATTTTGTAAAATATTATGTAGCTACAAGGATGAATTTGTGACCATTGGATGAAGGAGGATTTATCTTTCCTACTAGATCAAGACCCCATTGACAGAAAGGCCAATATGTTGCCAAAGCATGAAGTTGTTGTGCTGGTCCATGAATTAAATTGCCATGGATCTAACATTGTTTCCACGTTTTTGCTATCTGAAAAGAATCTTGTTTCATAGTTGGCCAATAATAGCCCAAGCGTATGAGTTTTTTCAAAAGAGTAAGACCACTTGAATGAGTGCCACAAATGTCATTATGGACTTCATTTAAGGCTTTTTCATATTCTTCTTGTTCGAGACATCTTAAGAGAGTATCGTCCAAACCTTATTTAAAAAGGGTATATGTGACAAGAGTATAATGAGAGGATTTGTGGATGAAATTTTTCTTTTGGTTCTTTGACAAGTCAAGAGGGAGGGTGTTATCTTTCAGGTATGTATAAATTTGGCCATAGTGGGAGGAATCATGCCCAACAAGGGGACATATAATTTGGGAATCAAGACAGTCATGGGTAGGTTAAAACAACTCTTCCACCAGGAATTTGTAATGCTCTTGATTTTCCTATGTCTGAAGTAGAGAAGCAAGTGTTGCCACGGTGTTTTCTTCTTTGTTGTCATTTCTTGGAATCTGCTCAAAAGTGATTTCTACAAAATACTTCTTGAAATCATCTACCATATTTTTATAAGGCATTAGTTTGTCATCCTTTGTTTGATAATCATCATTAATTTGATTAATGACGAGTTGAGAATATCCAAAAACTTGTAGCTATGTGATATTCCATTCTATGGCCATCTTGATTCTTGTGACCAAAGCTTCATATTCTGTTGTATTGTTGGTGCATGGAAAACTCAATTTATATGCCTTTGGAATTGTGTGACCTTGCGGTGTGATGAATAAAATGCTTGTTCCTGATCCATGTTGGGTATTTGAACCATCAAAGTACAACTACCATGTCTGTTTGCTGATTGTGAGGATATTAGCATCTAGAAATTCAATGTTTAAGGGATGATTATCTTGAAGTGATGCTTCTGCCAGCTGGTCTGCAATGACTTGTCCCTTGATAGATTTTTTGTCCACATACTCAATACCAAATTCACTCAGGATCATGACCCATTTTGCTAGTCTTCCTATTAATGTCGCCTTGCTGAGTAAATACTTTAATTGATCTATTTTAGCAATTAGTTTGCTTGAGTGAGAGAGTACATAGTGTCACAATTTTTGAGAAGTGAACACTACTGCTAAGCATGCTTTTTTTGTTAGTGAATAATTGAGCTCATATCCCACTAATGTTCTTCTGATGTACTAGATAGCTTGTTCTTTTCCTCCATTATCCTTTTGTGTGAGCATAACTCTTAATGATACTTATGTGGCTGATACATATAGTAACAACGACTTACCTTGAATTGGTGACATTAGGATGGGTGGTTGTATAAGATATTCCTTGATTTTGTTGAATGCTTCTTCACTTTGATTGTCCCATTTGAAATTATTATTCTTGTGCAATAGATGAGTAAATGGTTGACACATATCTGCCAACTGAGCAACAAATCTTCTAATTGACTGCAATCTTCCTTGAAGTGATCTGAGTTGATTGATATTTTTGGGAGATACCATTTCCATGATTGCTTTGACTTTAGTCGACTCTACTTCTATACATCTAGATGAAACAATGTATCCCAATAGCTTACTTGAAGTGACACCAAAGGCACATTTCTTGGGATTGAGCCTTAGCTTATATTGTTCTAACCGGTCAAAGATCTTTTCCAGTATTTCTATATTTTCATCTCTATTGCATGATTTTGCCAATATGTCATTTACATAGTCTTCCATGAATGTATGCATCATGTCATGGAATATTGTTTTCATAGCTCTCTGATAGGTAGCACATACATTCTTTAGTCCAAATGGCATGACATTCCAGTAGAAAGTACCCCATGGAAATGTGAAAGTTGTCTTTTCTTGATCTTCTGGAGCTATTTTATTCTAATTATTTCCTGAGAAGCCGTCCATTAGAGAAAACATGGAATGTCCAGCAATTAAGTCTACAATAATATCAATATTAGGCAAAGGAAAGTCATCCTTTGGACATGCATTATTGAGATATCTGAAGTCTGTGCATACTCTGATATTTTTATCTAGTTTAGAAACAAGAACTATGTTTGATACCCATTAGGGATATGCCACAGGTTTGATGAATCTCACGTCCAGTAATTTCTTCAATTCTACTTTGACTAGGAGAGCTATATGAGGATGCATCTTTCTCAATTTTTGTTTTACTAGTTTGGCTCCTGGAGCAACATTTAGGTGATGCATTATAAGAGATAGATCCAATCCTGGCATGTTTGCATATGACCAGGCGAATTTGATTTATCGTCTTTTAAAAAATTCCATATATTTTTGTTGTTCTTGTTCTGATAAAGAGGTTGTCAGATGTAGAATCTTTGGTTGATCTGTTGTTCTACTGTTGACTATCTCCGTTGGTTCAATCAGTATAGATGATCTCTCCTGATAATATTCAAGTAAGGTGTCAAATCTCCCATCTTCCGGTTCCTCAAGGAGGTTTTCACTGTTAGATGCATCCTTTATTTTTACTTTTCCTTGGTCTAATATTGCCAATAAATGGTTTTCAGCATTAGACTTGATATTTTTATTTTTTTTACTTTTGCAACTAGGAGATTTGGCACCCACTTGACTGGAAGATGCATTAGCGAAACCCTAGTGGGAGTTGTCATGGGCTCAATTGCATTGAGGTATAAGGCAATAGCGTGTTCATTAGGAAATGCATCAATTTCGATATGTCCTTCATTATCCCAATCGATAAATTCAGGATGTATTAAAGGTAAGGGATTACCGGGTTGAGATGTTTCAAAGGTATTAAGGGTCATGATAGAAATGTCAAAGTCTTTAATATGCATTTCAATATCTAGGACGGTACTCTCATCAAAATGACCTCTCACAAGTAGTTCCTGATCGTCCTCGATTGAATCCAAGTCGACCAAATGTGATTCTAATTCAAGTGATCTAGTTCCTGACACTTGTTCTACATATGCCTGAACTATATTGACACACGCATCTTTTACATAGTAGGTTTCTTCAGCTGATTGTTCAGAATGATAGGAATCCCATTCCCATTCATTGGAATTTGTCTCACTGGCAGCTTACAATCTGTAGATTTGTTCATATAGATTTTGGTTTGTTTCTTCTATTTTCCTCGCTATCTCTTTTCTTCTCTCATATTCAGCTTCTTTTGGGCTGATAGTTAGTTCTGCTAGTCTTGTTATTGGTTCTTCTTTCCTTATACCAACTTCTTGTCTATTTTGATTAGAAGTTGACTATGCTTGGGAAGTGCCATTATTTTGTCTTTCTTGCTTATAGAAGCTCTCTCTTCTTGTGATCTTATGTTTTCTTGTTCTTGTTGTTTGGTAGATGATTCCTCTCTTTTGATTGCAAATTGTTCTTGTCTTTGTCATGTTCATCTTTTTGTTGCCTAGAAGATGTTTCTTCTTGTGGAGTAACTTGCCCATACCCTAAGCTTGATTTATCTTTATCATGTTGAGTATGAGGTTTTATGGGTTCTAAGATATCGTCTTTTCTTTTTCCTATAGGACCCATTCCAGTGTATCCCATTTTATGAAGGACGGTGAATCCTTTTCCATATTTTTTTGTGGGTATTCTGACAAAATTGATTTTTTGTTGAACCTATTCATCTTTGTATAGCCATTGTAGCACATCTTTGTCCTCTATTTCTTCAGATAACATCCTAGTGCTAACAAATGCTCCATCAAATTTTTGAAGAGGTTTTACAACTGGTTGTTGTTTTGAGCTTGATGGTTTACCATAAGATTTAGGAGAAAGGGGTAACTATGCCGGTGAATATTCTTCATTCCCTTGATCCCTCAACTATATCTGCTTTTCAGAAATTGACAAGATTGAGGAAAATAATTTTTCCTTGGACTGTGTGCTTGAAGAGGATGCCTCTCTATTATGTGGAACAATGACCTCTTGTGCCAGTTTCAAATTATTACAATATTGGAATGGATTCGAGTCTACTGAAATTGTGATTTCCTGCCCATTGTATTGGAAACTTTAGGCATTGGTGATAAGTGGAGGGAATAGCTTGTATGTCATGAATCCATGGTCTTCCCAAAAGTATGTTGTATGATAAATCTAGGTCTAGAACTTGGCATGTTGTATCTTTCTGCAAGGGTCCTACTTTGATTGGTAATACCATAATTCCTTTGGAGGAATTCTCTTCTTCATCGTATGCTTTGATTATGATCTTTTTACCAGGATCAACTACATCTTCAAAATAACCTAAGGTGCGAACAAGACTTAATGAGCAAATATTCAAGTCAGGTCCTCCATCTATTAGGACACATTCAACACATGTTTTATGAATAATGACTTCAATATGCAAGGGAGCGTTATGTGGATGTTGCAAAGACATGTCATCTTCTTCTGCGAATGATAGGAAATGTGGTATTGTGAGGTGTCCCACCATATTTTGGAATTGATCTACACCAATATCTTTGGGTACCGTCGTATTTACTAGCGCTCTTTCTAAAATTTCTTTATGTGTGGGTGAAAGTTTTAAAAGTTCTAAAATTGATTTTTTTGTGTGATTTTTTTGTAGTTGATCCACTACACTATATTATTTTGAAGTGGATGATGTGTCAGTTGTAGAACCTAACCTTGGCTTTGCTTCTTGTAATAACATCAACAGGTTCTTGTTGTTGTTTCTCTTTAACCACAATCACATTGACCATGTTATCATAGATATGAACATAGTTCACTTTTGCTTTACCTATGCCATTTTGTGTTGCTAATGATTCATCGTTCTCATAATTAGGAAGTAAGTTTTAAAAGTTGTGTGTGACTTGTTTGTATTATGCCCATCCACAGTTATGACACCATTGTCAATCAAATCTTGGATGACATGTTTTAACCGTTGACAATCATTTGTTTGGTGTCCTTTGTTTCGATGAAAATTACAATAATGATTGTCATTCCACCAAGCAAGTTTAACCTTGGGTTCAAAGTCTCTTGCTTTTGGCAAGGTAATCAACTTGTTTGCAAGAAGTGTCTTTAATTCTGACCCAAGTGGCTCACCAATATTAGTAAATTTCATACAAAAATTATTAAAAAGTGGTTTTGGTTTATTGTTATTTTGTTGAATCATTGTTGTGTGATTTGATAAGTTGAAAACTAGTTGCTTTGGTTTCAAATTGTTATTATCCATTATCCCATCATTGACGATGTTTCGATTTCTATTCCAAAACTTGGGCTTATCATTATTGTTATTATTAGTATTGTTGTTGGGAGGAGGATTAACTCCTTCTTTGTATATCTTCAACTCTCCTTTCTTTTATAGGAGTTGAGAAAATACAACACCGCAGGAGCCCAAATAATCTCTGCAAGCTGAAAAACCTATTACAAGGAGAAGCAATGAAGCAAATCACAGAAGGAAAGAATATATAGGAAAAATATGCTCCAAAAGATGAGAGCTCAATAATCTCCAAAATTTATTGTCAATAATAATCCTTCTTCATACAATGGAAAGAAAGAACTCAACCTTTAATAGGTCAAAAAACCCTAAAAGGGAAAACCTAGGTTTGCACATAATAATTAATTAAAATAATTAATTATATGCACCTAAAGTTAGCTTAAGTGTAAAAGAGATAAAGGGAACTTAAATAATTAAACAAATAATGTTTAATTAATCAAGTAAATACCCGAATACTCTAACACCCCCCCCCCCCCTTAAGCTAGACTTAGGGAGAAGCTAAAACCTAGAACAGCTACTGAAAGCAATAAAGATGGGTCCCGGCAACAAGGCCTGATCAGGTACCCAAATATAATGAAATCTCTATGAACTGGAGAAATAGAGAAAACCACTTGGGAACAAAAATCTACTCCAAAAAGAGATGAAAAAGAATATCACTGAAGCATGAAGAACCTGTAAACTCTGTCTCTGAGAAACTGTTGATCTGAAGAACCTCCACTAAAATAGAACATGACCAGGTAGAGAAGACTATAATATGTATGAGTGCCCTCAAATAACACTACTCGAATCAGATGGCAAACAAAGGCAAACAACTGAACTCGAAGATACAAATGGCATGAGACACCAAAGCCTGAAGAGCTAATCAATCGAACCACGGAAGCAGTAGAACCAACCGGATAAACCTCCCCATAATGTGGAAGTGGGAGAGGGACAAGAACACTGAAAAGGACATAAAAAAAAAACTGCATGACGAAGAACCAAGAACATCAAAGGTGCTGAGACACATCATCATGAGGCGAATGTCGTGGAAGGAACACTCACTGGACAAAGGAAGATGGCAAACAACAGGCAAACATCAACCCCCTCATGGCACTTGATCAATAGTGCATGTACAACAAGACACAAAATATGCAAGATTCCAAGTAAACAGTGCATGATGGCACTTTATCTCAATGTGTTTGCATAAATACAAGCTACAATGATAAGAAGACTGGAAATAGAAATGTGAACCAAAATAGAGACATCCTACTCAGAGAAGAGATCCCAGGACCCGAAACAACCACGATATCCACCAGAGTGCTGAAAAGCAAAAAATTGAATAAAATATGCATGGAGTAGAATCTGGAAATAAAACTCAAATGGCTGGAAATTACACAACACACGCTTTCCGAAAATATAAAGTTTTCGAAAAATGGAGGTCGAATGCTCATTCTATGGCTCCTGGAGTGCAAAAACTAGACCTCACTTTGATTGGAATTAAACATAGTCAAACAACAAAATTAGAAAAAATTACCAACACCATGAGGTCGGGCTCAGAACCAACTTTTTGATGCCTATTCGTTTTCAAAAAAATGACTCTGTATGCCTAAGATAGAGCCAAAAAACCAAACCCCCCCTGAAAAAGGCCAAAAAGGAGGTCTGGTGGCTCTTTGGTGGTCCGGTGACCAGTGGGTGACGGCCGGGTGGCGTCCCAGTGGCTGGGCGGTGGTCGGCTAGAAAAAACCGGCGGGGGCCGCTGGGGCGGCGGGCTGCAGGTGGCGGCCGAGCGGGGGCCGTTGGGGCAGTGGGACGTGGCGGGGCGGTGCTGCACTGCGGCTGGGCGGCGAGCCAGGCAGAGGAGGCTGCACAGGCAGTGGCCGGCGGCAGAGGAGGCCGAGGAGGTCCAGTGGCAGGGGCCGCAGGTGGTGACCATGGGGCCGGCGGAGGCCGGGAGGCAGCAGCCGGGGAGCAGGGGGCCGCAAGCGGTGGCGAGTGTCACTGGAGGGGGCCTTGCCGGAAGGAGGCTGGAGGGAGCTGCTGACAAGGACCATGGTGGGTGACTAGACTAATAGGTCTAGTCGTCGTATGGCGGCCAGACTGTCAGCCCGGTACATTGCGCAATGCAGAACAAACTCCCAAAAAAAATTATTTTTTATTTTTATTTTTTACTTAAAAAAAAAAAAAACAACTATCGCTTTTGATATTTTTTTATTTTTTTTTTCAAAAAAAATTAAAATCCGGCCTGCATGCCGTAAAAATGCAAAATAATTTTTTTTTGAATTTTTTTCTCGAACTGCATGCCAAGGTCGTACAACCTGGATCTGGAGAAAAAATACTCCCAGAGGCTCAGGAACCAAAATAGGTCAAATTTTATATGACCATAGGGGTTTTTGGGCCTTCTGAGCACGATGGTGAGGTCCGTTTAGGTCCAAAGTGCTCAGAAAAAAGGTCAAACCCTAGGTGCATAAAAAAACTTTCTAAAACCCCAGATCTGCTTCCAAAGCCAAAAATCTCAAAAACAGGAACAGGTAGCTGCAGATCTGAAGCTCTGATACCATATAGGAGTTGAGAAAATACAACACCACAAGAGCCCAAATAATCTCTACAAGCTAAAAAACCTGTTACAAGGAGAAGCAATGAAGTAAATCACATAAGGAAAGAATACACAGGAAAAATATGCTCCAAAAGATGAGAGCTCAATAATCTCCAAAATGTATTGTCAATAATAATCCTTCTTCATACAATGAAAAGAAAGAACTCAACCTTTAATAGGTAAAGAAACCCTAAAAGGGAAAACCTAGGTTTGCACATAATAATTAATTAAAATAATTAATTATATGCACCTAAAGTTAGCTTAAGTGTAAAAGAGATAAACGGAACTTAAATAATTAAACAAATAATGTTTAATTAATCAAGTAAATACCCGAATACTCTAACATCTTTACCATAGCTTCCTCAACCCTGATTCCATTATCAATCATCTTTTCGAAACTTGGAGGACATTGCATTTTTAGTTTATAACTCATTTGTTCATTTAGATTGTCAATGAATATCTCCATCTTTTCATTATTTGGCACCGTACGAGGATATCGCGCAACTAATCGTCTCCACCTTTGTAGAAACGTCATGAAAGGTTCTCAACTCTTTTGCTTGGTGGTACACAAGTCTAGCATTGTGATCCCATCTTGTATGTTATAAGAGTATTGTGAAACAAACTTGTCCACCAATTCTGCAAATGTTCTAATTCCAGGTGGAAGTTTCGAGAATCATTCCATAGCTTGTCCACTTAAGCTCTTTGGAAATCACCTCACTAAGTATGTGTCCTCATATGTGGACTCCATGTTCATCATACCAAATTCTCTTACATGATCTTGGGGATCAATTCTTTCATTATAGTTGTCATATCGAGGAGTTTCACAATTTGGAGGAAAAGGTATCATGTTGAGACTTCTGTCAAATGGATAAGGACATATTTCTTGAAGCGAATACCTCTTAGTAGTTCCCCTTTGTATATCTTGAATTTGCATTTGAAGTGTTTGTATCTGTTGCGTGAGAGCCAAAAGGGGATTATCCACATTAGTTCTTGCTTCACTATTTTGGTTGTTCTGAACTTGTTCATTGTGGATATCATTTTGAGTTTCTTCATTTTGGACCTCATTCAAAATTCGTTCATTTCGCGTATGGTTGGAATCATTTTGAGTATCAATTGTCTTTTCACCTCGTTTCAAGATAGTAGTGTCAAAATCACTTGGTAACTTGACACCTTGACGTGCCAACGAGAGAAAATATCTTTCCTTGTTCATTTCAAGGACCCTTTCTAAGAATCTAGGGACCTTTGGGTCTTGTTGAGCTTCTCTGATTTGTTCTGTCATTATTCGATATTCATCAGGCTCACTATTTTGAGTAGTGGATGCAAATTGTTGAAAGAAAGGATTCTCTTCTTCCATTGTAAATGTTTCTCTTACTTTTGTTTTAAGTTTTTGTTTATGAGCCCTAGTTAACACGTGCATACAAGTGATCTAAATGTTTTGCAAGATTTCAATTTTCTATAATGTGTCTCAATAACCGATCAATTGTTGAGGTAAATATGATAAATTGATACGACCACTTCTATTGAGAGATTGGGATAATCCCGGTCTTTGTTGTAAAGCTAGTGTTCTTAGAGGTTCGTTGTCAAACTCGTTTCCACAATCGCACAGATATTGAGAGATTGGGATAATCTCGATCTTTGTTGTAAAGCTAGCGTTCTAAGAGGTTTGTTGTCAAATTCGTTTCCACGATCATGCAGATAATCACAAGAGCGGCGTAATAATACATGTTGTTTCAATAAGAGTTTTCGATTGATGTAGAGAAATCTTCTCTTTTTTAAAATCACTTTCTGACTAAGCTTCCTCTTTTTCAGATGACACAAAATGATCATTCAAGTATTTGCGAGTGTGCAATTTTTTCAATCCTAGTTTGGAGTGCAAATTTTGCGATTTTGATAAGACCAAGTTCAATAGGAAAGATATATCCTATAATAGATAACGAGGTTAGCTTGATCAAGCGATGTAGTTTCGTGATAGAGGATGATAGATCCTGATGAGAAACTATGTTTGAGAGATAAATTTATCAAAGATGATATGATTATGCACTTTGAGATGTTGGATCCTAAACTTGCTAGAGATGAATACTTGAAAAATTTAGTGTGTCTAGCTTTGACATAAGATAACCTGATTGAGTACCCCGAGAAGATGACCTAATCTCTATGTTTGACTATCTGAGAAATGGGTTGTTTTTGTTTTTTGATTTTGGTATGGTTTACCAAAAACGCTGAAAAAATTACTAGAAAAGTTGACAAAAAGACCAAAAAAGCTGCTATACTAACCAAAAACACTGACAAATTTACCAGGAATGCTGACAAAATTACCAGAAATGCTAACAAAATTACCAGGAATACTGCTATACTGACCATAAACGCTAACAAAATTACTAGGAACATTGACAAAATTACCAGAAATGCTAACAAAATTATTAGGAACACTGACAAAATTACCTGAAATGCTAACAAAATGACTAGAAACGCTGAGAGAATGACTAGAAATGTTGACAAAATGACCAAAAACGCTGACAAAATGACCAAAAACGTTGCTATACTGACCAAAAACGTTGTTGTTTGGACTGAAAAAGCTATGGTACTGATCAAAAACACTATGATACTAACCAGGAATGCTACTCTACTAACCAAAAATATTGTTGTTTGAACCAAAAATGCTATTATGCAATTTAGTGACTCTAAAGTTCAAAATAGTTAAGTTTAGACTCAGAAAATGGTTGTTTGAACTTAGAAGATTGTTGTTTTGACCCAAATATTTGATTTTCAGACTCAAACAACTGATGTTTAGACCTAGCAAGTGCAAAATTAGAGAGCTAATGTTGAAACATGAGCAAGATGACATTAAAACCAAGAGAGCAAAAGTTTAGACCAAGAGAGCTAATGTTTGGACCGTAAGAGCTGAAGTTTGGACCGAAAGAGCTAACGTTTTGACCAAGAGAGCTATTATTTGGAGAGCTAATGTTTGAACTGAAAGTGTTGATGTTTAGACCGTAAGAGATGATGTTTGGAATAAAAGAGCTAATGTTTGGACTGAAAGAGATAATGTTTAGACCGAGAGAGCTATTGTTTGGACCGAAAGAGCTAACGTTTAGACCGAAAAAGCTGATGTTTGGACCATAAGAGCTCAAGTTTAAACCAAGAGAGTTGACATTCGAACCAAGAGAGATAACATTCAGACTGAGAGAGCAAAAGTTTGAACCAAAAGAGCTGACATTCAGACCGAGAGAGCTACAGTTTGAACCAGGAACTCTGGAGTTTAAAATATTGATGTTGGAACTCAGACAATGGTTGTTTGGACTCCAAGAGTTGATGTGTAGACTCATACAACCGATGCTTATACTTGAAAGCTCAACCTTGGAGAGTTAATGTCGAAATATGTAAAAGCTAACATTCACACCAAGAAAGTTGAAGTTTAGGCCAAAAGAGATAACATTTGGACCAGAAGAGCTAAAGTTTGAACCAGGAGAGCTGACATTTGGACCAAAAGAGCTAAAGTTTGAATCGAGAGAGCTCACTGTTTGGACTGAGAGAGCTATTGTTTGGACCGATAGAGATACTGTTTGGACCAAGAGAGCCACTGTTTGGACCAATAGTTCTATTATTTGGACTTAAAGAGTTGTTGTTTGGACTGAAAGAGCTATTGTTTGGACCGAGAGAGCTACTATTTGGACTGAAAGAGTTGTTGTTTGGACTGAAAGAGCTACTGTTTGGACCGAGAGAGTTGTTGTTTGGACCAAAAGAGTTGTTGTTTGGACTGAAAGAGTTGTTGTTTGGACCGAGAGAGATAATATTTGGACTAAAAGAGTTAATCTGTTGTGAAACTTGAAAATTTGACAGTTTGAAGTTTGAGTTTGCATTTTTTGTTGAATTTCAATGGGTGATACCTTGACGTGATTTACAAACACATAGGCTAGATTGTATTTTGTCCCAATGGATACATAAAGTGTATGTTCAAGAAGCTTTAAAGAAAGCCCAAGTTTTCATGGGTTTTGAACAATTGAAAATACATCATTCAGTCTATCCTAAGTAGATTGGCTTCATTATTAGTTCTTAGCCCACACTTCGTACCCTATCAGCTCACACAGCCTTGTCACCCCCTAAAGGATGCCCATGTTTTTTGCCTTTGCGAGAGCTAGTGGAGTCTCGTTATGAGCCTAGCAATAAGGTCTCAAAAGGGGAGTTCACACATACGCTCAAGAGGGACATATGGTGAGTGTCTTCAGGAGAGATTCTTCCCCCTCCTTATGCTAAGAAGATATTAATGTTCGGAGGTAAACCGGGTAGCTTCTAATTTTAATTGAAACTAGTAAAGGATTCATTCGGTGTGTCAGGGTATAAACTCAATTAAGAGGTCTCCCAGCCTTAAAACCCAAGGTTTAATATACCCGAAGGTACGAAGGAGAGATATTCCTGAGCACTGTCATTGACTTTATTTTTATCAAATCACGTTTATTTTAAAGTGGATTGGAGTACTTGGTGCTAGCCGTTCCCACTTGGGTCATTCCCCTCTCACCGATCTTATGGGCTTCTCCGGAGGGCAGGCCCGCTAAAGATATGCACTATTGAAAAGAAAAGATGAGTTTGGCTTTTTGATCACCTACAAAAGGTGAGAGCATGCTTGCCTATCATCCAAAACACATAAGACATGTTTGTCCATTTCCATTGTAATTAGTCCATGTGCCTAATTTATAAAAAACAAGTGCAAAATCTCGCGGCTGCAAACAAAGTTAGTAGTTTATATTGCATTATTTGGCAATGAAATGATTTATAACTCCGGTCTTTTACATCAAAATAGGTACCTGCAAAATCAACAAACTGCAAATTAGGTTCGGGAAAATGACAGTCTAGATGCAAAAATGAGAAATGCAAAATATGACATTGAAGTTATTAATGAAAAACTGAAAATATTATCAAATCAACCAAAAACGTCATCAAATTAACCAAAAATGCTCCTATGATGACCAAGAACATTGCTCTGAAACCTAAAAACACTACCAAAATGACCAGAAGTGCTGATAAAATGACTAGGAGCGCTGCCAAAATGACCAGGAGTACTACCCAAATGACCAGGAATGCTGCAAAATAGACCAAGAATGCTAAGCTAGAGATTGAAAATGCTAAAGTACAGAAAAAACACAAAATCGAAGTTGAAAAATCTCCCATAAATGCCATTTGAAGTGACAAGATGCTAAAACAGAGACAAAGACCATGAATTTGGAACTCAAAAGAGTCAATCTATGCATTGAAAGAGCTAATCAACCTATCAATGAGATTTACTACAAGCAAACTTGTTGAAGATCAAAGGGGATGGGCCCCACGGTGGGCGCTAATTAATGCGATGCTAAAAATGTGTGTCAATGGAAACAAGCATACACATAGATGAGACAATAAAACATAAGTAAGAAGCAAATACAAACGCTGAATTAAATATGCAAACCCATAGCCTCCTTTCAAATGTCCCATCTTCCTCTATTCTTGAGGACCTTCAAGGTTGTAGAATTGTTGGCTCTCAGTGGAGCAATGACCTTCAAGAGTTGAGTATCTACTTGATCATGATTGATTGTGCAAATGATATGATATGCATGATGATTAATGGATAATTTAGCTAGAATGGTCTATTCAAGCTACATGATTGATAAAATGAAACTAGATTAATATGAAAATAAACTATGATTAATCTAATTAACAGTTATTGCTAGATGATCAAGATGTAAAATGCCTATAGTAACTATGCAAAAACTATGAATGTGAGGGATCTTTATTGCTCCAAAATGAGGGGTATTTATAGAAATTCCAAGAACAAAGCTGAGGTGGTAGGAATCAACGATCTAGATTCGATCTGAAGATATCAAAGGCTGGGATTGAGGAAGTTAGGAACAGGTTGGAGGAAGGGACACATGTCATATTTGTGGTGACAAGTGTCAAGGAATCTTGCTCATGAGAGGGCAAGTGTCCAAGGGAGAAGACATGTGGCAAAAGTGTTGTTGGTGCCCCAAAACCATAGATTGGAAAACCTAAAGATTTGCCAAATCCTCAAGTAGTCCAATCAGCCTTGGCCAACGAACAAGGATAGTCAAAGACTAAATCCCTCTGCACTTTAGGCTCCACTAAACCTAGGTGGGTATACCTCCCCCTCTCAAGCACAACAAGAAGCACAACAAGAGTTATTTAAAGTGGATTTAAACTTTGCTAAGACATCTCTTTGCAAGAATGGCAATAATTTCCTACTACTGCTAAGTGCTTTTATTTGAATGCTTTTGAAATTGAAAATTGAATGTAAAGATAATTGTGTATAAAGATTATTGTATTTTGGAAATAAATTGCTTTCAAGACATACAAGAAATATGCAATATATTAGTTCAAAAGGCTTTAGAAGAATGTTTCTCTCTCAAGGACCCTATGGGTATGAAATCAGAATCTCAGAGAATGAATAACAGACCAGTGCCTCTATCCAAGAATATATATGATACTTTGTGGACAAATAACTTTATCAACTCAGGAGACAATGTTAATCATCACTATAAAGGTTCAGTATGTGTCACATAAACAACAAGAACCCAATCTCACATTTAATGTAACAACATGTGATTCACATTATAGCAAATCCTTAAACATATTTATCAAGAGGACAAAGAATATTTCATCAACACAGAAGTATACACTATATTTGAAGTAGAAACAACGAACCTTGTATATTAATCTCTAAGAAATGAGAACACACAAAAGCTACACTTGGAGATACTTCATTAAAATTTGCTTGCACAAAATGATACTTCTTCTTCCTACATACTTCTCTAATACATATAGCCTATAGCCCTTATAGGCATTGATAGATTGTACCCTCTCATACAAAAAATGACTCCATATAAATATGTGAGCCAATAGACATGAATAAAATGACACACCCTTTCATTTACAAAAGGAAGCTACATACAGTTGTTTTCCAAAGGACACGCCCTTTGGTTTACAGATATAATTTAAAAGGAAAACCCTAAAAAACCATACTAAATAATGCTTTAATAATATATCCTTTATCCTCCGCTTTGATTATATTTCTCGGGAAATATTCATCATCTCCTCAATATCTCCTTATGAGATAAAAAACCTTTTACCTCCCTTAAAATACTTTAAATCTTTTATTTAAAAGATTCAAAGTATGCTCTTCATAATGTGCCCTTAAATCATTTATTTAAATGATTTAAATATATGTGTAAATTAGAGTATTTATATATTGCTTTTGAAAATAAACTGTTTATTTCCTTCAGCCGACTACATAGTGTTTGATCATTTCATTTGATCAAACACAAAAAAAATTATTTCCTGCACATTACACGAGCTCAAAGTTTGTGTTAGTTTTTAAAACATCATATAGTTTCATAACACAAATAATTTAAATGCGATAATATTAATTGGAGGATAAAAATTAATATTTTTAAACTTAAATACTCTCCAATTAATATAATTAAGACTGATTGTAAAAAAATTAAAATACTGTGATGGAATTCAATTAGTGTAATGTCCCTGTAGGAGAAAACTGCTCAATGTCTAGGTAACATGATTTTGAGAAAAAATTAACATTGCACATAGTAAATTGCATTTGGATTTATTTTACAAGATATATAAAATAATAATATAATACTAAAATTTGACATAATAATACTTGCATGTAAACAGAAATGCAAAGGCATCTTACTTTCGAACGAAAGAATTAGGGTTTGAGAGGGCGCACCTGGAGAGATCCGAATTTATGAAGCACATACATACCTCGCATCATAGGTTCCTCGAAGAACTCCTAGAAACTCACCATCCTCCTTAACAATCCTATCGGGACTCGGCATAGCATAAAATTTCTTCTTCCGATGTCCCGATGAGTCCCCACTTAATGCTTACTTTATAGTGTAGTCTACACCGATATCCCTGCAGGCGCTTCTATCTTCATCGGGGGTCAGAATAGCCTTTTTTCGTTCCTCCCAAAGTCTTGATGAGTCTCCGATGAACCTTTATGCTTTATACCTCTGAGTCTATTTTATCGATACAGGGAATATCGATAGTTCTACCCTCCGATTCTTCAAGTCATCGGGGATCAGCCTAACCATTTTTGGACTACTCCGATATGGTCCTTTTTTTCCAATGGGCCCGCCTTTGGTTCCCTTCAGTCATTGGGTATTGGGATAGACTTTTCTCATTATTTCCGATCTCTCGATAGTATAAGTCCATGACCCACTTTGCCTTATCGTCACATGTTACACCGATGACTTCATAGGTTATCAGTATAACAATTTCTACGTTTTGCCGATAAGCCGATATATGCCTATAGAGAACAACCACCTTTTGCTTCATTGGAACAAGATATCCTGATGGTATGACTTTTTCAAGAGCGTGCACCGTGTTGAGTATTTTTAAGCGTTCCAATGCATCCGCCTTTTGTTTCATCGGTATAAGTTATGCCGATAATCCTTCTTTTGCTTGCAAATGTTGTTTCATCGAGATTACTTATGCCAATAATTGAAATTTTGCAATCTAGCATGTAGATGAGCCATCCATCCTAAATATTGGTGATCCCAACCTTTCCCACATGATTTGATACATACTAGAAGACAATCCTAGATCATACCATAATGACTTCTCTGCTAACAAGCATTTTCATAATGGATTCCTTGTGCAGTCTATACTTAGTGCATGCCCTTAGTGTGCCCAAGTGATACCTTGATACTCCTGAAACAACTGATCATTTAGAGAACTTAACTTGTGCTAATAAAGTCCCTGCACATACAAACCAACAATAAATGCTCATATGATAAAAGAAAAAGGACTCCATATAGCATAAAATATTTTGTAAAAATATGTGCTAACAGTGGCTCTTTCTAGGGATGTATGTTCTCTTTAAGGACATAGAAAGATCCCAACTATCTCTGGAGAAGCAGACCATCAAATAGCACCCCTTCTGTAGATCATTATCTGAATCTCGGGTAGCCCTAGGCCCCCATAAATTAACATTTTCTCTTCCCTCTGTCAAATACCAAATTCTGATTATGCAACAATATGAACCCTCTGAAAACACTATAATTTTCCCTTGCCCCAATATCTATATATTTCATTGTATTCCTTTTCTCCACTTTACTATAATAGGCACAAATACACTCCACCAATATTACTTGATCACTGTATCCTTGATTATATATGGCTTTCGGATTTGCAATTTGAGAAATATTTATCCAATGTTTATTTGAAAACCCTAATTTTTTTATCATATGCTTCATCTTTGGAAAAAATTAAATCAAATTTACTATATGTGAATCTCACTCGAGTGTAATTTTCCCATAGAACTTCCATATCATAAATTTGAATATTTTTCTCACGGTGCAATGCATTTTTCAACTGTGCAATACTCCTTGGGTAAAAAATATTTGGTAAATAATTCTTATATCATTTTGAAATATTTATGTCCATAATATATGAATTTGGATCCCCCAAATTTTCATAATTATCCTTTGTGTCATGGTGTATCTTCTTTATTGACATTATGTCCCAAAACACCCTATTTCTTTCACATAACGATTTAACATGAAAGTGATTTTCAAAAATATTTTTGTGAGATAAGTCATCATATATTATTATTTTACTTTCATCATATAGTTGATTTGAAAAATTTAGGTCATCCCCAAATGCATTTTCTCCTTCCCTTTTCTCATATGATACTTCCGGACAAACATTATTTTTGGAAGCATTCTGCGAAAATATACTATTCCTTTTGGTCATATCACCATTTATTATTACCATATTTTCCTCTATGGTTTCCATTTTTGAAAAACTATGATCAAACTTGCTTCCCTCTAACTACAACAAATGAAAAAATATAGGCATGTCTTGATGTGAGCCTTCATATAATTCATTATTTAAAGGATTATTATGATACGTACTTTCATGAGAGGTCTTAGGTGCTTTATCTTTTGGAATAATGTCTTCACAAATGTCCTCTACAAAGATGTCCTCCTGTGCATAAAATGTATGTATATCTATTTCACAAAATGGATTAGAAAAGAATTCATATCTTGGAAACCTTTCTTCAATTTCCTCTGGAGATTTGTTGTACTGAAGATTTGAAAAACTATTTCCAGGCACACATCCCCTATTATACTCATCACCGTGTACAAATTCCTTTGACATATTTTCCTGGGAATCATCACTTACTTTATCAAACATACCCAGAATGTGCCCTAATCCATTAGTTTGCTTAATTTGAAAAAAAATTGGACCATTTTTCTGAACATACCTTTCATATTCCTTTTCTAACAGATAAGAAATTTCTTTTGTACTAAGAAATGGTTCTTCCTCCCCTTTGCATTCATTCACACAAATGAATTCTTCTTTATTTAAATCCATATTGTCCTCCTCATGTGATATTGGAACAACATCAAGTTCTTCTTCTAAAATTTTGAGCAAACGTTTTACCTGAGGATCATGATGAATCCCTAACTCACACATTTTTCTTGAAAATGAAGGCCTGATATTTGAAGGTATTTCTTTATAAATGTTGAACATCCTTATGAACAATTGTGTTATAGATTCATCCTTATACTTTTCTAAATCAAAGAATGCCTCCAAAGGGGAAATATACGATTCTTAATTTTCATTGAATATATGTTCCTCACCCTGCTCATAACAACTGTCATCTCCTTCAACATCTACAATATAAAACTCATGTGAGAACCATTTCTCAAATTCTCTCTAGGATGAAATGCTACGTGCAGGTAGTGAGTCATATTCTTCCCTTGCCCTATCTTCCAATGTTTGGGCAAATAATATCATTACTTTCCCTTCATCGTCAATGTCATGGTATTCTATAAATGAATAGAATGCTTCTAAATGCCACCTTACTAATTCATTATGCTCACCAGAGAACCTTGGTACAACTTGTGCAAGATGTAAAAACAAATCATCAAAATTACATGAAAATATTCTAAGGTCCAATGGCCCATTGTCCCCTATAATTTTATTTTTTTTAACCAATTCTAAAACATCCTGTAATAGATTTCCTATTAGGAGTGAACTCACAATAATGGTTCCCACTTTTTTGCCACTTTTGACACTGAGATGAACACTTTTAAAATAATCTTCAACTTCCGACAACTATAACTTTTAAACTATAAAGAATTTGGAGATGATGTAAATTAGTGATTTGTAGCATTTTGTCTCTAGATTCTATTTTTTTTTTTTTCAAATTTTTTTGAAGGATTTTTTTAAAAATTTTCCATCTCCCTCGAAAAGTAGTTTTTTACAACAAACTACATTTTTTAAGAGTGATGTGCCTCCCAAAATGCATAACATTTTTTTTCTATAAATGATAAAAACTCAATTCTTTCAAATTTTGGTTTGTAACATCAATATCCAGGGCTTGCAGTTGGTTTGATAGTGATATGTTCAATATTTTTCATTTTATTAAGTTTTGAAGTCCGACTAGTCATAATTCCGACGTAGGTTTAAGTTTGAACACATAACTTGTTCTATATATATATCGAAATTCAATATTTCTTTTTCTATTAGAAAGAAGACATCAATACCTGGGGCTTAGATATTTTTCAGAATTTTTTTGAATTAGTTTCCTATTTTTCCCAATGCGTTGAACAGATAAGTTCATGTTTGGTGAAAAACCTATGTTTGGTTAAATTTAAAAAACAAGTTCATAATAAACTCAATATGTAATAATATTATATTCATTGGAAAGCTTGCTTTGAGGACTACAATACTACATTTTGGGTTGTCAAGATCATTCCATTTGAGCCTTCAACCAGAGGTTTGAAGGCCAAAAATATGCAAAAAAATGTATAAAGCTCCAAAGAAGTGTTAAAAAAGGGGTTCGAACGAAAGGGGGTTCGAGCGAACCCCCATTTTTAGGGGGGTTCGAATGAAGGGGGGTTCGATCGAACCCCCCTATATAATTTAAAAATGACATAATCAAGCATTAAAGGTGCTTCACTCGAAAGAGTGGGTTCGAGCGAAGTGGGGGCTTCACTCGAACCCCAAAGAGTAGTCCATTCGAACACCCCCACTTCACTCGAACCCCCCCTAAACGAAATTCTCCACTTTCACCAATTTCCTTCGTTGGCAAAAGTGGGAACCAGCTTTGTGAGTTCACCCTTAGCATCAAAGAGAGGAATTTTCATCTCCCTTTGGGTCTCTTCCCCTAGTAGAGTCACCAACTGAAAAAACTGTTAATATAGAGTCGCCACCTCCTAAGAGGAAAATATTACCAACTTAACTAATCTTCTGGGATCCTCCCTCCAGTAGAGTCTGAAACAAACTACCAAAGATTCTGAAAACTTGTTCTAAAAAACTCCCCAGCAGAGTCGCCAATTTGTTGTGTGACTCGGATGGGGAAAATAAAACCTATCAAATCTTCAATAAAAAAACACTAGAGCCTCTAGGTGAATTTCAAACTATGTATGACAACTCCCTAGTAGAGTCTCCAATTTGTTGGTTGTGGGACTCGGATGGGGAACTCACAATTGGTTACTAATTCAAAAATCTATCACCAGAGATTCTAGATTATATTTTACCAATATCTTCAATTTAACTCCCCAACAAAATCTTAATAATTCTTCCCCAGCAGAGTCGTCAATCTATTGGTGCCCAAAACCACAGATTGGAAAACCTAAAGATTTGCCAAATCCTCAAGCAGTTCAATCAGCCTTGACCAACGAACAGGAATAGTCAAAGACTAAATCCCTCCGCACTTTAGGCTCCACTGAACCTAGGTGGGTATACCTCCCCCTCTCAAGCACAACAAGAGTTATTTAAAGTGGATTTAAACTTTGCTAAGACAACTCTTTGCAAGAATGACAATATTTTCCTGCTATTGTTGATTGCTTTTATTTGAATGCTTTTGAAATTGAAAACTGAATGTAAAGATAATTATGTATAAAGATTGTTGTATTTTGGAAATAAAATGCTTTTAGGGCATACAAGAAATATGCAATAGATTAGTTCAAAAGACTTTAGAAGAATGTTTCTCTCTCAAGGACCTTATGCGTATGAAATCAGAATCTCAGAGAATGAATAACAAACCAGTGCCTCTATCCAAGAATATATATGATACTTTGTGGACAAATAAATTTATCAACTCAGGAGACAATGTTAATGATCACTATAAAGGTTCAGTATGTGTCACATAAACAATAAGAACCCAATCTCACATTTAATGTAACAACATGTGATTCACATTATAGCAAATCCTTAAACAAATTTATCAAGAGGACAAAGAATATTTCATCAACACATAAGTATACACTATATTTGAATTAGAAACAACGAACCTTGTATATTAATCTATGAGAAATGACAGCACTCAAAAGCTACACTTGGAGATACTTCATTACAATTTGCTTGCACAAAATGATACTTCTTCTTCCTACAAACTTGTCTAATACATATAGCCTATAGCCCTTACAGGCGGTGATAGATCGTACCCTCTCATACAAAAAATGACTCCATATAAATATGTGAGCCAATAGACAAAGAATGAAAGGACACACCCTTTCATTTACAGAAGGAAGCTACATACAGTTGTTTTCCAAAGGACACAGCCTTTGGTTTACAGATATAATTTAAAAGGAAATCCCTAAAATACCATACTAAATAATGCTTTAATAATATATCCTTTATCCTCCGCTTTGATAATATTTCTTGGCAAATATTCATCATCTCCTCAATATCTCCTTATGAGATAAAAAACCTTTTACCTCCCTTAAAATACTTTAAATCTTTTATTTAAAAGATTCAAAGTATGCTCTTCATAATGTGCCCTTAAATCATTTATTTAAATGATTTAAATATATGTGTAAATTAGAGTATTTATATATTGCTTTTGAAAATAAACTCTTTATTTCCTTCAACTGACTACATAGTGTTTGATCATTTTATTTGATCAAACACAAAATCTTTTATTTCCTACACATCACATGAGCTCAAAGTTTTTGTTAGTTTTTAAAACATCATATAGTTTCATAACACTAATAATTTAAATGTGATAATATTAATTGGAGGATAAAAATTAATATTTTTAAACTTAAATACTCTCCAATTAATATAATTAAGACTGATTGTAAAAAAATAAAAATACTGTGATGGAATTCAATTAGTGTAATGTCCTGTAGGAGAAAACTGCTCAATGTCTAGATAACATGATTTTCAGGAAAATTTAACATTGCACATAGTAAATTGCATTTGGATTTATTTTACAAGATATATAAAATAATAATATAATACTAAAATTTGACATAATAATACTTGCATGTAAACAGAAATGCAAAGGCATCTTACTTTCGAATGAAAGAATTAGGGTTTGAGAGGGCACACCAGGAGAGATCCAAATTTATGAAGCACATACATACCTCGCATCATAGGTTCCTCAAAGAACTCCTAGCAACTCACCATCCGCCTTAATAGTCCTATCGGGACTCGACATAGCATAGAATTTCTTCTTCCGATGTCCCGATGAGTCCTTACTTAATGCTTACTTTATCGATATAGTCTACATCGATATCCCCGCAGGCGCTTCTATCTTCATCGGGGGTCGGAATGGCCCTTTTCTATTCCTCCCGAAGTCCCGATGAGTCTCTGATGAACCTTTATGCTTTATACCTCCGAGTCTGTTTTATCGGTATAGGTAATATCGACAGTTCCGCCCTCCGATTCTTCAAGTCATCGAGGATCGGCCTAACCATTTTTGGACTACTCTGATATGGTCCTTTTTTTCCAATGGGCCCCCCTTCGGTTCTCTTCAATCATCGGGTATCAGGATAGACTTTTCTCATTATTTCCGATCTCTCGATACTATAAGTCCATGACCCGCTTTTCCTTATCGTCACAAGTTACACTGATGGCTTCATAGGTTATCGGTATAACAATTTCTACGTTTTGCCGATAAGCCGATATATGCCTATAGGGAACAACCGCCTTTTGCTTCATCGAAACAAGATATCCTAATGGTATTACATTTTCAAGAGTGCACACCGTGTTGAGTATTTTTAAGCGCTCCAATGCATCCACCTTTCATTTCATCGATATAAGTTATGTCGATAATCCTTCTTTTGCTTTCAAATGTTGTTTCATCGGAATTACTTATGTCAATAATTGAAATTTTGCAATCTAGCACAGATGAGCCATCCATCCTGAAAAATTGGTGATCCCAACCTTTCCCACAGGATCTGATACATACTCGAAGACAATCCTAGATCATACCACAATGACTTCTCTGCTAACAAATGTTTCCATAATGGATTCCTTGTGCAGTCTATACTTATTGCATGCCCTTAGTGTGCCCAAGTGATACCTTGATACTCCTGAAATAACTGATCTTTTAAAGAAATTTACCTGTGCTAATAAAGTTCCTGCACATACAAACCAACAATAAATGCTTATATGATAAAAGAAAAAGGCCTCCATATAGCATAAAATATTTTGTAAAAATATGTGCTAACAAGTGCCATGTGTCTCAAGGAGGGGATATCCAACCCACTGGAGGTTAGAATAAAAGAGGTTAGGATGTGCAAGATAGGATAGGATTAGTTAAACCTAGGATTAGATAGAATGGGTTAGGTTAGGGGGTGGTTAGGCTAGGTGGTTAGAAGTTAGGAGCCATGCGCTCATATTTGAATTTTGAAATTCAAATATTAGGAAAAGATAATTAATCTCAACAAATTAAGAATTTGTTAATCTTAATTAGGAATTAAAAAAATGAAACTGATGGGGGGGATTAAATAATTTAGAATTAATTAATCAAAGGGGGATATGAAATGAACTATATAAATAAATCATGTAGATTTATTTACTAGTAGATGAATGGGGAAATTAATCAAATTATTTGTGATTTCAATCAATTGGGAAGGGGTATTAATTAAATAATTGAGTATTTAATTAATTATCTTGAGACCATTTTTAGTTGCATACACTAACTAAGCATTTAGGTCAAAAAAGCCCTTAATATGCTCTTTTAATCTTGAAAACAAGTGGTTGGATCATCTAGACTTCTTGGGGTAGTTGAAAATTGGTGTCAAGAGAGTAGAGTTGATGGAACAAAGATTTTCCAAGTGGCAATGAAATTAAAAATACATCAAGCAATAGCTCAAAGAATAGAATAAAATTCACTTTAAGAAAAATTTTGAATCCAAGAAATTTGTGGAAGAGAAGATTCATAACCTCAACAATGAAGTTTTGGTTGTAGGCATGAAGGAAGCATAATTTTTGGAAGAGAAAAGGTTGATGGGGGAATATGAAGTTCTTTTGGATAAGGAGGAAACTTACTGGAGGCAGAAATCCAAGGAGGTATGGTTTAAAGATAGAGATAAGAACACAAAATTCTTTCACAACAACACAAAAGCAAGAAGATAAGAGAATCAAATCTCTAAAATCTAGAGGGCAAATGGTTCGTTGGTAGAAGAAGTAGAGGAAATCATAACAATAGCAATATTTTACTTCAAAGAGTTGCTAAATTATTAGAATAGTTTAGATTTGACAACTCCAAAGAAGATTTTGGAAAGCATTCCTTGGCTTGAGTCGAAAGAGAAAAATAGGATGTTAATGACCTACATCTTCAAGGCGGAGATTAGGGTAGTATTTTTTCAGATGCACCAGACAAAGCACCAATTCATGATGGTTTTTCGTCCTCCTCCTTCAATTTAAGTGTTGAGGAATCATGCAATAGAAGACTTAGGAGCTTCTAGCAAGATCTTTAGAGAAATCGGTAAACTTTTTTAGCCCTCATTCCAAAGAAATATCAAGCTTCTTCTCTTGAGGATTTTAGGCCTATATCCCTTTGTAACATGTTTTTACTAAATTTTAGCTAAGGCAATAGCTAATATAATCAAGAATATATTGCTAGATATTATTTTATATGAACAAACAAGGTTTGTTCTAGGCATATCCATCTTATATGGAGTTATAATTGCTCAAGAGACAATCCATGCTTTACACAACACAAAATCTTCAACAATAATGATAAAAGCTTGGCATCGAGAAGGCTTATAATCAAGTGGACTGAATATTTCTAATAAAAACAATGGATACATTTAGATTCTCCAATGGTTGACTTGATTAGGTTTTTGAATGGATAGCAAGTCTCAAATTATCTGTGTTGAACAAGGAGACCCTTTGTCACCCTTTCTCTTCATCATTATGGTAGAGGTTCTTGGAATATTCTTAAACTAAGTAAAAATTAGAGGCAACCTTGAAGGGATTAGTGTAACCAACAACCTCCCCCATATTTCTCATCAACAATTTACTGATGACACCTTGCTTTTCGAGGCTGCAAAGAGACAAGAGGCTAAGGTAATCAAGAAATTTTTCTTATATATATATATATATATATATATATATATATATATATATATATATATATATATATATATATATATATATATATAAAATATAATGTATCCTTGAGTTAGGAAGTTGGTGCAAACAATTCAAAAATTATTTTCTTCACAACTATAAGAAAAGAGCATGAAACAATGAGAGTTTTGGGTTTCATAAAGGGCTTTATTTAATGCACATATCTTGGGCTTCCCTTGGACAAAGGTACAAGAATAAACAAACTATGGGACAATATTCATGAGGTCTTTAGTAGAGAAGATTCTTGGAAAGAAAGTTTGTTGTCTTGGGCAGGAAGAATTATGATGTTGAAGGCAATACTCACATCACTTGCCATTAATCTAATGTCTTGCTAAAATGAGAAAATTATTTTTGGCAAGGTCACTTGGATAAGGATAAAATTGCACCAATATCGTGGGATAAAATTTATAAGCCAAAATCTACTAGGAGTGTATGACTAAGACAACTAAAGCTTCAAAACAAGGCACTGAGTGGTAAGATTATATAGAGAATGTTTAAAGAGACCCATCTCAAATGGACTTGGATCCTACAACTTAAATATCTAGATGATAATGAGAACTCCAACATTCTTACCACCTTTAATACTCCTCATGGCTCCAAGATTTGGAACTTTACGTTAGAATGTAAACCTTTAGTTTCTGATTACCTCATCACTTGGGACATACATGATGGACAATCAACTTTTTTTTGGGAGGATTCGTGGTGCAGATATGAGAACCTATACAATACCTCAAGGGTAGATACTAAAAATAAATTCCTCAAACAAAATTGGGGTGTAGTTTAACTCATACAAGAAATCAACCTATTGGATTGAAAATAAAGGATGAAGGTGACTCTTTTGGACAATTTTTATAGTCAATTCAATAAATTGGATTGAGCTATCACTATTTTTTGTTTTTAATTTTAGTTGTGCAACCTCTAAGAATACCCCCATGAGTATAAGGTAAGCTAAAAGAGTAGGAGAAAAAACTCACTCTTGTGGAGTTGGCCTTTAACCCTCCATGGCCCATGGATGTGTAGCTTTAACTTTCATGAAAACCTCAGCCTTTAAAGAGATATTTTATTTCTAGTTTCAATTATAATAGTTATATTATAGTTGTAATATTCAAAGGAGGAAGGTTTTTAGAGTATTTCTACCTCTTTCAACTAACCTTTAGTCGACCAAATTTAGAAAATTCTTTTTATTCACCGTTTTCTATGTTAAAGTTGATATTAACATGAATCTTCCATCTTTGATCACCTTATCCTCTAAGTTGGGTAATGGGTACAATAAATCACATTCAAGAATTCCCTATTGTTTTGTCACCATTGCCACATACTTGGTCATGCTACTATTTGAGTGCAGGTCATATCTTGATGAGATTTAATCAAATATGATTCACAAGAAGGGAATTGTAATGGAGGCCTTGTATGAGAAATCCTTGATTCTTATGCCATTAGGTATATAGTTGGGTCTAAAATAGTGTCCACCTTGATGGCTTCTAATAATAAAAAAAGGGAGATAGTTTAGGCCAAGAAGCATAATGGGAAATTTTCTTAAAAAGAATTTGGACAGATGGAGTAGAAGTATAAGATGGTAGGTAGGATTCAAAGTTCCTTAAAATAATTTGTCTTCAAGTTGCATTGACTTGTTATCTCTACTATTGATATTAGGTAGTCTTCCTTTTCTATTTTATCCTCACCTCTATTGATAGGAGGTTGATGGTTTGTTGATTTGCTCAATTTGTTCTATGTTGATGTTTGGGTGCATATGATATGCCTTTATTAGTCTTTTTAAATTGGTGGGACCCATTCAAAATTTCTCTTTTATCCATAATTAAAAAAGAAAAAAGAAAAGAGAGATAATTGTGAGAGGCTACCAATATGTGAATTTCAACACCACTAGGCTACTCTTGACTTTTAGAGAAATATTTATAGACTTTGTAATGCAATTGTTTCATATTTGATCTCTATAAAAAAACCCACTTGAAGTCAAACCACTTTGAACCCCATCACATGAGTATTATTGATGTACAAATAAAACTAAGTGAAAAAATAATCTATATTGAAATATATTAATAAATGTCTCTCACACACACACTTTAATAAGAATATTGAAAGGAAATACAAGAGCAAGGAAAGAA
The DNA here is from genome assembly GCF_030272615.1 of Cryptomeria japonica. Taxonomy (NCBI): domain Eukaryota; kingdom Viridiplantae; phylum Streptophyta; class Pinopsida; order Cupressales; family Cupressaceae; genus Cryptomeria; species Cryptomeria japonica. Next base: position 147,033,256 of record NC_081409.1, on the reverse strand, counting down.
AAACAAAATCCAAGTAAGTTTATCGATGAAGTAAATGTTACCAAGAGAAATGTAGAAACCTTGGAGCAATAACCCAAATCTGAAGAAGGAGGCACAAGAACTTTTGAAAGGGGAAAAGCAAAGAAAAAACCCTTGTGATATTATGAGAGAGAGAGAGAGAGAGAGAGAGAGAGAGAGAGAGAGAGAGAGAGAGAGAGAGAGAGAAGCTCTTTACAATATTGTCATTAAGAAGAAATGAGAGAGGAGACATCTCTTAAATAGAGATGAGGAGAGGAGTTACAAAGTAACTCCCAAATCTATGAATGCCACCATTCATAAAATGTGTGTGTCATGTGTCCACATCCTCTTATGGAGGAAATCTAATATTGCTTAATAAAGGAAAATAAAAGAAATGACTTGTCCTCACACATGTACTAGAGGACAAATTACATGTAGGAATTCCAAAGGAATATCCTAAACTAAATACAAATAAACCTAAGCCAAGTAAAGATTAAATATTCTAACACACCCCCTTAAGCTTTACTTGGGGAGTTTACATCAAACCCTTCAATGGGTTGCAATCCAGGATGTTTACAATGAAATTGGAACTTTTCTTTACAAAGTGGCTTGGTCAAAATATCTGCAACTTGGTCTTCCCCCTTGCAATAGAGGAGTGAAACTTGCTTGTCTTTAATTTGTTCTCTAATAAAGTGGTGTTGGAGAGCAATGTGTTTTGTCCTTGCATGGAAAGCTGGATTTTTAGCCAATGCAATGGCACTTTGGTTGTCACAATACAATGGAGTTGGTTCGTGTTGAGGTAGACCCAAATCTTCAAGTAGTCTTCTAAGCCACAAGGCTTCTTTGCAAGCATTAGTGCATCCTTTGCACTCAGCTTCAATGGATCCAAGAGAGGTAGATTGTTGCTTTTTACTATTCCAAGAAATTGCCCATGAACCAACAAAAAAACAATAACCACAAGTAGATTTCCCATCATTGGGATCTCCACCTAGATCGGAATCAATAAAACCATAAAGTAAAATCAGAAGTTGCATCATAAAACAAACCTACATTAATAGTTCCTTTAATATATCTTAAAATTCTTTTAGCAAACCAAACCAACACTATAAGCAATATCAGGCCTAGTAAGTGTTAAATAATTCAAACTTCCAACTAATTGTCTATACAAAGTAGGATCAACAAGAGGAGTTTTCATATCAAGCATTAACTTAGTGCCTAATTCAATAGGAATTGAAACATGGTGAGCATCATTCATGTTAAACTTATCTATGAGATCTTGAGCATATTTACTTTGAGATAAGAAAATTTCTTTAGAGGTTTGCCAAATTTGCATTCCTAAGAAATAATGTAAAAGACTAAATCAGTCATTTGAAATTTTTGATTAAGTTGAAACTTAATATCAGAAATCAAAGTATTGGAACTTGAAGTAAGAATCAAATCATCTACATACAAGATAATAATGATAATATCATCTTCATTATGTTTAATATACAAGTTAGGATCATTTTTACTTCTAATAAAGCCTTGAGAAAGAAAGAATGCATTAATCTTTGAATACCACTCCCTAGGAGATTGCTTTAATCCATAAATTGATTTCTTTAATTTACAAACTAAGTGTGCATTACCTTCTTTAATAAAACCAAGAGGTTGAGACATATAAATTTCCTCATATAAATCACCATTAAGAAAAGAACTTTTAACATCCATTTGGTGAATAGGCCAATTCATTCTAGAAGCCAAAGAAAGCACAAGTTTAATTGTAGGTATTTTAGCAACAGGAGCAAAAGTCTCAGTATAATCTAAGCCTTCAATTTGAGAAAAACCTCTAGCAACTAATCTAGCTTTAAATTTATTAACTTGATTATTAGCATTCAATTTAGTTTTATAAAGCCACTTGCAAGAAACAATATTTTTACCATGAGGCAAGGGAACTAAATCCCAAGTTTGGTTAGAAATTAAAGTATCATATTCTTCCTTCATTGCTTTTTACCAATGTGGTTGATTTTTAGCTTGATCAAATGTTTTAGGATCATTAGAATTCATAATAGTAGTCATTAAAGCATAATTACAATAATTAACTCTTCTAGCTTGAAGTCTATCCATTCTAGCTAAGTATTCATCACTATCTTGAATTAAAGATTTAAACCATTTAGGTCTTCTTTTAGAAGTAATGGATTCATCACTAGAAGAAGAGTCATGAGGAGTAGATTTATTATTATCATCATCACTATCACTAGAAGGAATAGAAAGAGATGCATTAGGAGTAGGGTTAAGAGGAGGTTGGTCCTCCACAAGCACAACTTTGCTTTGAGAAAGTTCATCATCCTCCACTTTAGAACAATCATGAATGCCTTTTTCTGCAATACAAACATCTCTTGCAACTTTTACCTTGTTAGTAATAGGATTGTAAACTCTATAACCTTTAGTATTTTCATCATAACCAACAAAAATAAAAGGAGAAGATTTAGCATCTAATTTTTTTCTTTTCTCCTTAGGTTTGTCAACATAAGCTATGGAACCAAAAATTCTTAAATTCTACAAATTGGGCTTTCTACTAGACCAAGCTTCTTCAGGAGTTTTATCCTTTAAGGCTTTGGTAGGTGTTCTATTAATTAAATAAGTTGCACAAGCCATAGCTTCAGCCCAAAACTTGTAATCCATATTTTTTGCATGCAATAAACATCTTGCCATTTCCACAATGGTCCTATGCTTCCGTTCTGCCACACCATTTTGTTATGGTGCATAAGAAATGGTAAGCTCATTTTTAATTCCAAAAGATTTCAAATAAGCATTAAATACATTATTGACATATTCTCTTCAATTGTCAGTACGAAGAATCTTAATTTTAGAACCAGATTGCCTTTCTACAAACATATGAAATTCAGTAAACACATCAAACACTTGATCCTTACTATGAAGGAAATATATCCATGTTCTCCTTGAAAAATCATCAACAAAGGTAAGAGCATACCTTGAACCTTGGATGAAGGGATTCTCCATGGGATCCAAGAGATCACTATGAACTAGATGCAATTTAGTATATGCCCTCCAAGATTGACCATGAGGAAAGGGTTCCCTATGCATCTTACCACTCATGCAACCATTGCAAACAATTTGAGAAGGAACAATACTAGGCAATCCATCAACCATGTTTGCTTTTTGCATCAATGAAATATAATCAGAATTCAGATGGCCAAGTCTTTCATGCCATATAGTAAAATCAACAGTAGTAAGCAAGGAATACTTTGTAGGAGCAAATTCATAGAACTTGAATAAGTTATCACTATCCATTTTAGCAGTAGCAATAACATGATTAGTTTTTGGATCAATGATATAACACATGCCCCGATAAAAGTTAATCTTATAATCTTGACAAAGTTTAGGAATTGAAATCAAATTTGATTTTAATTCAGGAACATAAAGAACATCATGTAATTTCCCATTAGGAACATTCACATGACCAATAACTTCAACTTTGCAACTATGATTATTAGCTAATTAAACAGGAATATTGAAAGTATCAGGATACAAAGATTCAAAACATTCTTTATGAGAAGTAACATGCTGAGATGCACTAGAATCAATAATCCACTCAAGTGGTTGAGAAACATTATAAGTACATGTAAATGCATGACGAGATGAATTACCATTATTATTACCTTTCTTATAATGAGGTTTATGTTGATTATTTTGATTATTTTGGTTCATGGGATTTTTACCATTTTGCTTCTTAAAACAATTATTAGTAATATGTCCATCTTTCCCACAATATGTGCAATGGGGTCTTGTTTGAGAATTATTCCTTTGATTATTGTACGTATTATTATGATTATTATTACGAGAATTGTTATGATAGGATTTAGAATGAGATTGATAATTAGAAGATTTGTGATTATTATTATTATTATTATTGGATCTAAAATTATTGCTATGATTTTGGTTTTTAGACATAAAAGCATGTTCACTACTTTTAAGAGTACCAAATTCAATTAATTTAGCTTCCTCTTGACGTAATAAATTATGAAAAATATCATAAGTTAATTGAGTAGCTAAACTAGGAATAGCAAGTTGAGCATGAATATTCGTAATAAATTGTTGAAATTGATGAGGAAGATATTTTTTAAGAATAAGATGAATTAAACGTAAATCAGGTAGAGTAACTCCTAAACCAATTAATTGACTATTAATAGAATCAAATTTTAATAAGAATTCATCCATGGTTTTAAAATCCGTATACCTTAAATCTTCAAGTTGATCTTGAAGCTGAATTTTTCGAGATTCATTTGAGCTATCATAAGTTGTTTTTAAAATTTCCCAAGCTTCATACGCTTTTGTACAATTTCCAATTAGAACATACAAATCAGAAACCATTGAAATACCAATTAAACCAAGTGCTTCCTCATTTTGAGCCTTCCATCTATCTTGGTCGGCTTGAGGAGCAGTTGAAGCGGGCTCTAAGGTTTTATCAGTAGCAACATCCAAAAGGTGTTTGAAATGAAAAAATAAACGAGATATGTGTGTTTCTATGAATGATAATTGGAACTATTTAATTTAATTTCGGAAATTAAAGTAGACATGATAGCAAGATAAGGGTTAGAAATAAACAGTTATTCCCTTTAAAAAAAAAATCTCCTTGATTAAAAAATAAACCAAATTTAAATAATAAATTAAAATTATCAAGAAATGTTATTTTCAATTTTTTAATAATAAATTTAAAGTTAAATTTTCTTTTAATAAAACAAACTTTATAAAAAAATATCACAAAACTTGAAATGTTTAATAATAAAGTTTTATAAATTGTTCTTTGAAAAAACAAAACGAAAAAAATCTTAATTAATAAAATAAAACAAATTTATATTAAGACCTAATTAAAAAACTTTATATGTTAAAGCATTTTATTAGAAAGAATTCATAAACTTTAAAAAGTTTTTAATATAAACTTTTGTTAACTTTTTAAATATATATAAAACTTCATAACTTTTTAAAGAAGCCTTATCTAAACTTAGCTTATAAAGCTTTGAAAGTTTTAAAGAAAAAGTTATCGAAAAACTTTTGAATGATTTAAAATTCAGTTTAGTGTTAGCAACTGTTAATGAAGGAGATAGAGGCAAAATGTTATGTGAGCAGATGTGTTAAAGTTTTTATCAAAAAATAGGCAGCCTAAGAAAGAGAAAAAAACTCAGAGTTAGATAAGTTGCAGACAACAAATAAAAGAGTAGAGAAGGGTAAGTTACCGACAATGAATTACAAGTAAGGACAAAACAAGTTACAGAGACGGGACGGGGAAAAAGAATCCTCAGAGACATTAAAGCAACAACAAGAATGAGTGATATATTAGATAAAACGTTACATAAGTTGTAGAAAAAAGATAGAAACAATAGGAAAAAAGGTATACGAAACTGCAGAAGACTGATGAAGACGTTAAATTATCAATGTATGCTATAATAAAAAAATTGAGCTAAAATTTTGTATGAGAAACCAGAGAAGTAAAACCTGCATACAAGATTAGCTAGAAAAATAAATAAAGATATCAATAACTAATCAAAACAAAATCTTGCAATACACAAACTGGTGAATTTAATGTAAAAACCAGAGATAATATAGTATGAAACTTCTTTTTATCATGAAACTACAAGTCAATGAGACGTTAGAACCTGTAAGCAAATAGGAGAATGTCTTGGTGGCAAGCCTTCCAAAACAAGTTATAGAAAATGGGTTTGGCGGCAAGCCGACCAAACAGATTAAGGAGGCTGAATTTGACAGTAAACCTTCCAAACTAGTCACAATAAAAAAAACTAGAAAGAATAAACTTTGGTGGCAAGCCTTTCAAAGCCACAACTTTAAACTAGAAAGAAGAAACTTTGGCGGCAAGCCTTCTAAAGCTTTTTTTTTTATATTAAAAAAACTAGAATCTAAGAAGATTAGACCTGCATGCAAACTTGTTAACAAGTTTGAAAAAAAAAAAAAACTGGAACCAAAACCTGCACAATAGAAAATATTAGAAAAAGAACTTCTTCTCCTCTCAACAATGCCTCCAACAAGTTGAACTCCACAGAATGGTAACCTTCATCAATCTCAACTTGAAACAAGTTATAAACCTGCTCTGATACCATAAAAGGAAATACAAGAGCAAGGAAAGAAAAACAAAATCCAAGTAAGTTTATTGATGAAGTAAATGTTACCAAAAGAAATGCAGAAACCTTGGAGCAATCACCCAAATGTGAAGAAGGAGGCACAAGAACTTTTGAAAGGGGAAAAGCAAAGAAAAACCCCTTGTGATATTATGAGAGAGAGAGAGAGGCTCTTTACAAAATTGTCATTAAGAAGAAATGAGAGAGGAGACATCTCTTAAATAGAGATGAGGAGAGGAGTTACAAAGTAACTCCCAAATCTATGAATGCCACCATTCATAAAATTTGTGTGTCATGTGTCCACATCCTCTTATGGAGGAAATCTAATATTCCTTAATAAAGGAAAATAAAAGAAATGACTTGTCCTCACACATGTACTAGAGGACAAATTACATGTAGGAATTCCAAAGGAATATCCTAAATTAAATACAAATAAACCTAAGCCAAGTAAAGATTAAATATTCTAACAAATATTAAAACCATTTCTTGATAAAATTTAAAGTTGATAAATCATTAAAAATTTTAAACATGTCATTTAGTTTTTGTTTTTTTGAATTGTAAATAATTAAATGGATAGTTTTTATTCTTAATTGCTTATATTTAATGTAAAAATTTAAAATATTTAAACTATTTTTCGTCATTATGTAATGATATTAAAATTAAAATTTGAAACATAAGAAACATTCCATTAGATCTTATGCCATCATCCTCTTAAATCTACTAATATTCTATACAATAAAAAAGCATAATTAATAATATATAATATATAAGTATGTGCTCATGATTAATAATATATAATATATAATATATAATCCTTAGTATGACCAAAAATAAATATTTTATTGCAGCAATGCAAATCTCCAACAACTAATTTAAATGAACTTGTTCTATATCAAATTTCTAAAAGATCTCATTTTATGAACTCATTTAAATGTTTCAATCCTTTATACCATGACTAATAATACATTATACAAAAGTAACTAATAATAAAATATTAGTTTCTATGTAGAATTAAACAACAATGACAAGCGTTGGTTAAGCACACTGCACACTCAAATTCTCTATTAGTGATTTTTAGCAAGTAAATCGTAAATGTTAGTTTAAATTCTACTTGCTAAAATGTTATCTTTAGTGAGACCAAAACTACAGGTAAATATTTTAGTGGTATTTGACAACTACAACTCAATGGAATAAATCTTAATATTTCGTGAGTGAATGTTATCTACATTCTTCTCCATTTCTATGCAAAAAATGAGGTGTAGAGAGACAAAATTATCATATCAGAATTTACGTACTCCATTGATATAACTTGTCTTTCAAGGAAGCAAAAAAGAGGTGTACAAAGACAATTATGTTTTAGAGGATAAAAAACAATGACACTACAACATAGTGAACAACAATCTCAAGTTTTGTGGGATTTAAATAAAGGATTGAAAAAGAGTGATTGGGCTTTACACTTTTGTCTCTCTACACCTCATTTTTGAAAGACAAGTTATATAATTGGAGTACATAGATTAAGATGTGATGTGATATATTGTTGAAGAAGAGGAGTTTATAGATGTAGAAATGGCGGAGTGCATAGAAATGAAGAAGATGTAGTGATGGGGTATGCACACATAGAAGATTTCAAAATACAACAATTTTACACTTTGGCACAAAGTGTTTCAATGAAATTGGAACAAGATGGTAATGGAGGAGGTGGTGAAGTCAATTCATTTAACTCTAGTTTCTTCACTTTAAGTCAACTCATAGTTAAATTGTGATTATTTTAATTCCAAGACAGAGTTTTATAATTTATGATTAGACATAATTAGAAGAGTCTTCCTCTTGAGGCATCAAAGTGATTAGCAAGCATAATCAAATTCTAAGGATTCTTGTACCTCTTAACATTATAATAAAGAGATCTAGATCTTTGTCTCTCGATTTCTATCAAATATCCATGTCTCACCAAAGAAGATGGAGATCTATGTCTTTTTGGATAACTTGGAGGATTTGTTTCCTTATTTATTACATTAGGCCTAGTGGAAGATGGAATATGATTTTGAGAATGTGATGCCTTATTCTAGATAGCAATTGATCTTGGTGGTTCCTTCCTTTTTCTAACCATGCTCCAACTATCTGTCATCATGAAATCTTTATAGGGAGGGTTTTTAACATTGTCATTTTCACCTGGGGGCATCATTGACTTATTGTTTTAATTGGGGGTCTATATTAGGCATTATAGTAGGCCATGGGGATTGTGGTTGTTATTGCGAACCAGGAGAAACTACAAACTAATTTTGATTATATATGTTTGACCTGATAGGGCAATAGCTTATTAGATGTCTATCCCGATGATAGAAGAAGAAAACATTAAGCTTATTTAGATGAACTATTGGCTGAAAGAACTCAAATGCTAGACCAACTAGCTTGATATTCTCAGGTAGCTATCTATTTAGGTTCATTTTTATAGAACCACTTGGGTGAAACCTTTGGCTAGAGAACTTATTTGCATTATTTTTACATCAAATGTCTCTTGTAAGTTATGCATCAACTTCCTTTAAGTAGGGTCTAAATGCTAGATTCAGAATTGGTAGCTCAACTCATATTCAATATTTGGATCTAGACAGATCCTCGGGATGAAAATCCAAACTCCAAGCTTGTAAATAACAAATTTGTCCATAGATAACCCAAGTTCTATATTGAAGGACTACTTGTGCATGATCAATTGGTTTTAACTTGTATGAGAAATACCCTTTTCCCAGCCCTCTTAGAGCCTCTATTTCCTACCCTTTATTATCCCAATTTAATTTAGCCCATTTATAAGAATCCATTTTAGATGGTACACCTTTCAAAAAGAATAAAATTATAGATTTATGCTGACATTTTGCAATACAATCTATCACATCATCAAGAAGTAAATACTCTAAGGTTTTACCTTCATTTGCTTGTTCTTCCATTCCCTTGTCTTCTTTGCCTTGCTCTTTCCCTTCTTTGTCAGTCAAGTTTTTTACTCCTTTGTTGTTGTAGAGGGGTTACCTCCCTTTTCACCCACCAAGTCTTTCATTGTTAGATCATACATTACATCACCACTATTTGGATAAAGGTTTTCACCTTCTAAGCATCACCCAAATTGTCTATTTGCTCTCCCACTACTTTCTTTGCCTCTGCCTTCAACCTCATTACCTCCTGATTTTTGTTCCTTTCCTGGTGAACATCCAACACCTCTCCCTGTAAAGAATCCATGTTGCACTTACAATCATGAGTAAGGGATATTGGTTCACCAGTTTTGAATGTTGTCGCAAAATCAGACTACAAGATATTCGACTTTTTGCTAATGGGTCATGATTTTGTTTCCTACTTTTTGGAAAAAACTTGGTAGTTTCTTGTTAGATTATTGTAATTTTCGAGAGATAAGTGAATTGTATTAGTGTACTCTTTGTCGAGATTAATAGAAACTTAGGTTTTTTTCTCATTAAAAAAATCTCATATATTTGATGTCAATATGATTTATTTATTTGTATATGTTTCACCATTGTTTCATTGATCTTTATGGTTTATCATATATTTAAGTACATTGAAACACTTTATTGTTAATATTCTTATTGCACTTTCAATCTCTAATCAAGTAAAAATACAAAGTCGTGTCACACTTAAATTATAAAGGAATTGGCCAATATATGTTTTGTATATATATATATATATATATGATATCATGAGATAAACTAGCAAGCTCAAACAATCTAGCTACCAGGTAAACCCTCGTGACAAGAGTTGAACCTTGGACCTATATGTTGATTATATGCACACACACACACACACACACACACACACACACACACTTATACATATACGTATACACATACACATACACATACACATACATATACATATACATATACATATACACATATATACATATATACATACATGTATACATATACATATACATATACATATATATACATATATACATACATGTATAAATATACATATACATATACATCTACACACACACATGTGTGTGTGTGTGTAGATATACATATACATACATATGTATGTATACATATATAAAAGCATAATATATATATATATATATATATATATATACACACACACACACATATATAAAATTAATTTCACTTATGTATGTGCGAAAGGATATTTTAATATATTTTTATAAATAATAAAAAATATTATTTATAAAAGTAGGAGTTTTTTGAACATCAGGTTTAAAATATATATTTAGTATACATTTTCAATTGAAAAAATTGTGGCTCATATATAACTTATCTAGGATGATAGCTAGATATATGTTTGACCAAAATTAATTTTTAATAAGAAACACTTAAATTCGATTGTGCTAATAAATTGACGTAAAATATGACATTAGTTTATACTTTTATCCACAAGAAAATCAATTTTATTTCTTTCTTTCACAATTTATTATATCAACTATTTTTATTCAATAAATTATTTTCACTAACTACTTATATTAATTTTAAAATAGCAATTTACATTCAATATTTCTATATCTACCAAGAAAAAAAATAAAAAATAAAAATTAAATATAACATAATAATTTCTTATTAAACATAATATTATAAATATATAAAAAAATTATTAAAAAATAGAAGACAAAGCCCTTAAAAAAAGGGAACATCAATTAACTCAACTTATAAGACAATAAATATTAAACATAAAACTAAACTCCAGACTAAACTCTTAATTTCTCTGTTGTTAAAAAAATAATAATAAAAATTGGAGAAACCTTGACCAAAGGGCCTTTCGACATTAATTCTCACGAAAGTTTTTTTTTACATTAATTATTCAGAAAAGTTTTTCTGTTATTCTTTCTGACGGACCTACCATTTGCGTGTGCAGGTCGTATCTCTACAAAATATAATTCTTCACGTCTGCTGCAAACGAACATGGTTGACCAGTAAAAAGAATACATTTGCAACTTGGAGATCAAGTTTCCAGCCAGAATGAAAAATGCTTTCTGCCAGTCGCAATGTAAAGTTGAATACCAGTACAAAAAAAGAGCAAAGCAGTTAGATCACAATCACTGCAAGAAACAAGCATATTCATTGTTCATCCAGATTGTTTCACAAGGATGGAGACATCATGTGAAAGCCGAGGAATGTTAGAATTCAGAAACAGTAACAATGACAGCATATGCAGCTGCAGGCCAGGGCTTTTCTTCATGGTTGATAAATGTGTCAGCTTCTCGCAGATTAGTGGAAATGCCTCTGAAAATTCGCATGTTTTCCTGTTAAAAAATCTTCAAGTTCTATCGGGCTTATCGAATCCCCCCTCTACGTTTATGTGGACAACGATGGCCATTGTGGGACTTTGGTTGCTGTTGACATTTCCATTGCTGTGGTTTGAGCCGAGAAAAGGCTTCTTGTTTCGCGTCAGGGTTTCGCTCACTACATGGGACAACCGATTTTCCTTGCGCCATTGGGTTGTGAGTATTCTTTTATGGGGTGAACTAAAATTCTATCCGGACAAATGCTACATTTGATTTTCTCAATGGAATTTTAAATTTTTGGGTGGTATCAGTTCTTTTTTCTTTTACTTCTATAAATTGTTCACTCTCTTGGAAAAACCTCAGGCTTACATGAAACAATTTACGGTTACCTACTCTGTAAATTTGATCTAGTACTTTCAGCTGGTCTTGTACCGACAGCTGACTTTTGATGTAGTACTCAATTTTATTTGTTTTTTGGGGTTATCTTAGGCGAATAAGTGTCAATTATTTATCATTCACCTAGGAATTTCACTTGATCCTTTACTGAGAGTTGGCAAGATTACTCAATTATACTTATATCTTGTGGAAACATCAAGGGCTAGACATTCCATGAAATCCGCCTAATACTTTTGCTTTGTTATATTACTCAAGTTTATTTGTGTATCTATTTTTTTAAATTCACATAGGACTTTCACTTGATCTTGGACCAAGAATTGGAATTGACAGCTCTATATTCCATTAAATTCACTTGGTACCTCTTTTTTTTACCTTGTACTTGGAGTTGGCTTTGGTATATTAGAAGTCTTGAACTTCTGCAATTCAACTGAGGGGTGTTTATTTTCTTAAATTCACTGAAGAACTTATCTAATTTTATAAACAGAGTTGATTATTGCATATTATTTAATTTTATTTACTTCTTCTAGAAACTTTAGGCATAAACAACACGACCAAGAGTATCTACTTTATCAAATTCACTTGGGATTTCCACCTAAAGATACCTTTGTTATATTATTCAATTTTACTTGTCTCTGGTGGAAACCTTTGGCTTAAACAGCACAACTAAGAGGCATCTTTACTGTCGAATTCACCTAGGACTTCAAGTCTTGTACACAGAGTTGGCTTTGGTATATTACTCAATTTTACTACTCTCTTGTGAAAACATTAGGGTTAGACAATACAATTGAGTATAGTTGCTTTGTAAATGCTTTGTAATGAAAAGTATAGTTGCTTTGATTCTTGTTTGGTGATGTATTAGATCGAGATAATGAATTGTTATGCAGAGTGAGGGATCATTGGAAAGTCCAATCTGGTAATTAATTTGTTGCAGATGTAAAATTTATTGTGAAGTGAATTTGAACAAAGCTAGGTAGTTTTGTTGCAGTCTTATGTTATTGGTATCTGAGTTTGAGGGTAACGACTTGCCTGGGTGAGTGTGATTTTGGTTTCAAGGATTGTTTTACCTCTTGCATCAGTGGTATTAGAGTGGAAGTTCCTGAGTGTGCAGGCATAACCGCTGATTGGAGGCAGTTTGCACTAGGACCTGAGGGTGGAGAGTGTGGATTTTGCTTGCAGATGAATGTGCAAGTTGCAAGAGGAGCTACTTAGAGGCTTTATGTTGAGGCTTTGTGATTCTTTGAGTATGGAAGAGAGAAAGAAAAAGAGGAGTTCTGTCATTGGAAGGATTTTGACAATTCCTGGACTTGAGAAAATCAGAGAGAGAATAAGAGATTGAACAAGAGAAGAATTTATAAAGTTGAAGCAACAAGTGAATGAAATGGCAATGGAGTTAGAAAAAAGAAAATCAGCAAATAGAAGAGTTGAAGGTAATTTTTATCATCTTTCTAATGATGTTTTCAATGTAGGAAAGAAAGCAGATGCAACAAAATGTCATACATGTGATACAGAAGAAGAGGAGGATGGATATGAAGAGATTGATGAACTTGAAGCTGAGGAATGTCTATTAGAAAACATGGAGGGTCAAAATATAGAGGTTGCAGCAGCAACAGAAGAGTTGTGTGAAATGGAGGACATTAAAGCACAGAACAACCAAGTTGCAGGCACAAAAGAAAAGGTGAAACTTGCATTTAGTGAGTCTACTGATGATTCCGATTTGCATGTGAATGGAATAGATGGATATGAGGAGGCTGAAAATTATGTTGCAGCAGTAAGGAAAGGAGAAATACCAGATTTTGATGAGGTTAGAACCAAATTTGATTTATGTTTGAATGATGTGATGATTGACAGTGAAGAAAGAATTGCAACGGTGAAGGTAAATGATGCAAAGTTTAATTTTTTTGAATGTTATTATGGAATGGATGTGAGGATAATAAGGTTGCAGCAAGAGAGAATCCTTTAGAGGATACATGTGAAAATGAAAAAGAGAATTTACTAATTCCGATTGAAGAAGAATGGGATAAATTGATTGCAGGTGGAGTGAAAGTTGCAATATAAGGTAATGAGGTAAATATAGATTTTAATGTAATTATGTATTGATAAAAATGAGAATGTAGAAATGGAGAGAGTTGTTACAACAATAAATCATTTTGAGAATGATGGTGATTTTCATGTTATGGATGAGTTAGTTTAGAAGGTTTGTTGTAGTAATGTGTGGTATGTAGAGGAAAATTTGTATAGTGTTGCAGGGTTCAATGGATGTGCATTTTGGTGGAGGTGGTCAGCTGATGGTGGGTTGGATCCCACAAAAGGGAAGAAGAGAGAAGAGAGCCATTGGCAGAGGAGGACAGTACATGGTGGATGCCAATCCATGAGAGGAGCGAAGAGTGGTAAGTAGAGTTGCAGGAGCAGGTTGACAGTTGTTCTGGCGAGATGTTGGAAGAAGAGGAAAAAGAAATAGTTCAATGTGCAATTGTCATAGCGATGGAGTTTTCTACAGATTGTTCGCAATCGCAAAGGGTGATTCTCTCACAAACTTTCTATTGGTTGCATCTGATGCAGGTTGCATCCTGCCTGCTTGTGCCAAATAGTAATTTTAAAACACTGCCTGGGTATACATGCATGCAAAATGTGGAATTAAAGACAACACACCTTAATTGTTTGACAAAATGCAGGCTTTAGACACTTGGCTACATAACGTCAAATTCCACAACTGTTGCCAACTTCCTTCCTATGTGTTGAGCAAGGTCAGAAAATTGTGACTGTCGTGGAAACAGGGCAGTGGTTTTTGAAAAGTCAGTGGTTGGGAGTTTCGCAACGGCATAAATGTGAGGGTAGAAAATTTGTAGGCATGGAAAGAGAAGGGGGGGTCTTGTTGTGACCATTTCACACATCGCCCCATTAGAATGGGGACCCCCTCTTTTTGCCTTAGGTTTTGCTTTCTCTTTGCTTGTTTTTCTCTCTGCTTTTAGGGTTTTGAGTGAGTGAGTGGTCTGCCTGGGCTGGCTAGATTAGGGCTAAACCTTGGAAGCTCATTTTAGGGTCTTGTTTAGGGAGGTTGTTAGTCGTCTGCCTGAAGCCTCAGGATTGCCAGAATGAAGCATGCCTTTCAGGAGAGTCAAGTTGGTTAGATCTAGTCGGGGAGAATAGGTCTCAGGTCAGGTCTAGAATGAAAGAGAGTTTTTTCTTGTTAGGGTCCTGTTTGTTTCCCTGTCTAGCAGAGCCAGTGAAGAAAAGGAGATGGTTTGACTAAGTTTGATGGAAGATGAAGCGAATCAAGGTAACATGTAGCCTGGAAATGTCAAAATCGCTCCTGACCCTTCCGGAGGGTCCAGGGCGAAAATCCTTTTAGACCTCCTTTTCTTCTCATTTTTGACTGAATGATGCTTTCTAGGGCATGTCTGGAGGTGAATTGATGTGTTCTTGCCTAAAGATGGATTTGATTGTTTTTTGAAGAGCAAGATGATGCCTGAAAGAGGAATTTCGCTCCTGACCCTTCCAAAGGGTCCAGAGTGAATTTTATCCTAAACACTATTTTTTGCCTTGGATAGACTTGCAATCCTGTTCCTAGCCTAGAAAATGATCTAATTTTGCATTGTAAGGTGGTTTGAAATTTGAAGACTGAGCAATTTGGCCTGGAATGGAGATTTCGCTCCTGACCCTTCCAGAGGGTCCAGAGCGAAAATCTTTTTAGAGCTTATTTTTCACTAACTCTGGCTAAGTTTTGATGTGCAGGGTATCTTGGAGGGAGGATTGAACGTTCCTATTGCATTTGAAGATTTGGAAGCTTGCAAAAGGAAGGATTTTTGGACAAATAGTGAAATTCGCTCCTAACCCTTCCAGAGGGTCCAGAGCGAAATTTCCAAAAGCTCTTATTATGTAGTAAAGAAGGTCAAGTTTTGGGCATGAATGAAACGAGAATAACTTGCTTTTGCCTCCTGAAGATGTTTTAACTTGGAAAGTGAAGGATTTTGCCCAAAAGGAGAATTTTCGCTCTTGACCCTTCTAGAGGGTCCAGGGCGAAAATTCCTCAATCACCTATTTTCTTGCAAAGTCAAGTCAAGTTTTGGTTTTTATGGCATGGATGAGAGAGGAATAGTGTTTTCTTCCTTTGAGAGGTGAATTCAACTTGAAAGGATGATGGAATAAGCCTAAAACCTAAAAATCGCTCCTGACCCTTCCAGAGGGTCCAGGGCGAAAATATCTATAGGAGACATTTCTTGCTCAATTTGGTCAAATTGAAGTGTCAAAGGCATGGTGAAAGGAAGAATGAACAGGATGAAAACCTTGGGCATGTTTAGAAATGAAGAAAATGAAGGATTCTGGCCAGGAAAGGCAAAATCGCTCCAGACCCTTCCAAAGGGTCCAGAGCGAAATTCCTTATAAATACATTTTTGGCCTTTCTTGGATATGAAACCTTAATCCTAGCATGATGAAACATGAAATCCCACTTGGCAAAGAAGTTTCAAGGTGGAAAAATGAAGATTTTTGGTCAAGATTGCAATTTTCACTCCTGACCCTTCCAAAGGGTCCAGTGCGAATTTCCTCAAAATCACCTTTTGATATCAAATTTTGCTAAGCCAAGTATGGGATAAGGTCAAACATAGAAAGAATTGTCCCTGGGAGTAAATTGAGATTGCAAGAAATCATCAAAAAGTGAAGGAATTGAGCCAAATGGTGAATTTCGCTCCTGACCCTTCCAAAGGGTCCAGAGCGAAATTCCTAAAAACACCTATTTCCTTGCAAGGTCAAAGCAACTTTTTAGTTTTTATGGCTTGAATGGGTGTGAGGAAGAGTGTTTTGCATTTTGAAGATAATTGAAATTGTCAAGAAGAAGCAATCAAGCCTAGAACATGATTTTCGCTCCTGACCCTTCCAGAGGGTCTAGGGCGAAAATCCTAAAACCTATCTTTTCTTCCAAAGATTGGACTAGACCAAGCTTAGACATGGGTTTGAGAGGACTTTTGAATTGCCTTGAAGTGGAATTGGATTGCTAAGGATGAAAATTTTGAAGCCAAGAGGGAACTTCGCTCCTGACCCTTCCAAAGGGTCCAGAGCGAAATTTCCAAATTCTCCCTTTTTCTTGCAAATTTAAGACAAGATTTTGCTATTCATGACTTGGATGGGAGTGAGGCGTGATGTTCCATGCCTTGGAAATGATTCGAAGATGAAAGGATGAAGGAATTGCCCTAAAATAGAAAAATCGCTCCTGACCCTTCTAGAGGGTCCAGGGCGAAAATCCTAAAACCAACATGTTCCTTTCAAGTTTGTGCTAAGGCAAGACTAGACCAAGGTGGAAAAGGCCTTTGAGACCACTGGTGATTAGATGTTTGCTTCAAAATTTGATGATTCTAGGTCAGAGAAGGAAAATCGCTCCTGACCCTTCCAAAGGGTCCAGGGCGAAAATCTCAAAATCCCCTATTTTGCCTTGCAGGAATAAACCAAGCTTGGATGGAGTGAATGAAGAAGACCATTGCCTAGCCTTGAGGGGTGGATTCAAGACAAAATGATGAAGGAGTAAGCCTAAACAAGAAAAATCGCTCCTGACCCTTCCAGAGGGTCCAGGGCGAAAACCCTAATATCACCTTTTTCTCCCGAATTTGAGTGAGACTAAGCCTGGACTACAAGGAAAGAACCTATTTGGAATGCCTTGAAGAGGTTTTGGACCTTCAAAAATGAGAATTTTGAGCTCAGGAGAGAATTTCGCTCCTAACCCTTCTAGAGGGTCCAGGGCGAAATTCCCAAAATTCAATATTTCCTTAAAAGTTTTGATGAGCTAACCCAGTAATGGAGATAAATGAACCCTGGAGATTGCCTTGGAGGGGGTTAACGATCAAATTAAGGTGAATTTTGACCTAATAAGCAAAAATCGCTCCTGACCCTTCCAAAGGGTCCAGGGCGAAATTTACATTTTCACCTAATTTCCTCATGTGAAATGATAAAAGTTTGAAATGCAAGACTTTGATTAGGTCAAAACAAACATAAGCTCGCCTTCCGGGAGATTTTGGAGTAAAAAACAAGGTACTC